>NW_028270152.1:29673797-30873797 GCF_037043375.1 Chiloscyllium plagiosum
GAATTGAACTCGGGTCTCAGGCGCTGTGAGGCATCAGTGCTAACCACTGTGCCACCGTGCCGCCCATATGAATTATGTGCCATACAATATATTCCACAATAACAAGTAAATATGTTTTCTGTGTATCCAGACTTTTCAGCAGTCTCACGTCTGACAGCAGACATTAAAATTGATGATTTTCTGTTATAAGGGAGTCATGGGTTGTTGGAGGCTGGTAAGAAAGTGGATTTAAAACCATGATCAAATCAACCATGTGTTTATTAAATGGAGATGCAGGCTTGAGGGACCAAACTCCTGTTCCTTTTTATTTTGTTCTTATGTGCATAGTCAGATTCTAGTTGCTTACTATTCTCAATACTACTCAATGTTTCATAACTGAAACATTAAACCCAATTTTAATTCAGGCTGCTGCCTGATTTATTTATCATCCCTGACTTAGTCACAGCTCTTCTGCTTAAGGGTTAGAAGGTTGCAAATATAAATTCCACGAGGAGCAAACTGTAGTAATTGTAATGATGTAAGCCAGGTGGACCTTATAGAATATGAGATCCCTGATTGGGGCTGTTAACATGGTCCAATCTAGGAGCCCTGCCTGACAGATATAAACAGGAGTGTCAGAGGAAGCCAGACCAGTGTCAAGTACTATGCAGGTGTAAATAAAGGGCGACCAGTCTCTGTGGAGTTATTTCACAAATTATATAATCGGCGCTGTTTGGTGATGTATAAAAACAGTGCTGTACTACAGAAGATACCGTCTTTGGATAAGGCATTAAACTGAGTCCCCTCTGTGCAGCATCAGGTGGATATGCAACATTTGAAGAAGAGCGGAGGAGTTCTATCAGTGTACAGCCCAGTATTTATTCTTGGACCACATCACAAACATAATTACTCACCATACATTTAGCAAATTAACTTTCTTAATTGTATTCTTCTCTTTTCCCTCGTCTGCATTTCCTGAGGTTATGAAAGACATTACTTAGATGGATTTGTTATACACGGCAAGGTAACTTTTTTAACTGAGTCTGAGTCTACACTTTTAATGAGATCTGTATTTCAGTTAATCACACTCCATAAAACTCTCATTTCACTGCTTACTAGCTCACTGTATTTATAAAACAAATTCACATTCAATTAAACTCTATTATATCTATCACCTGTTCCCTTCATCCATCATGCCACAGGCATTCTTTCAGACCATATCAGACTATATAACAAAAGTAAAACATTAATTTTAATTCTAACAACTTTAAAAATGATTGAAGTTATTTACAATCTTTTCCTTTTCTGCCACAGAATACTTTCTTCACAAAGTTCAAAGTGCCCTTCGGCACACCAAGCCTGCGCTGATTCCTAACCATTATTTAGAACTGCTACCTATTGTATGATTTCTATCCCTCTGTTTGCTTCTTATTTATGGGTCTATCAAGATAAACCTTAAACATTGCTAACCTGCCTGTTTCCTCCACCTTCACTGGCACTGCATTCCAGGCACCATCACCCTCTGTGTGAAACATTTTCCCCACACATTCCCCCCTAAACTTTCCCCCTCTCACCTTGAACCTGTGTCTTCTTGTAGTTGAACTTGCCACCTTGGGAAAAAGCCTCTGACTAGCCACCCATAACTTTGTAGATCTTTATCAGGTCACCCCTCAGCATCCGTCCTTCCAATATAAACAATCCAAATTTATCCAACCTCTCCTCATAACTAAAACCCTCAAGACCAGGCAATATCATCTCCAAAGCATCTACGTTCTTCCAGTAGTGTGGCAACCAGAACTGTACACAATATTCTAAATGTGACCTAACTAAAGTTTTGTACAGCTATAACATAACTTGCAAACTTTTATATTTGATGCCCTAGCTGATGGAGGTAAGCATGATGTATGACTTCTTGACTACCTTATCCCCCTGTGTTGCTACTTTCGAGGATTTGTGGACCTGTACATTCAGATCCCTATGTATGTCAAAGATTCAAAGGATTCTGCCATTCATTGTATAATTCACACCCAAATTTGATCTTCCAAAATGCATCACCTCACGTTTGTCCAGATTAAACTCTATCTATCATTTCTTTGCCCACATCTGCAATCTATCTATATCCCACTATATCCTTTGACAATCCTTCTCATAATCTGTAATCCCCTTAATTTTGGTGTCATACACAAACTTACTAATTAGACCACATACATTTTTCTCCAGAGCATTTATATATGTTGTTTACAAACAACAAAGATCCCAGCACTGATCCCTGCGCAACATCTTTAGTTACTGATCTCCATTCTGAAAAGCATCCTTCCATTGTTACTCTGTCTTCTATGACCAAGTCAGTTCTGCATCCATCTAGCCAGCACACCATGGATCCCATGTGACTCTACTTTCTGTACCAGCCTGCCATGAGGTATCATACTAAAGTACATGTAGACAACATCTACAGCCTTTCCTTCATCAACATTCTTGTCACCTCCTCAAAAAAACTCAAGTCAGTGAGACATGACCTTCCCCACAAAAAACCCACTCTTTCTATCACTAACAAGTTCATTCTCTTCCAAATGTGAATAATTCCCATCTCTTAATATCTTTTCCAACAGCTTCCTCACCACTGACGTCAGGCTCACCAGGATTATCTGTTACCCTTTTTAAACAAAGGAACAAGATTGGCTATTCTCCAGTCCTCTGGAAGCTCACCTAAGACCAAACAGGAAATAAAGATTTCTGTTAAGGCTTAGTTATTTCATGCTTCCCTTGCTTCTACAGTATCCTGGCATAGATCCCATCTGGCCCTGGTAAATTGTCTGCCTTAATGCATATCACGACAGCCAATACTTCCTCCCATATTATGTTGACTTGCCTGAGAGTATTCCCACATCTTGCCCGAGTCTTAAAATCCCTCAGGTCCCTTTCTTTGGTCAATATCAATATAAAGTATTCATTAATAATCTCACCCATTTCCTCTTGCTTCACATATAACCTCCCTTCTTTATCCTTGAGTGGGCCTAATCTTTCCTTGCTATCCTCTTGCTCCTGGTAAATGTATAAAATGCCTTGGGATTCTCAATAATCCTGATGACCATGGACATTTCATAGCCCTTTTAGCACCTAATTTAGCCCCACCTGAGCTCCTTCCTACTCTCTCTGTATTCTTTAAGGAGTTTATCTCTTTTTAGTTGCCTAGACCTTAGGGGTGCTTTTTTTTGATTAAGTTGATAATTTCTCCCATCATCTAAGGTCCCTGAATTCTGCCATTCCTGTCTTCCATTTTCGCAGGAACACACATGTCCTATGCTCTAACCAACCGATCTTTACAAAATTCTCACATTTCAGATGTGGATTTTCCCTTATATAACTGTTCCCAATCACATTCTCCAAGTCTTGCCTAATTCAATAATAGATGGCCTTCCCTCAATTTAACACCTTCATTTGAGGTCCATTCTCATTCTTATCCATAAGTGTCTGAAACTTGTGGGAATTATGGTCACTATTCCTGAAATGCTCCCCCACTGAAATTTTGACCACCTGGCTGGGCTTATTTGCTAATGCCAGGTCCAGTATGGCCCCCTCCCTCATTGGACTATCCACATACTGTTTCAAAAACCTTCCTGGATACCGCTAACGAATTGCTCCCCATCCAAACCCCAGCAATAAAGGAGTCCCAGCCATATGGGGGAAACTAAGATTGTCCACCGCAACAACCTTGTTATATTCACATCATTCCAGAATCTGACTACATATCTCTTCCTCAATCTCCCATTGCATTGTGATTGCCCTCTTCCTATTCCTGAGCTCTACCCATAATGCCTCACTGCAAGATCCCTCCAGGGCATTCTCCCTCAACGCAGGGGTTAGCTGCAAGGGAATCCTGCACTGACTGCCTGCCTGACTAGCAGTCACTCATCTATCATACTGTACCTTGGTGTGACCAACTTGTGTGGGACAGATCATCAAATTAATTTACTAAAGTATGCTGGAATAAGATTTAACGGCAAACGCTTTTCTTTAGAAAAAAAGTGAATTGCAAAAATCTGTCTATCTTGCTGGGCCTTGAATATATTTAATGGCTCAGCTGTCTGGGATAGTAAATTTCAACTTTCTGGGTTATCCACCTACAGAGAAAAGAAATTCCTCTCAGCTCTGACTAAAATGTCTTTTATTATAAAACGATGGCCCTAGTTCTTGATCCTGTCAAGACGGGAAACATTCTCTCAGTATGTTTCCTGTCAAACCTTCTCACTATCTGATATGTTTGAATAGAGCACTTTCTGTACTTGGAAATTTCACGTTAATAAGCTCTGGGATATGTCCACAGACCGTTCAATTTTATGAACTTGAGCTATGAATTTGAATAATGTGAGGACACAACCTCACTAAAGACATCAACATAGTAAATGCATCTCTTCTAATATGATTATTAATTTCCATTGTTGTAACTAATTATGAGTAAATTAACCTACACATGTCTCATTTCAAGGCTATTCATGCAGAGGACAGCCAACGAATCACAACACACAATTTTACTTTCCCCAAAGATGTGCAGAAAGCAGGTGCATTCTAATCCAGAAATAGTCAATACATTGAACACCTCAAGGTTATTCTTCTAATTTTATGCCCTTGTGATACATTAAAATCAAAGTTAATTATTTCATTTCTCAAGTATTAATAATTGCTATAGTAGAGACTTGGAATCCCAACATAAAACTGGCTAGTTCCACCTCTGTAATATTACCCATTCTCTGCCCTCTTCAGGCCATTCACTGCTGTAATCATCATTCATCTACTTTTCTCCAGATTGTTTAATTGTTCTTCAGACCAGTTTATTGCCCTACATCTACCACCACCTACTTCCTACCCCTACACCCACTAAACCTCAACTCCAGGATGACACTATCGGTATCCTTAAATGACAGAAGTCCCATACACCTATCCCAACATTAAAATAAAGGAATTAACTTTGGATGTTGAAAATCTGAAACAAAAACAGAAATTGCTGGAGAAACTCAACTGTTCTGGTAGCATCTGTGGAGAGACAGCAGAATTAATATTTCGAGTCCAGTGATCCTCCTTCAGGACATCGATCATCTGTCACCCCATTACTGGTCGATGTTCTTTTCAATGCCCTAAAGCTTCCAATTCAAAATTTACATCTTTGTGTTTAAATCCTTTGAAGGTCTCGCCATTCCTTTTCTTTGTAACCTCTGCTGGTCTCACAGCACCTTTTTTTTTTCGCTATTGGTGCTGGGACTTCAATTATCTAGTAGTATACTCTCAAATGCTTTCCCTAAAATTCTGTCTGTCAATGAAGAGCCTCTCTCAAGGGGCCCTGAGTAGTAATGATTATACTATTCTGACATCAATGGACACATGTGATTAGGACTTGATGATGATAAAATGGAAACATTGTACCAGAGATCTATAATCAAAGTTATATTAAAATGTTAACAAAGAATGAAGGATATTCCCCTTCGATAAGGATAAGATTATCATACAGCAGACTTAGATGAAGAGCATTCTAGCTAGATACAGCAGCCTAAAGAGTGTAGTACAGGCACCCACTGACCAAGAGAACCCATGTTAAATAGAATCCATGCAGGCACAACAATGCAGGCTGAAGTCAATGGCTGTAGTGCAATGCACAGGTAAGATTGAGACTGAAATTGAAATTGTGATCGTTCTATTCTCCCTATTCCATCCCTACTTCTACCTACTCACCTTCTTTAATGTCCATTGATTTCTGAGTATATCTCTATTATGTATCTTGGGATTTTTTTTTCTACATTGAACAGCCAGCATAGATGCAACTGTTGATGCTGAGGTACCTACCTCGTTTCATTTTTTGCTCAGGTCACGTGATTTGCTTGCAGTAATCTTCCAGTCGCTGTCATAACAAGCTTACTATCAGGAGAAACAAATGACATGTTTGTGGATTTATTCAGGTCACTGGGTGAGTCAACATCAGAAATGTAGCAGGAAATTTTCCCCTGAATGTATTTGGATATATCTGGGACTCATGAACTGTGATTGAATAAATGCCTTTAAAAAAACAAGAGAGAGGAGAAAATTGAAGAGAAATGAAATAAGCTCATTTTATGTAACATTTTCCTTAAGGAAATGGTGGCTTGCCTTTTTGCAAGTTGTTAGAATGCTGTCTACAAGCTGATAAAACCAAGCTGACTGAAGAGCAGGATGCAGGTGTCCAGTGTCTATAGCAATAGAGCACTCAGTTAGTCATCCCAACCTTGAATGCTAGTCTGCTCATAGCTTCTTTTGATGGAAGCTTGCCAGGCTTAACCACATAAATTTGGACATAATTGCCAGGGTATAATCACTTGCTGCATCCTTTGCAGACACCTGCTGGTGGATCAGCTAAGAAGTGAAGCAAAAAGAAGTGGCAGCAGTAAACCTGACCAAGGAGGGATGCTCTGGTACAAGAGGCTAAGCCAAGGGCAAAGTAGCTCAGTGGTTAGTATTGCTACCTCACAGTACCAGGGAACTGGATTTGATTCCACCCTTGGGTGACTATCTGTTTGAAGTTTGCACATTCTCTCCCATGTCTGTGTAAGTTTCCTCTGAGTGCTCCAGTTTCCTCTCACAGTCCAAAGATAAATTGTCCCTAGTGTCCAGGAATGTGCATGCTGGATGGATTAGCAATGGGAAATGCAGGGTTGAGGGTTGGGTCTGGGTGGGATGCTGTTTTAAGAGTCAGTGTGAACTCAATGGATTGAATGTCCTGCTTCCACACTGTAAGGATTCTAAGAGGAAAAGCACAGAACTCTATTAACATGTTAAAATTATCCTGATGTTTTAAATATCTATAATCATGTGGAATCTATCATCATGTCAATGCTGTATTTTAAATAAACTGCTTAAAACATCCATGCAGTAAGTTAGATTTCAGTACCAACTACTGGCTGGAAATAGGAAATAAGATTAACTTATTTAATTGTTGTTAATGGAAACTGTACAAAGATGTTAAACTGATTACTTTGAATAGCTGAAAACATACGCTGCAGTGAATGAAACTGTTAATGACTCATTACCATAAATAAGAAAAATGCAGAGAGTTAAACTGTTGGTCTTCAAACATTCAACCTATTGGGTTGATTGCTCCTTGTAGGTAGTACGGTTTGTGTCAGATGCTTTTGCCATCGGTCTCTTCTCGCAAAAACAACACTCATTATGCAGTTCTACTTACTGCAGTCATTATCAAAAGTATTCCCCTATTATTAATTTAATATGCCATGAACTTAATGGAGAGAAAGTGCTGATGCGCAGGCTAACTAAAAAGTGTTGGCCAGGAGAAAGAATTTGATAAAATCTCTGTCATAAATAATGCATATGGGAGGGGGCCAGTTACACAATCTGATGTTCATTTAAAAGTATCAGAAAATAGGAACAGAGATTTTACCCTCAAGCTTGTTCTGACATTGAATTAGATCATGGATAGCCTGAATACAATTTCCTTTACCCATCTCAATTGCAATTTCCATGATACCTTTATTAAAGAAAAACATTACACTTATGACCAGAATTTAATGTCCCCTTATCCTGCCACCCAATGTCCCCTCCCTGTGCAACAGACAATGAGGAAGGTAGTGGGGTATGGAGGTAAGAATAGTAGAGAGTCTGTTGCCCCACTGACCCTTTCCACCCCAGTCAGAAGTGAAGAAGATCAAAGTCAGCCCAGCCATGCCCTATGGGGTTATGATGCTGGGAAGGATCACCTTATGCCCTATGGAAGACCCACTGGCAATATGGGTCACTATCTCTGAGAGACCTCGCTGACCCTCATACCAACTCCAGAGAGCCATCCTTTTTGCCTATCCAATTGCTGGGCTCAGCTAATCTGTCCTCTTCACCTTTCTTCTGGGGCCTCTAATGTTGCAGAGCCAGGTCTCCAGCAATCTCAACATGGCCACTGCTCAGGAGGCATTGTTGGGCCTTCCAGCTAGCTATCTGACTTTGGAGCCAGTTTCTTTGCCTTTAAAGATTTGGGAAGCTCAATGACAAGATGGTAAACCTCCTGATAGGCATTTAATTCCATTGGGGATGCTGAAAATGTGGTTGTCTGGTTTCCAGAAGGTGTGTAGGTGACCCTGGCACAGCCTTTAAATTCAGCCCTAGATCTACTCATTAACTGCATCTACCATTGAATTTTTAATGTTTAATTACTAGAATTCACTGTTCACTTCTTCTTATCGATGGCAACCATTATTAATTCTCGAAACTGTGGGTGGATGTTCACAAGGGTCTTCATTTATCACTTCAACACTTCTTTTGCCCCAAATTCAAGTACAATGTTTCCTGTCAGCAAGGAAATAGGAATAATAGTCATTTAGACAACATTATACTAACTGTGGAATGCAACCCATACAACAGTGGTGCATTACACACTTCTGTCTATCTTCTGGAATGACTAATGTTCCTTTTTTTTATGATTTAATGTAATTTCACAGGTATAAAAAATAACTGACAAAAATAATCCAAAAATATTAACTCAACACTTCTGTCATGAACACAATACGTCAAAAGTTGGGGAACAAGGCCTGTTCATGGACAAACTTCATGCTAGCTTCCTAACTCCATTATTGTAGTATACAAACCATTGATAAACATGCAACGGAGTGGTAGCATGCTCAACAGAGGCCTAATTCATCTGATGTCAGCACTAATGGAAGGTAGCCTGTTCTTTTTAAATGAGGAGGTGAATTATATCTGCATCAGAAGTACCTGGGAAAGATATTTTGCAAAAGAAGAAATGAACAACAGCATGTAACAACAGCGCCAGAGACGCTGGTTCAATTCCCGCCTCAGGCGACTGACTGTGTGGAGTTTGCACGTTCTCCCCGTGTCTGCGTGGGTTTCCTCCGGGTGCTCCGGTTTCCTCCCACAGTTCAAAAGATGTGCAGGTCAGGTGAATTGGCCATGCTAAATTGCCCATAGTGTTAGGTAAGGGGTAAATGTAGGGGTATGGGTGGGTTACGCTTCGGCGGGTCGGTGTGGACTTGTTGGGCCGAAGGGCCTGTTTCCACACTGTAATGTAATCTAATCTATGTAAGCCTGAGAGAGGGCTCACAGGTACTCAGATAAAGTGTGGTGGAAAGAGTACAGATATTATTTTTCTGTGGGGAACCAAGAGGCTCTCCACACAAACACTTTGAAGGGAATGGAAGTTAACTGACACAGCAGTCACTTGCAATGACTAGCCTTAAGGCACTTATGGGATGTGGGTGTCACTGGCTGGACCACTTGCCTTCTTGAACCACTGCAGTCCATGTGCTATAGTTAGACCTACAATGCCCCTGGACAGGGAATTTCAGGATTTTGATCTAGCGACAGTAAAGGAACGGCAATACACTTCCAAGTCAGGATGGCGAGTGGCTTGGAGAGGAACTGCAGGCGGTGATGTTCTCAAGTATCTGCTGCCTTTGTTGTTGGAAGGAAGTGCTTGTGGGCTGTCTATGGTGCTGTCTAAGGATCAAAAACAGAAATGGTAGAAATGCAGGTCTGGCAACATCCGTGGAAAGAAATCAGGGTTGATTGACCCTTCCTCAGAATTTCTTCCTCAGTTATGAGGAAGGATTACTTGAACCAAAATATTAACTCTGATTTCTCTCCACAGATGCTGCCAGACCTGCTGACCTTTTCTAGCAATTTCTGTTCTAATTTACAGCATCCACTTTTTTTTTCAGTTTTATGCTGCCTAAGGATGTTGGTGAATTTCTGCAATACATTTCGTAAATAGTATACATTGCTGCTAATGAGCATTGGTGCTGGATGAATGGATACTGGTGCATGTGAAGCCAGTCAAATGGACTGCTTTGTCATGGATGTTATCAAGCTTCTTGAGTGTTGTTGGAACTGCAATCATCCAAGCAATTGGGGAGTATTCCATCACACCCCTGACTTGTGCCTTGTAGATATGGGCACAGACTTTGGGGAGTCAGGAGGTGAGTTACTCATCACAATATTCCTAGCCTTTGACCTGCACTTGCAGTCACTATATTTATATGGTGAGTCTAGTTGAGTTTCTGATCAATAATAACCCCTAGGATGTTGATAGCAGGGATTCAGTCATGGTAACACCATTGAATGTCAAGGGCCAGTGGTTAGATTGTCTTATATTGGAGATTGTCACTGACTATCATTTGTATGGCATGAATGTTACCTGTCACTTGTCAGTTCAAGCCTAAATATTGACCATATCTTATTGCATTTTAATATAGACTGCTTCGGTATCTGAGGAGTTGCGAATGTGCTGGACATTGTGCAATCATTGGTGAATATCCTAGTTCTGACCTTATGATGGATGAAGGTCATTGATGAAGAAGCTGAAAATGATTGGGTCTAGGGCACTACTCTGAGGAACTCCTGCAGATGAGATGACTGACCTCTAACAACCACAACCATCTTCTTATGTGCCAGGTATGACTCCAACCAGCAGAGAGATTGTCCCCTGAAACCCAGCTTTGCTAGGACTCCTTAATGCTACACTCAATCCTCACTCTCACCTCACCTCTCGAATTCATCCATGTTTGAACCAAGGCTATAATGAGGTCAGGAGCTGATTGGCCCTGGGGAAACCCAAACTGGACATCACTGTGCAGGTTATTGCTGAGCAGGTGCTGCTTGATAGCACTACAATGACACCATCCATCATTTTTCTGATGATCAGGAGTAGACTGATGGGATGGTAATTGGCTGGGTTGGATTAGTTCTTTGTTTTGTATACAGGACATACCGGGGAAATTTTCCATATTGTCGAGTAGATGGCAGTGTTGTAATTGTACTGGAAGAGCTTGGCTGGTGGAGCAGCAAGTTTTGGAGCACAAGTTTTTCGTGCTAATGTTGTAATGCTGGAAAACATTTAGTAACATTATATAAGGAGTCAAGGTTGGTTAATGTGTCTTCAAATGATGTTTACAATCAATTGCAACACCAAATTCTCAACTTATACAATTCACTAATTTCTAGCAACTAGGACATATGCCTACATTCATATAGTCCACTACATCTCCACACACACTTTCATTGCTGCTAGTCCCATACCTCCATCTCTCAGCTTCCATATCCATCTGGAAAAGAACTGCTGTGTGTAGCAGCATCATGGCTGTTAAAACACAAATAGATTGTTAACTTGTCCAAACAGTAACTTGCTAACTTGGCCAAACAGTGAGGATGCTGGATGCATTTGCTAAGTAGAACACTGAAATCACAAAACTAATACACCAGATGCTGTGCAAACACAGCAACAGTTATCCCGGACAGACATTCCCCAACAACTTATCCACTAAACAAAGGGGACCCAAACAGAAAGATATCAGGTCCTGCTACTCAAATTAGTGTCATCCAACTAATTGACTCTATTTCAAACTATTAAGTAGTCCAGAATTATAGAATGTTCCAGAAAACTATCTAAAAATGTACAAAAACAGGGTTCACCTGCAAACCACCCTCTTGAATCTTCTGGTGGCCTTCTGAGGAGACCAGTATGGTAAGAGGCGGAGACCAGCTGACCATCCAGGGCGAGGGAGAAAGAGAGAAAGAGAGAGGAAGAGAGAAAGCAGCTTCACAGACCCAGAGATAGAGCTAGAGAGACAACAACTGCATAAATCTACAAGAGAGTTGGGAAGTATTGTAAGCTTATGGGGTTGAATAGGATTAGAGAGATATGTTTAATATTAAAGGTTATTGTAACTTGTTTCTGAAAGAAGTTGGGACTGCTTTGCACTTGTACTGGCCTGTAGTGATTTTGACTGCTTCAGTATTGTGGGACACCTGGATGAATTAATTCATAACATGCTGGTCGGAGTTGTGTAAGAAGGAAGTAGACAACATGAGGGACAAACATGGCTGCAGGTATTTAGTCCATGAACAGAAGCATTATTGAGGCTGTAGCAAAGTGATGTTACTGAAGCAATCCAGAATGATGATTTAGTAACCTTCTCATACATGAATAGACCAATACAAACAAAATTTCTTACTGTACTGCCAAGCATGTCAGAATGTCTGTTGCCACTGTCAGGTAGTATGGAGAAATCTAACTCCAATGTAGCAAAGAGCTTCACTCATAGCTTAGAGTCCATCTGTTCTAGACTGGAAGCAGCGAGCAATTTCATTCTAACATTTGCAGACTCACATATCAGCTTCTATTCCAACAGAAACAGAAGCAGTGCCCTGTCTGTTTGTTGCAATGGAAGTTCAGATTGATATGACAGAGGTCCGTGCTTGTTGCTGTGCAAGTCCATCTTGGTAACATGCACTTCAACCATAGATTACTGTATTGACTGCTGGTCTTAGTTTTCAAAAATAGTGATAAATAAGGACTTTAGAATTTTAACTTCCTTTGTCTTATTGTTATACCAGAGAGCTTTCGTGAATTTTTTTTAAATGGAAGAAACTTGGGCCTAAATCGACTGCAGTAGTCACATGACCACACATCGAGGCACCCAGGAGGAAGAAACAACGCTCTCTGTGCTGAAATCACAATTTTTAATCCAAAGATATCAAAACGAAGCAATATCTAGAAAGTTGCATTTGCTGCTGTAATTCACACTTGTATGATAACTTCATGTATTTGAAGATGAGACTTGCCTCGCAACCAGCTAGATCTGAATGACAATGGAGCTCGAGTCAGGAGTATAGATCAAGACACTTACACATTAGCCAATGGGAAGATAGAGTGAAGAGCACTGTTAGAATTGTCACTCCAACTAGCTGGATGCAATATAAAAAGAAGTTTAAGAACCTCACACAAGGGGACATAGTCAGTGAGTACATCTTCAGTAGGAATGAGCTATTAACTATACCACAAAGTCTCTCACCCACTGTTCAATTCACTTCAGCTGTTTCACTCACCTGCCAAATACCCTGCGAGACAATACCCCGAGGTCATCTTCATCATAGCTGGTGACTTCAAAACAGGCCAATCTCAAGACTGTGCCACCAAAATATTAACAGCTCTCCTGTCCCACCAAGGGGCCGAACATTCTTCACCGTTGTTAGACAACCATCAAAGATACCAACGCCATCCCCCATCTGCACTTTGGAAAATCAGATCACAATGCAGTGTTCCTCCTCTCAGCTTACAAATAGAAATTGAAACATGAGAACCCACTACAGAAAGTAATATAATGCTGGTGTGAGGCAGTAGGGACTGCTTGGAATTGGTGGACTGGTCCATGTTCAACAAGTCAGCAACCAACCTAAATGAATATGCCACTAACATTACAGACTTCATTGGCAAGTGTGTAGAGGACTGCATGCCTAAGGCTTTAATCTGAATGTTCTCCAATTGGAAAATATGGATGAACCGGGAGGTACATTGCCTACTGAAGTCCAGGTGTGAGGTGTTGAAGTCAGATGACCCTGATCTTTGGAGGAAATCCAAATATGACCTCCATAGGCCATTAGACATGCCAAAAGGACTAAGCAAGAGACCCAAATTAACCACATGGACACCTGTTGTTTGTGGCAAGGCCTACACGACATAACAGGCTACAAAATAAAACAGAACAGGGTAGCAGACAAAAATACATCCTTCCCTGATGCACTCAATGCATTTCAAACAGAAGGTCAGTGCATCAACAGCCTCAGATGCACCTATTCCCTCAGTCACTGCTGCAGACATCAGATCAGACTTTTTATGAGTGAGCACACAGATGGAGTTTCCACACTGCACTCAGATCCAGTATGTACCAGCTGGTGGGAGTATTCACTGACATCTTTACCTTCTCCTTATTATGATCCGAAGTCCCCACCTGCTTCAAAAAGACCACCATCATCCTAGTACCAAAGAAATCTCATTTAGAATACCTCAATGGCTACTACCTGGTGGCTCTGACCTCTATTATTGTGAAGTGCTTCAAGAGGTTAGTCACGGCTCATATCAGTTCTAGCCTCTCAGTACGCCTTGATTCCTTGCAAATTTCCAACTATTGGGTCCATGGCAGGCCCCATCTCCCTGGCCGTACACTCCTCCCAGGAATATCTGGAATACAAGGAGACCTTCGCCAGGATCCTACTTATTGACTATAGCTCCACCTTCAACATCATGATTCCAACTAATCTCATCTCCAAACTCTGAGACCTAGATCTGTGCTCCCCACTCTGCAACTGGATCCTCAACTTCCTGACCCACAGGCTACAATCAGTGAGAATAGGAGCTGACACCTCCTCCACAATATTTGCTCAACACCGCTGCCCTGCAACGCTATGTATTCATCCCCTTACTATACACACTGTACACTTATGACTGTATGGCCAACTTCTGTTCTAACTACATCTACAAGTTCACTCCTGACAACACCATTGAAGGAGAAAGTGAGGACTGCAGATGCTGGAGATCAGACTCGAGAGTGTGATGCTGGAAAAGCATAGCAGCTCAGGTAGCATCTGAGGAACAGGAGAATTGATGTTTCAAGCATAAGCCCTTCAGATCACAAAAATAATGAGATAAAATACAGGAAAGAGAGTGTTTGGTGGCATGGCGTAAAGATCATAATTTCTTCCTCAATGTCAGAAAAATGAAAGAGCTGGTCATTGACATCAGGAAGTAAGGTGGATGGCATTCCCCCATCTATAGAATTGGAACTAAAGTGGAGATGGTCAAGAGCATCAACTTTCTAGGAGTGGTGATCACAATCTGTCCTGGACCACCCATGTTGAGGCAAAGAGTCAAGAAAGCACAATAATGCCTCTACTTCCTCAGGAGGCTAAGGAAATTTAGCGTGTCCTGAAAGACTTTTATGAATTTTTATAGATGCACCATTGAAAGCATTCTATCCAGATGCCTCACAGCTTGGCAGGGTGAATGTTTTAACCAGGAACATAAGAAACTACTGAGAGTTGTGGACACAGCCAAGTCCATCACGTGAGCCATCCTTCCATCCATTGACTCCATCTATACTTCTCGTGGCCTCAGGAAGGTAGCCAACATAATTAAAGACACCTTCCACCCCATTTTCCAACTCTCCTCCAACCTCTTTCATCAGATAGAAGATACAAAAGCTTAAACACATGGACCTAACATTCAAGAACAGCTTCTTTCTTGCTGTTATAGGACTTCTCACGTTTGGACCTCCTAAATTTTAAATTTGGTGTTGATCTCGCTCTTTGTGCACCTTCTCTGCAGCAATAGTATTGTATTCCTCACTCCATTCTATCAACCTGATGCACTTAGTATGGTATGATCTGCCTTTACTGCACACAAAACAAATCTTTTCACTGAACCTAGTTACATGTGACAGTAATAAATCAAAATCAAATCTGTCAGCAACCTCTAATTTATACACGTTATCTTTCCTTCTCATGCTTAACACTATTGCAAGCCTCACACCCACAAATCACAGCTTATACACATTGGCAGCTGTTCAACCATGACTGCCACATCCTCACAAATACTGCATGACACTCACTGTCACACTTCCCTGCAGGGGAGAGTTATGTACAACAGAAGGCAAAGAACAGGAGGAGGACCAGGTTTTAATTCTCATAGATGAGACAATGCTATTCTTTCTGGGAACTGCATTTGAAACCATTCAAAGAAGGTTCACTCCTGCAATGAGAGGTTTATTTTACGGGAAAGTGTTAGACAGGTTGGACCTAAATCCACTGAAGTTTAAAAGGATTGGAGGTGATTTTGTTGTAAGATCCTGAGGGAACTTGACAGGGTGAATGCTGCAAGGATGCTTTGCCTTGTGGGATAGACTAGAAAAAGGGGACAATGTTTAAAATGTGTTCTCCGATTCAAGACAGTGAGGAGGAGAAGTGTTTTCTGTCAGAGTGTTGGGAGCCTGTGGAACTCTTCCCTAGAGATCAATGGAGACCAATGGAGAAATTATCTTTAAGGCAGAGGTAGATAAATTTTTGACTAACTTGATGGGTATTGGAGTAGATAGGAAGGTGGAGGTGAAGCCACAATCAGATCAGCCGGAACCTTTTGAATTGTGGAACAAACATAAAGGGCCAAATGGCATCCTTCATCCAAATAATGGTTCAGATAAGGCAACGGAGGGTTATAGATTAGCTAGGAAGGATTTAAAGAGAGAGTTAAGAAGAGCAAAGAGAGGACATGAGCAGTCTTTAGCAAATAGAATAAAGGAGAACCCCAAAGCTCTCTATAGGTATGTGAGGAATGAAAGGAAGACTAGGGTAAGCATAGGGCCAGTCAAAGACAGAAGTGGGGAGTTGTGTCTGGACCCTGTGGAGATCGGAGAGATGCTAAATGAATATTTCTCATCGGTTTTCACTCAGGAAAAGGATAATATTGTGGAGGAAAAGAATGAGATATGAGCTATGGGATATGAGACTAGAAAGGATCGAGGTTAGTAAGGAAGAGGTGTTATCGATTCTAGAAGGAGTGAAAGTAGACAAGTCCCCTGGGCTGGATGAGATTTATCTGAGGATTCTCTGGGAAGCTAGGGAGGAGATGGTGGAGACTTTGGCTTTGATCTTTGAGTCGTCATTGTCTACAGGGTTAGTACCAGAGGACTGAAGGATTACAAATGTTGTGCTCTTGTTCAAGAAGGGCAGTAGAAATGACCCAGGTAATTATAGACCAGTGAGCCTTATGTCTGTTGTAGGAAAAGTTTTGGAAAGGATTATAAGAAATAGGATTTACAATCATCTAGCAAGCAACAATTTGATTTCAGATAGTCAACATGATTTTGTCAAGGGCAGGTCATATCTCACAAACCTCATTGTGTATTTTGAGAAGGTGACCAAGCATGTGGATGAGGATATGACAATTGATGTAGTGTACATGGACTTTAGTAAAGCCTTTGATAAGGTTCCACATGGTAGGCTGTTGGAGAAAATGCAAAGGCATGGGATTGAGGGTGATTTAGCAGTTTGGATTAAAAACTGGCTTTCTGTAAGAAGGCAGCGAGTGGTGGTTGATGGAAAATATTCAGCCTGGAGTCTGGTTACTGGTGATGTGCCACAAGGATCTGCTTTGGGACCACTGCTGTTTGTCATTTTCATAAATGACTTGGATGCAGGCATAGCTGGATGGGTTAGTAAATTGCAGATGACACTAAAGTTGGTGGAGTAGTGGACAGTGTGGAAGAATGTTGCAGGGGGACTTCGATAAACTGCAGAATTGGGCTGAGAAGTGGCAAATGGAGTTCAATGCAGCTAAATGTGAGGTGATTAATTTTGTGAAGAATAACAGAAGACAGAGTATTGGGTCAATGGAAAGATTCTTGGTAGTGTGGATGTGCAGAAGGATCTTGGAGTCTATGTACATAGATCCCGGCAAGTTGCCACCCAAGTTGATAGCACTGTTAAGAAGGCATAAGGTGTGTTAGGTTTTATTGATAGGATTGAGTTTCGGAGCTGTAATGTCATGCTGCAACTATACAAAATGCTAGTGTGGAGAAAAGGTCTTATGAGGAAAGGCTGAGAGACTTGTGTCTGTTCTCATTGAAAAGAAAAAGGCTCAGAAGGAATTTGATAGAGACACATAAGATGATCGGAGGATTAGATAGGGTAGACAGTGAAAGTCTTTTTCCTAGGATGATGACGTCAACTTGTATGAGGGGGCATAACTACACATTGAGGGTGATAGATTTAAGACAGATGTCAGAGGCAGGTTCTTTATTCAGAGAGTGGTAAGGGGGTGGAATGCCCTACTTGCCAATGTAGTTAACTCAGCCACATTAGGGGCATTTAAACAATCCTTGGATAAGCACATGGATGATGATGGGATAGTGTAGGGGGATGAGCTTAGATTAGTTCACAGATTGGCGCAACATCGAGCGTCAAAGAGCCTGTTCTGTGTATATTGTTCTATGTTCTATAAAAAAATGAAATAACTCCAGAAACAAAAATAGAAATTGCTGGAAAAGCTCAGCAGCTCTGGCAGCATTTGTGGAGAGAAAAATGAGTTAATGTTTCGGGTCAAGCGATCCTTCCTCTGAGGAACCCATTCCTGACAGAATGGAACGGTTAATCAACTACAACACATTAGTAAAACCCATATAATTTAGGGTCTAATTGTTGGTATCACAATTTCCATTGCAACTAAAATAACTTCTACGGCAGTATATGGCTGTGTTGGTAACTCTCCATGTGAGTTATAAGGCTTGTGTGTTCAAGTTCTAGTGCAAAACTTGAATATAACAGTCAAGTACAACACTCCAGCGCAGTACTGAACAAATGATGAACTTCATTGTAGTTTAAACAAATTTCTTTAGTTGCATTACAATCAAGAAATAGTATCAATCAATCTTTTTTCTCTTAACACAGTAAATCATGAAACCTTCAACAATTAAGAACGTAATGCTCTGTGGTTTAACACTTTCAACTAACCAAAGTTGATAGCAGCCTGCAATCATTAGGCATATACAATGTTTAATCCCAAGAGCAATTAGAGGCCAGGGTTGCTCAACCTGTCAAAAATGGCTGAATTATCTTAATTCTCAGTAGCATAGTGTTGAAGTATTTCAGACCAGCAGTCATCCAGGTCAGCTTCAGGAGGCATCTGTTATTGTTGCTATTGCCTCTCGCTGAACACTGCTGTTCTGTGACTTAAATATAAAAAAAACTCACACCTTACCCAAAAAGAAACAGATGGCTGGTTGCATCATATACTTCCAAGGGATGTGGTGAATATGTTCATAAATTCAGATTAGCAATCAAAAAACAACAGATCTCTCTTTCATCTTGTTTATTGATCATTGGTTATTAGCTTTCTGCCTCATTTTAACATTTTGGAGAAGGTTTCACAAGGCAACAAACAAGGCATTCTTGCCAGTTGAAATCAGCCAACTGCTCCTTAAAGTGGTACATATTTTCAATCACTATTCTTTAGCCTTCATTGAATGTCATTGCTTTAAACGTTATACAGCTTTGATACAGATAGACTAAATTAAAATTATTTTGTGAAATAATTCAAAAACAGCAAGATGTCTGGCATATGGGCGGCACGGTAGCACAGTGGTTAGCACTGCTGCTTCACAGCGCCAGAGACCCGCCTCAGGCAACTCTCTGTGTGGAGTTTGCACATTCTCCCCGTGTCTGCGTGGGTTTCCTCCGGGTGCTCCGGTTTCCTCCCACAGTCCAAAAATGTGCAGGGGTTAGGTGAATTGGCCATGCTAAATTGCCCGTAGTGTTAGGTGAAGGGGTAAATGTAGGAGAATGGGTCTGGGTGGGTTACGCTTCGGTGGGTCGGTGTGGACTTGTTGGGCCGAAGGGCCTGTTTCCACACTGTAAGTAATCTAATCTAATCTAATCTAATATAGTATTTAAAATGTGTCCCCTTCCCTCACTGACCCTCCCACCTCCAAAATATAACAAATAGATTTAACAATGAGCATGTGATGTCTGAGCTGAAAACCACTTGAGCATGAAGTGAGTAATTTTTGTTTTCTATCAATTACTAACTTAGTTTAGGCAACTTCTATTTTGTTTCATTTCAAAGTTTAAAAATAATTAATCTCAATCAGAGCAGTAGGGAGTATGCTTGGTGTGTGAGAAGCACAAACATTCACAAAAAGTGGAATAAATGTTGTTCTGTTGTAACTCAAAACAAAGACTATACATTATATTGTGCTGCGGCTATCTTTGCAACTTTATTATGCCTTTGTCCTTCTAATCCATGCATCCCAGAAGGCAACACTAATAAAGCTCACGAGTAACACATCTTGCATTCTTCAAAGTGGAGCTCCAAAAACAGCATTTCTGTATATTATTTGTTTTTTTCTGAAATTCCATACATCCTCAAGTTCTCTTGCTCCAGCATTAGTGAACATGCCTTGATTTGTCTGGGATCTGAAAGCAAAATGAAATTTGAAATAATTCCAGAAGAGCATAGGCTGCTCCTCATTAGAGAGAGGCGACTTTAACCTGAGGGTTACCACTCCTCAGCTGAGGGGCAAGGTTGAGAAGACAGGACCTTCATGGTGACTTCAGATGTCATTCTGTGTATTAAATCTAGTGCCCAACCAATCAAGATAACTGCTCCTAACCGCACGTAAGCTGCCTGCATCTTTCTCTTCCTTAGAGACACTCCTTAAAATTTACACTTTCAACAAGTTTTTGCTCACCTGCCCCACATCTCTTTATTGGCTTGGCACCAATTTCTTTCTGGTGTGTACCTTACTTAGGATGTGTACCTATATTGAAGATGCCATTTGTATGGAAAGTAGTTGACCTGGTAAGTTCTTACCCTGAAGAACTTTCTCAGTGATGTCCTGGGACTCAGATGATTGACCTGTAACAACCATAATTATCTTCCTTTGTTCCAGGTATGAATCCAACCAGTGGAAAGTTTTCCACCTAATTCCAGTTTTGCTGCAACTACTTTGATGACATACCTTGTCAAGGCAGCCACTCTCACTTTGCTGCTGGAATTCAGTTCTTATATTTAGACCAAAGCTGTGGTGAGGAACAGGAATAAGCCAATCAGCCCACTGAGTCTGCTCTGTCATTTGGTACAACCTTGGCTGATCAAAAAATGCAATGCCTTTGTCCTACACCATCTCCACCTCCACAGACTTTTATTTCTTTCGCAGTTAGGAATCAATCAATCTCTACTTCAAACGTACTCAAACAGTAAGCTATTCCATCCCTCTGGAGTAGAGAACTGCAAAGATTCACAACCCTTTAATTCAAAACATATCCTCATCTCCATGTTACATGGAATTCATTCTTATTTTTAAATTGTGCCTCCTCGTTTTACACTCCTCAACCAGGAGAAAATCTTGCTTGCATCTACCTTGTCTATCCTTATGAATATTTCCATGAGATCACCGCTCATTCTTCAAAACTCTAGAGAACTCAGGCCTAGTTAGCCCAATCTTTCTTCATAGAAAAGTCACACCATCCTGAGAACATTTTTGCTGAGCCTTTGTTGTACTTCCTCAAAAGCAATCACATCTTTCCTGAGGCCAACAGCCCAAAACTGCACACAGTACTCCAGGTACGGCCTAAACAACAATTGAAGTAAAAGTGCGTTATTCTTCGACTCAAATCCTCATGATAAAGGTTAATAATCCATTAGGCTTCTTAAGAGCTTGCTTTATGTGCAAGTTAGCTTTCAGTGACTAATCGATAAAGACACCTAGGGCTTTTTGTACATTTTTACTTCCTGGTCTTTTACAATTTAAAAAACACTCTGCACATGTGATCTTCCAACCAAAGTGGATAACCTCATATTTTCCACAATGTTTTCCATCTCCCATGTTAGAACATAGAACATTACAGCGCAGTACAGGCCCTTCGGCCCTCGATGTTCTTGCTCATCCGTAAAGCCTGTTCAATTCCTGTTTTACAGCTTTGTGGCAGCAGACATTCCCACTTAATCTTGTATCATCCCCAAATTTGCAAAAACTTACATTTGGTCCCCGACTCCAGATCGTTGATCTGTAGAATGAACAGTTGATCCCCAAAGTACAGTAACACTATGCACAGCCTGGCAATGTAAGAACACCCTGTATGTGCCTTTTCTCTGTTTTCTGCTTATTTGCTAATCCTCAATCCATTTCCTCTTATCCCATAAGCTTTAATTTTTCTAAACAAACTCTTGTGGTAGACCTCATCAAAAGCTTTCTGAAAATCCAAATATTGTATGCCCATCAACTTCCCTTTATCAATTTTGTTAGTAACATGAAATCCTATTTACAAATCAATGTTGACTATGCCCAATCATTATTATCCAAGTTTTCATTAGGTAAAAAAGTAAATGTAAAAAAGTAAGGTCACCATAGCCTTGGTAGGAATAACAGTAAAAAAGACTATTATTTGAATGATAAAAAAAAATTGCAGCATGCTGCTGTGCAGTGGGACCTGGGTGTCCTTGTGCACAAATCACAACTGGGGAACTGTGATAGAAAAATACTAGCAGATATACTACTGTGATAGTACCAAGATAGAAATAGAGAGGATGTTTCCACTGGTGGGTGAACATTAGGGGGAGCAGATTTAGGACTGAATTGAGAAGGAACTTCTTCACCCCATGGGTTGTGAATCTGTCGAATTCCCTGCTCAGTGAAATAATCGAGGCTTCCTCATTAAATGTTTTTAAAGCTAAGATAGATCATTTTTTGAACAGTAAAGGAATTAACGGTCATAATGAGAGGACGGGTACATTCAGCTGAGGCCATGAAAAGATCAGCCATGACCTTATTGAATGGTGGAGCAGGCTCGAAGGGCCAGCTGGTCTACTCCTGCTCCTAGTTCTTATATTCTTATGTACTAGGCCTACTATAGGGCTACTGTCTCATTCTGGTGTGTAGTCTGGAGTCAACATTCCCAGTAAACTGCGAGGCTGCACAGTCAATCGGCATATTGATAGATTGGCTTCTATTTGTGGACCCTGCCTGGACCTCATGGCATAAAATATTAGAGGCAATGTTGTTTGCAGTTCACTTTTTCCGACTCATTCCCTTCTTAAGTAGTAGAGTGACATTTACTAGTTTCCCATCAGGAGCTGTGTAGCCCTGGCGGACCCCAAACTGTGTACCATTGACCAGATTAGTGCTGAGAAAGTGCCACATGAAAACACTGTTGACAACCCCTTGTAGCACTTTGCTGGTGATTGAGAGCAGACTTTAAACAGTGGTAATTTCCTGCATTAGATTTGTGTAGCTTTTTGTGGACAGGACATATGAGGTTGATTTTTCACATTGCCGAGTAGATACTGTTTTTTTTTAGATGCGTTAGAGCAGTTTGCCTGTGGGCACAGCTAGCTCAGGAGTACAATTCTTCAGTCTTATTACTAGAATATTTGTCAGGATCAAAAGCTTTTGCAGTATCTGTTCATAGAACCATAGAATACATAGAATGCAGAAAGAGGCCATTCGGCCCATTAAGACCATCCCACCCAGACCCACCTCGCATGCAGTTTTACCATGTCTAACCCACATATTCTGCACATCCCTGGATGCTATGTGACAAGTTTTAGCATGGACAATTCACCTCACCAGCACTTCTGTTGGCATCAGCTGTTTCATGCTATCACATCGAGTGAAGCAAACCAGTCGAAGACTGGCATCTATGGTACTGGGCGCCTCAGGAGAAGACTGAGCTGAATCATACACTCGGCACACTGACTGGAAATGGTTACTAACAGTAATAGCATGAATAGTGGAGTAGCATAAGTATCAGAGTTTCTTTTACTTTACCTTAGATATACAGTTCTTCCTCATCATTTGTATCTTGCCTGTTGATAAATGTTGGGCCAGGACTTAATAAATCAGATTGTCCCAAAAATATTGGTATAAGTATACTATGTTAGTAACCCAGTAGAATTTTAACTATTTGATAACATTTTCATTTCCTCCATAATATATATAAAAATTACTTCTGTACTCACAACGACGGTGGATGAAAATAAGAGAATGCCTGTTTCAGGTACTGGCAATGGCAATATCCAGGCACCACCTCTAATTGAGGAATACAATGTGCAAAAGTTGTGCTGTTTATTCACACAAGCTATCATTGTGCTCCAGCCAGAGAGCAAGGCATAGCTTACCACAGGCTCAGCCAATGCACAGGTAGTGTCCAGTTCTTAAAGGCAGTCTGCTTCTATGAAAGGGTAGAGAAATTGGCCTGTGGCAGGTGCTGGAACAATACTGGTCCTCATGGCAGTCCAGCAGCATGTGCTCCGGTTGATTACTCGGTGAAATGGCAGTGATTAAATGGATTTTTAAAAAACTCTCATGTGGCATGGGTGTCGTTGGCTGGTCAGCACTTTTTGCCATTCTAATTGTCTTTGAGAAGGTGGTGGTGAGCTACCCTCTTGAACTGCTGCAGTTCATATGCTGTAGATAAATCGTCAATGACATTAAGGAGAGAATTCCAGGATTTTGACCCAATGACAGTGAAGGAACAGCAATATGTTTCCAAGTCAGGATGATAAGTGGCTTGGAGGGGAATTTTCAGCTGGTAGTACTGCCATGTATGTGCTGCCCTTGTTCTTCTAGATGGAAGTGGTCATGGAATTGGAAGATGCTCTCTAAGGATCTTTCATGAATTTTTGCAGTGCGTCTTGTAGGTAGGACATACTGCTGCTGAGAGTCAGTGGTGAAAGGACTGGATGCTTGTCAAAGTGGTGTCAATCTATTAGGCTGCTCTTTCCTCGATTGTGTCAAGCTTCTTGAGTATTTTCAGCATTGTTCAAGCACCCATCCAGGCAAATGAGGAGTATTCCATCACACTCCTGACTTGCGTTTTGTAGACAGTGGATAGGCTTTGGAGAGTCAGGAGGTGAATTACTCACTGCAGTATTGCTAGCCCCTAACCTCGTCTCATAAACATTGTATTTATGTGGTGAGTCCACTTGGATTTCTAGTCAATGGTAACCGCAAGAATTTTAATAGTGGGGGGTTCGGTGATTGTAACACCATTGAATGTCAAGAACCAGTAGTTAGATTAACTCTTATTGAAGATGGCATTTGCCTGCTATTTGTGTGGCATGAATATTACTTGTCATTTCTCATTCCAACTTGTTCTTTCTTAGGAGGACAACATTCATGTTCCCAGCACTGCTGCTCCACCAGTGTTCCTGATGATGTCTGCCAGCTAACCAGCCCAGATTGCTGCTCTCCACATTGAGGTGGTGCCATTGGAAGCTATGTTTGCAAGGTTCAGAACTGCTCAAGCATGCCCTGTAATACTAGCTGCAAACTCCCTCACTACAGGTCGGCCCTTTTGAAGCAAATGCAACATAATGCCACATCCTCTTCCTCCTCTTGAGGTGCCCTCCAAAGACCTGATGTTAAAGGCTATGTCCTAATATTGGCAATGTTGTGTAGGACACGTAGATGACCATGTACTTTGAGATTCTCTTTGGAAAGGAATAGAGGACTCTGCTTCAAGTGGTCCAGGCAGTGGAACCATTGTTTAATGATGCCAATGATTTGATCTGTGATGCTCCTGGTGGTGACTTAGCTCTTATTTTACAATGCTGTCCTGGATTGGTCAGTTCGAGGAAGGGAATCATGAGCAAAGTGTGGAGTGGGAAGCCTTGTCATCACACAGCCAGGCTTTGGTTCATTGTGATGGCCAGAGGATGAAAGGTATGGCTGACAGGTGATGATGAATTGTGGTTGTGGTTGCTGCCAAGATCACTGCCTGTACTGCTGTTCATGGAACCATCGTCTTTGTGATTGCAGTATAACTTGCTGCTGATTTGTGAACACACAGGGACACGTGTATGAATTCAATGGCATTCTGCAACACTGGGAATCCCACTGGCCAGGCAGAACCAATGCTCACTCCTCATGTTTCTCTGTGGTAAGGGAAAAGACAATGAAGTCCTCTCCCCTTCTATTTATGGCCTCTATCATGTTCCTAATAAAGTGTTCCTTACCCTGATGTGCAGATAGAATGCTTAGTGTCATGGTGCAAAGAAAGAATCCCTCCCTCAATGTCAGCAAAACTAAAGAGTTGATCATCAACTTCAGGAAGAAAGGAGGACATGGTCCTATCCACATCAATGCAGCTAAAGTGGAGAGGGTCAAGAGCATCATGTTTATAGGAGTGACATAACCAACAAGCTGTCCTGGGCTGGACCATCCATGCAGATGCAATGGCCAAGAAGGCACAACAATGCCTCTTCTTCCTCAGGAGGCGAAGAACCCTCATCAACTTCGACAGATACACCATAGAACGCATTCTATCAGGATGTATCACAGACTGGTATGGCAACTGCTCTACCCAGGACTATAAGAAACTACAGAGAGTTGTGAACATAGCCCAGATTATTACTCAAGTCAACCTTCCATTCATTGACTCCATCTACACTTCTCATTGCTGCAGAAAGGCAGCCAACATCAGCAATAACTCCAGTTATAATCTCTTCTAACCATCATACAGATGATACAAAAGCTTAAACTCATGTACCAACACATTCATGAACAGCTTCTTCCCCACTGTTATTAGACTTCCGAATGGATCTCTCAAATTTCGAATCTACTGTTAATCTTGCTTTTGTACACCTTCTGTGCAGCTGTAATTCTGTATGTCTTGTTCTGTTCAATTACTCTATGATCTGTGTGTCCTTGGATGTTATGATGTATCTGTACTGCATGGAAACAAGCTTTTCACTAAACTTAAGTACACGTGACCACAATAAATCCATTCAATTCAAATCAAATCAGATGCATGGTCAATTATAGAAGGTAGAATTATAGTTCAGTCAGCCTATCCTTGAGATGTCACAGAGGGTTCTTAGCCTCCTCAGGAAGAAGAGGCTCCCTTAAATCTTTGGTGCACGGTCTTCCGTGAAGAACTCCCCTCTTCCTCCCACTGTACACAGTTTCCTGTTTCTGCTGCCTGTGCTCCATTTTCAGGTTGCAATAACTGCGCAGAGGCTAGTATCCCATCACCAAGCTGCCCTCTATTTACATGTGCACAGTAACACTGGCTGTAACCACCCAACTCGGAGTCAGTCCCCTGGACTGCGGAGATTCTAACCCTGATTATATATTTTTTATGGAGAAAGTGAGGTCTGCAGATGCTGGAGATCAGAGCTGAAAATGTGTTGCTGGAAAAGCGCAGCAGATCAGGCAGCATCCAGGGAACAGGAAAATCGACGTTTCGGGCATAAGCCCTTCTTCAGGAATGAAGAAGGGCTTATGCCCGAAACGTCGATTCTCCTGTTCCCTGGATGCTGCCTGACCTGCTGCGCTTTTCCAGCAACACATTTTCAGCTATATATTTTTAATCTAATATAAACCCCCACGCTACCGCCTAACAACAGTAGTGCTTATTGTTCCCCAGCAACCATATCATGTGTATGCAGATGTAGGACACAGTGAAAGAAAACCTATGAGTGATTTAACTCCTGGTTATGTTATTTATTTTTCAGGAACACATTGACTATGGTCCAGCCAGCACAGAGTTAGTGCCCTAAACTGAGGATATTCTAAATATCCTGGTTATATCAATTTTTTTGAATCTCCTGGTTTTCTTTTATTTTCCCCCACACTACCGCCTAACAGCAGTAACTCCTAGTTATATCTTTTGTTATTTCTTTCTCTTTCCCCAGAGACAAAGCAGAAACCAACAGCAGCAGGAACACACTGACTATACCCCAGCCAGAACAGAGTCAGTGCTCTAAACTGTGGAGACTATGAATCTCCTGGTTATATATATTTTGTTCTTTTTTTAAAAATGCCCTGGTTTATTTTCTCCATACTACTGCCTAACAGTGGTAACTCCTGGTTATTGTGTTTTTGTGTGTAACCCAAATTTATTTCCAAGCAAGTTACAAAATAGCACATGAATGGTGCAGTGTGAAGGCAGGAACAAGGTCACAAGGGATAATACTGTATCACTCCAGCTTCTCCTCATTATATCACCAATGGACAAGATATAGTCAGGGCATGGCAGCAAACCACATACAATATTTACAGTGCAGTAACTGATGAAAAAAAGGAATCAACAGAAAGCATTTCCATCACTAGAGACAGCAGCCCAAAAGATCGATGGGCATGAGCACACAGCTTAGAGCCAACCAGATCTACATAACATGTCTGATTTTGCAAATTAATCAGTAACTTTAAGCTACAGCCATATTCATGCAGACAAAGTTAATAAACTGGGTGCAACAATCGTCAGTTTCCTAAATCTCTCAATTTAATTCTCCAATCATGTGAAGAGTCAGCAAATCATGCATTATTTTAAAGACTGCAAGACTGGACTCTTTTTAAATGTCAGAACACTTCTCATACACAATAGAATATTTTAAATACTCTAATGCATTCACTACGCATTTCTGTTCCAGCAATATCCCAAAGCACTGCACAAAACTGACGACTACAAACTAAGTGCAGGATGTACAAGTAGCAAGCAAGGAAAAAAATTTAGATGTTTGCAGGTATATTAGAAAACACATGAATTACCAGTAAATACAAAACAAAACGCTCATAATTCTTGGTTATACTTTCTTTTAAGGCCTAGGCAGCAGCAGCAATGCTGAGTTGTAGGCAAGCCTCAGGCTGCAGCAGTAGAGCAGGGCCAGGCTGCAGCAGCAGCAGTGATGGTAACTGCTTGTGCAGCTGAGCACAGCTCAAACGTACAGGAAAAACACAGCTAAAAAAAAACCCAAAAGAACAAATGCCTTCCCTAAACAAGCGGAAAGAAAGAGAAAACTCTTCTCCTCCAAAAAAAAGCAGAAACCAACAGTATCAGGAACACTTACTGTAGCAATCCCCGGATATATTTTTCTTTTCTTCCTTTTTCCTTTTTTACCCCCACACTACCGCCTAACTGCGGTAGTGCTTATTCTTTCCCCAGCACCCATGATGTGTGTGTGTGCAGGTGTGAGACACAGTGAAAGACACAAGGTGTACAAATCTTTATTCAATTTCCACCACCAGGAAGATAGGAAACACCCGAGTGGCCAGTGACAAACACTGCCCTTCACATCAAAGGGCAATGCTGTGTGATCAAACAGTGAAGGGGAGGGTAGGGATTAAATCAAAGTAGAGTTGGAAGGGGGAATAATGCACTCCACTCCTTGCGGCGCCCACCTCTCCCTGAACAACTCCAGGGTGTTGGTGGAGACCGCGTGCTCCTTCTCCAAGGACACCCGGGCCCTAACGTAACCGCGGAAGAGGGGCAGGCAGTCGGCCCTAACAACCCCCTCCACGGCCCGCTGCCTGGACCTGTTGATGGCCAGTTTGGCCAGGCCCAGGAGCAGATCCACGAGGAGGTCTTCAGACCTGCCCTCCCTCCTCCGTACCGGGTGCCCGAAGATCAGGAGCGTGGGACTGAAGTGCAACCAAAAGCAGAGGAGGAGGTTAAACTCCTGGTTATTTTTTTCTTTTCTTTCTTTTTTTTCTTTTTTTCTGCGGTAGTGCTTATTTTTTCCCCAGCACCCATGGTGTGTGTGTGTGCAGGTGCAACTCCTTGTTATTTTTTTTTATTATTTTATTTCTTTTTTTTCGTGATAATTCCCTGTTTATTTTTTTTCTTTCTTTTTTTAAAATTAACCCCCACACTACCGCCTAACTGCGGTAGTGCTTATTTTTTTCCCCAGCACCCATGGTGTGTGTATGCAGGTGCAACTCCTGGTTATTTTTTTCTTTTTTTGTGTGTGTGCAGGTGTGAGACACAGTGAAAGACACAAGGTGCACAAATCTTTATTCAGTTTCCACCACCAGGAAGACAGGAAAACACCTGAGTGGCCAGTGACAAGCACTGCCCTTCACATCAAAGGGCAATGCTGTGTGATCAAAACAGTGAAGTATCATGAACAGAAGTGACTTAGTCCTTATCACTTTCAGATTTAAAAGAATTGGTAGCTTTCACTTAAAGTCAAACTGCTGGAATTTCTTGAGTGTCTGCTCATGGAATAGCTTAGAGAAAAATTAATAATCAATTATTTTTGCAATTTCAATTTACTCTATTCTTTACATTTCCTAAGGTGTGTTATTACAGTTGATCCTATTATGAATGCTTTGCTGCATTTCAATAGGTCCAAAAACACTAATATCAATAATGGATTGTTGTATGTACCATATCTTTTCATTTTTCCATACATTTCATTTAATAGTAAATGAGAATCGCGCTGCCTTTAAAAGCCAGAGACTGTTGAAGGATTGCTTTACTTATTAAAAGCATGTAAACTGACACTCATTGTAAGTACAGCGTACACAGCTGCTTGTTCAAGCAGTATTGGAAAACTAGTTTGCCGATGGTTTGAAGCCAAAGGGTTTGTACAAATGGAGCTTTGATTAGCAACAAATAGCTGACTGATTTTAGAATTACTACAGTGTGGAAACAGGCCCTTCAGCCCAACACCAACCCACCCAGAACCATTCCCCTACCCTATATTTACCCCTGACTAATAACCTACACTATGGGCAGTTTACCTAGCCGAGACATGTTTAGATTGTGGGAAGAAACCGGAGAGCCTGGAGGAAACCCACGCAGACACAGGAAGAATGTGCCTACTCCATACAGATAGTCAGCCGAGCTGGAATCAAACCCAAGTCCCTGGTACTGTGAGGCAGCAGTGCTAACCACTGAGCCACCCTTTGTGGAATAATTATCCAGTTATCAAAAACAGTGACCTGCACCTTGCATCAAGCTTACACAGTAGGCAGATGGCTAGGGCCTTACTCATGAGGTTTCTAGTACAAGTGATCAGATGAAAAGGCCAACACCCACAATTCTTGGCCCCAAGATGTGCCCAGTGTCCCTCAGATTACTCTGGAAGGGGAAGGTGTTTCAAAAGTTTGAACAACAGGTAAAGCTAATTGTCTCATGTTACTATGATGTAGTAAACCCACAAGTGGTTTTTCTCTATTAATTGGATGCTATAGTCAAGCCAAAACAACATTTTGCTGATCATACCAATGCATAAAGCAATATGAGTTTCAGTGCCAGTGCTAGGTATGTAGGCTGTATACACTAACGCCTAGTGGACAATATTATACAACATGGTCCATTAACCATTCACAGTGAACATTATTCTTCTCATGTTCAACAGGCCTGAGTTGGAAGCCCATCTACCAGTAGATGGAATTCTGTTATTGGAAATCAGCTAGTGAATAATCAAGATTGTGCTAAGAGATACACCGGAAACCAATTTAAGTTCAGCAGTTAGCCTTGCATGGTGATACATTTCCACATACTGGAAACTACATATATAAACATAGAGCCTGCTTTAGAAGATAAAAGATATTTGTACATATATTACATCATTTTCATGTTCAAAAATGGATCATAGAGACAGCCAATCTTTGCTGCAACTACATGGCAACATAGCTGACCAATCAGAATTTGCTTGTGTGTTTCGGAAGGGTTTAAACTAGTTTGGCAGGGGGGTGGAAATCGGAACCACATATCTGAGAGGGGATCAGTTGCAGACAGGACAGTGACAGGATATATTGAATTGATCAGGAAGGTTTCTCATGTGATGAAACAAAGGGATCGGTTAAAGTTTGTCTGCTTTCATGCAAGGAGTGTCCGGAATAAGAGTGACAAACTTAGAGCATGGATCAGTACTTGGGACTACGATATTTTGGCCATAACGGAGACGTGGGTTTCACAGGGGCAGGGATGGTTGCCAGATGTTCCAGGGTTTAGAACGTTTAAAAAGAACAGGGAGGGTGGAAAAATAGGAGGGGGTGTAGCATTACTAATCAGAGAGTGAATCACAGCTACAGAAACAAAGGTTGTTGAGGAAGCTTTGTCTACTGAGTCAGTATGGGTGGAAGTTAGGAACAGCTCGGGAACAGACACCGCATTGGGGGTTTACTACAGACCAACTAATAGCAGTAGAGAGATTGAAGACCTCATAGGCGGGCAGATTTTGGAAAAATGCAGATGTAGCAGGGTTGTTGTTATGGGTAATTTTAACTTTCCCAATATCAACTGGAACCTCCGAAGTTCAGATGGTTTGGATGAAGCCGTTTTTGTCAGGTGTTCAGGAGGGTTTCCTTACTCAGTATGTAGACAGACCGATGAGGGGAGTGGCCATTTTGGATTTGGTGCTCGGCAACGAACAGGACAGGTGTCAGATCTCACGGTGGGAGAGCACTTTGGTAAAAGTGATCACAACTGCCTCACATTTAGCATAGCCTTGGAGAGTGAAAGGAGCAGTTACCGAGGGAAGATATTTAATTGGGGAAAAGGAAATTATGACGCTATCAGACAGGAGTTGGGAAGGACAGACTGGGAGCAATTGTTCCACATAAAAGGGCACAGCAGATATGTGGAGACTATTTAAGGAGCAGTTGTTGCGAGTGATGCACAAATTTGTTCCTCTGAGATGGGTAAGAAGGGGTAAGATTAAGGAACCTTGGATGACAAGAACAGAGGAGCTTCTCGTCAAAAGGAAGAAAGCAGCTTATGTAAGGTGGAGGAAGCAAGGATCTAGCATTGCTTTAGTGGATTACAGGCTTGCTAGAAAGGAGCTCAGAATTGGACTGAGGAAAGCCAGGAGGGGGCACGATAAAGGCTTGGCAAGACATATTAGGGATAACCCAAAGGCATTTTATTCATACATGAGGAATAAGAGAATGATCAGGGAGAAGGTAGGGCTGATCAGGGATAGCGTAGGGAACTTGTGCGTGGAGTCTGAGCAGATAGGGGAAGCTTGGATACAGTATTGATCAGATCAAGATTGATGAAGATGATGTGCTAGAAATTTTGGAAAACATTAAGATTGATAGGTCCCCAGGGCCAGACCAGATTTATCCTGGGCTGCTCCAGGAAGTGAGAAAGGAGGTTGCTAAGCCGCTGGCGAGGATCTTTGCCTCCTCACTCTCCACGGGAGTCGTACCGGAGGAGTGGAAGGAGGCGAATGTTGTTCCTCTTTTCAAGAAGGGTAATAGGGAAATCCCTGGCAATTACAGACCAGTTAGTCTCATGTCTGTGGTCAGCAAAGTTGTGGAAAGAATTCTGAGGGATAGGATTTATGACTATTTGGCAAAGTATAGCGTGATGAAAGGCAGTCAGCATGGCTTTGTGAGGGGCAGGTCATGCCTCACTATTCTTATTGAGTTCTTTGAGGAGGTGTCAATACAGGTCAATGACGGTCGAGCAGTGGATGTGGTGTATATGGACTTCAGCAAGGCATTTGATAGGGTTCCCCATGGTAGGTTCATTCATAAAGTCAGGAAGTATGGGATACAGGGAGATCTGACTATCTGGATTCAGAATTGGCTGGCTGACAGAAGACAGAGAGTGGTTGTAGATGGAAAGTATTTTGCCTGGAAGACAGTGTTGAGTGGGGTCTCGCAGGGCTCTGTTCTTGGGCCTCTGCTCTTTGTAGTTTTTATAGATGACTTGGATGAGGAGGTTGAGGGGTGAGTTAGTAAATTTGTAGATGACACAAAGGTTGGAGGTGTCGTTGATAGAATAGAGGGCTATTGCAGGCTGCAGCGTGACATAGACAGGATGCAGAGCTGGGCTGAGAAATGGGAGATGGAGTTCAACCTGGATAAATGCGAAGTGATGCATTTTGGAAGTTCAAACTCGAATGCTGAATATAGGATTAAAGACAGGATTCTTTGCAGTGTGGAGGAACATCGGGATCTGGGTGTGCAAGTACATTGATCCCTCAAAATTGCTACCCAAGTGGATAGGGTTGTTAAGAAAGCATATGGTGTTTTGGCTTTCATTAACAGGGGATCGAGTTTAAGAGACGCGAGGTTTTGCTGCAGCTCTACAAGTTCCTGGTGAGACACACTTGGAATATTGTGTCTAGTTCTGGTCACCCTACTACTATAGGAAAGATACAGAGGCTTTGGAGAGGATGCAAAGAAGGATGCAAAGGGGATGCAGGGCAGGATTGACTGGTACGAGAAGTCATAGTTTGAAGATAGGAGGAAGGTATAAAGGAGACATCAGAGATAGGTTCTTTACGCAGAGAGTTGTGAATGCATGGAATGCGTTGCCAGCTGTGGTGGTGGAAGCATAGTCATTAGGGACATTTAAGCGACGGCTGGACATGCACATGGATAGCAGTGAGTTGAGGGGTGCGTAGGGTAAGTTACTATATTTTACATTAGGATTAAACCTATCCATGCTCCTCATGATTTTATAAACCTCAATAAGGTCACTCCTCAGCCTCCGATGCTTCAGGGAAAACAGCCCCAGCCTAATCAACCTCTCCCTATAGCTCAAATCCTCCAAACCTGGCCAAATCCTTGTAAATTAAACCTCAGCACAACATCGTGGGCCAAAGGGCCTGTTCTGTGCTGTACTTTTCTATGTTCTATGTGCTAATTAAGGTTGACAGCTAACTGTTCTTGCTGCTTCAATGCCAATAATGACCAACCAATCAGCACCCCCTCTTTTCATGCTGGATAAAACGGTGGCCCTTCTTTTAAGTCTGCTTTGGCATTCTAGTTTTGATTAGTACAAATGGAAGGATGTTATGAAACATGAAAGGGTTCAGAAAAGATTTACAAGGATTTGGCCAGGTTTGGAGGGTTTGAGCTATAGGGAGAGGTTGATTAGGCTGGGGCTGTTTTCCCTGAAGCATCGGAGGCTGAGGAGTGACCTTATTGAGGTTTATAAAATCATGAGGGGCATGGATAGGATAAATAGACAAAATCTCTTCTCTCGAGTGGGGCAGTCCAGAACTAAAGGGCATAGGTTTAGGGTGAGCAGGGAAAGATATAAAAGAGACCTAAGGGGCAACTTTTTCAGGCAAAGGGTGGTACGTGTATGGAATGAGCTGCCAGAGGAAGTGGTGGAGGCTGGTACAATTGCACCATTTGAAAGGTATCTGGATGGGTATATCCTGTAACCAAGTCACTCTTTATTTATGCATGTATAGTACCTGTCACTGGTTTGGCTTCCTTCGAGCCAGCTCTCAAAGTGAACAGAATCTCTGACACTCCTGTATATATCTGTCAGCCAGTGGTCCCTGATTGGAATCCAGATTAACAGTCCCAGGGAATTCATATTTTATAAAGTCCACCTGGCTGACTTTGTTCCAATTACTACAAGCAGTGGTTATATGAGGAATTCGAAGTGTGCGTGAGAGCATGGGACAGATTAGAGATAGGTTGGAGGATGAAGAGATATGAGGGGTGAGGGGGCCTTGAACACAACAGAGCAGGTCTTCTAATAAGCTCATTTCTCCACTCTTTTGCCTGTGTGGTCATCTCTGACTTGTCTCTGGAAGCAGGGGCCTGACTTCATCTCATCCTCATTTCCCAGAACTGAGGGGTACATTTTGAAGGAGATGAGTGTACCAGATGAGATAATTTTCAGACTCTTCCTTAATGCCTATTAGTGAAAACATGACTGTGGACTGCAATTGGTAATAACTATTAGTTTGCTATCTTTTGATCTAGCTAAAAGGCATGTATTACGTTGGGTGAGTTTGTTGCTACCATGCAAATTATTTGCTGGTTTGAAGTTTAGCCTACCGTTTGAGAGAAACAGGCTTTTGAAATGATCTGAAGGTTCCTTCACAAGATCTTCGTGGCCTGAGTGTTGAGAAGGTAAATGTGTTGATGGTGGAATTCAGTTTGATTCCAAGGTTAAATGGAACTTGAGAATTTTAACCAGAAGGCATCATTAAAATGTTATTGGAATAGTCAAGAAGCAGATATGAAATGCCTGCTGGCCCTGTTCCAAACTCACAAGGTATAAGTCTGACTTAAATTGTCTTTATTGAACAGACTGTAAGGTGGATGCCTGCAGCAAGTGCCTCATGGTAGAAGTAACATGATTTTGACAAACCAGGAAGATATATTAGTACAGGATTGCATTTCTATCCTCATGGGCCTAGGGTAATTTAGGCAACATTCAACAGGCATGGAGGATTCTCAGTGTGTGCTGTGCAGGGAAGAAAGAGAGAGTCCAGGCCAGGAACGTAGACTTTCCAACTCCTCTAGGCCAAACAAAGGAAAATACTAACCTTATTTTGAAGGGCCTCTTTTGCTTCCAGTCCTTTTCCAAGTTGAGTTAGCTGGCAGAAAGACTATAGCGACTTCCTTGCTCGGGCCGAAGTTACAATAATAGGCAGACTAGATAATATCAACAGATCTCTTCATCTGCACAGATAAAGCAGGTCCTCCGTGGCTTCCGTTGGCATTTGCTCTGTACTTGCACTTGAGTAACACATTGACAGTAAATCATCAGGTCAATTGTTAACTGCTTCCCTGGCCAGACTACAAATAATCCTCTGTTTCTAAATCTGTAACCATCAAAATCAACACTTTCCTGAAAGATCAACGATCTTTCCATGATCAAACCGTAGAACAAATCATATAGCGGTCCAATTAATTTGGGAGTTTGTTTGTAATTCTGAACAAATCAATAATACTTCAGGCATGAATGAAAAGCCCAGGTACAAATGTAGAACATCTCCTCAGTGTAGTAGACAATTTTCATTGAATAATGGAAATCATTTTGGTAAGAGAACACAATATTCAAATACAAAATAAACAGCTTTGTGCACTTTAAAGCAGGGAAATGAGAGGCATACTAAGTAAATTAGCAAAGTTGATGTAAAATAAATCATCTGGTCTGGCTCCATTTTCAAAGTGGAAACACTAATTATCACTTTTGGATATTCAGAGATTAGAATATAATTTCAGCCTCAAAGGAGACCTTCCAAGCTTACCTGCTTGTGCAGTGCTGTATCTTCAGCTGTTCTCTTTAAAGCCCGCTTTTTTTGTTGTTAGCCTGTTCTTTTGACTTGTAGATGGAGCCAAAATTTCTTCCTTTATTTTCCTCATGCAACACCCTCCTCAAAAGTGGTAGAGGAAATTTCTGGCAGTTCTTCTGTGAGGAAAGAGTGGCTGGGGATAGATGCTGGGGTTGGATAAGCCATGGCTTCATGAGAGAGTCATAAGGAAGTGATTTCATTAATCCAAACCCCCATAATGAAAGTTTCTTTGTGCTTATCTTGATTGGCCTTTTCTGTTATTCCAGCAATTGCAGACCTGCTACAGGTTGGCAGGAATGTTACTGTGGTTTCCTTTGGAGGATATAGGTACCCTATTGACATAATAGGGTATTATGGATATTCAGATCATTTTCAGATAAATGCTGTGAATAGGTGGATTTTTTATCATAATCTAACTCTGCAAGTTAAAATCATAGAGGGTCAAGCTACAGTTGGATAAGTAACTGCCTCGTTTTAATTGTCCACCTTTCCAGTTTTTGCTGGATAGCTCAGTTAAAATTAAATGCATCCTTTAAATATTGTCCCAACCCTTGCATTTATTCACTTTCTCTCTCACTTCTCAACAATATTTTTCTTTTCCTTTTGGCATGTACTTTGTCAGTTTTGTCTTATTTTATTCTTTCCATGTTTAACCTTGCTTTGGCACTCCATCTGACGAAGGAGCAAGGCTCTGAAAGCTTGAGATTTCAAATAAACCAGTTGGGCTATAACTTAATGCCGTGTGACTTCTGACCTTATTCACTGATAGATTTAGTCATAGTTTGTCAGATTGCTGCCTTCCACTAACTTTGTTCTCCTGAGAAAACCAAGATCTAAATGCAACATAGAATCATTGTAAGCCAGACCAAGAAGGAATGTGACAGTTTTAATTAGTGGCTGAAGAGACAAGAAAATTGCACTTGATTGTTGCCTGTGGTAGAATAAAAACTACAATTCTCTTTCTACTGCACATTGAGAACTTTTGCTACAATGCTGAACAACTGGAAGATAAGATGCTGCAGCGGGCGAATGTAATTACAGGTTGACGCATTAAAGTGCGTAGTTTATATTATGAATCTCAGTGTAAGACGTTTACGTACACACATGACAGAAAAGATGACAATGGCTAGCAGGTTTTTGCAAGAAATGCTCAAAAATTAAATACTTGTGATATGTTATCAATTATATGGTTATTCAAGAACTTTGAAAAATAATACGGTTAAAGATTCCCTTTGTGAATACGCAAAAGTTTTGAATGCACCTTCTAAATCCAATGGAAAGTATACAGTTTTGTATTTGTTCATCTATGTTTATTTGTTTAGTGAGAGGATTCTTTCAAAACACATGTGCATAATACATTATTTATGATTGTATAAATAATAATGGGAAATCTTTAATTTAGCTAATGAGGTGTACCAAAGGTGTACCCTTTGAATATGTGGAAATTTTTTCCTAAATGTGGCTAAGTTTGAATTTGGCTAATTCTTTCTGGTGAAGGATACAAGGATAAACCCACAACAGCTTAGATTTAAGCCTTGTGGACTTTCAAGTCCTCAATTTCTGAAAATTCTTGATCCTTTAATTTGTGCTCTCTCTCGAGACTTTCATTCAGAATAGACAATATTGCTGTTCTTGAATTTTGGGAGCAGCAGATGCTGCAAATCATTTAAATAGTTGAAAACTATGGCTTTTATTGCACGTCAGGGAGGACGGGAGAAAGAAATAAGAAAGAAGCTGCATTTACCTTTGCTCATAGCAGAGGCTGCTTGCCATTTGTGACAACAAAATGTTTACATGCAGTGAATGATGTGTTCACCCAAATTGTATCTCTAGGAAGTGGTTCTTAATTAAATTCTGTCTGGCTTGTTATGCCTAATGATGCCTCGCTCTATCACAGTGTGAGTGATGCTCCTCCTGTTCAATGTCCTGATTTCCTCCTCAGAAAACTGCTGTCACTCTCCCAGCTCTTCAGCATCTATAAAATCCCCTTTTTGCCTGCTCCCATTGAGCCGAGTACAACTGGCTAGGATTATGAGTCATGGTCATCCGGAGTTTATTGCAATGCCCCTCAGATTGATTCTAGCATCAGCATCCATTCCTTTGTATGCAAAAGAATGAGCTGCATTGCATTGTAATTTGCCTTGGTCAGGACATTCCTGAAATGAGTCATCAGTAACGGTTGGAGAGGGAAGCCCTTGACTCTAACTAGCCATCCTTGTGTGGAATTTGTCCCTTTGAACATGTCAGGAATAAGAAAGTTATCAAGAATATTGGCATCATGGCAGCTGCCAGGATACCTGGTGCAGATCTGTGATGGGATGGTCTCCTATTTCCTCAGATCACAAGTGCTGCTCCAAAAGATGACAGAGTTCTGTAATGGTGCCCCAGGGTATGCTCAGTCTACGTCTGCACTGAGCTGAGGTCATGTGAGGAATGACAGCAAGGTTGGTTCACTCTTGGCCTTCCAAAGCTCCTCCACATCGTGAGAAGGATCTTCTGCTGGAGTTTCTTCAAGTGGAAGCTGTTCAGCATTAGCTGAAGGTTGCGGTTGGTCCTGGCCTTTCTGACTCCTTGATGCTCTTCAATGTGTCAACAATAATGATAGCACCTGCCATTAATGGATCCATTAGGGACAGTGCAGTGAACCTACATGGGAATATCAGGACAAAACACCTTATAGGAATTTTGAGTCCTGACAGTCATATCAAACATACAGACTGCTATACAAATGACATGGGGGCCTCCCAGAGGGAGGGCCATGAAATGCATCTAAATTGGTCTCTGAGATATTATACTTGATGCAGGGGTATAGCACAAGCCATGGCACAAATTTCCTTTATTGGTCAGAGCATTGAGTATAGGAGTTGGGATGTCATGTTGCGGCTGTACAGGCTGTTGGTTAGGCCGCTTTTGGAATATTGCGTGCAACTCTGACCTCCTTCATATTGGAAGGATGTTGTGAAACTCGAAAGGTTCAGAAAAGACTTACAAGGATGTTGCCAGGGTTGGAGGATTTGAGCTATAGGGAGAGACTGAACAGGCTGGGGCTGTTTTCCCTGGAGCATCGGAGGCTGAGGGGTGAGCTTATAGAGGTTTATAAAGTCACGAGGAGCATGGATAGGATAAACAGACAAGGTATTTTCCCTGGGGTGGGGGAGTCCAGAACTAGAGGGCATAGGTTAAGGGTGAGAGGGGAAAGATATAAAAGGGACCTAACTGGCAACTTTTTCACACAGAGGGTGGTGCGTGTATGGAATGAGCTGCCAGAGGAAGTGGTGGAGGCTGGTAAAATTACAGCATTTGAAAGGCATCTGGATGGGTATATGAATAGGAAGGGTTTAGAGGGATATGGGCTAAGTCCTGGTAAATGGGACTAGATTAGTTTAGGATATCTGGGCTGCATGGACGATTTGGACTGAAGGGTCTAATTCTGTGCTGTATATCTCCGTGACCCTATGACTCTAAATATTTTGGGATTTTGTAACTGTGGTGGGAGTACTACTATGTGCAAAAGAGATAGCCCATCCATGCTATCATGTTATGCTATAGCTGACCTCGCCCTTCTGTTTGGAATTGGCCTCTTCACAGTCATTATCCCCTCTGTGACTCAGCACAATGCCTCCAAACACCTGGCAAGTTCCCACATTCCCCAAAACAACATGGACTGGCCCATGATAACCCCAACTAACCCCCAAACCCCTCTCTTGATATCTACTGCCCAGACCCTAGGACTAGCTGTGGCCCACTACCTTCACTCAGATTGACCTGTTAGCATAGCCCCCGCTGAGGTTGGTGCAGCACCCAGACTGATGTCTCTACAGCTCCTTGAGAGGTCTTACCTCTAATCCCTGGACTGATAGGACTTGACCTACAGAACTGACCATGGCCTGATCCTTGGTTTGGACAAACAAGCATCCCCTGACCCCCAACTGCAGCAAGCACTTGTGGTCTATGAACACCCCCTTGAACTTGTATTGAGCAATGCCCTTGATTGAACATGATAGCACCCTGACTGATAGTCTCTCTTCACTTGACTGAGGACTACTCTCTTTAATGGTTCAAACATGGCTATTTGGTTGAAGCATATGCAGTGTGTTTGCTGTATAAGCTGTTGGTATGTGCTGTAAGTGTGATGTTGATGTAGCATAGTGCCGTACAGGCAAATGTGCACTTCTTGATTTTTTCATACTGACAAGTATGACAATGGTTTTCTGCCAATACTGAAAGGCAAGTGTGTTGTGAGCCTGTAGGTTTTGAATGAAGTAGCAATGCCCTAAAGGTAAAGCAAGACAGAGGCATTGTGAGTGCCCAAATAAGTGCAAAATGAATGAGTGCTAAGAAGGCAAGCCACGAGCTCGGAGATCATTGTGTGCAGGTGGATGAGATGGGTATCTGTACTTACATGCAAAGGAACATTGCAGTGGAGAAGTGCCAAGGTATCTTCTGAAGTGGCCTTATATCTACCATGATGATGTAATAAGGCTAGAGTCTTGCCAATGCCAACTTGTATGAATATAAGGTGGAGGTTATTGCAACCCATGGTCTGTGCCCTGAGATGTTGGGAAATGATGGCCAAGACGGAGGCTTGGAGAACACACTAGTGAGCTGCAGTTACCAAGTAACCACTCAGACTTAAAAGTTTGGAATTGGCTCAATCGATTCTCATTAAGCTATTGAAATCTTAAGGGGAATATCAGACTTTCTTCTCTAAACACTGACAGTCTAATTTTATCATTTTCACCACAAATTGTTCACTATTGCTCACACTACTTAAGGCCTGGGAAGATTCCGCCCACTGGTTATGTAATTGAATTGATGGGAAATGACGAGTGGTGTCCCACAAGGATTAGTGCTTGAGCTTCAACAGTTCACTATAGACATTTCTACCTTAGAAAACACACCAGAGAGTCACATATTTAGATTTGCTGATGACATAAATATTGTTGCTGTGGAAAGTATTGCAGATGGGACCATAACATTACAAGGCATTGATAAATTGAATGATTGCGCTAAACTACAGTGGATGGATTCCATGTTAGATTGTGCTTGCTGAACCAAAGGTGGATTAATTTGATTTTTTCTTTATTCATTAGGAAGGTAGAAACACCAAATGGTCAAAGTGATTTACGGATTCATATACACAGATAACAAAATTGTATTAGTCAGGTCCAAAAAAATTTCAAAACCTAACTGAATTTTTGTCTACATAATGAGAAAAATAGATTATTAGGAGAGGAAGTTTTGCTATAATCATATAAAGCCCTGGTGAAATAACATCTGGAACACTGTGCACTGTTCTGGGTACCACATGTGAGAAAGAATAATTGATTTTAAAAGGAATACAGCACTAATGCATCAAAATGTTACCAGGACTCATAACTTTAAATTATGAAGAGAGAATAAATCAACTCTTGGAACATAGAAGGTTAGGTAATTTGATTGGACTTCAGGATTTTGAAATAAATTCTTAGGTTAGATAAAAGAAACATTTTTCAGTCTGGAGGGAGCCTAGGAAGGGGAAGGTAACCTTAATGTCAAAGCCAGGTCATACAGCAGAGAGGTAAGGAAGAATTTCTTCACATAAAGGACAATAAAGTATGGAACACCCTCCCAGATAAATCCTTGCTCATTCAATTACTTTCAATCTGAGATCAATGGATTTTGAGCAGTCCAAGGTATTAAGGGATTATGGAGCCAAGTTGGGAGAAGCCATGATCAAATTGACTGGTAGAAGATGCTCAATGGGTTGAATGGCCTGCTTCAGCTACTATATCTTCTTGGGTTTTAGTATTGTTCTGAACAGTCTGTCCTGTAATTTTTCCATTTCCTTGTCAGCACAGAAACTACCATAAAGATTCAGTGTAAGCAGACTGCCTGTCATTTGATTCGTAACTGGGGAAGAAATCCAAGGTCAAAATGGATTTTCCCTGGTTATCTCTTGTCCTGGTCTCATCATATTGATTATTACAATTGACTTCACATTTTTCATTCATCCAGTAAAATACTTGCATTTCCTGCCTAATACAGTATAGTTAAACATGTCTGTTTTCCAATACATCTCATTCTGCACTCTGGCAAGCAGTGAAAGTGACAGTTTTTGTATGTCCTTCTCCAAATTGAAGCTAAATAGTCATGTTGTATGACAACCTTATAGCAAATAAGACAATACCCAAGTTGAAACCTATCTATATGGGCCTTTATGGGCGGCACGGTGGCACAGTGGTTAGCACTGCTGCCTCACAGCGCCAGAGACCCGGGTTCAATTCCCGCCTCAGGCGACTGACTGTGTGGAGTTTGCACGTTCTCCCCGTGTCTGCGTGGGTTTCCTCCGGGTGCTCCGGTTTCCTCCCACAGTCCAAAGATGTGCAGGGTCAGGTGAATTGGCCATACTAAATTGCCCGTTGTGTTCGGTAAGGGGTAAATGTAGGGGTATGGGTGGGTTTCGCTTCGGCGGGTCGGTGTGGACTTGTTGGGCCGAAGGGCCTGTTTCCACACTGTAATCTAATCTAAAAAAAAAACAGCAACTTATCATTATCTGTAAGAGAATGATGTCACTTTCTCATGTTATTTTAGCTGTATCTGTGAGGAAAGGCACAATTGGAAAATATACATAAAATAGGGTTCTGTGCATATGGATTCCCTTACTTTTTTTGTAGGTAGTTAGATTTTTTTAGTAGAAGTGATGGAGGGCCAGCAGAGTGCTTGTCCAAATGTAAATAGCTGCATTTAAATTGGTGTTCACGTATTACATCCTGTCTTTTTTGCTTTATTGGCACTGGATAATAATGACAGCAGCACACAACAAATATCCAGCCTTGCAACAAGTAAATGTCCAAAGCAGGTAGTATAATTAATGGCAGATCTACACATCAGTTTCATATTGTCACCCTATTAGTTCTTTAATCAGCATTGCTACTTCATCCACCCCATACCCTTTCATCCATGTATCCAAAGTGCGGTTGGGAATGTTGCTACAATCTACCACAAAAAAATTGAAATTAGACTGAGAAATCTATTTGGGCTTGAAGACAGTACAATGAATGGACATAGCCATCTCCCATTCTGCCAATGTTCGGCCGGTAATCCCAGCAAGCAGAAAATTGAGACAAAATAATTCACATATTGAAAAATCTCTGATAAAAATTGACTGAATGACCTGAATGTCTGTTTATACTTCAAAAAAATGTTTCTATGTGCCTACAAACATGTTATCTACATTTTAAACATTTCAGTTGAAAATGCTTCAGAAGCTTTTGGAGATAACACCATCCATCAATTATTTTTCACACATACGTCATTTTGAAATGCAGATTCTGATCTGACAGAAAGTGCAGTATGCTAAGACCCAACAACATAGCACAGTCTGATCATAGTGAAACAGTGCTATTAAATAGTGAGATAGAAGCTATTTTCTATTTTAGCATAATACTATTGCAAGTACTTTATTACAACAATTCTCTCTTGAAAAATTAATTTGCTAATTACATTACTTCAACATCAACGTGATCATAGTAATCCAAAAGGAGTAAGAGTTCAATATAAAGTCAAAGTCATATGCAGCCTCTGCTTTGAAGCAGTCTTCTAAGCAGCCATGTGGCACGGAATCAATATTGTGTTTTTTTTAAAATACTAGCTTGAGAAATCTTTCTTTTATTCTGCACCAGATGGGTAAATTCCATGAAGGAAATGTCTCTTCCAAGTCTACAAGACACTCTTGCAATTGGTTTGAATTATTGTATATGAGAAAACATAGGCATTTTGTATATGAGAAACTTGCCTTGACAATTCAGTTAGATGGACTGCCAGTTTGATAAATTAGGGGGATGTCAGTTCTCATGGAGCTATGCACTAGAAGACTTTACTACACATTACTAGAGGTTCAGTAACAAAACTAATACAAAGTCAGGAGCCAAATGATCATTATTGGTTATTGTAAGAATCTAATTCCTACATTGAAATTGTCTGAACAATGCAACAAAAGAGGAATACCCAATAAGAGCATTTACAATAATTAGAGCAGGGATATAAGCAACAGAGAGGTGAAGAAGAAATAATATAATAGGAATATTTCAAGTTATTCACCAAGAATTGCTTATTGAATATTTTGTCAACTGTCAAAAAAAATCATAATTCTGGATAACTGCCACTGAATACATGTTGGAAATGTAATAACCATTGATAGAGGCCTGACATAATCCTGAAAAGCTATTGTAATTTCAATGGAAGGCATTGGCAAACAATTCAAATTGGTTGCATAAATTTGCTCTTAAGTTAACAGACTTTATTAAAATATTGTGCATTGCCAATAAAAAAAATTGGTGTGATCTTTTTTTCTCTTTGTTTTACAAACCTCTATAATACCAGCATCACCCCAGATTTTCAAGCCCCCATACTTTATAATTATGTTGGATTCTGCAAACTGAATTTTCAAGGGAAGTTTCACATACACAAAATACCTGTGTTTTCTCATCCACAATAATTTTTGCAACCTGAGAGGGCTCCTCACACTTCCAGGCTTTCAGTACAAATGTGACAAGGTTGCAGTGGTTTGCTTCATTCAGAAAACACAGGGAACAAGCCCCCTTCTCTGGATGTGTACACTTCTGCAATTCTACTTCATAATGTTAAATTGTGTGTTGGTTATAGAAAATAATCTGGCAGGAATCGTAGGGTAGAACACACAGTGAGGAGTCAAACAGCAAGCAATTTATCAACATCATTAGTTATCAAAAACTCTACAACAGGGGAAGATCTGACGACAAAAACATGACAGGAGCTACATATCACTGCATCACATTTTCCTATTTACTCGCTCCCAAAGTGTTAAATCACTGTTTTCTATGGTGACAAAAATGAACATGAAATTCCAAAAGCAAATTACTTATTATTTTCATATTTATTTGGGAACATTTATACAAGTCTAAACTCTGACCTGTTCTGAAGCTGAATGATTGTGTAGTATGCTTGAAAGGATAATTATTAAAGAACAAAAATTTTTAAAATGCTCTTTGACTATATTTAATGGATTATTCATCTATTGATTACTGTAACATAAGGGCATTGCAGAGAAAACATATTATTGAAATCTTACTGGTAAAATAATGCAATTTAGCTGTGCCTGAGAATAACCTTTGGAACGAAATTCAAAGGCGTTGCATATTGAGAGGTTGCTGAGTGCATTTGTTAGCCACGGTTATTGGAAAGCTATAAATAAAACACATTGTGGCACATCTGTTTGTCCAGTGACGATATACATATAAATTTAATCTGTTCAGCTTTCTTTAATGCCCTGCAACTAAAAAGCAGGACTAAAAAGTCAGCAAGAAGTGTGGTCTATGTCCCACCTTTTATCTGAATATTTATGCAGGGGATTGACTGGCTGCCATGTGACAACTCCATGCCACCTATAACATTCAAGAGCACATCACTCGGAGCGTTCTGGATCGTGACAGAGGATGCAGTTTGCATTTGACTGCTAATCAGGCAGTGGCTGGGTCTGAGCAAGGCTTCAGTCAAGGAAGGCAGAGGAGAGCAAAGGCATCGGCTCTGTGACTACAGGCTCAGCAGCTGTGCCAGGGAAACGTCAGCATATGTGCGGATCTGATTCTCCAGCTGAGCACGCTTGACAGACACAGATATAAAGACATCGCACAGGAGCTTGCTCATTACGCAGGTTCGCTTCTGAAACTCCCCTGTCCAACTGCTTGGCGCCCAGCCTTTCTGTTTTTTTTTTGGTGCTCCAGGTTCCACCGTAAGATTCTGCACAAATGATGAACTTTCTGCGCCGGAGGCTCTCTGACAGCAGCTTTATTGCTAATTTGCCAAATGGATACATGACTGACCTGCAGCGTCCAGATCCCCCTCAGCCCCCTCCGCCGGTTTCCCCCACCCCAGAAAGGAGGCAGTCGAGCCAGTCTACCGGAAGCAGCTTCTTCAGCTCCATCTCAAATGCTGTCAAGCAAACTACGGCTGCTGCGGCTGCCGGATTGGTGGAGCAAACATCCACCGGCGCTGCCAAGAAAGCCAAAATTCTCCTCGTCATTGATGAACCTCACACCGACTGGTAGGTACCCCTGGGTCTGATCGTTCAAGGCAGCTTAGCACAACGTCGTGAGCAGTGTTCCCTGCTAAGCAATAGCGCAACAAAAAAGCACTCACTAAAATTGTATTCTTGGAGAAATAGCTTCAGTGTCATTGAAAAATACATGTCTGCGTTTGAAATATCGTTACAAGGCTTAATAAATGCTCTATTTTTGGACACATAATAAATGTAAAGGCAGTTGTAGATTCTCAATAAATTGTATCTATTTCCTTTTTATTGAGATAAGACTAGGACTGGGGGGTGGGGAAGCAGTGGTTTACTTGAGTTTTCAGTAACAAGCGGTTTGTACTTGCTGCTTTCTTCCTTTTTAATATTGATTGCTGTGGAGGAATACTCCAGACGGAGGAGGGGATATACCCAAAGTGCTCCTGTAACTCTCATGAGTCTTTACAACCTTCCACACTGCACTGCAGAGCAACAAGCCTGTGTTTTCCAGCTCTCTGAACCATACTTCCCCTACAAGGCAGCAGTCACAATATGAAAAAAAACATTTTATTTTGGCCGAAACATTACACACTGTTAGATGACTATTACATCAATACACACAAAGCTCTTATTTAACATAAGCACTTCATATCTGGCAATGGTATTTCACTCCAAGGCCGGGATTTCCCTCTTCATTGTATAGGTGTCTTGTCAAGAAAGATCAATGCAAAACAAAAATTGTTCAAGTGATCTCTGAGCTGAAGCAGCATTCTAGAAAGCCACAGACACTCATTTGTTTTTGAAAGCAAACATATTTTTAAGTGACATTTATTGTTAGCTTGAACTGAAATAATAAAATTAAGTGTATATCACAAATTAGCTTTTGCTGCATGCTGTCCAGCCACAATTGCTTGACAATATCAGTATTGTAATGTTTTATTAGAGATTGAAGCATTTGTGGTAGATCTCTCCTTTTCATTATGCTAATCAGTTCTCCACTCCTATTTATTGGGAATGTTTCTCAGTTGCTGCTCACCTTTCTGGCCCAGTGTCTTTGTGCCCTCCTGTATTTGAGTTGTTATGTTGCCATGACACCTCTTGCCCTGTTGTGAATGATGAGTAGACTGCACCTGCACAGATGTTGTGTTATACCCATTCTTCCATTACATCATTTCCAAATAATTGAACTAATGTTACATTGAGGCTGATAAGCCCTCAGTCTTGTTACTTAAATGGAATTTCCATCATGGCAACCAATGCTTAATTAAATGAACAATTTGATTTGGACCACTGTCATTCTATGGATTCTTAAAACAAGCAAATAATGATATACAATTAGTCAGTTAATTATAAAATTTATAGATATTGCTAACAGAGGTGTTTGTCACGAAAACTTTGTTTTGATATAACTGACTTTTAGAAGGTTCTTTTTAAACATCAATACATTTATTGTGATGTAAGATAATTCATTTTCAAAATGCCTATTATACACTTTAAAAAGGTGGATTGTTCTGAGTATAAAATGCCAGATAACCTGACCATTTTCCTCCATACACAAACATTGACGGAATTTGAGTCTACCTTAAGAATTTAATCATGGCAGGGAACTTAAAAAAAAATAATTTCACTGTCAGATAATGTGGGAGCTTATATTTTGTTTTTGCTATTCTTGTTGACTGCAAAATCAATATGTTGTTGCTTAGGTTTCAGAAAGTGTTAATCTGGATACAATGCATTTCAGTTTTTGCTCATCCACACATTTATGTTTACTGATGTGTGAGTATTAAATGCAATAGAACATTACAGGGACAATGTCAGATTCCTCACAGAGACTTTGATTTATTAAGTTTTATATTAATTTCATATGTATTTCTTTTATGACATTGCTGAGTCAGTTCCTCATCATTATACAGTAATACCGGACTTTATATCTACAAATGTAATTCATTAACCAGCTCAAAGGTGGTATGATTCTCAAATGATTGTGGATAATTGTTTAAAATAATTGTATCACATTCCTGTTCACTGCAGCATTATTGGGTGGAATTAATCAATTTTGACTGAGAAAACTTATCAATACATAACAGGCAAAGTTGTTCTGAAAAATAAATTTTAGTGCAAGATTATAACCAATATACAAATGTGATTTACCTAAATGAAGAAAAGTAAAATCAATTTACGCTAACGTTCAAGAAGAAAAATGAAAAACAATAAATTATAAATTACTGTTGAATAAATTGGTATTTTCGATTAATCAAGTATGTTAATGGCGCACAATCTGCTTTTGGACCCCTGATTATAATTTAATGAATGAACTGTTACAGTAAATATAAGAATATGTTTCCCTTGGATTCTCTCTTGCTTCTCCCGAGCTACAAAATGCAATTGCCCAGTTACAAAGTGTATGAAGGTTACGATAGTCTTCTGACCTTATATAGTTGCATAATAATTGAAACTAAGCTTGTGTATCTTTGTTATTTGCAAATTCTAAGTTGTGAAGTTTCTTTTTACTTATGAAGTAAAACATATATTAATACTCATCTGTGAGATGTAGATGCTGCAGGTAAGGTTGATGTTTATTACACCTCCCTGATTGCCCTTGAGAAGATTGTTCTTTTTGATCCACTGCAGTCCTTTTATTGAAGGTACTCCCACAGTGCAGTGTTACAGGCAGTTCCAGGATGTTAGTTTCATAACACCACAGAAGTCTATTGCACATAAAAAGCCCTTCAGCCCATTACGTCTGCACCAGTCAAAAACAACCACCTAACTATTCTACTCTCATTTTCTGCCACTTTGCCAATATATGCCTTGGCATTGCAAGTGCCTGTCTAAATACTTCTTAAAGTAGATCCTGGAATGATGAAGAAACATCAACACAAGTTTATGTTAGATAGTGTGTGATTTGCAGTGAAACCTGGAGATTATGGTGTTTCCATTCATCTGCTGCCCTTGTCATTCGAGACAATAGAGCTCAAGGGTTTGGGAAGTACCGCTAAAGATGACCTTCTGAACTGGAAATTGTACATGCAGACGGTAATCATATCAGTGGTGCATAGAGTGAATGTTTTAAGCTGATGGATGGGGTGTCAATTAGGTAGACTGCTTTATTCTAGGTCATGTTGAATTTGTTGAATATTGTTGCAGCTGCCCAATCCAGGCAGGTAAGGAACATTCCACCACACTTCTGATTTGTTGAGTGTTGAAGGAGAGGGGTTCAGAATGAAAGAAGTGAGTCATTTTACCACAGAACACCTAGCCTTTTGTCTGCTCTAGCAGACGTAGAGCATAAGCTTATAGGAGTCTGAGCAATGCAGGCTTTATCGAGATGTGAGGCAGAGTCAGACAGGAAGTCTGGAAAGGTCCATCTCTAGGTTGAGTTCATCTTGCTCTGTATTACAGTAAATGCTTTTCATAAACGGTGAGGTGAGATTTGTGCTAGGCATCAGCAAGATGCCAATTGATGGTGATTACCAAATGTTAGATACCTTATTAGGTACCACAACTTGCCTCATTAATATTCACCCTTCCATCTTAGCAAGCAATCTAAATGTCAGAGAAATCTGGCAAAGAAGCCAGAGTGTATACTTGGCAGATTCAGCTTGCTGCTTGCTCCAGATACCTTCCATTATTGGACAGGAGTCAACATCATCTTAGGGAATGGTACATGGGCACCAGCCAAATGCACTCCTCCTCCATGACCATTGGCAATGGAACCAATCAACCGATCATGAGCATACTGGCATTTATACTACGACCAGCAATGTGTTCTGGACACACAGACTTGCATTGCAGGGTACACCAACTAGCATTGTGCGACTGCACTGAGGACACTAAGAGGGAAGGAAACAGCTCATTGACAGGACCAAGCTGTATTGTAGGGATGCTTGCTTGCTTTCTTAGTACTTGCTCACTTTGTGCCAATCAACATGCTCACACATCCCTACCTTTGCTGCGTCCATGGAGACAGCCAGGTGGTCACATGACTCACTGCACTGGGCAATGAGAACTGTTATGTCTCTTATATTTGCTTGTAGCTCCTGTTCCTCCCTGTGCGTATGGATGAAGTCCCTGATTGCCAACACCACAGAATTGTCTCCTGCCTGGGGCTGAGCCTGGTCTCTGACAGTGTTCTGAGTGCCAACTCCTTGGCCATGTCTTCCCTGGCAAGCTGTAGAGCTCTTGCAGGGAAGTGCTCATCACATTGTATACCCACCCTCTCTGTGCCTGCACTTCCCACCAAGGTGTCAGTATCAACCTGGTGGGGAGTCAGCCTTGCTGATTTTTCCCCTGAAGCTTCAGTACTCTTGTCTTCAGAGGATGAGGAGGGTGATTCTTCCATAGCTAGATAGTCTGACAGAATTTGCAAGACAAAAAAGAGAGAAGGCGATGCAGCCAATCTTAAGAAATGATATGCAATGACTGAAAGTGACACTGGGCGCTAATGGAAGCGTAGCAGTGGAATAAGGAGTTGTGCTTAGTCATTAGGTGGTTTAGGAGTGGTATTGGTCTGTGAGGGCATGAATTCTCTCTTCATGGGGGCGAGAACATTGACGTCAGGTGCCCTCCAGCCATATGGGCCTGTCCTGTCATGAGTTGTCTTCTCCTGTAATGAGGAACAGGGGGAAATTAGTGACATTACAGTGGGTGACATAGTTATTAGTGCTGGTGCATGTTGAGGAAAGATGGGACAGAGATAGGTGAAAGAGACACAATGCAAGCAGGACAGATAATTAATGATGTGAGTTGTTAAGATGCAGTGAGAAATCCAACTGGACCTTTGTTATTAGGGACCCTCAAAAAAAACACTGACAAATCTCTGGATTAGCCAAAAACAAAACGTAATGGGCTACATGTTCTCAGGGTCTGAGTGATGTGGCTGTGGTGAGATGAGTACTAAAATTGGGCAAAATGTTCAGTGGACCCTATCTCAATGTTGAGATCATCTCGTTAAATCTTGGATTATTTTCTCAAGCAGTGTGGTGAGATTCTCTCAAGGCAATGATGAGTTCCCAGTTGACTCTCATTATTGCTTAGCCTCACTTTATCAATGGTCCAGTCTTTGGTCAGAGGATCACAGCGCAGTAAGTGATGACACCCCCTTGCTTACAGTTCTGGTCACCACACTACTAGAAGGATGTGGATGCTTTGGAGAGTGTGCAGAAAAGGTTTACCACGATGTTGCCTGTTATGGGGCATTGTAGCTATGAAGAGAGGTTGGATAGGCTGGGTTTGTTTTCACTGGCACACAGGAGATTGAGGGGCAAGCTGATAGAAGTTTGTGAATTGCACAGATAGAGTGGAAAGTGAGGCTTTTTCCAGAATGGAGGGGTCAATTACTCGGGGACACAGGTTCAACGTGTGGGGGAGATGTTTAAAAAAAATGTGCAAAGCAGGTTTTTCTCACAAAGATTGGTGAGTGCCTGGAACACATTGCCAGAGGTGGTGGTGGAAGCAGACACAATAGCAGCATTCAACAAAATCCTCTGCTGAAAAGGGGCAAGGATCCAACCAACAGACTGATTCAAATTTCACCTTCCTGCCCCACTGCTGCTAACAGTGACTATTGGCCATTGATTGACATGCCTTTATCATGCCTTAATTTGATGCCTGGTTATCATATTCTCCAGTGTTTCTCTTCTCTAAATTCAAAACATGCATATCATTTTTAAGCTAGGATGTTGTCTGATTATTTTAATTGAGGCATTCAATAATACATGATGTTAAAACAATTAACCAGGTTTATGAATTCAGCTTTGACCAATCCATTGTGTCTATCTCTTAAATAATTTCTTGTACTTAATAATCACATCAAGCTTTTAAATTTAGATTTTTTTTTAGATTTGAAAATTATCCATAATGTACAAGAGTTCTCTGGCACTATCCTTAGAGCAGGAGGTCATTCAACCCCTCAATATTATTCTGCCATGACTGTGGCTGATTTACATTCATCTGCCTTGCTCTAATATCTCCTAATACTTTGACCTAACAGTAAAGTATCAGTCTCAGTTCTGAGCATTTTAGCTGACCTGGCGTTCACATTCTTTTGAGGAATGAATGTTGAATTTCCATGATAATCTTTTTTAAAGATGCACTTTCACTCTTGAAAGATCTAGCTCTAGTTTTAAAATTATGGCATCTTGTACCAGAGTTCCAACCATCAGAGGAAACAATTATATTTAGCCTCCCAAATTCCTTCAACATTTTAAATAGGTGAATTAAATCAACACACTTCCTTTTACTGAAGGCAAGTCTACATGACATATTCTACCCTTTCATAACTTAACCTTCCAAACGTTGGTACATTTCTGAATTACTCATGCACCCCTTCCATACATTTAATGAAGTTTGGAGCTCAAATTAAATGCAATATTCTAGATGGGGGTCATATTAAAGTTGTAAGTAACATCCTCAGTGACTGTGGTAAAAGTAAACTCTTCATTCTTGTATGATGTGAATGGTTTACCACTATCATCATGCAACAACTCTCCACTGTCATCTGGCTGTTTATGATCAATGTGCTGCCTCTCCGTGATAGCAAGCAAAAGCACAGCCTTCGTTTAAACATGTACTCTGACAGCCAGCTCAATCTCACCACCACTTCTCTCAATTCTTCAATGTTGTTAAATTATCAGGCTACTTATCCAACTTCCAGTGCTGGATGAGCAAACATTTCTTCAAATTAAATATTGGGAAGAGTGAAGACTAACTACTGAATGCTTTTAGGAGAAAGTGAAGATTGCAGATGCTGGAGGTCAGAGCTGAAAATGTGTTGCTGGAAAAGCGCAGCAGATCAGGCAGCATCCAAGGAACAGGAGAATCGACGATTCGGGCATAAGCCCTTCTTCAGGAATCCTTCTGTGCAGAGGAGATGACCTGGGGTGTGCAGTGAGAGAGGGACTCACTGAAATCCTTGTAGAGGGAGGAAGAGAGCTTCTTCAAGGAAGGCATCCTTGTAAGAGGATTCGCAGTAGGTTAAAATCTTCGGGGAGAAAGTGAGGACTGCAGATGCTGGAGATAAGAGCTGAAAATGTGTTGCTGGAAAAGCGCAGCAGGTCAGGCAGCATCCAAGGAACAGGAGAATCGACGTTTTGGGCATAAGCCCTTCTTTAGGAATCCTGAAGAAGGGCTTATGCCCGAAACGTCGATTCTCCTGTTCCTTGGATGCTGCTTGACCTACTGAATGCTTTTAGTCTTGGCTCAAAGTTCCTTTTTAATTACTGACTCTATCCACCTTCCTGCCAACACAGGCAAATAAGTCACATAAGCTTCAGACCTTATATTCATGGCATTTATCTAGACACCCGTAATATCATTCACCATTGCTCCTGCCTCAGCTCCTCCATGCCTTAACACTAATTCAATGCACTCCTAGTTGGTCTCCCACATTCTACTCTCTGTAAATGAGGTCATCTAGACCTTTTGCTTACAACAAGTCTTGATCCCCTATCACTTCTATGCTCGGCGATTTAGTTAGCTCCTCACCCAGCACCATCTTGATTTTGAAATTGTCATTCACATTTTCAAATCACTCTGCATCCTAGCTCTTTACAATCTCCTCCAGCCCCACAACTCAGAGGTATCTGTGCTTCTCTGCAGACTCTTTTTGTGCATTCCCAATCATAATTGCTCTGCTATTAGTGGTCGTGTCTTCAGTTGTCCAAACTCTAGAAAACCCCTCCCTCCCCCTTTGTGTACCAGAGCTCATGTTCCTACTTTAACACCTTTTTGAAAACCCACCTTTTTCACCAAACCTTTGGACATCTGATCTGATATCTCCTCATGGAGCTCAGCATCACACATTGTTTGATGATGGTACGGTCAAAGCCTTGGAATAGTAATTACATTAAAACACTATTTAGATAAAGGTGGTCATTGTCGATACAGACTCTGCAGCTGAAAAATAGATTTTTTTTTCCCTCTTGAATTCCAGGGCACTTAATTTTAAAGCAAAATTTATTTCAATTTAGAGATGATGGTGAGCAACTACAGTGATTGTCTGAGAAAGGGCAACATGTGCCCATCCACTTAAACTGCTGCCACTCACATGGAGCTGGAGCTCATCATTTGGACTGATTGGAGTGAGGGAAAACTGTCAACGTTGAGTGACTCCTTGAAACCTTTTTCCACGTGCAGCAAGAAGGACATCTGTCTGTTCAAGCAGGAGCACAGTTAGACCCTACTCTTTGAAATATTATATTCCATCTTAAGAGACCACAGTGGACTTGCATATGAACGTTAAAGCAAATAAAGGGAAGCAATGCCACAGGTCTCTCGAAAATCCAGACTACCACAGCCAATTTCCAGTTTTGTCTTGTTTTCTCATTCATACTCACATAGGTGGGCAGACCACCATGTGAATATCTCTCACAAGCTGTATCCAGTACTGGGAGCTCTTTTAACAGCTGTTTAAAACCAACAGTTTACGATTTTTTCCAATTCCGTCATTTTAAATATGGAAAAGTAGCCTGACAGTTCTCTCAGTGGATCAGAACAAGCCATCAGCTCAGAGAACTCTGTACAGAATCCCTTTCACAAAATGTTTTCAACACTGAGACAGAGATCAAAGGGTGCAGTCACAATGAGACTGTAGGAGATTACAAGTGCTACATGAGGGCTGGCGCCTCCTTCCAGCCCACATCGCCCAAGAAAAGGATCATTGCATATCTGAGCATGTTGCAGAATATTTGCAGTTCAAGGTGAGAGGATTCAATTCCATGTCCCTGTGCAGCCTAGTGGAACTTGCATTTGCTTTACATTTTATGCCTACAGGTGAAGATTTTACCTTCATCTGTGATTATTTCTGCTTCACAGAGAAGGCTACCTTTAATCTACAATGACCAATGACATAGTCTTGTTTGTTTTGAGACCAACATTTGTACCTCACACAGTTGGACTCTGCACACATTTCACATACACAATGTTATGATTACAGATCCCTTCAGCCTGTACGCTGCAAGTACATGATTGATACAGTTGCCCCTTGAAGGGCTTCCCATCTCTCAGAAGTGGATCTGATGTGTGGAACAGAAAGAAGACACTAACTCTGCCCACTCTGCGTCTGGTCACAGCCATTTTCCATTTGAAGTTCGCTTCTCGAAATCAATTACATTTGGAAGGCAACACTGGTTATATTTGGTACAATGAGGTTCATAGTCAGCCTGATAGTCAAGGTATCCCCTACCCTACCACAACCCATCTCCATTACCCCTTGGTCAGCATGTCACTACCAATCCCACGCATGTTTCTCCATACCACCTGGAATTACAACTGCTGTTCTCAACCTCCAAGCTCAGTCCCTACAGTTTAGTCCTACCCGCTGTTGTGCTGCACGCAGCTCCCCCACCCCATCAAGGCCGCAGTGGTTGTGACCACCTGATTAATTCTACACCCGCCTAGCAGATCTCCATGTCCTATTGTCTCCCCCCACTTCCTGACTTCACCGTCATGGACGGTGATCACACAATGCCCTTGACTTACAGAAGTGTGAACTCCGCTGGCTGATGGAAGACCACCTCTACATGATTGAGGATAGCATTCCTTCGACTTTTGATGCGTGTGCATCAAACAGCCATGCCATGTGTTTGCCATGAGATGGCTGGCGCATGCTGTATGTGTGAGATTGACATGGGATAGTGCTGTATTGCCACATGCCCACCCCCTTGTCTGATTACTGCTGACAATCATGACAAGCTGCTGGGCTGCCTGTTTGAGCTAACCTGCATGGCAAGTTGGTTTTAAAGATGCAGCTGAGGGTCAAAGTGCCAATAGGCAAGCCAGCGTATCTGTGAGCATTGAAGAAGGCACATAATGAGTGAGGGATAAGAAAGGTATGATTAGTCCTGAGGTGCTCCCTGAGCCAGCCCATGAGATGGGCTACTGTCTCTCTGCACAAAGTATCTTGGCAGCAGCATTGCAATGAAAGATAGCAGTGTAATCTGAAGTGCAACACTGAGGTGTCAAAACATAAGGAAATTGGATTGGAGATACATCATGAAGATATGGGGTGAGGCTGGTACATATTGGATGCCAATGTCTACGGATGGGCTATGTGTGCAGTCACTGCCCCATAACCTGTCCTGAGATGATAATATGTGGTGCCCAGGATGGAAGTCCAAAGGAGCAAGTGGTGAGTGCAAGTCATAGGTATCTGCTGTGACTTTTTATGTCACCATCTAGTTTCTGTCCCAGTGGATGGGAGATCAGAAACTGTATAATAACGAAATGAGATTCAGTGATATTGAGATAATTTGTGCTAATACATACAAATAGGCCTCTTGCCGCCCACTAGCAAGAATCTCATCTTGCCATTGAAACTCCTTGTTGGAAAGCTCACCCAATTTTCCCAACTTTCTCGGCATGGGCTGTGTAGATTCCATTTACAGTTGTTTTGTCATTGGCCATTAGATGTGACATGGTCTACAGGAACAATTGGCAGCTTAATAACAAATTAATTTTGCTGCAATGTCAATTTATTCCTCAACCATAGGCAAACAAGGTTCTTTGAAAGCAATCTCCTAATTTTATAATATCTTCTCTGAGATGGTAATCAAGGATGTAACATCAATTTCAGGGTATTGTGACCAAATTCAACAACTGGATCTGGATATAGGTTTGTTCACTGAGCTGGAAGGTTCATTTCCAGACGTTTCGTCACCCTACTAGGTAACATCTTCAGTGGGCCTCAGGCAAAGCACTGTACATGATTCCTGCTTTCTATTTATATGTTTGGGTTTCTTTGGGTTGTTGTCACTTCCTCTGGTGATGTCATTCACTTTTTCTCAGGGGGTGGTAGATGGGGTCTAATTTGATGTGTTTGTTGGTACAGTTCTGGTTGGAATGCCATGCCTCGAGGAATTCTCATACGTGTCTCTGTTTGGCTTGTCCTAAGATGGATGTGTTGTCCCAAAGTGGTGTCCTTCCTTATCTGTATGTAAGGATACTCGTGAGAGGGGGTCATGTTGTTTTGTGGCTAGTTGGTGTTCATGTATCCTGGTGGCTAGTTTCTGCCTGTTTGTCCAGTGTAATATTTGTAAATTAAGTTAGTTTTGCTTGTTGTCTGTATAGGGTCTTTCAAGTTCATTAGCTGCTGTTTTTAGTGTGTTGGTGGGTTTGTGGGCTATCATGATGCCAAGGGGTCTGAGTAATCTGGTAGTCATTTCCGAGATGTCTTTGATGTGGGGGAGAGTGGCTAGGGTTTCTGGATGTGTTTTTTTTTCGTCCAGAACAAAGCACGTCCAGAAACCCTAATTTCTCTCCCCTACATCAAAGACATCTCGGAAATGACTGCAAAACTACTCAGACCCCTTGGCATCATGGTAGCCCACAAACCCACCAACATACTAAAACAGCATCTAATGAACTTGAAAGACCCTATACAGACAACAAGCAAAACTAACTTAATTTACAAAATACTGTGCAAGAACTGTAACAAACACTACATTGGACAAACAGGCAGAAACTAGCCACCAGGATACATGAACACCAACTAGCCACAAAACAACATGACCCCCTCTCACGAGTATCCTTACATACAGATAAGGAAGGACACCACTTTGGGACAACGCATCCATCTTCGGACAAGCCAAATAGAGACACGCACGAGAATTCCTCGAAGCATGGCATTCCAACCGGAACTGTACCAACAAACACATCGACTTAGACCCCATCTACCACCCCATGAGAAAAAGAGCTGGAAATGACATCACCATAGGAAATGACATCAACAACCCAAAGAAACCCAAACATATAAATAGAAAGCAGGAATCATGTACAGAGCTTTGCCTGAGGCCCACTGAAGATGTTACCTAGTAGGGTGACGAAATGTCTGGAAATGAACCTTCCAGCTCAGTGAGCAAACCTATATCCAGAACCTCAATCTAAGCTACAAATCTTCGCAACTCGCTCAACAACTGGATCTCTAGCAGCCTAACCTGCAACCTTTAGAGGTTGTGTATGGTTTATTTCTAACTTACTCATGTGTAGCCACATTTCTAGAACAATACAACAGGCTGCTGCTTGCCACAACTAAGCCCCTCCTTTTCAAGGATTTCCCTCCCATAAAAAGGTAAAAACCATAGAGTCCTAGAGTATGGAAACAAACCCGTCGGTCCAACTAGTCCATGCTGACCATATTCCTAAAACCAAACAATCCGATTTGTGAGTTTGGCCCATATCCCTACAAACTTTTTGCTATTCATGTACTTATCCAACTGTTTTTTTTAAATGTTGTAACTGTATCTGTATCCATCAGTTTCCCTGGCTGTTCATTTCCATACTAACCACCCCATCTGTAAAATAAAAAAACTTGTCCCTTGTCCTTTTTTTAAATCTTTGTTCTCACACTTCAATATTTCAAACGGACACCATCTATGAGTTTGCTGATGACACCACCATGGTAAGATAGATATCAAACAATGACTAGTCAGAACACAGAAAGGAGATATAAGGCTTGGTGTTGTAGTGCAATGATTACAACCCCTGTCTTAATGTTGGCAAAAGTAAAGAACTGATCATTGACTTTGGAAAGGAAGGGGGAGAACACACCCCTAATTACATCAATGGAGCTGGGGTTGAGAGCAACAAGTTCCTAGAAGTGACAATAACCCGACAATCTGTTCTGGTTCCCCCACGTAGATGCAACAGTTAAGAAGACACAACAGTGTCTGTTCAGGCAGCTTAGGAAGCTCAGCATGTCCATAAAGACCCTCACCAACTTTTACTGATGAACCATAGAAAGCATATTGCCTGGGTGCATAATGGCCTGGTACAGCAACTGCTCTTCCCAGGGCTGTAAGAGCTGCACGGTGGCTCAGTGGTTAGCACTGCTGTCTCACAGCACCAGGGACCCAGGTTCAATTCCAGCCTCGGGCGACTGTCTGTGTGGAGTTTGCACATTCTCCCCGTGTCTGCATGGGTTTCCTCTGGGTGCTCTGGTTTCCTCCCACAGTCCAAAGATGTGCAGGTTAGGCGAATTGGCTGTGCTAAATTGCCCGTAGTGTTCAGGGATGTGTAGGTTGGGTGTGTTAGTCAGGAGTAAATATAGGGTAGGGGGAATGGGTCTGGGTGGGTTACCCTTCAGAGGGTCAGTGTGGACCTGTTGGGCCAAATGGCCTGTTTCCGCACTGTAGGGATTCTAATTCTAAACTACAGAAAGTTGAGTGCACAGCCCAGAGCATCATGGAAGCCAACCTCACAGCCACAGACTCAATTTACACTTCCCGCTGCTGCAGAAAGACTGCTGACATCATCAAGGACCCCTCCCACCCCGGGAATATTCTCCTACAACCTTTTCCGTCAGGCAGAAGATATAGGAGCCTGAACATGCATGAACAAGAACAGCTTCCCTGCTGTTAGTGGACTGATGAATGGACTTTCTTTCTTCAAGTAACATTGATCTTGTTAATGTTGATCTTGCTTTGCATACCTCCTGCGCAGTGTAACCTGTATGCCTCATTCTGTGTCTAAGCACTCTATATTCTGTATGTCCTTGTTTACTTTGATCTGCCTTTATTGCTCACAAAACCAAAGCTTTCATTATATTTAGGGACATGTGGCTACAATAAATCAAATCAAATAAACCCCTTAGTTTTGAACTCTACCACCCCCAAGAAAAGACCCTTGCATTTTACCTTATCTATGCCCTTCATGATTTAATAAACCTCTGTAAGGTCACCTCTCAAACTCCATTGAGAAAAATTCCAGCCTATCCGTTCCCAGCAACGTCCTGGTAAATCTTTTCTGAACCCTATCCTATTTAATAATATCCTTCCTATTACAGTGCTACCAGAACTGCACATAGTACTCCAGAAGAGATCACACCAATGTCCTGTAAACTGAACGTGATATCCAAACTCATTTACTCAAGGTCGCGGCAATGAGGATAAGTGTGCAAAATGCCTTCTTAACCACCCTGTCTACATGGGAAGCAAATTTCAATGAATTATGTAGCTTGAACCCCTAGATCGCTCTGTTCTACAACACCACCCTGGCCCTACCATTAATTGTATAAGTCCTGCACATATTTGCAATATTTCGCATTAAGCTTCATCTGTCACTCCTCAGCTCATTGACCCAATTGATCAAGGTCTCTTTGTAATCTTAAATAACCACCTTCACTGTCCACTATACCACCAATTTTGGTGTCATCCACAAACTTACTAACCGTGCCTCCTAAATTCTCATCCAAATCGTTTATACAAATGACCAGCAACAGCGAACCCAGTAGCAATCCCAGTGGAACACCTCTGGTCAAATAGTAGACGAAGAAGAAGACTATACTCCCCATTGAATGTGCACTGCTCAGCTTGGGCTCCATGTCCACATTCCTGCCAACTTCACACATCCCATAATTGCCTGAGCGATCTGAAAATCTGTTTATCTCAGTTTTAAATAATAACTTATCTACAACTGTCTGGGATAGGGAATTCACAATACTTTGAGCGAATATATTTCTCCTCAGTCTAACACAATTGCCCCCCCCCTTTCAAGATTCCCCAACCATAGGTACAACCTCTTAGTATCCATCTGTCAATTCCTATCAGAACCTTGGATGCTTCAATTAAGTTGTCTTCATTCTTCTAATATCTAGAGAACAGAAAGCTAGTTTGCTCAGCCTCTCATTATCGGACAATTTGCCCATTCTCATGAATCTTTGCTCTACTGCCTCCAATGCAAGGATATCCTTCCTTGAATATCAAGGCCAAAATTACACTCAGTATTGTAGATATAATCTCAGCAAAGTTGTTCATAATTAGAACCATAGAGTCCTAGAATCATACAATTACACAGATATCCTAAATTAATCTAGTCCCGTTTGCCAGCATTTGGCCCATATCTCTCTCAACCCTTCTACTTATATACCCATCCAGATTCCTTTTAATGTTGTGATTGTACCAGCCTCCAGCACTTCTCTTGCAGCTCATTCCATATGTGCATCACTCTCTGTGTGAAAAAGTTGCCCCTTGGATCCCTTTTAAATGTTTCCCCTCTCACTTTAAACCTATGCCCTCTAGTTTAGGACTCTGCCCCCCCCAATCCCCAGGGTGGAGATATTGTCTGTTCAGCTCTATCCATGCCCCTCATGATTTATGAACCTCTATAAGGTCACCTCTCAGCCTCTGATACTCCATGGAAAATAGCTCCACTCTATTCAGCCTTTCCCTCTTGCTCAAACCCTCCAAACCTGGCAACATCCCTGGAAGTCTTTTCTGAACAGTTTTAAGTTTTGCAACAACCTTTGTAAGAAGACTGCTCTGTTCTTGTATTCCAAAACATTTGTAATAAAGTCCAACATGCCATTTGTTTTCCTAATTATTTGTTGTAACTCTATGCTATTTTTATGTTTCTTCTATAAATACATCTCTAAACATCAAAAATTACAAAATGTGTTGAATATGCTCAGTAGGTCTGCTAGCTTCTGAAGAGAGAACACCAAATCATTGATGCAAACTAAATAGGACTCATCTCGAAAATGGCTGTGGTCAGTGGAACTGATCTGGGAAAGCGTTCAGAGGCAGCCACAAGAGCTACTGCATGCTTAGATGGGCTGTTCATGAGTCCTGGCTCAGAGCTGTGGTACTTCATCTCAGTTATATTAAAAACAGCAAGGTCCTTAGCCCTCATCTCTCATAGCTGTTCACTCCCCTTATCCGATCCATACAATCTCCACGTTCCCTTGTACTACCATAGCAAGCTTTGACTTTTCGATGTCTAATCACCCACTGCATAGAAACAATGAACTCTACCATATCCTATTGACAATATACAGCAACCTTACAAACATAGTTATTCATTCATATTTTTCTACTTCTTAAAATCTACTTCTTTTTCACTGGAGGGCAATAAAAGTATCAATTATTCCAATTTTTGAAAGCAGCAGTAGCAGAAACTATAATACTTGAAATATTGTTATTATCTGTAAATAAATATTATGTCATTAACTGAAGAGATCAGCGAGCCAAAGGTGTCTATTAACCATTGTTTAGCATGGGACTCAGTTGTTTCAACTATCTAATGGATGTCTTTGCTTACTGCCAAACCTCATTCTGCATTTGTCTGAAAATCAGATACCTTGGGAATGGGATCAGGCATCCCTGAATCAGGTCAGTCATCATTTTTGCCTCTCATCAAATCTCCCCAATTCCATGAAAACTCATCTCAGTACAACTGCATACAGTATATCAATATGAAGTATGAGGCAATTGCTGCTCTAGTGCACTGTAACAGGAAGATAAGATAATTTCTTGATAATCAAATAAACCTCATCAGTACATTGTGATAATGGTACTAAATCTTTAAAGACAGTATATTTAAAGTTCCTGTTCAATTTTGTTGAAGTTATCTACTTTATATTTTAATGGTTTCTACAATTGTCAATTAAATTGTGATCAGATAGAAAGCCTTTGGATAAGTCAATATCATATTCAAATGTTATATTAGATGTCTGTGTGTACAGCAATACTGATTCAGTTCAATATGGGAGTAACGTTCAATTCTCTATGAAGCAGAAATCATGTGGCTTTAAGACATTAGCAGCTAGGGAAGGTTAGATAATCTGGGGTTTGATGCTTGTTTGAAAAACCCAAAACAGTTTGCAGAGCAGAAGGTTACCCATGGTTGTTTATAGAATAATTTAGTAAATTCCCTACCACTGATGCGAGACTCACTGGTCTATAATTCTCTGGTTTATCTCTACCACCCTTCTGGAAAAGTGGAACACGTTATCCATCCTTGTTCTGTGGCATTTGCCCTGTGGCTAGAGAGGAATTAGATATTTGGGCCAGGGTTCCTGTAATTTCCACCTCCATCTTTTACAGGAGCCTAGGATGCAACTCACCAGACCTGGGCATTTGTCCACTTTTAAGCCTACCAAAACCTCCAATCTCTCCTGACTCCCTATACCAAGCTGCTGTATCTACATTCCTGACTTCTGTACATACATCCTCTTCCCAAGTGAAGACAGAAGTGAAGTACTTCTTTAACACTGACCAACAGCCTTTGGCTCCACACACTGATTTCTCCCTTGGGCCCTAATGGGCTCTATGCTTTCTCTGGTTATTCATTTTACCTTGATATACTTGTAGAATATCTTGGACTTCTCCCTAATCTTGCTAGCCAGCACTTTCTCATGCCCCTCGCTTTACTCGGCTAATTGCTTTCTTAAGGATACTCCCTGCACATTCTATAGTCCGCGAGACCTCTACTGACTTGCTCCTTTTATACCAGTGATATACCTCTCTTTCCTTTTATCCAATTCTGAATATTCCTAGGCATGCAGGGTATTCTGGGCCTGTTGCTCCTCCATTCCAGCCTAAAGAGGACTTGTTGAGCCTGTACTGTCCCCATTTCTTTTCTAAATGCCTCCCACTGTTTTGCTGTGCGTTTACCCTCTGTAGCTGCTCCCAGTCGATTTTGGCCATATGCTGCCTTATTAAATTGAAATTTGCCTTTTCTTTCTGAGTGCACCTTCTTCATTCTCCATAACAAACTTAAAACTTATTGTGTTGTGGTCACTATCATTAAAATACTCCCTCACTGCCACCTGTGTGTGTTGCTGGCTGGCCAGTATTTATTGGTTGCCCTTAAGGTGGTGATGGTGAGCTGCCCTCTTAAACCGCCGCAGTCCATCTGCCGTAAGTTGACCCACAGTGCCGTTGGGGTGTGAATTTTAGGATTTTGATCCTGCAACATTGAAAGAATGGCTATATATTTCCATGATGTGGAGGTGCCAATGTTGGACTGAGCTGGACAAAGTTTAAAAATCACACAACACCAGGTTATAGTCCAACAGGTTTATTTGGAAGTACAAGCTTTCGGAGTGCTGCTCCTTCAGGTAGCTGTGGAGCAGAATCAGAGGACACAGAATAGTGTTGTACAACTGGTGCAATATATTGAACAAACCTAGATTGCTGTTAAGTATTTCCTCTTTTAGAATGGGTTGCGGGTGTCGATTCATTAATATGTAAATCTCAGAACTTCTTTCAAGTCACGTTCCTGAGATAACTTGAGGTTTTACAAAAAAAAGTGATCTCTCAGTTCAGACAATGCATTAAAGGTGTCAGGTTACAGTCTGTATTCCAATCTAGAGCCAAACTTGATTTATTTCCAAAGTAGGAATTTATAAAATGTGACATGGATTGACTGCCTATACATTGTGTGCTTTTTGAACAAAATAGAATGTATCTGCAGATACTATTGTGTAAATACAAATTCACCCCATAGACTTGTGTGCATGTGCATGAGAGAGAGAGAGTGTGTGTGTGCGTGTGTGTGTGTCTGACTGAGAGAAGATCTACGTGAGTGTGTTCAATACCCATGAGGATGGCTTCAACCGGAACCTTGGGTTCATGTGACCCACCTACACTGTAATCACTCTCACTCTCTCACTCTTTCACTCTCTCTCTCACGCAGATGCACACGCAAGCACACACACACACTTACATGCTCACATGTTCAGACAGACCCTCCCTTGTACACATGCGCTCTCTCTCAGACACACACACACCCCACACTCTTTACCACGTTATCACCCTCTCGAAGACGTATACTCTGTCACGCTGATGCACACACTCTATCGAGTATGCACACACACACTCAAACTTCTCCCTCTCTCCCACACAGATGCAGACACACACACAGACTCTCACTATCTCTTGCTCACATACACATGCACACAAATATAAGCTTATGGGGTGAATTTGTCTTTGCAGATACATTCTATATTGGTCTATAAACACACAAGCTCTAGGCAATGAATCCATGTCACATTTTATAAATTCCTACTTTGGAAATAGAACCAGTCTGGCTCAAGATTGGAATACAGACAGATTCTAACCTCATACCTTTAATGAGCTGAAATGTCATTTTTTAAATCTAAAACCTCAAGTCATCTCGGGAATGTGACTTGAAAGAAGTTCTGAGATTTACATATTAATGAATCAAAACCTGCAACTCATTCTAAAAGATGAATTACTTAAACAGCAATCTAGGTTTGTTGAATATACAACACCAGCTGTATGACACGATGATCTTTTGGTATAAATTCTGTGTCCTATGATCCCGCCCCACTAGCCATCTGATGAAGGAGCAGTGCTCTGAAAGCTTTACCTTCCAAATAAACCTGTTGGACTATAATCTGGTATTGTGTGATTTTTAGCTATGTATTTCCCAGTTAGGATGGTGAGTGGCTTGCAGGAAAATTTGAAGGTGGTCATATTCCCATATATCTGCTGCCCTTGTCCTTCTAGATGGATCTGGTTGTGCATTTGGAAAGTGCTGGATTAGTGGTGCTGGAAGAGCACAGCAGTTCAGGCAGCATCCAAGGAGCAGTGAAATCGACGTTTCGGGCAAAACCCTTCATCAGGAATAAAGGTAGAGAGCCTGAAGCATGGAGAGATAAGCTAGAGGAGGGTGGGGGTGGGGAGAAAGTAGCATGGCGTACAATAGGTGAGTGGGGGAGGGGATGGAGGTGATAGGTCAAGGAGGTGAGGGTGGAGTGGATAGGTGGAAAAGGAGATAGGCAGGTAGGACAAGTCCGGACAAGTCATGGGGACAGTGCTGAGCTGGAAGTTTGGAACTAGGGTGAGGTGGGGGAAAGGGGAAATGAGGAAACTGTTGAAGTCCACATTGATGCCCTGGGGTTGAAGTGTTCCGAGGCGGAAGATGAGGCGTTCTTCCTCCAGGCATCTGGTGGTGAGAGAGCGGTGGTGAAGGAGGCCCAGGATCTCCATGTCCTCGGCAGAGTGGGAGGGGGAGTTGAAATGTTGGGCCACGGGGCGGTGTGGTTGATTGGTGCGGGTGTCCCGGAGATATTCCCTAAAGCGCTCTGCTAGGAGGCGCCCAGTCTCCCCAATGTAGAGGAGACCGCATCGGGAGCAACGGATACAATAAATGATATTAGTGGATGTGCAGGTAAAACTTTGATGGATTTGGAAGGCTCCTTTAGGGCCTTGGATGGAGGTGAGGGAGGAGGTGTGGGCGCAGGTTTTGCAGTTCCTGCGGTGGCAGGGGAAGGTGCCAGGATGGGAGGGTGGGTTGTAGGGGGGCGTGGAATTGACCAGGTAGTCACGGAGGGAACGGTCTTTGCAGAAGGCGGAAAGCGGTGGGGAGGGAAATATATCTCTGGTGGTGGGTTCTTTTTGGAGGAGGCAGAAATGTCGGCGGATGATTTGGTTTATGTGAAGGTTGGTAGGGTGGAAGGTGAGCACCAGGGCCGTTCTGTCCTTGTTAATGTTGGAGGGGTGGGATCTGAGGGCGGAGGTGTGGGATGTGGACAAGATGCGTTGGAGGGCATCTTTAACCACATAGGAAGGGAAAATGCAGTCTCTAAAGAAGGAGGCCATCTGGTGTGTTCTGTGGTGGAACTGGTCCTCCTGGGAGCAGATACGGCAGAGGCGGAGGAATTGGGAATGCGGGATGGCATTTTTGCAAGAGGTAGGGTGGGAAGAGGTGTAATCCAGGTAGCTATGGGAGTCGGTGGGTGTGTTTAAAAAAAAATGTCATGTCAAGTCGGTCGTCATTAATGGAGATGGAGAGGTCCAGGAAGGGGAGGGAGGTGTCAGAGATGGTCCAGGTAAATTTAAGGTCAGGGTGGAATGTGTTGGTGAAGTTGATGAATTGCTCAACCTCCTCGCAGGAGCACGAGGTGGCGCCAATGCAGTCATCAATGTAGCAGAGGAAGAGGTGGGGAGTGGTGCCTGTGTAATTATGGAAGATCAACTGCTCTACGTAGCCAACAAAGAGACAGGCATAGCTGGGGCCCATATGTGTGCCCATGGCTACCCCTTTGGTCTGGAGGAAGTGGGAGGATTCGAAGGAGAAATTGTTAAGGGTGAGGACCAGTTCGGCCAAACGAATGAGAGTGTCGGTGGAAGGGTACTATTGGGGACGTCTGGAGAGGAAAAAAACGGAGGGCTTGGAGGCCCTGGTCATGGTGGATGGAGGAGTAGAGGGATTGGATATCCATGGTGAAGATGAGGCGTTGGGGGCCGGGGAAACGGCAGTCTTGGAGGAGGTGGAGGGCGTGGGTGGTGTCTTGAACGTATGTGGGGAGTTCCTGGACTAGGGAATAGGACAGTGTTGAGGTAGGTAGAGATGAGTTCAGTGGGGCAGGAGCATGCTAAGACAATGGGTCGGCCAGAGTGGTCAGGCTTGTGGATCTTGGGAAGGAGGTAGAACCGGGCAGTGCAGGGTTGCTGTCTGAGGGTCTTTGGTGAATTTCTGCACTCTATCTTTATAGATAGTACACACTGCTGCTCCTGAGCTTTGGTGGTATAGGGAGTGGATGTTTGTGAATGTGTTGCTAATTGAGCCAGTTACTTTGTCCTGGATGGTCTTGAGTGTTGTTAGGGCTGCACTCATCCAGGCAAACTGGGAGTATTCCATCACACTCCTGACTTGTACCTTTTGTAGATGGTGGATAGGCTTTGGGGAGTCAGGAGGTGTTACTCGCTGCAGTAGCTACTGTGTTTATGTGGTGAGTCCAGTTGAGTTTCTGGTCAACAGTAACCCCCAGGATGTCAATAGTTGGTGATTCAGTGATGCAAACACCATTGAGTCTCAAGGGACAGTGGTTATGTTGTCTCTTATTTGTGATGGTCATAGCCTGGCATTTGTGTGGCATGAATGTTATTTGCCACTTGTCAGCTTAAGCCTGGACATTGTCTGGATCTTGTTGCGTTTGAACGTGGACTGCTTCACGGTCTGAGGAGTCATGAATCATGCTGAATATTGTGCAATCATCTGCGAACATCCCAAAGTCTGACCTTGTGATGGAGGAAAGGAAGCAGCTGAAGACGGTTGCCCTTAGGACACTACTCTGGGAGGTGTCCTGGAGCTGAGATAACTGACGTCCAACAACCATGACCATCTTCTATTGTGTGAGGTATGATACCAACCACCGGAGAGTTTGCCCATGATATCCATTGATTCCAGTTTTGTTAGGGCTCCTTGAAGCCACACACAGTCGAATGCAGGGTTGTTACTCTCACCTCCTGTCTGGAATTCAGCTCTTTTGTCCATGTTTGAACGAAGGCTGCAATGAGGTCAGGAACTGAGTGGCAATAGTGGAACCCAAACTGGGCTTTTCCTTCTGTGACCTCTTCCTTTAAACGCAGGGTCATTGGGATCGAAATGTTAACCCTGTTTTTCACTTTACAGATACTGCACCTGCTGCGTTTCTTCAGTACTTTGTTTTTTTTTCAGAGTTTTAAATTGATTTGATGACATTGTGTCATTAACATGTAGGTGGAATCTGACTTCGCCACATGGGTTATTTAAAATGCAGTTTGTGGGTTGTTCAAACACAGTTTGTCTGTTATTCGTATTTACCTCATGCCAATCCCACATCTTGGAGTCTAAGTTTTATACATAGTCTATATGGTTTGGAATCATTATCTCACCTGTTCAGCATCCCTATTTAGTCATTGTTTCTTATGTTTACATTGTTTGAGTTTTGTATAATAAAGCTTGTTTCATTGTTTCAATTCAATCCCTGAAAGCGGTCACACACTTCCTTGCATGTAGCTCTTTCTCTTATTATATTCTTTAAATGATTATGGTCCATCAAATCAAATCATAATAGTGATCTAGCTTGTCTAATGTTCTCAGAACTGAGATCCAGACAAGTGCCTGATCACTGAAAACCATTCATTTATGCAGTGTTATAATAGGGCTTATTGAGTGCACTTCAACAATGACTTGACAGAAATTTGAGGTGGTTTGAAAGGTGCATACTGTCAGATTGATATTAAGAGAGTTTTAGAAATATATCTCAGTCTGTCTTCTCACCCTGGTTTTGGCCAGTTAAAAACACTGATGGTCTATTTACACGTTAGCTGTTGAATAGGTTGCAGTGGCCTGACATTTGGACATTGCATTCTTTGTACTTTGGTTTCAGTGGCAGCAACCCCAGATATCCACCAAGTATGTGTTCAAATGGAACAATTGCTCCTAGACATGAGAAATAAAAAAAAACGTGTGAGGCAGGATTTGTAGTGATCCAATGATCAAGCGGGCCTGCCTATCTCTTGTCTTTTACAAAACAACCTTATTATCAATTTTGGCAGATGTAGGATTAATAATTGAGAACAGATGTTTCCTGATGTAATGCAAAACATCAAGAAACACAACCTCCGAAATGCTGATGTAAACACAGTAGGCTAATGCAGCTCCCACAAGGGAATTATGTGAACTCAATCCCCAGGTAGAGGAGCATTCATGGCATCAGTAACATGTATAAATATGTCTGTCAACAGTATATTTAATAAGATGTTGAAAACAACACTTAATTCCAAGGTATAAAAATTTAAGACTTTTAGTTGAGTGATTAAGAACATAAATTCTTAAATATCTATGGCCAACAAAAATTCATTTACCAAAAATGTGTAGATAGTTTATACTCTACAGAAAAAGTGTCAAATAAAACTTCCCTATTTTAATTATAGGAGTAATTTTTATAGTTGCCACTGCAAAATATAAAATTTCCCATTATTTTGTAACTATCAGTGATTCACCACAAATTCTTGCATGCTGTTCTTGACAGTTTAATAGCTTAGGAATTAGATTAAAACGCAAGGGGATAAGATTTGGTAGTTGCATTCCAAATCCTTATGTTACTAATCATTCAATAATGTCATTTTATGAAAAGAACCATAATAAATGAAATTGGGCCAAGTTAGTGTGTTTTAAATGAGAACCATTGTGCATTAAATTAAACCATTTACTCGTTATTGGTACGAGGTTTTTTTTGATTAGCTGACATCTTTATCCTAAAGCCTAATATGTAAGTCAATGACTATAAGCATAAACCTTCTTTTGCAATGATGGGTTGGATAACATTTGGCATCAGTCAGAAATCCCAGAAGAAAACATATGAGAAATATTGATGTCTAAGGTTCACTTTTCTTTATTTTGAGAAATGTTCACTTTAAGAAAATAAATATATCTCAGTTCAATCCTTCTCAATAGGCTGAACGTAGTACTGAATTTGAGTATTGAAGCTTTTGCCTTACAGCCATTAGGACGTTTTCAATAACAACAATGTAAAGAGGGCACTGCATTTTATTCTGAGGGGCGAGTGCTGATTGGTGAATAGGTGGACTCTGATCAATAGAGGCAATACCGTGGCAATTGCACCAATTAGTCCATGTTTGTCTATTCTATTGCAGGATACAAGCAATAAGGTACAAGCTGCAGCAAGAACATCCTTTATCATGAACATCGGAAAATGCAATATTTTCAAAGAAAAATGTGCACTACCTGATATTGATAATATTTTTATCATTTTGTTGCCGGAAATCTGTCTAAAATTTTTTAATTTTCTTGAGAATTAATATAAATTTTAAAAGGTGCATCTATTACAAATCTAATTATACTGCTTTGGTGTAATAAGATGTTCATCAGTAGTTACAACGACTTTTATTTATGTAGTGTTTTTAATGTCGCAAGACATCCCAAAGAATTCACTGGAGAATCATCAGAAAATTGTCAGATACTGAACAACAAAAGGAGATGTTAAAAAGAAAGAAAAGTGTAAATACTTTGCAGGCCTAGTAGGATCTATACAGAGAAAGAGAATTAGTGTTGCCAGTCAGTGATCCTTTAACTTGTGTTTCTGTCTGCAGTTTATGAAAGAAATTGGTGATGTTGAAGGGGACAGAATTGGAGGAGCACTTGGAAAGGGCTGAGGCCAGAGAGGGATTTGAATACTGAGGACGCAAATGTTAATATGGAGGCATTTCTAGAACAGAAGTCTATATAGGTCAGCAAGCCACAGGCACGAAGAGTGAGCAATGCTTGATGTGACACAGGGTATAGGCAGCAGAACCTTTGAATGAGCTCAAGTTACTGGAGGGTGTTAAGTCGGACCCTGACCAGGAAAGTATTAGAGGCAGAATTGAGGGTTACAGCAACAAATTGGCAGAGGTAGGGGCTGTGATGAGCAGTATTATGGATGTAACAGCAAGCAGTTATGGTAATAGAGTGGCCACGAGTATGGGGGCAAAGACAGACAATGTTGCAGAGATGTAAGTAGAAGGTTTACATGTTAAAATATAGTATTTAACAGTAAGGCAGTGACTTTGATTGGAATGGACTCATTTCAGGAATTACAAAAGTGGAATACTATAAAGTTAGCTTGCAGCTGGTGCATTTCCTTGATGTGCTTGTCTAAATTGGTCCAGTCCAGTTCAATCTGCATTGACTTTTTGTAATAAATGTGAGGAGACAGTTCTTCTCCAGTAGCCTTCATATCTGTCGATCTGGCAGAACCTCCAGCTATTTTTCTAACATTCATAAATTTTGTTCTGCTTCATGACTTGGCTAAAAATGTTAATGATTTCTGACATTGAAGCCATGAAATAAGATTATAATGGCTTATAATTTCCAGTGACTGGATCAGCAGCAGTCTAGGTCATGGCACCAAATTCACCATAATCAAATGTATGCAATGTCACTTGCTCTAAACATTGTCAGTTAAGCTATGAAATATAAAAAGGTCAGTGAAATTTGTTGGGGGTGAGTTCTTAAATTATACCATGACGCAAGCTGGATGGCATAAAATAAATCTGATTTGTTTTTAAGGAAAATTCAAATTCAATACAAGTCTGTATACTCAGACAAGATAAGCTTCGGTGACTTAAGCATGTTTTCATAATCAGAATTTCCATCACTACTTTGACTTAAATAATACAACAATGAGCATAAGGTCTGCTTATTTTCCTTAAAGTCATTTTCCTTCAGTATGACCTAAAATTGCTGTAAGTTCCATTAACATTAATGAGAATTCTTTAAATTTCTGAATGGTTAACTTGGTTTGCTTAAAGATCTGGTGGTTGAGGGAATCCGTCTGAATTTCACCCTGTTGCCAATAACAAAATATTTTAAGTTGTTATTTTTCCATAAACAACAAAGAGTGTAAATAATTTCAACATTCTTTTATAAATGTATAAGTTGCCAGAGGCATTAAGAAGCACAGAATTTGGTAGACTTTTCACGTAATGCTTTGGAATAGCCCAGCTTTGGTAATAGCTTCCAATGGTGAAATTCAGTCATATTTATTGCGCTTGTATTTTGACCGTGGCAGTTTTAAGTTTGTTCCTTCATATTTCATTCCTTTACGAGGACAAAAATTAAAGACCTAATACAGCTTGCTCTGTTAGTATAGTAAAATAAGAAATAAAATACAAATTTATAATTGGCAAAATGAAGATAGAAAGTATCAAGAGAACACTATGTTGAAAGCTGTACTGAGTAATCCTATTCTGCAAATGTAGATTAATAAATGTTAACAAAATACTGGTAAAAAGGATGATTCAGCTCACTAAATCATTGCTAAGGATGTTGAAGACTTTTCCACAGCTTTACAGTTAACTGAAAAGTCTATATTTCACTCTTATTTCAAATTGGTACTAATCAGTTTAATAATTGAGAAGGTTTTGAGTATTACTTCAGCCATAATGTCACAATAGAAATAGAAAATAGTAATATAATCCTTATATTTATTTTCCATGATGAAATTCCTCCAAACAATTTACAATGATAACTTTTTCAAATGACTGCTGTAATTTATTGGATTGGCCAACAATCGATGGTACTCCATCAAACTGGGAATTTGGAGGAAAGAAAGACAAAAACAGCAATAAATATTGATGAAAACTCATCAGTAAATTGAATTAAATACAAAAAGTTCTGGGAAGCAGCGGTTAATTCATACATTTCCAAAGTTGACGCATGTTCAATAGACTCCAATGGATGTGTACTGTTTGCATCCACTTTCTGTTGTCAGTTAATTAACATAACTTCAGATTCAAATACAGACAGTTATAGGGAGATCAGTAGTTGTGGATGCTTTCTGATGGAGAGAGTTAAAGAAATAGGATGGGGTTACAGAGTTTCACAATAAGATGGCAACATCTCTTTGAGGTATCACATTGCAGTTATTCACCCTGTCCAACAAGTGGTTCCATTAACTTTTAATAGAAATGATCAGATTGGGATGGACATGATACTGCCTCTTTTAAACTTAAAGTGCATTTTTTTCCCCTTCGCACCTCAGCCATGACCAGTTTCTAGCAAGAATAAATCAATAGAATGCCAAAATTGAGAAAAAAAATAGAAATCAAGATAGAGGCATTTATCTGTGGACACTTGCTATAGCCCAGAACAAACAAGATCTTTTATTAAATGGGAGAGTTATGATTCAGGCCATAAATGAATACTACTATCATTTGATGTATCAACTTTAGTAACATATTATTGCCAGTTAGCTTTGAAACAGGTGGCATGGTTCAGCATTGCTGATGCAAGCTTTGAGGACATGATTCCCTTTTAGTTATTAGTGTCCAATAGGCTTTGCCAAGTAGCTGTGAAAGGGCCTCCTACAAAGGAGGTTACAACTTGATAAATGAAACTAATTAAACTCAGTGGTTCATGATTTTTCATGCAGTGCCATAGGAACATGGGATATTGTGATTAAGCTACTTCTAAGGAAGCATCCATATGTAAGGTCAAATACCAGCAGTCTTAGTGGTCTGCTGTTCTCAGATTCCTCCTGAGATGAGATCCCTTTGCAAGCTCTTAGCATCTGGAGAGGTGCTATGTTTTTCATTTTTTTGTCATGTCATGTTTTTCATTTTGCCTGGCTTTCCTTTATTTTCCTCTTCCTCCAAATTAGCCAAGCTTTTCCAGTATGGTTACAACACTAGTTGTAACCTGACAATGTGGAAACTTCCCCAAGTGTGTCCTGTACATAAAAAGCAGGACAAATCCAGCCTTGGTCCAAACATGGATAAAAGAGCTACATTCAAAGAGGTGGTGTGAGTGTGACAGTCCTTGATGTCAAGGCTACATTTAACCACATGTGGCATTAAGGAGCCCTAGCAAAACTGGAATCGATGGGTATTGGGGGCAATCGCTCCGGTGGTTGGAGTCATACTTGACACCTGGAAGATGGTCATGGTTGTTCAAGGTCGGTCATCTCAGCTCCAGGACATCTCTGCAGGAGTTTCTCAGGATGTCCTCGACGCAACCATCTTCAGCTGCTTCATCAATGACCTTCCCTCCGTCAAAGGGACAGAAGTGGGGATGTTCGCCAATGATTGCACAATATTTAGCACCATTCGCAGCTCAACAGATACTGAAGCAGTCCATGTCCAAATGCAATAAGGTCTGTACAATATTGAGGTTTGGGCTAACAAGTGACAAGTAACATTCATGCCAACCAAATGCCAGGCTATGACCATCACCAATAGGAAACAATCTAACTACTGTCCCTTGATAATCAATTTTGCTGCCATCACTGAATCTTCCACTATCAACATCCTGGAGGATATCATTGACCAGAAATTCAACTGGACTCACCAAATTAACATGGCGAAAGTGAATACTGCAGATACTGGAGATCAGAGTCAAGATTAGAGTGGTGCTGGAATAACACAGCAGGACAGGCAGCATCTGAGGAGCAGGAAAATTGACGTTTCGGGCAAAAGCCTTTTATCAGGAATGCCTGAAACATAGATTTTCCTGCTCCTCTGATGCTGGCTGACCTGCTGTGGTTTTTCAGCACCACTCTAATCTTGACTCACCACATTAACACACCACCTGCCTCCTCGAAGTCTGTCCACCATCTGTAAGGCACAAGTCAGGAGTATGATGGAATACTCCCCAGTTGCCTGGATGAGTGCAGTTCCAACAACCATCCAGGACAAATAAACTGGCACCACAAGCATCACCTCCCTCCACCACTGATGCTCAGTAGCAGCGGTGTGTACTATCTACAAGATGCACTGCAGAAATTCACCAAAGATCCTTAGACAGTACCTTCAAAATGCATGAACACTTCCATCTCGAAGGACAAAGTCTACAGATATATTGGAATACAACCAACTTCAAGTTCCTCTCGAAGCCACTCACCATCCTCACTTTGAAATGTATCACTGTTCCTTCACTATCACTGTGTTAAAATTCTGGATTCCCTCCCTAAGGACATTGTGGGTCAACCACCAGCAGGTGGACTACAGTGGTTCAATAAGGCAGCTCACCACCACCTTCTCAAGAGCAATTAGGGACAGGCAATAAATGCTGGCCAGGCAGTGATGCTCACATCCCACAAATGAATTGAATTTTTTTTTAAATCGGAAAAAGATTTCCTATTGCTAAACTGCAGAGTAATAATGCTGAGGTTACTAGCATGGTAGATAGACAAGTATCTATGGATGTTATCTGCATGAACTTTCAGAAATTTAATATGGTTTATTAGCAAGAGTTATTGATTTTTTTTCTGAATATGCTGAGACATTCCACAGTAAAGTACTAAAGATTTTGACCTTGCTTCTAATCGATACAATAAAGGGCCAACAGGCCTCTGCCTCATTGGCTGATGAAAACATTGCCCAAGCCTTTAAGACTTTCAGACACTACTGCTCCAAAGCTTTCCAGATTCTTAACTTAAATTCATCCAAAAGCTCGGCTACCCTTATCCTGCCCTGCATCACATTCGGTACAACTTTCCTATTAGCCTTGTTACCTTCATTGAAGTTAAAATTTTCATCCTGCTTAAACTCCGTCATGATTTTAACCTCTTTATACCTAATGAATACGTCCCTACTCCAGGAAAACATATATTCCTTTTATTATGGCCTTCGGTTAATTCCACCTCCCTTCTTAGCCATATCAAAAGATGCTGACACTACCTTCTGGAGTCTTCAACAATAAACCTTGATGTATTTTGACCTCAGAGGTCAAAGTTCGGAGGAAGTGAGCAAGCTTCATTGTCATATTTTGTTAGAGACAAAAAAACTGCAGCTACTGGAATCCAAAGTAGACAGACAGGAGGCTGGAAGAACACAGCAAGCCAGGCAGCATCAGGAGGTGCAGAAGTCAACATTTCAGGTGTAACCATTCTTCAGGACTGGGGGTGGGTGTGGGGGTGCTGCTGATAAAGGGGGAGGCAAGGGCAGGGTGTTGAAGTGGGGTTAGGTGAAGACCGGTAGAATGTATGACCTGGTTGGTCAATGGGAGGAATGATTTCGGTTGGTGGCAGGGAGCAGTGGAAGGGGGGGGGAGGGGCTGGGAAGGGAGTCAGGGGGTGGGAGGGAGGTTATTTGAAATTGGAAAACTCAATGTTGAGTCATGTCTACAGGCCTACAGACTCCCATAAGTACTTGGACTACACCTCCTCCCACCCAGTATCCTGCAAGAACTCCATCCCATTGTCCCAATTTCTCCGCCTCCGTCGCATCTGCTCAGACGAGGAGACATTCCACTTGCAAGCATGTCCACCTATTTTGAGCAACACACTTTTTCCTCCCTCCGTCATCCAGACAGTCCTCCGCTGCACCACCTCCATTCCCCATTCCACTGCTCTAAACTGCCTCCCAATCTAATGACAGACTCACTCTTGTCCTCACCTACCACAGTCTCCACATCCAACGCATCACCCTCAAACAATTCCACCAACTCCAAATACACCCCACCACCAAGAACATCTACCCCTCCTCACCCTTCTCTGCCTTCCGCCAGGACCGTTCCCTTCACCAATCCTTAGTTCATGCTATCCCCTCATGTTATTCCCGCCAACGAACTCCCAGATACCTTCCCCTGCAACCAGAAAAGATGCAAAACCTGCCAGCACACCATCCCCCTCACCTCCATCTCGAGCCCCAAACAGTCCTTCCAGGTGAAAGAGGTTCACCTACCTCTTCCAAACTAGTTTACTGCATCAGGTGCTCCCGATTGGTCTTCTCTACACTGGGGAGATCACACGTAAACTTAGGGAGTGGCTCACAGAGCACCACAGCTGGGTCCGCAGTGGCTGACTGGACCTCCAAGTCACCACCCATTTTAATTCCCCCAACCACTCCCTTTCTGACATGACCATCCTTGGCTTCCTCCATTGTCAAAACAAACCACAGCGCTTTTGGAGGAACAACATCTTATTTTCTGACTCTATGTGGAATTCTCCAATTTCAAAAAGCTCTCTTCCCCCACCCCTTCCACTCCTGCTACCAACTGAATCATTCTTCCCACCAATCAACCAGATCGTATCCTCTAACTGTCTTCACCTATCCCCACTTCACCAACCTGTCTCCACTTCCTCCTTTATCTGCAGTTCTCCCACACACCCCAGCCCTGAAGAAGGCTTACACCCAAAACATCGACTTCTCCACTTTCTGGTGCTGCCTGGCTTGCTGTGTTCTTCCAGCTTCCTGCCTGCCTACCTCATTATCATATTTAGCATTTGAAGGAGCTACAAAGCGAAACCGACCAAATGTCCTAGTTGGAGATTTTGTCCTTGCACAGTTTGTTGTGGTCAATCAAGGTATGGAACCAGCACTGGTTTACATTGACAGCTGTGGCCAATCTAATGGGATGGAAGTGATTGGACCAGACAGATTATTTCAAGTTTGAGTATTGCACACAAGCTACTTTTTCCAATTGTGAATTGGTGAAGAATCTCCAGAATTGTGCTCATTTGAAATAGTGATTGGAATGAATGTGTGAAAGCTAAAACACTTAAGCATACTCAATCTTCCCCTTTAAGACTCTCCTTAATAGCTATCACTTGAGGGTATCTCTCCTAATATTTCCTTAATTAATCCTGCATCCACTCATTTGTTATCCCACCTTTGGGAAGCACCTAAGGATGTTTTGCTATATAAAAGTACTATATTGTAAATTTTATTGTTAATCAAGCCACATCTCATGGAGTAAATTTCCTTAGGTTCTACTCTTGCCTCATGACTGTACCTTTAATGGAGCCCCTGTGGATCTGTAATCTGACTTTCTGCTGAATTTCTGCAAAATTTACAGCATTCAGCCACATGAAGCCCTGAGTCAATTCACCCCTGTATAATAATTGCAGTTAGGTAGTGAAAGTGAAGTAAGTGCTAGAATGGGATATTGTTTCAAGCATTTACACCAAACTGTTTAAGGAATTCCTCATAAATACCAAACCTGCAAATCCAAAGAAAAATAATCAGATATTCCAGAAAATGAAGCTTTAACCAATCAAGCAGTTAGAAGTGACAATGTTAGTTGAAAGACTCCACCAAAGTATATAGGGGCTTTATATTTCAATTGTCTATTAGTACATGCCACTAGGACTTATATTTTTCCTTCATGGAACCAATGCCAAAAATGACCTGTACATGAAGTTCAACCTGAAACTTTCAAGTGTCTTCTTTACAGCAACTATTAAGAAATGAAGATCTGTATTTGACTGCAGTAATCATGGAAGTATTAAAAGACTCAGAGTTTAATAAAAAGCTGACAAGGTATGTCTGATCTTCAGGCTAAATATTCAGGAGATTATATTTGATTGTAAAGAGGTTGCATATGTCAGTTATTAATAATTTTATTCACTGGTTCTCATCACTATTGCCAACTTTGTAGCACTAGGAATGTTTTGGTATGGAAGAACTGAATACTTTTACAAGAGACTCATTTATAGATTTAAGAAAATGAATGGTAGAATAGAGTCACAGTCATAGAGCATAGAAACAAGCCATTCACCTGACCAAATTATACCTTCTACGCCCAAATCCAAGTCATTAATGTGCATAACAAACTGAAAGGGTCCCAGGACCTATCCCTGAAGTACCCCGCTAGTCACAGGCTTCCAATCACAAAAACATCCCTTCACCATCTCTGTTTGGATCCTGTTCACAGGCCAATGTTGGATCCAGCTTACCAACTTACCTTGAGTCCCATGGGCTCTTTTTTTTTGTGTGTGGATGAGCTTTCCATGTGGGACTTCATCAAGGCCTATGAAATCCCTGGATCTGTAAGAATTCAAACTGATTTTTTTTTGTTCAAATTATGAACATATGACCTTAAAATAAGTACTCTGGAAATAAGTATCTTCTAATAAATGACTAACTGAGTCTGATTATCACTGGCTAGCTCTTTGTTAATGACCATCTCTGTGCCAAGAAACTCTGATATGTTTGTTGCTGATATATGCAATTATTTTTACAATTAAGTGATTTGTTGTCAACTGGGACTGGAGTTATGTGCAAGCTAACTGGATGGGGATATAGATTCCTTCCCATTGATGATTACATTCTGAGCCTAAAATATCAGATTTATAATGTTAGTTTGATAACTTGTTATGATGGACTTTGAGACACTCAGTCTCTGGCATTTTAATCCATTCTGTACATATAAATGGTATTCCCTAAAAACTAGCTGATTTGTATTTGAAATTATTGTGCATACTTCGGGGTTGACTAGCAAATGCACGTTGCTTCCATACACATGCATTTATGATATATGCTAATATGAGAAGTTCTGACAAATATTAAAGATCTATTTATTCCTTCAGTAATTCTGAGATTAGAGGTGTCAGCATTGTAACTAACTAAAGTACAAGGTAACGTGTTTCCCTTTCAATTTAGATTAAAAGGTGCAGATTTATTCTTCCCTCATGTTTTATTGGGTTCTGACATTTTTTTGAAATCACATGATCCATGAGAAATGTAAAAAAAAATAACTTTTGCTTCACCTAAATAGGTGTTAGGGCAGAATCAAAATATGACGGACATATGATATCTGTATATTGGCTGTAGCTGCTAATGGAAAGTGACTTATTCAGGTCAGTCTCAGTATGAAAATGAATGATAGATAGCCAGTGGGAAATGTTGATGAAGTAGAGCAAGGAGGAGGGAAGTTATGAGAGATTGACTCAAAAGCACAGATTCCCTACGGTGTGGAAACAGGCCATCTGGCCCAACAAGTCCACACTGACCCTCCTGAAGAGTAACCCACACTGACCCATTCCCCTACTACTCTACATTTACCCCAGACTAATGCACCTAACCTACATATCCCTGTACACTGTAGGCAAATTAGTATGGCTAATTCACTTAACCTGCACATTTTTGAACTGTGTGAGGAAATGCACCCAGAAGAAGCCCACACAGACACAGGGAGAATGTGCAAACTCCACACAGTCACCCAAGGCTGGAATCGAACCCGGGTCCCTGGCACTGTGGGGCAGCAGTCCTAACTACTGAGCCACTGTGCTGCCCCAGTGCTTTGGGTCAATAATACAAAGCAGCCATTTGCAGGAAAATGTTGGTGTATATTTGCCTATGTTAACAAGGTGAAAATGTTTAATTAATTTACCTAACCTGTGACTGTATTTTATTAATCCTATTGCACTACGGTATACCTTTATCATCAGTGATGGAAATAACAGACAATATTATAAGCCTTCAGCAACCTATATGATGGGTGTGCTAGCAATCCTGCACGTGTTTAGTACACCATTGGTATTAAAGTGACAACCTGGATTGTTGTAAAATGGATAAGTGCTGGATGGAACAAATAATTCAAAATTCGTACTGCCAGGAGAATCAGGCCAGATTGGAGTGGTACTATTTGAAGTACTTGTATGGGCGGCATGGTGGCATAGTGGTTAGCACTGCTGCCTCACAGCGCCAGACACCCGGGTTCAATTCCCGCCTCAGGCGACTGACTGTGTGGAGTTTGCACGTTCTCCCCGTGTCGACGTGGGTTTCCTCCGGGTGCTCCGGTTTCCTCCCACAGTCCAAAGATGTGCAGGTCAGGTAAATTGGCCATGCTAAATTGCCCGTAGTGTTAGGTAAGGGGTAAATGCAGGGGTATGGGTGGGTTGTGCTTCGGCGGATTGGTGTGGACTTGTTGGGCCGAAGGGCCTGTTTCCACACTGTAAGTAATCTAATCTAATCTAAAAAAAAATTGCTTTTATATAGAGCTTTTCCCAATTACTGGATAACCAATGAAATAATTTTGAAATGTATTCATTCTTATGGAAATGTGGAGGTTAAGCTGCACTGAGCAAAGTCAAACAGCAATTTTGATGATGGTTTTTTTGTGTCGTTGTTTGAAGGATATATATTGGTCACCTCATGATGAATATCTCTCTCCCCTTCTCTTGTTGATTAGTGCCATGGGATCATTCACACCTTCCTGAGATGTTCATGCGCCATTCGTTTAATGTTTCATCTTAAAGATGGTTCTTCTGACACCGCAAAACTCCATCAGAACTTCACTAGAATGTTAGTGTAGATTTTTAGACTTCAGCCTAAAATGTGTTTTCAGAGCAAGTGAACCATAATGGAGAGTACAAATAGGACAACTAAGTGAATAAGAAACAACACACTTAGTTTGATGCTCACCACGTCCTACAGCAGCAACATGTTCAAAAAAGATAAAGCATTATAACTGTCATCAGTTCAGTATCAGACATGAGTCCTTGAAAACTAATTGTGCATTCTATGACTCACTGATGAATAAGCTGGTAATACATCACTATCTTAGTAATGCTGCAATTATAGATTTGAATAGGATATGATTTGTGTTTGAATTACTGTTAATATATTTACAGTGAAACAGTATTAATGAATGCAATAGATGCTCTAGATTATTTATAAGAATGTAAACTTAAGAGCTAAACTAAGCATTTACTAAATGTGATGAGATGAAATAGATTCTTTAATTCAATAATCTGAATAAAGATCCAAAAGGTGAAATACATAATGCAGTGGACTAAATGTCAATATTTAAAAAGTGTTTTGCAATATCAAGAAGTAGAGATGACAGGGTCGTTTTGGCCTAGCTAAGTTTCACCCATTTAGATATAGTCTACTGTCATCATAACATCCTATAATATAATTCAAAAGTTTTAACTCCACTATCCATTTCAGAACCCTTGTAACTTGTTGAAGAACATCCTACTGTCATTCCTAAATATATCTCTTGCCTGTCCTCACTGTCTAACACTTGTTCAACTTGTAGTAGTTTTCTGGATTTATTTCCAATTTCTTCACTGTTTGAAGGTATCAGAAGAAAAAGGATGGGTTAAAGGAAGATGTAGGCTGTGGAGCAGACAGTCCATGGTTAGACCATCAGCAGCTTACACATTTTACCAGAGAGCAGGATGAGGTTGAGCTATGCATTGAGTTATGCAATAACAGGAGCACACCATTCTCTTCAATGTTCTGAGTGGCATTAAATGCCATTCAGTCCATTACAGCCAGCTCCATGATTTTTCCCTTTAGAGTCACTGCTGCACATATTCTTGGCCACTACCAGTTTAGCCTGCTCTCTTCTACTCTGTACCGCCTTGTCCTGCAAGCCTGAGAACAAAATATCAGTAATCATGTAGCAATGTCTTTTGGTGATCTGCATTTCATAGCTGGAAGCTGCAAGATGTAAAAATAGCTAGCGTTGACTGTGAAACTCGCAACATTGCTAGATGCATATGAGTGAGGTGCTTAGTTATTGATATGAATCCTAAGTGCTAGGAAGTGATATTGTGTGTGTGTGTTTTGGAGCTATGTTCATTGAGTAGTTTGAGAGGTTGGTGTTGGTGGTAGGCATTACATTCACCAACCTTGACCATACATGTAAGGTCTTAGATGTGTACTCCAGTTCTGTCCACAGACATGATGCCTCCACAGTGTTTTAAAGAAGTGTGTTATTTTCCCTCCTTTTTCCAGTTCTATGAAATTCACTGAAAAGCGGATTGGAGTTTGTTTACTTTCTGTTTCAAACTGCAGATTGCAAGACCCTTCAACACATGGTGAATAAATCAAACACTCCTTTCTATTTTAATTTCCTGCTTTTGCTTTCTAATGCTGTGACTAGCTTCTAAAAGTTTAAAAATGGTTTATAAAGTATTTATATGTTCATGAGTTTGAGTAATAATGATTAATATTTATGACTATACAATAATAACATGCCATCTTTAATAATCTGGGAGTACTTGTTTGTCATCAACAAATTTCTTTCTTGGCAGTTCACTGCTCTACTTTTGAAGTCTCTCCCATAATTGTCCTTTCATTTCATCTTGAATTTCCATTTCTTTAGCACTGCTGAAGGAAATGGTCTGCCAAATTGTGAGCAGTGTCTCACAGAAGAGATTAAGCATTTTGAAAGGTATATCAGTTTTCTCTGATTAACAATTGCAAAGAGCTGTGTCACATACATAGCCTTCTCATACTTAATCAGATTTTGAGTTGCTTATTATTCATTTCTACTTCCAATTTCAACTAGAACAGCATCTCTCTCACCTTTTGGTAAGTTTATGTCTTCCTGTATCTGAACCCACAAGTGTCCACTAATCTGGTGTTGTTCAGGCTCATTGAACTACAGTACTAAATCTCAGACTTCACTCACAGGAAATTCAGTGATGGTAATGCAGTTGAAAGGCAAGGGACAATAGTTAGATTCTCTCTTGCTCTATTGCTTGCAGTGGGAGGAGAAGGGCTCTCAACAGAAGGCCATACTCACCTAAGGTCTTCAGCAAACACTTCACCTATCCCCAGCTCAGCCAAGGCATTTACATTTCACCATGTCGGACTGGATTTTCAGCTTCAGTACTGAGCAAGAAACTGGCTGCGAAGGTGAGGTGGAATGCTTATGCATGTTAGGTAAGAGACCTGACTGCTAGAGAATGTTGAAAATGAATGGCATGTAATACATTGAGTAGTGTGTGAAGTTAGTAATGTGATGGGTTGAAAATGGCCTTTTGTTTTAATCATTCATAGGATGTGTGCATTGCTGGTTGTATCAGCATTTATTGCCCATCCCGAGTTGCCCTTGAGAAGGTGTTGGTAAATTACATTCCTGAACCATTGCTGTTCATTTAGTGCAAGTATCCTCAGGGAATCCAGGATTTTGACCCAGTGACCGTGAAGGAATACCAATATATTTCCATGATTCGGAGATGCTGGTGTTGGACTGGGGTGTACAAAGTTAAAAATCACACAACACCAGGTTATAGTCCAACAGGTTTAATTGTAAGCACACTAGCTTTCGGAGTGACGCTCCTTCATCAGGTGATTTTTAACAATATATTTCCAAGTGAGGATGGTGAGGGGTTGGAGGGGAACATGTAGACAGTGATGTTCTCAACTATCTGGTCACAGTATTTATTATCACAAACAAAAACAGACATTGCTGGTAGTCCCTGTGGGGAAAACAGCAGAGTTAACTTTGAGTTTGGTGACTCTTCATCAGAACTTATAGCAGCTAGGAAAATGGTATTAATGCTAAAACCAAGCTGGAGAAGTCGGGGGGAAGTGGGGAGAGGTGAGCGAATAGGTAAAGATGGAGCCCAGAGAGGGAGAGAGACTGAGAGTGGTACAAAAGGGGTAACTAAACAGAAGATGATGCACAGCAGGCCAGGACAGAAGAGAAGTTAAACAAATAATAATAAGAGCTAGGATAGGAGAAAATCAGTAAGTTGTACTGAGTGCTGCCCATATAATGTGATAGTTGGTGAAGAGTATGTGAGAATGTTTTTAGCACAGTCACCCAACTAACATCATAAAATACTGTATGTGGGGTGGGTAAAAAAACATGGAAGAATGGAATCAGGCTCTATCGTTATTGAATTTGATGTTGTAGGATCCCCGAGTGAAAAATTAGATGTTGTTCTTTGAGCTTGCACTGAGGCTCACTGGAAGACCTTTACCATGTGTGTGAGGTCTTTTTGTCTATTGTCAGGTTCTTTGATCAAATTCCTTCCATTTGCTTCAATGGTATCCTGGCTTGCTGCTCCATTTCTCTTATTTCTTTCTTCTGACAGTCCCATCCATACCCATTGTGTGCCCTGCTACATGCAGAGTGCATTTCCTCAATAAGAAGTGCAGCTTGTCTTTGAGAAACACAGTATATCTTCAATGGGTACTTGCCTTGCACAAACTTGTACAAACCTCTGCTAAAGAAAGACTGCCAACATCATTAAAGTCCCATTCCACCCTGGTAATGCTGTCCTACAACCTTTCCCGTTAGGCAGAAAGTTCAATACACTCACCAGCAGGTTCATGAACAGCTTCTGCCTTGCTGTAATTAGACGATTGAATGGACTCTCTAACTTCACACAATGTTGATCTGGCCTCTCGCACGTTCTGTGTGGTGTAACTTTGTTTGCCTCACTCTAAATGTTTTTCAGCCTATGATCTGTATGTCCTTCCTTACAATAATCTGCCTGAAATGCTTGCAACAAAGCTTTTCACTGTACTTGGGTACTGAGCATGAGACCACCCAATAGCACATTTAGTGCCAGACTGCCTACCACCGTCATGGATGAGAACAAATACCATGAAATTTGCTTATTGCTTACATCACTTTCATCCAGGTCTGGTCATTTCACATCACAATCACCAGACTTACCAATGTATAACACCTGCTTATCCAACATTATCTTCCCCATTGAAATTTATAGTCAAAATGAACAAGTTAATTTAAAATAAAACAAAGAATTGTAGATAATGGAAATCTGAAACAAAACAGAAATTGCTGAAAAAACTCAGCAGGTCTGGCAACATCTCAGCAGAGAAAGCAGAGTTAATGTTTTAAGTCCAGTGATTGTTCTTCAGACCAGAACTTAATTTAAAATATTATCCTACAGAACATAAATGAAGAATCAGACTTGGACAGAACAAAATATCTGGTATAGATTGCTGGCAACGATATAGGATTATAAAATTCTCAAACTAATTTTCTCAATTATGTTTCACAATTAGAAGGATATAAATTGACCAACAGGTAAATAAAACTCCAGAAAATTAAAACTCTCAAACAGATCTCTCTTAATTTAGAACAAAGGGGAACAAGCCTTTAAGCCCATTGAGACTGCGCTGACACATGATGCCTTTCTAAACTACAAACCTTTTGCCACTATGCTGTTTGTATCCCGCTATTACCTGCCTGTTCATTGTCAAGTTAATTGTCTGTTCATTTTGGAAAGATCCCACAGAAGCTGAATTCCCCCCAACACACTGGAAAACTTGTCTGTCTTTCTTTAACCTATTAAATCAAACTGTTACACATCTAGTTGTCTGGACAATATCCGTAAAGCTGAAGCTTTTCTCTTGGTCCCAAGTCTTTCCCTTCAATCATGTTACCTTAACCCACAGAAAAACTAGTCTCTTTCACTAAGGTATTCTGTCATTAACTCAAGCATAGAAAGATTGGCACTTCCCACCTACTTGCTACTTTAACTCAACCAGGAGACTAAAGGGTTACACATTCTCTGAGCAATCCTCATAAATTTACCATTTCCCCACCTCAGCTAATCCTGGTTCACAAGCCTGAAATAACATATTTAATATCTCTGCTGTTAACATACCTTCAATTTGTCTTTCATACCTTTGGATATTTACTTCAGGGCATCATACAGATTTGGCATTTGTTTTGGATTAAATCCTTTTTCAAATATGAATCCTCCATATGGTGAAGGAACATGTGCTAACTCATTTTGCACACACTACCCCCTCAGGATAGCACTCAGTTACTTTCACCCACATTAATCTCAGAAAGCATTCTCTTCTTCCAGAGAAAATTGGAAGAAGAACTTAAATGAATTCTGCACAATGCCACTGCTGACTAACATAGCAATTAAGATGAGGCTTGATTGATGCTTATATATTTTCTCAGTAACTGCCACTGAATCGAACAAAAGGAAGCATTTCAAATTACTGGGTGTCTCAACAAAAATTGAAAAGGCACTGTTTGGAGTGATTCACAATGATATTATTAAATCACTCAAAGTTCTAATCTATTAACACCCGTTGCCAGGTTCATTTTAATTTCAAAGCTATTTTAACGCACATAGCCTTTACTGTATTTGTTACAAGGGCACCATGTTGTTTTCAGATGGGTATGGATTAAGGAAGAATTGCTGAAGGGGGTGTTGATCGAAGTACTTGTTATATGACATGATGGTCAGAGGTCTGAGAAACAAAAGAAGTATAAAGGTATCAAGTCAATGATATCAAGATGTAAGTGTCTGGTTTGCTTAATGAGAAGCTTGTAACCAGTTAAAAGATGATTTGTTTGGGGGGCTAAATATGAAACTAGTCATTGGGATTCATAATAGAATTGAGAGGATTTTCAGATGCTTTCCAAAAACAATGATTATCAATGAAGAAGACCCAGGAGGGACAATGTTCTTTCAGGGAAAAGAATCTTTAATTATTACCAGTTTTACCATGCTGCTTTTGTTTGAAATTGTTTGTTTAATGTCTTCCATGTTTTGAAGGTAATGAGGCCATAGTCCTGCTAGTTTAACGTGAGTGACATGGCACCTCAGGCAAGGGGCACGGTTGAAAAGGGGAGACCTTCATTGTGATCTCAACCAGTACAGGGATTGAACTCATGCAATTGGCATCCCCCTCTCTAGATTGCAAACCAGCTGTCCAGCTAACCCACCCCAATAATTAAATTACCAGACACTGCTATTACCCATCAATTTTTGTCAAATACCTAAGTTATCTTCACTCAGGTCATGACAGGTGAAGAGAGAACAAATAAAGTGGAAAACAGCTTGACTGACTCAGCTGAAATTATGACAGAGAATTTGCTCAATAGTGGTAGTTCTGTCTTTCAGAAATGAAAAGGGCTGGGTGCGTGTGCATGGAATGGGTGAAGATCAAAACAGCATGAAATTGGGAATGAAGAATCCTTCATTGTATCTTCTCTATCAAGAAATCTAGGTGTGAAAGGTGAAACAATACACACTGTGCAGGGTTAATACAAGGTTGGAAAAGAAGAAAGGGTACACTTATCAAGGTAAATCAGGAAGACGTCCAGACATTGCAGCTGGACAGTTGTGATCAGTAATTAGAATCATTGGCTTATATTGAAAGAACTGGAACTGAATTAGAGAGTGAACTTCCTATTATCTCAATGAAGAATTAGATAAAGGGGCTAAATATAAGTATAGCAAGATAATCAGGTATTCTAATGATAGACTCTGAACCCTCTTCTGCTGTATGTCACTAACTGGCTGTGAATATTAATCAGAAAATAACGGATATTCTTATAAATCAGTGGTTAGACCTAAGCTGAAATATTGTGGAGCATTCTAGGAACCACACTCCAGGAAAGATATAGATTAAGAAAGTTTTACCAGATGAGAAGTTTTATTAGTGATGAGAAGCTTGTTGGAGACATTGGAAAATCCAAACCATCTTTCCTTGGAACAGAGATAGTGAAGAGATTTTCATAGTCGATAGAAAAAGGTTGTTGCTTCTGACAAGTGGGTCGATAGATTTCTTCAATTTAAAATAATTGGCAAAGTAAATGGGTGGGGAGTTCTGCTTTCAGAGATGGTGAGATTGGAGACACAGGGTCCTGGAGATGGGGGCATACCCAAACCTCTCTGGATTGCCACTTCTACCAGAATTAAGTGGTGGTCAGGAAGGCTCATGGTTCATTTTTCCCATCCTACCACCAGTAGTAAATGGCCAACTAAGGATCATCTAAGGGACTCAGCCTGCGGCAGCTGGGATGAACCCAGCTGTAAGAGGGTCTGTTACTATATCGGGTGCACAATTACTACTGCCCTGGAGGTGACTTGCTGTAGTGCATTTTGTAGATGGTTCTCACTGCTGCCATTCTGCACTGGTGATGGAGGAAGTGAATGCTGAAGGTGTTGGATGGGGTAGCCAATCAGATGGAGTACTATGTCCTGGAGGATATCAAGAATCTTGAGTGCTGAAGCTGTCCACCAAGTAAGTGGACAGTGTTCCATCATATTCCTGACTTAGGCCTTCTAGATGGTAATGTTTTGGGATGTAAAAAGGTGAGTTGGCCACCTCAGAATTACTAAATTCTGACAGAACATTGTTGATGCAATGCCTAGTTTCTGGGTGATATTGATAGAAGTGTATTCGGTGATGGTGATACTGTTGAATGTAAAGATGAAATCATTAGAATTGATCTTGCTGGAGGTGATCATTATGTGGTATTTGTGTAGTGCAGACATTAATAACATGGAAAATAGGGACACAAGTAGACCATTCAGTCAATTGAGCCTGCTCCACATTCCCATAAGACCATAAGGCAATAAGACCATAAAATATAGGAGCAGAAGTTAGGCTATTCAGCCCATCGAGTCTGCTCCACCATTCAGTTGGCTGATCAGTTTCTCAAGCCCATTCTCCTGCTTAATCCCCATAACCTTTGATCCCCTTGTTACTCAAGAACTTATCTGTCTCAGTCTTAAATATACTCAATGACCTGGTCTCCACAGCCTTCTATGGCAATGAATTCCATAGATTCATCACTCTTTGGCTGAAGAAGTTTCTCCTTATCTTAGTTCGAAAAAGATCTTCCCTTTTCTCCAGGTTTGTGCCCTCAGGTCCTAGTCTCTTATACGAATAGAAACATCTTCCCAACATCCACTCTGTCCAGTATTCTTTATGTTTCAATTAGAGTCCCCCTCATCCTCCTAAACTCCAAATATATACCCAGAGTCCTCAAACGTTCCTCATACGATCCTCTGGCTCAGTTGGTTGCTTCACGGTTTCAAAATCTGTTTGTTTCTTAAATATATTTAATGGCTTGGCTTCTACAGCCTTCTGTGGTGGAGAATACCCCAGTCTCACTCTGTGAAGAAATTTCTCCTCATTTCAGCCCTCAATGACAACCCCGTATCCTGACCCGATTACACATTGTCCAAGAACCACCTAGACAGGACACACATCACCACCTCTCCCCCCCCCCCCCCCCCCGCCCCCATCAAGTCTGTCTAACCCTGTTAGAATGTTATATGTTTCAAAGAAATCCTCTCTCATTATGGAGAAAGTGAGAACTGCAGATGTTGGAGATCAGAGTCGACCGTGTGGTGCTGGAAAAGCACAGCAGGTCAGGCAGCATCCAAAGAGCAGGAAAATCGACGTTTTGGGCAAAAGTCCTTCCTGATACTGTCCGATGTGCAGTGCTTTTCCAGCACCACACGGTCGACTCCCCTCTTATTATTCTAAACTCTAGTAAATACAAGCCTAGCTGACTGAACCTCTTTGTTGACAGTCCTGCCACCCCACAGATCAATCTGATAAACCTTCACAGCATTCCCTCTCTGTCAAGTACATCCCCATGCAAAATTTTGGTTTTCTTATCAATGTGTGATCTCACCAAGGCTCTATACAACTGCAGTGAGATATCCCTGCTCCTGTGCTCAAATTTACTTTTAATGAAGGCCAACATACCATTTGCCTTGCTTTCCTGCACCTACATATGTGATTTCAGTGACTGGTGTACAGGAACACCATACTCTCTTTGCACATCAACATTTCCAAATCTAAATTTAAATACTATTCTACCATTCTGCTTTTTCTAATGAAGTGGATTGCCTCATCCTTATCCATGTTATGCTGCATCGGCTATGTATTTGCTAACTCAACTTGTCTAAATTGCCTTGAAGCCTCTTTACTGCCTCTTTACTTCTTCCTCACCACTCATCTACTCACAATTCCCACCTCGCTTTGTGTCAGCAGTAAAGTTGGAAATAGTATGCTTGATAACCTCATTCAAATTATTTATACATATTGTGAATAACTGGGGCATAAGCATTGATCCCTGAAGTAAATTGTGAATTATCACCATCCACTCTGAAAAAGATGAACTTATTATTACTCCCTGTTTCCAACCCTACAGAGGTTTATAAAATCATGAGGGCCATGGATAGGATAAATAGGCAAAGTCTTTTCCCTGGGTGGGGGAGTGCAGAACTAGAGGGCATAGGTTTAGGGTGAGAGCGGAAAGATTTCACGCAGAGGGTGAAACGTGTATGGAATGAGCTGCCGGAGGAAGTGGTGGAGGCTAGTGCAATTGCAACATATACCCATCCAAATGCCTTTTATATGAATAGGAAGGGTTTGGAGGGATATGGGCCGAGTGTTGGCAGATGGTTCTAGATTGGGTTGGGATATCTGGTTGGCATGGACGAGTTGGACCAAAGGGTCTGTTTCCCTGCTGTACATCTCTATGACTCGCTATGACTATACTAACCAATTTTCAGTCCATGCTAGTATTATCCTGAATCCCATGAGCTTTAATTTTGCACAATATCCTCCAGAGTGTAACTATATAAAAAGCTTTCTGAAAATCCAAGTACACACCCACTGGTTTTCCCTTATCTATTGTACTTATATCCTCAAAATATTTTTCAAGTTTGTCAAACCTGGTTTCCTTTTCATATATTTATGGAATCCCATTGACATTTTCCAAGTACCTGTTGGTATCTTGCCACTTATCAGCCCAAGCTTGGATGAGGGTCATCTAGGTTTTGCTTTGTAAGGACGTAGATTGAATCAGTAATTGAGTCACAAATGGTATTGAATACTGTGCAATCATTACTGAGTGTGCTGGACGGCAAGTCATTGATGAAGCAGATGAAGATTGTTGGGCCCAGGACCCTACCCTGGGAACTCAAACTCATACAGTGACATCCTGGGCCTGAGATGACTGACATCAACAATTACAATCAACTTCCTTCAGGTTAGCTATGACCTCAGCCAGCAAAGAGCTTTCCCCTGATTCTCATTGACTCTGTTTGCTATGGTTCCTTTCTGTCAAATGCTGACTTTATGCCATATGCTGTCACTTTTCATTCACTTCTTCTGTTCTGCTCTTTTATTCATGATTGGACTAAGACTGTGATGAAATTAGGAGCTGAATGGCCCTTACAGAACCCAAACTGAATGACAGTGAGCTGCTTGTTGCTGAGCAAGTGCCTCATGATAGTACTAGCAATGACCTGTACCGTCCCTTTGCATAATGTTCATAAGTGTGGCAACAGATCCTTCGGTCTAATTAGTCTATACTAACCATGTCCTCAAGCTAAGCTAGTCCCACTTGCATGCTTTTAGCCCATATCCTTCCAAACCTTTCCTATTCACATACTCATCCAAATGTCTTTTAAACATTTAAACCTGTACCTGCATCCACCACCTCCTCTTGGAGTTCATTCTACACTCTAATCAATTTGTGTAAGAAAGTTGTCCTTATGTCCTTTTTAAATATTTCTCCTCTCATCTTAAAACTATGCCCCCCTAGTTTTGAATTTTCCCACCTTAGGGAAAAATCCTCACTATCCTATATTATGGTGCCATGGTGGCACAGTGGTTAGCACTGCTGCCTCACAGCACCAGAGACCTGGGTTCAATTCCCGCTTCGGGCAACTGTCTGTGTGGAATTTGCACATTCTCCCCGTGTCTGCGTGGGTTTCCTCCGGGTGCTCCGGTTTCCTCCCACAGTCCAAAAATGTGCAGGTTAGGTGAATTGGCCATGTTAAATTGCCCGTAGTGTCCGGTGAAGGGGTAAATGTCGGGGAATGGGTCTGGGTGGGTTGCTCTTCGGAAGGTTAGTGTGGGTCGAAGGCCCCGTTTCCACACTGTAAGTAATCTAATCTAATTATTTATAAACTTCCATACAGTCACCCTTTTAATCTCCTACACTCTAGTAGAAAAAGGTCCCAGCTGACTTTTATATCTTAAACCGTCCATTTACTTCAACATCCTGGTAAATCTTTTCAGAACGCTCTCCTGTTTAATAATATTCTTCCCATAACAGGGTGACCAAATTGCACACAGTCCTCCAAAGAGGCCTCACCAACATCCTATATACTACAAGAGGAAGTCCCAACCCCTATACTCAAAGGTCTGAACAATGAATGTAAGCATACTAAATGCCTTCTTTGCTACCCTTTCTACTTTGATGCAAATTTCAAAGAGTTACGATTTGAGAGTAGACTGATCAAGTGATAATTAGCTGACCAGGCGATAATTAGCGTGTCCTGAAGAAGGTTCACTGGGCCCGGCATGTTAACTCTGATTTCTCTCCACAGATACTGCCAGACTTGCTGAAATTTTCCAGCACTTTATGATTTTGTTACAGATTTCTAACATCTGCTATTCTTTCAGTTTTTTTCGATAATCAGCTGTACTTTTTTTATCTGTACATGACATATCTGGTAATTTTCTGTATTGCCAGGTAGATGCCACTGTTGTAACTGTACTGTACCAACTTGGTTAAGGGCACCTCTAGTTCTAGAGTCATAGTGTCCTACAGCAGGAAAACAAGCCCTTCGGACCAATTCATACATTCCGATCAGGTCTCCTAAACTGAATTAGTCTCATTTGCCTGCATTTGGCCCATATCCCTCTAAACCTTTTGCATTCATGTACCTGTCCAAATGTCTTATGTTGTAATTGTAAGGACCTCCACCACTTCCTCTGAACCTTCCATTGCTTAACAATGTCAGACCCCCTAGCCTTTATTTGAATAGGAACATTTTAGAGGCGTATGGGCTAAATGCTGGCAAATGAGACTAGATTTATTTAGGACATCTGGTCAGCATAGATGAATCATAGAGTCATAGAGATGTACAGCAGACCCTTCTGTCCAACTCGTCCATGACAACCAGATATCCCAACCTAATCTAGTCCCATTGGTCAACATTTGGCCCATATCCATCTAAATCCTTCATATGCATAAACCCATGCGGATACATTTCAAATGTTTCAATTTTACCAGCCTCCACCATTTTCCCTGGCTGCTCATTCCATTCATGGACCACCCTCTGTGTGAAAAAGTTGCTTCTTAGGTCCCTTTTTATATTCTTGCCCTCTCACCCTAAACCTATGCCCACTAGTTCTGGACTCCCCACCACAGGGAAAAGATTTTGTCGATTCATCCTATCCCTGCCCCTCATAATTTTGTTAACCTCTGAGGTCACTCCTTAGCCTTCGACGTTCCAGGGAAAACAAACCCAGTCTGTTCAAACTCTCCCTAAAGCTCAAATCCTCCAGCTCTGGCAACATCCTTGTAAATCTTTTCTGAACCCTTTCAAGTTTCACACATCATTCCAATAGGAAGGAGACCCCAGAATTGCACGCAATATTACAAAAGTGGCCTAACCAATGTCCTATACAGCTGCAACATGACCCCCTAACTCCTACACTCAATGCTCTGACCAATAAAGGAAAGCATACTAAATGAGCACCTCACATTTATCTAAATCAAACTCCATCTGTCACTCCTCAGCCCACTGGTCCATCTGATCAAGATCCCGTTGTGATCGGAGGTAACCTTCTTCGCTGTGCATGACACGTCCTCCGCTCTGCCCTCATCAATCCTCTTTGTTACTTCATCAAAAAAACTCAATCCAGTTTGTGAGACATGATTTCCCACACACAAAGCTATGTTGACTATCCCTAATCAGTCCTTGCCTTTCCACATATGTGTAAATCCTGTCCCTCAGGATTCCCTCCAACAACTTGCCCACCACCGACGTCAGGCTCACTGGTCTATAGTTCCCTGGCTTGTCCTTACCAACTTTCTTAAATAATGGTACCACGTTAGCCAACCTCCATTCTTCTGGCACCTCACCTGTGACTATCGATGATACAAGTATCTTAGCAAGGGACTCAGCAATCGCTTCCCTAGCTCCCCACAGAGTTCTAGGGTACACCTGATCAGGTCTTGGGGATTTTTTCCACCTTTGTGATTCAAGGCATCCAATACTTCCTCCTTTTGTAATACGGACATTTTTCAGGTTGTCACCATCTATTTCCCTAAAATTCTATATCTTCTGCACAGTAAACACAGATGCCAAATACTCGTTTAATATCTGCCCCATCTCCTGTGGCTCCACAGAAAGGCTGCCTTGATGATTTTTGAGGGACCCTATTCTCTCTCACTAGTTACTCTTTTGTCCTTAATGTATTAATAAAATCCCTTTGGATTCTCCTTAACCCTATTTACAAAAGCTATCTCATGCCCCCTTTTTTGCCCTCCTGATTTCTCTTAAGTATACTCCTGCCTTTGTACTCTTCGCAGGATTCACTTGATCTCTCCTGTGCATACCTGTGCATCTCCTGTGCTTCCTTTTTTTTCTTAACTAAACCCTCAATTTCTTTAGTCATCCATCATTCCCTACACCTCCCAGCCTTTCCTTTCACCCCAACAGGAATATACTTTCTCTGGACTCTCGTTATCTCATTTCTGAAGGCTTCCCATTTTCTTGCCGTCCCTTTACCTGCGAACATCTGCTCCCAATCAGCTTTTGAAAGTTCTTGCCTAATGCCGTCAAAATTAGACTTCCTCCAATTTTGAACTTCAACTGTTTGATTTGGTATATCCTTTTTCAACACTTTTTAAAAACTAATAGAATTATGGTTGCTGGCCCCATTGTACTCCCCCACTGACACCTCAGTCACCTGCCTAGCCTTATTTCCCAAGAGTAGGTCAACTCTTGCCCTTCTCTCGTAGGTACATCCACATATTGACTCAAAATTTATTTGCACACAATTATCACATTCCTCTCCATCTAAACCCTTCACACTATGGCAGTCCCAGGCTATGTTTGGAAAAATTAAAATCCCCTACCTTAAACACCCTATTATTCTTACAGGTAACTGAAATCTCCTTACAAATTTTGTTTCTCAATTTCCTGCTGACTATTAGGTGTCTGTTATACAATGCCAATAAGGTGATCATCCTTTTCTTATTTCTCAGTTCCACCCAAATAACTTCCCTGGATGTATTTCTGGGAATATCCTCTCTCAGTATAGCTGTAATGCTATCCCTTATCAAAAATGCCACTCCCCCTCCTGTCTTGCCTTCCTTTCTGTCCTTCCTATTGCATTTGTATTCTGGAACATTAAACTGCCAGTCCTGTCTGTCACTGAGCCATGTTTTTGTAATTGCTATGATATCCCAATCCCATGTTCCTAACCATGCCCTGAGTTCATCTGCCTTCCCTGTTAGGCCCCTTGCATTGAAATAACTGCAGTTTAATTTATCAGTCATACCTTGTTCTCTGCTTTGTTCCTGTCTGCTCTGCATATTTGACTCACTTCTTTTCTCACTGTACCTGCCTCAGATTGATCTCTTTCCTCACTATCACCCTGCCCCCCCTCCCCCCCACCCCCATCTTACTAGTTTAAATCCTCCCAAGCATCTCTAGCATATCTCCCTGCCAAAATATTCGTCCCCAATTCAGGTGCAATCCATCCTCCTTATACAGATCAGTTCTACCCCAGATTCCAATGATCCAAAATGTGAATCCTTCTCCCATACGCCAGCTCTTCACCCATGCATTCATCTGCTCTATCCTCCTGTTCCGACTCTCGCTAGCTCATAGCACTGGGAGTAATCCAGATATCGCTACTCTCATGGATCTACTTTTTAAATTCCTGCCTCACTTTCTATATTCTTCCTTCAGAACCTTATCCTTTTCCCTTATGATGTCGTTGGTACCAATGTGTACAATGACCTCCTGCTGGTCCCTCTCCCCTTTGGGAACATCCTGCACCCTCTCTGAGACATCCTTGATCCTGGCACCAGGGAGGCAACACACCATTCTGATTTTTTGCTACTGGCCGCAGAAATGTCTGTCTGTGCCTCTGACTAGAGAATACCCTAACACAATCGATCACTTGGAACCGAATCTACCCCTCATTACATTAGTGCCAGTTTTGATACCAGAAACTTGGCTTGGACTAAAGGGTCTGTTTCTGTGGTGTACATCTCTATGACTCTATAACAGATTTACATCCTTCCTTCAATCAGGAAATCAAATACTGTCCCTCAGATATGGTCTCACCGATGCCCTAAACAACTGGGGCATTATCTCCCTACTTTTGTATCCAACTTGCCTCACAATGAGAGATAACATTCTATTGGGCCAGCATTTATTATCCATCCATAGTTGCCCTTGAGAAAGTGGCGATGAGCTACCATTTTGAAGGACAGCAATCGATCTGGTGTAGATACCCCTCACAAAGCTACTAGGGAGGGAGTTCCAGGATTATGAACCACTGATACTGAACAATTACACATTTTAAGGTCATGGTGATGAGTGGTTTGGAAGGGAACAAGCCATTGGTAGTGTTCCCATGTACCTGCTGCCTGTCTTTCTATATGGTAGTACTTGGAACGTGCCATGTAAGGAATGTCACTTACAATTTTTCACATTAGCTTTGGCCAAACTGTAACAGATTGACTTTGACTTTGAGAAAGTATTCAACAACATAGTCAAGAGCGTCATTGGGTAGATCTAGAGGAATATCTTGGCCTTTGTGTGCTTTGGGCAATCTGCTCAGCATGTCAGATGTAATCATCCTGGTACCTGGCTTTCTCTCACTTAGGTCATCTGCTTGGAGATCATGGACTGATTTGATTATATCATGTATGGCTGTTCTGATAAGTGGTTTGAACCTCCTGAATTGTCACCATACTAAGTTCTGTGCATGTTAGTACTCTTGGCATTGCTGGACCATGAATATCTAATAGCTAAGATTTTGGGAAATCAAGATGAGCTTATGTTTTGGCACTGCGGGTGTGATTCTGCCAATGCGCAGAACTGGCCACCTGTTATAAGCTGTAAGATGGTCTCTTAACGGCAATGCTATGGAGTACCACATCCTTAGGTTCATATCTTTCAGTTAGGTTAATATGTTGGCACTACTTTCCATGTCAATTTTAGCTTTTAGTGTTTGTTATTCTGCCTTTTCAGGTTATAAAAATCTCTGATTACCCTATGCTGATGGCATGGCGTGTGAGTTGAACATAGAACATAGAAAAGTACGCTCAGAACAGGCCCTTTGGCCCACGATGTTGTGCCAAGGTTTAATCCGAATGTAAAATATAATAACTTAACCTACGCACCCCTCAACTCACTGCTATCAATGTGTATGTCCAGCAGTCACTTAAATGTCCCCAATGACTCTGCTTCCACCACCATTCCATCCATTCACAACTCTTTGCATCAAGAATCTACCTCTGATGTCTCCTTTACACCTTTCTCCTAATATCTCATATCTATGACCCCTTGTACCAGTCAATCCTGCCCTGGGGAAAAGTCTCTGGCTATTGACTCTATCTATTCCACTCATTATCTTGTATATCTTGATCAAGTCTCCTCTCTTCCTCCTTCTCTCCAGAGAGAAAAGTCCAAGTTTATTCAACCTTTCTTCATAAGGCAAGCCCTCCAGTCCAGGCAGCATCCTGGTAAACCTTCTTTGCAACCTCTCCAAAGCCACTGTATCTTTCCTAGAGTAGGGCGACCTGAACCGGACACAATATTCCAAGTATGGTCTCACCAGGGACTTGTAGAGCTGCAGCAAAACCTTGTGGCTCTTAATCTTGATCCCCCTGTTAATGAAAGCCAAAACACCATATGCTTTCTTAACAACCCTATCCACCTGGGTGGCAACTTTGAGGGATCTATGTACTTGCACACCCAGATCCCAATGTTCCTCCATACTGCCAAGAATCCTGTCTTTAATACTATATTCAGCATTCTGGTTCGACCTTCCAAAATGCATTACTTCGCAATTGTCCAGGTTGAACTCCATTTGTCATTTCTCAGCCAGCTCTGCATACTGTCTATGTCGCGCTACAGCCCGCAGTAGCCCTCTATATTACCGACGATACCGCCAACCTTTGTGTCATTTGTAAATTTACTAAGCCACCCCTCAACCTCCTCATCCAAGTCACTTATAAAAACTACAAAGAGCAGGGGCCCAAGAACAGAGCCCTGTGGGTCCCCACTCGACACTGACCTCCAGACAGAATATTTTCCATCTACAACCACTCTCTGCCTTCTGTCAGCCAACTAATTCTGAATCCAGATAGCCTGAATCCAGATAGCCAAATCTCCCTGTATCCCATACTTCCTGACTTTATGAATGAGCCTACCATAGGGATCCTTATCAAATGCCTTGCTGAAGTCCATATACACCACATCCACTGCTTGACCTTTGTCGACATGTCTTGTCACCTCCTCAAAGAACTCAATAAGATTGGTGAGGCATAACCTGCCCCTCACAAAGCCATGCTGACTGCCTGTAATCACACTATGCTTTGTCAAATAGTCATAAATCCTATCCGTCAATTCTTTCCAAAACTTTGCTGGCCACAGATGAGAGACTGACTAGTCTATAATTGCCAGGGATTTCCCTATTACCCCTCTTCAAAAGAGGAACAACATTCTCCTCCTTCCAGTCCTCGGTACGACTCCGGTGGAGAGTGAGGCAAATATCCTGGCCAGCGGCTTAGCAACCTCCTTTCTTGCTTCCTGCAGCAGCCTAGAATAAATCTGGTCTGGCTCTGGGGACATACCAATCTTGATGTTTTTCAACATTTCCAGCTCATCAACGTCATCAATCTTGATCTGGTCCATACTGTATCCCAGCTTCTCAAAGTTTTCATTCACAACAACTTCCCTTTCCTTGGTGAAAACTGAAGCAAAAAACTTATCTAGGGCTTCCCCTATCTGCTCAGACTCCATGCACAAGTTCCCTCCGCTATCCCTGATCAGCCCTACCTTCTCCCTCATCATTCTCTTATTCCTCACGTATGAGTAAAATGTCTTTGGGTTCTCCCTAATCCATCTTGCCAAGCCTTTTTCGTGCCACCTCTTGGCTCTCCTCTATCCATTTGAGCTCATTTCTAGCAAACCTGTAATCCTCTAAAGCTGTGCTAGATCCTTGCTTCCTCCACCTTATGTAAGCTGCCTTCCTCTTTTTGACAAAAGCTCCTCTCTTCTCGTCATCCAAGGTTCCTTAATCTTACCCCTTCTTACCTGTCTCAGAGGAACAAATTCATGCGTCACTCACAATAACTGCTCCTTAAATAGTCTCCACATGTCTGCTGTGCCCTTTCCATGGAACAATTGCTCACAGTCTGTACTTCCCAACTCCTGTCTGATAGCTTCATAATTTCCTTTTTCCCAATTAAATATCTTTTCTTGGTAACTGCTCCTTTCCCTCTCCAAGGTTATGCTAAATGTGAGGCAGTTGTGGTCATTGTCACCAAAGTGCTCTCCCACCGTGAGACCTGACACCTGTCATGGCTCATTGCCGAGCACCAAATCCAAAATGGCCTCTCCCCTCGTCTGTCTACATACTGAGTAAGGAAACCCTCCTGAGCACACTTGACAAAAACGACTCCATCCAAACCATCTGCATTTAGGAGGTTCCAATTGATATTGGGAAAGTTGAAATCACCCATAACAACAACCCTGCTACGTCTGCATTTTTCCAGAATCTGCCCGCCTATGAGATCTTCAATCTCTCTACTGCTATTAGGTGGTCTGTAGAAAACTCCCAATGCGGTGGCGGTTCCCTTGCTGTTCCTAACTTCCACCCATAATAACAGTATGGAAAGCTTGGTCATTTTCTGAAATTTATCTTTAACTTCTTTGTTTCTGAACCTCTTTGATGTGTTTGCTTTTTTGTACTTTCCTTTGCAGCTAGCCTTATAGCATTTTACCATTTTATTGGTCACCTGTGTTTTGTTGTGGGATCTGTCTTGTTATTTGAAACCAGATTTCTTGCACATGCATACTCAGTGTTCCTGGTGCCACATGTTTAATTGGTCCTAGCTCAATGAGCACATCTGACATTTCTCTTCAGAAAAGTTACACTCGCACCTTTTGCTGCAGCATCTTTGATCAGAATGGTAAATAGAGTCTCAGGGTTGCTGCCTGTATGGTATGAGTTAGTCTGTTCATCCTGAAGTTAATTCTTATCTTGAGTTCGTTCTTGAGAACATCCAGATCTTTTTGATCATCAGAGGAAACATTCTGTCATGCTACACCTTGCTAATGGCAGCAAAAGAGCTTTTTTTCTTAGGATCATCAATGTTGATTTATAAAATACAACTACATCTATTGTTCAAACAGTATGAAATCAGGAAGGTTGTCATTGAATGTCCAGTCATTCATGAGATTAGGGTTATTCATGATTCCACTTTAAAAAGTATTGTACTGTATTACCTTCAGCCATTTAACCTGATTTTGTACCAGTGTCAGTTAAAAACTGCTCCTTCCTTAACAACAAATACTTTTATAGCTTGTTCTCAGAGACTGTCCCTGACACGTGATATGTGTAACAAAGTGTTTTAGTCTTCTGCCTTTCTGTACTACACTACACTTGGCTTTGTGTCCCAGCTTAAGAGTGCACTTTAGCCCTTTTTTATTTTTTCTTTAATTAAGGTAATCATAGAAATGTTTATCATCTTGAAAGAACTTACATTCTAATTAAGAATAAGTATATTATTCTTTTCTTTTTGGTTAATATTTTATCTCCAAGTCTATGTAGCTATCTATAATCACATGAACTGATGCTGCTTAAGAATGAGAAACATGCCTTTTTTTTTCCCAAAGTCTTTGTTGCTCAAGTTGTTGTTTGCTTCGTCTATAATTAGTTTGCCAAATGTCTACCACCAAGATATTTTATAGACAGTGACAGCTCTACCATGTTGTGAGTTTATCTTCAATCGGGTGATTTGTCTGATGTGGCAATGCTTATGTTAACTCCATGACATTCATGACATGGATGTCAATGCTGTTGAAAAATCCAACAGACATATATTCCAACTAACAATTATGTAAAAGTATTGCATACCTTTGGCACATAGCTTAATATTAGTCCAGATATCTATTATTATACAACAGAGAAGCATGCTACCAATAGAGATTTATACTTCAACTGATCCAAAGTATAATAGAATATGAGATGGTATGAGGTTACATGCCAAGATACAGCAGTGATGTCATAAGGATGTTTTCTAAAAGCATTCTAACTTACTAAAGTGAAATTTTGTGAGGCATAACATATTATCAAGTGCCACCTGGAAATCTAAATTGAGTACATCCACTGGTTCCCTTTTACCTGCTGAATATTACTTCTTCAAAGAACTCTAACAAACTCCAATAAATTGATTTAACATTATTTTCCTTCATGGAGTCCTTTTGAAGATGGATAGTGGATGGAGGGGAACCGGTGGATGGTGAAACTTGTTTACAGTAGTGTCCAATGCTCATCTGATATTGTATTTTATAAATCTCTGTAAATAACTTTATTTATGAAGCAAATGATGATTTATGCAATGTCAAAAATCACACAATACCAGGTTGTAGTCCAACAGGTTTATTTGACAACACTAGCTTTCAGAGTGCTGCTCCTTCATCAGGAACAGCATTGACATCCATGTCCAATTAATGTTATGGGAGTCAACGTGAAACACTCTATTGAAGATAAACTCACAACAGGGTAGAGATTAGATTACATTACATTACTTACAGTGTGGAAACAGGCCCTTCGGCCCAACAAGTCCACACTGACCCACCAAAGCGTAACCCACCCACACCCCTATATTTACCTAACACTACGGGCAATTTAGAATGGCCAATTCACCTGACCTGCACATCTTTGGACTGTAGGAGGAAACCGGAGCACCCGGAGGAAACCCACGCAGACACGGGGAGAATGTGCAAACTCCACACAATCAGTCACCTGAGGCGGGAACTGAACCCGGGTCTCTGGTGCTGTGAGGCAGCAGTGCTAACCACCGTGCCACCGTGCCGCCCAGATGTCACTGTCCATAACATATCTTGGTGGTAGACATTTGGAAAACTAATTGAAGACCAAGCAGACAACAGCTTGAGTCTGTTTATTGGACTGCCTAGAATATTGTGGTTGTCCTTGTGAATGCACTGTTAATGCACTCCACATCATACAAAATGTGAAGCAATGTTGTAGTGCATTAGTCTTCCACATGCAGTTTCATGGAGTTGTAAAAGCAGCTTCACAATCCATAATTCTTCTCGTACAACAGTAAATTCAACCACAGGAAGATTTGTGGTGTACTTGAAGAGGTAAATGAGGGAATGAATAGCTTGAAGAACTCTGTATGAATGAAGGATAGACCGATCATTGAACTGTTCTGGACATGTCCAGAAATTAAACAATGTCTACTGGAATGCTGGCTGTGTCTGGAGTACCATTCTGGCCAATGCAATTTGTAAACCGTGCATTGTCCTTGCAGTGATGCAGCATAGATTTACCAGAATGATACCTGAACTCCAAGGGTTAAATTTGGAGAAAGGTTACACAAACTATGATTGTATGCTTTGGAATTAAAAGGTTAAGAGATATTTGATTGTTATTTCTTTTTCCCAACAGATTAAGGGGAACTGATAGGTTAGGTAAGCGGAATCTGTTTCTCCATAACGAGAAAAGGCTGCTGCCATTTTAGTTTTCTAATGGCGGGGTGGGAATGGGGGAAGGGATCCACAATGATGGGAAATGACCTGGATTGAAATTAAAGCAAGACCTTTCAGGAGTGAAGTTCAGAAATACTTCATATAATTTTATCAGTTTCTAATTCAGTTTATGAAAGGTTTTGTGAAATTATTGTGACACCATGAAATTGATCATATGGGTGCAAATTTGAGTCAACCCAGTTATGGGTTTGAAATACTTGCGTGTTTTAAATGCCAGAGGCCCTTTTGGAAACTAGGTCTTTGGTCTCATCACCGTTTGAATGACAGTCTGTTCTAATGTAACATGATACTTACCTCCCATGTAATCCTGCATTATAAGAAAAGTATGTAACAGCAGCACCAGTTAAATCAATGGAACCAGAATTGCCCTATAGCCAATACAGATAAGGAAGGTTCATGTTCTACAAATAATGGTTCAAATTCTTCAATCGCGTTATAGCCAATTCACATTGAAGAGACATGCGTTAGAGCAGAACTGACTCTGTAAACACAGTGGGAATGAGATGTCTTGCTGGTTCCACAATGTTGTACCCATGACAGCAACACAGTGCTATAAACATACTTTTGGAATAAAGAAGGAAAAAAATGCTTAAGAGATGGTCAGTTATGGTTTGAATTAATGTGAAGCTGAGAAGAGCATTCTAACATCTCCGGCTCCACATTTAACAAAATATTTTTTAAAGGATCACTATTTTGTTGACAGTCTCTTTAAGGGCTGCTGGTTAAGTCTCATGCTGATAAAATTACCCTGAAAGCAGCAGTTAATCTGACATGTTGTTGTGTTGATTACATTCTGGGCAATCCAGCTTCAGGAAAAGAAGCTCAAAACAGCTTAACTTCTCGAATTTACAAGCACTCAGGCCATCTACATTGAAGCCTTTCCTAACACAGCAAGTGCACAGTTCAAGCTAGTAAAATGCACATACACTTGGCACCAAGCATGTTGGATACTTAACTGCTTCAATGAATTTCTATGACTTATAATTTAAACTGACATATTGGCCCGTATATATGATGTTGCTTTCTGCTTCTGGATAATAGGCTTTGATTCCAGTCACAACTAAGAAGAAAATCTCTATGGGTCACTTTTGCTTAAAGATTATATATCTCACAACTGACCTTGCCCCTCAGCGTGACCTTCTGGAGCCAAACAGTCTTCAATCTGCATGCTTTGCTTGTATTCCTGCTTTCAAAGACAGCTGAGTTGATTTACATGACTCAAAGCTGGATAAGTCACTGTTTTGTAATGAGAATTTTGCCCACACATATTTGCAATTATCTGAAAATGCCGTTGACATTTTCAGAGTGTAAAACGTTTGACTTTATTGCATATTTAATCCAGACCATCTCTATTGTCGATTCAGTGTGTTTATTTGCAGAGAATATGTTTGCATGGTGGGGTTTCTTTGCATCATTATTACTGGGAACACGCTCAGCAATGTTCCCTGTTCCACAGACTTGGTTACTCTGACATTTTTGAATAAATCAGAGCTATGTGATGTCACAGAAGAATTGAACCTGAGATCTGCAGTAAAGTGTCATTTCATTTCTTTTGTTTAAAGATTAATTTTTTGTTTAATAATTTACTTGTTTATGGAAGCCATAAGGTTTCTAATTTGAGAGCAGAAAAATGCAATCATTTTTAATATGAGGATAAGGCTAAGAAACATTTTTTTTCTCTCTTGTTTCAACTATAGATACCATGTCACATCATTCAGATATATTGTGTTAAATAGTCTGGCATTACTTTAACCAAGTATTACCATTATTTACATATGCCCAACTGAGTTTGACATATTATTTGCATTTTAACCTTGTCAAATATTGGTTACTATTACAATAAATTATAAGTGATCAATTTTCACTGAAACTGTGTCCATTTGAGAGTGCTGAGTAGACTTGTATTGCTACGCGAAAGCCTGTTTTCAGTGTTTTGATGCTCGTTATCTATCGTTCTGATATGATCTCATCATTGGGTTTGCAATTTCAGTGGTTCTCCATTGTGAGAAAAGGATGCTGTCTTTTGGTGTTCATTAGCTTTCTAGTGAGGGATAATTAGAAAGGTAGCTACTGGTTGGAGCTCAACCTTTTAAAAGGTAGTTGTGAAAGTATAATCACTTCCAATTTCTAGTGTGAGAATGAAATTTTTAGCATGTTGAATGTCAAGCTGTTTCAAATCTTTTTGATGACAGTAATAGAACAGCATCAAAGGATAATTGCACCTAAACTACCTATCTTCCCAATTCTTACTTCAAAAGTTTTGTGGAAATGCATTTTGTAATTATCAGACTTTATTAAGTCTAAAATACCATTGGCAATTCTTTTAAAAAGTTATTAAATAAGGTGCAGTCTTGAATTATTTAGATCTTTATATTTGAATATATTTATCATGCACCACAGATTTTAAAAAAAGTCAAGTGAAGTTCCTACACTTAAAGTGTATTTTGTTTTTGGTGTTAATTTGCATGTATGGCTGCATATATCTGAAGGGACCAGAATGTTCCAATCACTGTTTGTGGAGAAGTTAAAGGATTAAATTAGAAATTATAATGGTTGTGTTCAGTTTGATTCAATTTTCCAAGGTTATTCTCATACTAGATATGGTGTAGTATATGGTGTGTAGCAAGCAAATTATCGTGCTGCTCACGTATTTAATTGCAAAGAAGATCATCATTTTCTGTGTGTATTCCAGCATTTGCACTATTTTGTTTCTGTGTTAGTACTAATAGAAGGGTGTGAATTTATCTGCTGTACTTTATGTCAAATGATCTAGAATCATGGTCTTGTGCAAATTTAGAGAAGTCGATGTCACTGAGATGACTGTGTCCATGCTTTAGTTTTTGCTACGTCACTCAAAAACAAACTGTGCTTCTTTTTGGATGTGGTTTAGCCTGTTGGCTGGGCAGCTGGTTTGCTATACTGACTAGCACCAAAGGCTTGGACTCAATTCTCACATCAGCTAAGGTTACCATGAAGGACTCCCTCTCAACCTTTCTCAGCGGGGGTTTGGTGACCCTCAGGTTAAACCACCATCAATGCACTTTCTCTAATGAGAGAGCCACTGTGTGATGAGTGTATGTTTTCTCAACCTTCTTTCCTTCCCATGCTTAAAATATTTTCCAGTTTTCTTTTAAAAAATTGAATTATTTCTTGCTTACTCTTGTCCTGAAGTATGTGTGTTCTGACAGCTGTCCTTGTGAAAATATGTCTCCTCCCTCCCATCCTCACTACCTTAATGCCACTTTTAAACTAGTGTGTTACTAATTCTCCAAACAGAAGATGTAGTTATACAGAATACTCACTTTTAATTTCAAAAACCTCTTTAAACCCTCATTTGAGCCTCATCTTCATCGAGGGAAAGTTATAAAATTTATTCCTGGGATGTGGGCATCACTGGCTAAGCCCGACTTTATTTCCCTTTTTTAATCCTTCTGGAGAAGGGCATGATGAGCTGTTTTCTTGAACTGCTGCAGAGGTGGCACAGTGGCTCAGTGGTTAACATTGCTGTCTCATAGTGCTTGGGATTCTGGTTCAATTCCATCCTCGGGTGACAGTCTGTGTGGAGTTTGCCTATTCTCCCAGTGTCTGTGTGGGTTTCCTCCCACAGTCCAGAGATGTTCAGTTTAGGTGGATTAGCCATGGGTTTTTCAGGGATAGGTATCTGTCTGGGTGGATTCAATGGGCTGAATGGCCTGCTTCCACACTGCTGGGATTCTATGATTCATATGTGGTAAGTACATCTACAAAACTGTTAGGGAAGGGAATATACTGGACCCTGTTCTTTACTCACCCACCTCTTTGGTTGGATGCAGCAAGTTTAACTGAAAAAATAGAAACCTTCCCTTGTGGATACCAGGTCCTAATTAACTTATGTTTTAGAAGGAGCCAATTTAGCCAGACTTAAGTTAACAAAACGTGACTTTATTAATTACTAAATGTGAGAAGAATAAGTAATAAAACACACACATATGAATTAGAAATAAGAAATGAGTCAAAAAATGTACTTTTGAAGTACTGTGTATGGTTCTGGTTGTCCTGCTATAGGAAGGATATTATTAAATTGGAGAGGGTTCAGGAAAGATTTACCAGGATGTTGCTGGGACTGGAATTATAAGGAGAGGCTGGGACATGTTTTTTACTCGAGCATAGGAGGTTGAGGGGCGACCTTATAGAGGTTTATAAGATCATGGGGGGCATGAATAGGGAGAATAGCCAAGGTCTTTTCCCTAGCGTAGGGGACTTCAAAACTAGGTGGTATATTTTTAAAGTGAGTGGAGAAAGATTTGAAATGGACCTGAGGGGCAACTTTTTCACACAGTGTGGTTTGTATGTGGAATGAATTACCAGAGGAAGTGGAAGATGAGGATACAGTTACAGCATTTAAAGGCCATTTGGATAGGTACATTTATAGGAGAGGTTTAGAGGGATATGGGCCAAGCGCAGACAAGTGGGACTGGTTTAGTTTGAGAAATTTGATCAGCATGGATGAGTTGGACTGAAGGGCCTGTTTCTGTGCCGTAAGGTTCAATGAACCAATTAACACATGAATTATTAACGTGAAATGGATAGTTGAAGTGGAGTTTACCAATTGTGTAAATGTTGGTAGTTAAACAAGTGATATCAGAATTACTAGTTTTACATATTGGTTGAGATTCTGTTATGATTCCTTTCCACTGTCACTGAGTTCCGCATTCAGGATGAAAGGGAGTTCTTTTGTTGTCTTGTAGCTTTTAATCTGATTTACTAACTCGCTGCCTACTAGCACTCAGAATGAGATAGTCCCTTTACCTACAGCTCAGGTGTGATGAGGAGATTATGTCTTTGACTGTGATCTTCACATTATGTTAACGTTTGAATTCAGGTTAGTACACAGGTACCTTGCTCTCCAGGCATATACAACATGGGGCATTCAGTCCCACAAACATACTCCATTGAAGTTGACACTTGCTTTATAACTCCATTCCCTGTATATTCTTCAAAGTGAAAAACACAAAATGCTTCTGCAGTTTGGGGCATAGCCAATGGGAGTGGTGGGGAGAGGGCATAACATGGCTTGCTGTTGAGGAGGAGGCCATTAGCCTCTTATTGTTGTAATCATAAGAGATGAGAGTGACTTACCTCTTACCCCCATCTTGAAAGGTGGTAACTTTTTTGCTGTGAGAATTGCCATGAGGAAGGCCATAGTTCCTAGTTGTTAATGAAATTCACATTTTCTTTCTTGCTTTGACCAGTGAACTAGAGCTCAGATTCTGAGCAAACGTACACCAGTACAATTCCTTTTCTGCCATTTTTCCCTCAGCCCTTTATTCCTTCAGTATGTATTCTCAAGGAAACACAAGCACTTCCCGTATCTTGCCAAAATAGTTTAACTTAAACTTAAGCAAATGTAGGCTGGCTAATCATTCATATGGAGTGTCACAAATCAGCGAGCCACTAAATAAAGTCATTAATCTGTCAGGGAAATCATTATAATTGGCAGTCACTTATATGTACAATACACACTGTTATGCTAAATATGTGAGCATTTTTAAGTTTGTAATTTAAATTACTGTGTTTAGTTCCCTAACATTTAACTGGTAAATTTACTTAGAAGCTTCTTGTCAAGATGTTGGGCCTGAACTAAGTACCAAAATAATAGGAGGTTAATGGCATTCACTATCATTTTAAATGCATGTTGCAGAAAATCCTCAAGCAATGTGAAAATTGGAGGTTGCTGTCTAACACACACTGCTCCACCATTGTTTTCTTGTACCACCATCTGTCTGACTGGTCAGCATTGAAATGCTGTGTACAGTGCCAACTTGCTGTACTTATTATCTGGAAGTAAGAATCAGACTGGCCACAGTAAGTTTTCACTTGTCTACTGCAGCAATAGTATAATATTTATTAATTGATAAACACTTTGTTGACACTGAAAGTTATCCATTACAAGTGTGAAGTAATCTGTGACTTGTGGTTGGAGATTTTAAGAAAATTAAATTGCTTTTGTTTCTATCTTTTCTCTCTCTTATTCCAGTCTTTCCTTCTCTTTGATAACCTGATTTGACATTAAATTCTGTAATTTACACATCCTGGTCAGGTTTGGTGCTGTTCATTTCAGAATTATTCAATCTGATTAGTTAAGGAGTTATTTACCCAGTTCACTGATACCAGATGCCCTGTACGTGGTGCTAAACCATTTTTGATCTTCCACTTATGGCAATTTGCTGAGCAAAACCTCATTGCAGCAAACAGGCAAGTGCAAGTCTAATGAGTTGTGGCTGCCACTCGTTCACCAGCTATTGAAAATTCTGGCCCAGTGTGATAATGTGCCTTGTGTATAGTTTCCATTACTCCATTATTAATGATCATACTGAACACATCATACAAATCTCAGAAGACAGGGATATGACTGTGTCCTCAAATTAGAGACTGATTTCTGTAATTAGAATACATATCCTCTGGGAACAGTAAAGGCCTAAATTAAACAACATTATCATTAATATAAAACAGTCATGTACGTTTTGCTGCAGTTGGGTCAATACACATATTGGATTTCCCCCTCTGGTGTGGAGTACACAATGTTATTCTGTTATTCTACTTAGAGCTGTTGTTTTTTCTGAAACTGCAAATATCTAATGTTTTGTCATCCTAATCTGGATTTAATGATACAATGACCCAGAGTTTGTGGTCAGCAGTGGTGCTTGCTGCTAACCATTAAGATCTAGCAACCTCCCCGGTGAAACTTCCATCTCTATCCCAGTGCAGTGGCACTGCAATTGATTGCAGCATTTCAAGAGAGGAACTCGCAGTTTGAAACTGGAGTGATATCATTAGCCTGCCCGTGCAACAAATCACATGAAAACGTTTTCACAGAGAGCTAAGCAGTGGGGAAAAAAGTCAGTAAAATTTTTAATGTAGAACAAATTCATGGTTGGGACAAACACACTGCAGTGCAATTTTCTTTTCCATGGAGGTGGCAAGGAAGATGGTGAGAAGGATAAACAGTTGGGTGAAACACAAGCAGAAATTGCTGGAAAAATATATAGATCTGACAGCATCTGTGGAGAGAAAACAATATTAATGTATAGGGTCCAATGATTCATCTTCAGATTTGATTGTAGCTAGGAAAAGCTGGTATAAATGCTGAAGATGGGGTGGGGAGGGGTAAATGATAGGTGGAGACGGAGTCCATATAGAGAGAGAGAGAGAGAAAACAGTTAGGCAGACAAAGGATTGGGTAAGGGTCAGCTAGGAGAAGGAATAGCTGCAAATAGGGATCGTTAGTGGCTGACAATGGGTTGTTTGTGGTAGCAGCCTATATGAAAACATGGCCTAGTGTGTGGGGGTTAGGGTAACGACATGGGAGAAGGTATTAAGGCCCTAAAATTATTAAACTCGCTATTGGTTCCAGGGGACTGCACAGTCCCAAGCACAAAAGAAAAACTGTTCTTCCAGTTTGTACTGAGCAAGCCTGAGACAGATGTTGGCCAGGAAACGTGCTGTTATGTTAAAGTGGCAAGCACCAGGAAGCTCAGAGTCACTTTTGCAGACGGGATTTAGGTATTCTGCAAAGAAGTCACCCAGTCTGCATTTTGTCTCACCCACATAGAAGAGATACACTGTGAGCAATGAATACAATAGACTAAATTGAGTGAAGTGTAGGTAGACAAATGGGTGAATGGTCCTGGGAAGATACTTGCCCCAGCATCTAATCCCACACTCAACACTCCAGCAACTAAATGGTGAGAAGGTCTATCTGGGACCTTCTTGGCTAATCAACAATTAAGGTCCTTAAGTGGCCAGTTAATAGTTGGTTAAGAAGCTCAACACAGCACTGGCTCGATTACCTGCACTCCCCAAAGGGAAAAAAAACAGAGGAGCCTGATTCCTGACTGGAAAGCTCCAGGGAAACCTTGTCAAATGGGTTGGAAGAAGGGCCTCTATTTGCTCCAATCTGGGCCCAATTGGAAGCAGAGATGGGGGTCAAATAGTGATTTATGGAATTTCTAACAGCAACACATAGTTACAATCAACAGTGGCTTCAGTGATTGCTGGCTGCGATGGTCCAAATGTGGCGACTTGGTGGGTAAGGGGGCTGATGGTGAGTCGGGGCAATGAAGCTGGCAGGCAGCCTGTGGCTGAGCACTGTACAATAGAAAACAAATTCAGGATCAAGTCTTGAAGTTGTGATTGTTGACAGTTTACTACCAGCCTCCACACCACCACCATCAAAGACTCTCAAAATCCAAGCCATTGTGATCCATGACTGAGATTCCCTTGTGCATCCGAAAGTTTCTTTTCTTTGGCATATTACTGAGTGGATAATAATTACTCTGGCATTACACATCTGCAGGATCAGAAGATCTTGCAATTTTCCAGATCTCCTAAAGCCTTTTGTAAAGTGGAATTAATTCTCTGAACATTTGAGATTTCTTTGCTGCTGACTGTTTAATCCATAGAGGTTGACTGAGATTCTTAATCATTTAATCAAGCACCTTTTAATTAAAAAGGAGATTGTTGTTACATGTGGCCATTCTTTACAACCTTGACAGAAAAAAATGATTTATTTACTTCTATTAATAAGAACACTGTTTATTATTTTATTTCTCTTGTGAACATTGGTAGTTGGTCCATAGATATACCTGATATGTGAATTTGAACAGAGAACACAGCAGATTTAATTAAATTAAAAATAAAACTAGCTGGCCACGAAGAGATGAGCTTCTTTGAATTGTCATTACTTAGTATAAAATATGCTCTATTTATCTCCATTATGTAAAGAGAGATCATGTACTTTTTTTGTGACTTTGGTCTCCTGATATCCCAAAGCACTTCACAATAAATGAGCCACTTTTTAAAATGTCTTTACTGTCATTATGTAGGTAAGCATGGTAGCCAATTTGTTTCTTGTGAAATCCTAAAACCAATGCCAAGATAAATGACAAGTAACCTGCATTTTGATAGTGCTCTTTGTATGATAAATGGTAGCCACGAGATTCCGTCATCTATTTTTGAGCCATGTAAAAGAACTTTTTTTTTGTCTCTTTAGCCAACAAATGAAACTCTGATGCATAATGCACACTTCCTATAATTTCCAACTCTTTATCACAATTCAGATGTCATAGCCAAATTTGGCAAGGTAGTGGGAGAAAGTACAAAGGAGATTAAAAGTGATGAAACAACCCAAAACAGCTGAAGTTTGTAGATCTTGTTTATCTTAAAGACAGGATCTCGGTAACACTCAGTAGCTCTGGTTCCGATCCAGCAGGTTAGCAATAAAGGAATATGACAAGGAGAGATCAGCAATTTGGAGTGAATATCACCCCAGCAACCTATCTGTCCGTTCACATTGACGCTACAGTCAAGATAACACATCAATGCCTCTACTTCCTCAGGCTAAGGAAATTTGGCATGTCCACAATGACTATTACCAATTTTTATAGATGCACCATAGAAAGCATCCAATTCATATGCATCACAGCGTGGTATGGCAACTGCTCTACCCAAGACTACAAGAAATTACTGAATTGTGAGCGCAGCCCAGACCATCATGACAATTAAACTTCCTTTCATTGACTCAGTCTTTACTTCGCATTGCCTCAGGTAAGCAACCAACATATTCAAGGACCCCTCCCACACTGCTTATACTCTCTCCCATTGGGTAGAAGTTACCAAAGTTTGAAAACATGATTCACCAGATTTAAGAACAGCTTAAATGCATTAGAACATTATTTCAATGAGCCACCACCCACACTGCAGCACAGAGGAACTATGCAGAGCAGACGAAAATTGCCTATACTGTATATCCAAAAAGAGCGGGTACCCAATGAACACAGTCCGTGACAAACCCAAATAAACAGACAAAACACATCCAGAAACCCTATCCGCTCTCCCCTACATCAAAGGCATCTCAGAAATGACTGCCAGACTACTCAGACCCCTTGGCATCATGGTAGCCCACAAACCCACCAACACACTAAAACAGCAGCTAATGAACTTGAAAGACCCTATACAAACAACAGCAAAGCTAATATCATTTACTAAATACTGTGCAAGAACTGTAACAACCACTACATTGGATAAACAGGTGGAAAACTAGCCACCAGGATACATGAACATCAACTAGCCGCAAAACAACATGACCCACTCTTGCTAGTATCCTGACATATGCATGAGGAAGGGCACCACTTCGACTGAGACAACACATCCATCCTAGGACAAGCCAAACCGAGACACGCACGAGAATTCCAAGAAGCATGGCATTCCAACCAGAACTCTATCAACAAACACAATGAGTTAGATCCCATTTATCACTCACTGAGAAAAAGAACAGGAAATGTCACCACAGGAAATGACATCACCAACTCTAGGAAACTCAAACATATAAATAGAAAGCGGGCTACACCATCAGTGCTTCATTCGGAGGCTCACCGAAGATGTTACCTAGTATGGTGATGAAACGTCTACAAACGAACCTTCCAGCTCAGCAAGCAAACCTACATGCAAAATTTAATTTACAATCAAGCTCCCAATTGCACTGCAAGAATCTGATTTAGATATGATAAAACATGTTCTTCCTCTTCTTGACAGTGTACTCTGACATCCTGGTATCCACCGTTGTATAGGCACAGCAGTGGGTATGTAAGTAGCATGTTAGGGCTGGGTTCTGCAGACTTTGCTCCACTCAAAACCTCTTTCCACTCATTATATAGTTTGGTGAATATCACGATATGTCAGTGTGCACTTCAACACTGTGGGAAATGTCATTGGAGATTTATAATTAAAAATATTCAAATAATAATTAAGATTAATTGACACTCTCTTAGCAACCCCCATTTTGGCGACATATCCAGAGCATAGCATAAGTACAGTACATCATTAATAAAGGCATACATATCTGGTTATTCAGAAAGCTATATGCCTACATTGTTTCCAATCACCATTAAGACAAAGCAATAAAATAGAAAAAATAAATACACACAAGAAAGTTGAATCAAGCAAAATCAAATCATTAAGTTTATGTTGGCATCGGGTATGAAATGAAAATAGTGTATATCAGAGTAAGAATTCTTCTGCTAACTATGTTTGTCAAATCAAAAGTACATGAATGAAACTTGTTTTCTTTGGGATCCATGGGAGCTGGGCTCATTTAATGTGGACAGGCCCCAAGTCGATATCTTCACGACAGCAAAATCTCCCCTGATTAAATAAAACAAAGAACTGTGGATACTGGAGATCCGAAACAAAAACAGAAGTTGTTGGAGAAACTCTGCAGGTCTGGCAACATCTGTGTGAAGAAAGCAAAGTTAATGTTTTGAGTCCAGTAACTCCTCTTCAGAACTGATAGCAGCTAGGAAAAAGTTATTTATGCAGAAGATGGGATTGCGTGTTTATGAAATGGACAGGTAAACAAGGGCATTATGGATAGCAAGCCAGGATAGAAGAAAAGTTGAATAAATAATGAGAAGAGCGAAGAGTAGGAGAGAATGGGTGAACTGTTATGATTCAATGGGAGTTGCATGACCTCACTGCACTCCTGGTTCGGAGATCCAACGTCAAGACGATTGATCCTGACCTCTTGATCCAGGATGGATCTAAAGCCCCCATTCCTTTTCCCATTTAACTGAGAATGTGGGCAGAATGCAGATGTTGCGCAAAGCTGTCACCCAGTCTGCATTTCGTCTCCCCAGTATAGAGGAGACCACACTGGAAACAGTGAATACAGTAGGCTAGACTGAATGAAGTTGTAGTAAAATGCTGATTAATTTGGATGATGTGTCTGGGGCCTTGGGCGGTGAGGAGGGAGGAAGTAAACAGGCAGGTAACACACCTTCTTAGATTGAGATTACATTGGAAGATGCCATAGGGGTGTGGGAGGGGGGAGGTATTGGGAGTGGAGGGGAACTGAACCAGAATGTCCTAGAGGAAAAGGTGCCTGTGAAATGCTGACAAAGGAGGGGTTGGAGAATGGCTATCTGATTTTTGGCATCCCGTTGGAGGTGACAGAAATGGCAGCTTACAATTCTTTGGATATGGAGGCTGGTAGTGTGGTAAGTGAGGACCAGAGGGATCCTATCATTGTTGATGGGACGGAAAAGAACAGGTGAGGGGAGAAGTGTGGGAGATGGGTTGAACACAGTTAAGGGCCCTCTCGAGCACTGTTGTGGGGAGTCCCCCTGTGGAAGGTAATCCCCTGATTAAGCCGCGAGGTTGGCGGAGGTGGGTGGGGAGATGGGGAGGGGCAGAAGAGGCTGATGAGGGATACCGAGCTGCTGGCAGTGGAATGCCAGTTAGGCTAAACAATGGGTGAATTGATACCCATTATCCCTGAACTCACGTTAATTCAGTGGTGACTGAGGGATTCAATAGGACCTGCATGACCTCCTAGCACTCCTGGTTCAGAGATCCAACATCGAGATGATTGATCCTGACCTTCTGCTCCAGGATGGATCTAAAACCCCCATTCCTTCTCCCCCTGACAGTAGACTACAACCAACCTTCACGTAAGTGTGGGCTGGGGGTCCCACAGTGAACCTGGGCCTTTGGTGGTGCATTGCCACCAGCTTTCATCATTTGTTCAGCATGGGCAGCATAAGGAACTGCCAGCTTCTGGCTGTCCACCAGCTCTCAGTGGCAGGATCTGTACCACCAGAGTCCTTAGTCCAAGGGTGCCCTTGTTGAATGTTTGAGGACATTTCATTCCATTGGTATCCCCCACAGTCCCTATCTGTTGGGTGACCCCCATTGACATGAGAGAACTTCAGGCAGAGTGAACAAGCTTGTTTAGGAAGCTATATCAGTTCTTATATTGGATGCTTTTGCAGGACAAAGAGTCACTTTTTTTTAAATTTAACTCATTTTTCTAATCAACCAGTTTAGAGATGTTGTTACATACTCTGGAGCAGGTGGGACTTGAACCTGGGTCTTGCGGTCCAGGAGTGAGGACCATACCACTGCACCATAAGAGTTAACATTACATGGAATCCTCATTGTAAATACCACTTTTTAAAGTCTAATTTTTTTCATTATAAAATGGTTTCTTTTTTTATGTCCTCCCCATTTAAAGTGCGAGTACTCATTTTAACATCCCTTCCTGATTGTGTCTCACGTGGTTGCACTTCTCCTGTTATCGGGAGAATTGTGTTGTCACATCTTCAGCAGGTCCCCCTGACTGTGCTACTCATGTTGGTGCCATTGTCTCTGTGCCTTGCAGTTCGAAATCCTTTCTTTTATGTAGTTCTTTGTTCAGATACTGAAGTAAATTTATTTTGGTCTTTATTTTTAAAATTTCTCTGCTGTTGGTGCCTATTCCTGGAGAATCACTGCTGTGAATTTAGTTTTTTCCAAAGAATTATCTACTGTACTGCACTTGCCCTTTATAAATATAATTGTTGAGAAACTTCTACTGTGCCTACTGTAGATGTCTTTAAAGATTTCCCTAAAGCAAGAAGCCTGCTTAAGCCTGATGCCTTAATTGTTTTGTTTTACAGGTTATTTCAGCTTGGAATACATCGTGCTGCACATGTAAAAGCTGAAATACTGTGTTTTGCGTTGAGTTTTCTGAAAAAAAACATGCCCTCAGGAATTTGACTCTGGGTTTAACATTGATCCTGATGCAAAACCTTACTTCACTTAAAATTGTTTCACTTTAAGTAGTGATTTCTGTCATTGAATGAGATCAGAACTGATCTGATAGTCCTCAACTCCACATTCCTGCATTTTCTCTGTAACCCTTGATTCCCTTACTGATTAAAAATCTGTCTGTCTCAGGCTTTAACAGCCTAGCCTTGACAGCCTCTGTGGTAAAGACTTTCTCAGATCCAATATCCTCTGAAAAGAAATTCCTTCTCATCTCTGTCTTAAATGTGTGACCCCTTAAAAACAAAATTAAAACTTGCCTTTCGTATGTATGTCTGTCAATTAATTATGCTTTCTGGGAATATAGACTGCTTTTGAAGCAGTCACTGACTTTGCAGATGGTTGACTATTTCTAGCCATATTAATTTTTGTTGTGTAAACATCCAAGGAATATGAACAGCAAAGCAATGAATGGAGTTTTTGTTTTATTCATGTTTGTGGGACATAGGCATCACTGGCTGGCCAGCTTTTATTGCCTGTCCCTGGTTACCCTTGAGAAGGTGGTGGTGAGCTGCCTTCTTGAATTGTTGCAGTCCAACTGCTGTGGTTAGACTCACAATGCTATTAAAGGAGGGAATTCAAGGGGATCTAAGATGGCGGCGATCTGAGAAGATCACACTGCAGAGCTTCGCATCGCAGCAGGAGCAGGACAGTCCTTTAACCCACCCAACCCAGGTCATCAGGATTGCTTGGGGTGTTGGAAAGATTGTGGAGCCCCAAGAAACATATAAAAATTGACTTGCCTGTATTTTCAGCTGTCCAGAAATGCCTAAAAAGGGAGGAGGAGCATCTGAGGCCGGGCCTGCAGCAGCCTCAGAGCAGATTACTCTCCAGGACCTGGTGAACCAGCTCTCGAAATCTCGCGAGATGTTGGGGAAACAGATTGAAGAGAAGCTGGCTCCAGTCTCTCTCAGGCTGCAGAAACATGAGCAGCAGCTGGGAGACCTGGAGAAGAGGACGGATGAGGTGGAGCACAGGGTCACAGTGGTGGAAGCTGATGCCAGTTCATTCAAGGAAGAGATCCAAGCCCTGAAGACTCAGGTTCGTAATTTGCATGACCAAGTGGATGATCTTGAAAACAGGGGCAGGAGAAAAAACATTCGGTTCATCGGTCTGCCTGAGGGTAAGGAGGGTGAGCGGCCTGTGGAATTTGTTGAAGATTGGCTTCCAAAATTCCTTGACTTGGAGACTGGCATGAAAGGATTGAAGATAGAGAGGGCTCACCGGGTCGCAGCACGGAGGTAGTGTCTGGGTCAACGCCCTCGTCCTTTCCTGGTGTGGTTCCATCATTACCAGGATAACGAGAGAGTCATGGAGGCTTCCAGACTCCAGGGAAAGGATCCAAAGGCCCTAATTTACGAGGGGTCTAAGATCATGTTTTTTCAGGACTTTTCAGCGGCGGTGATCCAGAAACGAAAATCGTATGATGGTGTCAAGAGAAGACTAAAGGAGCTTGGGATTCAGTACTCCCTGAGATATCCGGCAGTGCTTCGGATCACCTTAGATGGATCCGTGTATCTCTTTGACACATCAGAGAAGGCAAGAGACTTTGTGGACAAACTAACCTAATTTAAACAATTGTAGTATGTATAAATATTGTTGCTTGGGTATGCGTTTATCATTCTGTAAAAGAAATGGAGGAAATCCGGTTGGAGCTTTGTTTTTCCCCCTTTTTTTTCCTCTATTCATAATAATTTGGTTAAAACTATGTCTGGCGGTGGTTAAGACGTACATTTTAAATTTCTAAGTTAGGACATACCAAAGGATGGATGGGGTATTTATTCCCCCTTTTTTTATAAAAGAATTTTTTTTTATTCATATTGATATTCTATGGGGTGTTTATTCTTTTTATCTTGTGCTTGCGATGTGGCTCGAGCTGGGAGAAGTGAAGGTGGTTGAGATGGTTAGATGCCTATTTATGGGCAGTTCGGGACGGGTAGTTGCCCCCTCCGGGCAGGGGGTGAGTTCCCCTACTCAGTGCTATTGGCACTTTATATGTTGGTTTGTTTTCTGGTTTTTGTTGTTTTTTATTTTTAATAATTTTGTATGTTTGTTAAATGTAGTGGTTTTAGTTTATGTAGTTTTTATATTTGGTGGATCATGCGACACTAAGGCTCAGCCATTTGTGGTTCAGGTTCTTCCTCTCTGGAATTTAAAGGTAATTGCAGAAGATTATGGCTAATGATTTGATTAAATGGTGAACCTGGAAAATCAAGGGAAGTCACTCACCAATTAAGAGGAAGAAGATACTCTTGAGTCTTAGAAAGGAGAAGGTGGATATTGCTTTGTTACAGGAGACACATTTGGATGACAAGGAGCGTCCGAAATTACAGCAGAATGGCTTTGACCGAGTTTATTTTTCATCATTTAATACCAGAAGTAGGGGAGTGGCTATATTGGTTAGGAAAAATCTCTTATTTAAATTGTTGGAATGTGTTAAAGACACATACAGGAGGTTTGTAATTCTTAAAGCCTTGATAAATGGGAAAGAATATGGCATTTTAAATGTTTATTGTCCCCCAGCTCATCCTCTTAAACTCTTGGTAGATGCTTTTTCTAAACTGATAAGTCTCAAGTCTCGGCACATCATTATAGGGGGAGATTCTAACTGCCTCATGGACCCCACAGTAGACAGATTGCCTAAAGGTCCCTCGATACCCTCTGCACAAACTAAACAGTTATTGGGTTTGTGTGGGGAATTAGGATTGGTGGACGTCTGGAGGTGTCTCCACCCTAAGGTAGGGATTTCTCCAATCCGCACAGATGTCACACGAGGATTGATTTCTTTTTTCTGACCCCTGCGGTAACCCTGGATCTGGTGGCATCCTGTACGATTGGTAATATTGCCATCTCTGATCATGCTCCAGTGTACCTCATGGCTAAAATTAAGGATGTTACAGTGGATTCAAGGTACTGGCGAATGGACCCCTTTATTCTCATGGACAGTAAGTTTGTGGAGTATTTCTCTAGGGAATTTCAGGCATTCCTAGACATCAACATAGGCTCGGTTGATAGCTCCTCTGTTCTCTGGGAAACTGCCAAAGCTTATGCCAGCGGGTTAGTTATTTCATATTCCACCAGTAGGAAGCGGCAGAAGGGTGAGCAGCAACGTCTCCTTGAAGCACGGTTGAAGGCAGCCGAGAAGGCCTATTTTGACAGACCCTCGTTGGTCAAACTACAGAGGATTACGGCACTGTGGTCTGCACTAAATTCCGTGCTCACGCAGATGGCAAAGAAGGAGCTGGCTTTTGTAAAGCAAAGGTTATACGAACATGGTGACAAATCAGGCAAATACTTAGCATACCTTGCCAGAAAGAGAAGTGCCCCACAAACCATTACAGCAATTAGGGAAGGGTCTGGGAACCTAACGTGATTCTAAAAAGACTAATGTGGCATTCCAGAGATTCTACTCTAAATTATATCAGTGTGGGAATTGAGAGGAGGGGCAGGCAAAATGGAATCCTTAGAGATCTGAAGCTCCCGGGTGTGACTCCCGAACAACAGTTCTTTCTCAATGCCCCATTATCAGAGCAAGAAGTGCAGGAAGCTGTGAGGCAGCTTCAGAGTGGAAAGGCGCCTGGTCCTGATGGACTTCCCAGTGAATTCTATAAGGAACTTATAAGTATACTGTCAGGCCAGTTGCTGAATATGTTTAATGATTCATACAGTCATGTTTGTCTCCCACCATCTCTGAGAGAGGCCAATATTTCACTTATTCTTAAAAAAGGGAAGGATCTGGAAGACAGGCCCATCTCACTCTTAAATGTGGACTTTAAGATCCTTTCTAAGGCTCTTGCATTAAGGCTGGAGACTGTGTTACCTTCTATTATTAAAGAGGATCAGACGGGCTTCGTAAAGGCTCGCCGATCCTCCAATAACATTAGGAGGCTGCTTAACGTAATTCAAGCATGCCAACAGCAGTCAATACAGGGATTGGTGATTTCTTTAGATGCAGAGAAGGCATTTGACCGAGTTGAGTGGCCATACCTTTTCTATACTCTGGACCGGTTTGGTCTGGGCGAAGTTTTCATAAGATGGGTAAAGGTTCTCTACAGTGTACCTCTCACTGCAGTCATCACCAACGGGGTACGATCAAACAATTTTAATATTTCTAGGGGCAGCCGACAGGGCTGTCCCCTTTCACCATTACTTTTTACGTTGGTGATTGAACCATTGGCAGAGACCATTCGTGGGGATCTCAATATATCAGCTCCAGAAAATTACATAAGATCTCACTGTATGCAGATGATGTTCTAATTTTCTTGACAAATCCAGCAGTTTCAGTGCCTTGCCTGATACAATGCATTCACGCGTTTGGCGCTTTTTCAGGGTATAAGATTAACTTTGCTAAATCAGAGGCTATGCCTATGGGTGGTCTTACGAAAGAGTTGGCTCTTGAGAGTGACTATAGATTCCCATTTGGGTGGTCACAGGGGTTTTTTGTGTATTTGGGCATATTCATTACTCCAGTTCTGGATTGGCTGTTCAAAGCCAATTTTACTCAATTATTTGAAAAAATTAAACAAGATCTCCAAAGATGGGAGGCACTTCCAGTCTCATGGTTGGGTCGGATAGCGCTTATTAAGAGGAATATTCTCCCTCGTTTGCTATACCCTATACGGATGCTCCCCCTGATTTTCAATAAACAAACACTCAGGAGACTGGACAGTTGGTTCAGCTCCTTTATCTGGCACCATAAATGGCCCCTCATTAAATTAGCCAAACTGAGTTGCCTCACAGATTGCGGGGGAGTAGACCTTCCGGACAATTACCAATTAAGCTTGCTTTTGACCTACATAAGTGATTGGATTTGTGGGGACCCTCTTTCAATATGGCTAGATATCGAAGTCTCCCAGGCAAGGTGCCCCTTACCAGTTTTCTGTTTTTGGACAAGGTGAGGACAGTTAGGGAATATTGCCATAACCCAATAGTCATCAATACTGTTAAAGCATGGAGGGCAATTTGGCAGAAAGAAGGTAATATTGGCAAAATATCTTTGTTTATACCTTTAGTGGATATGCCGAGTTTTCAACCAGGTATGATAGATTCAGGATTTAAACGTTGGGCAGCTAGGGGTATATCTTGCATGGGTGATTTATTTGAGGGAGATGTAATGATGTCCTTCGATCAGTTAGTACAGAAGTACGAGTTACCTAATAGAGACCTTTTTTCAAGTTAGGGATCTTATTCAAAAAAGGACCACATTTTTGACTGATCCCTACAAATCTGACATAGAAAGAGGGGTACTAAGGGCTAAGAGTACACTCTCTGTCAGTACTTTATATCACCAATTGGGGGGGTGCCACCTCAGTTGAGTCTGATCGACTCTGCAAGATGTGGGAAAGAGAGCTGGGTGTTGAAGTTTCTTCAGAGGCGTGGGAGGATATTTGGGAGAATGCAAGGAAGATATCAATTTGCAATAGGACCCATGCTTTACAGTTGAAGATTCTCCACAGGGTCCACTTAGCCCCAGACCGTTTGTCAAAATTTAAACCAGGGGTATCTTCAGCATGCCCCAAGTGCAAGGTCTGTATGGGTACTCTTACCCATTGTCTTTGGTCTTGTGACAGGCTTCAAACATATTGGAGCGCTGTGGTGGGTGCAATGGAGAGGACTTTAGGTGTAGGGGTGGAGAAGGACCCTATTTTGCTCCTTTCGGGCCTACCCATTGTATTTCTTGCAGACTCGCATAAGGCAAAACTTTTCAATATTCTTATAATCTGTGCAAGGAAGAATATCTTGCTAGGTTGGATATCAGAAAAACCCCCAGGCCTGTCGGGTTGGTGGAAGATTGTTATGGAGCATATTCCCCTGGATTTTCTCACAAATATGGTACACCACAAAACTGAGAATTTTTACAAGACATGGCAACACTTTTTGAAATACCTGGACATAGATTTATCTGCCACATTAACAAGGGCTTTTATATAGCCGTAACAATTGTGTTTCATGAGTCCAATATCCAGGGAGGTGGAATTGTTAATGTATGAGTGTTTTGTTTAGCTGGGCTGAGTTATTACTATTTATTTGTTTGTTGTTAGGTATTTATTTATTTAGTTAAATAGCTAGTTTAGGTTTTTTTTAATTTTATACTTCTCTATATATGTTTATACATTCGTATGGGAGGGTGGGTTGGGGAATTTTTTTTATTATTTGAGTTTAGTTTTGTACTGTTTTGAATTGCATTGTTTTGTATTTATTGTAATATTTAAAAATCTATTTTTTCTTAATAAAAATATATTATAAAAAAAAGGAGGGAATTCCAGGATTTTGATCCCGCAACAGTGAAGGAATGACTATATATTTCCAAGTCAGGACGGTGAGTGGCTTGGAGGGGAACTTGAAGGAGGTGGTGTTCCCATGCCCTTGTAATTTTAGATGGAATTGGTTGTGGGTTTGGGAGATGCTGTCTTAGGATCCTTGATGAATTTCTGCAGTGCATCTTGAAGATGGTACACACTGCTGCTACTGAGCATTGGTGAAGCTTGTGGATGTAGTGCCAATCAAGCCAGTTGCTCTGTCCTTGATGGTGTCAAACCTATTGAGTGTTGTTGGAACTACACCCATGCAGGCAAGTGGAGATTATTCCATCACACTCTTGACTTGTGCCTTGCTGATGGTGGACAGGCTTTGGGGAGTCAGGAGATGAGTTACTCTTGCAGTATTCCATGCTGCTGACCTGCTTTTGTAGCCACAATGTTTATGTGGTGAGTCTGGTTGACTTTCTGGTCAATAGTAACTCCCAGGATGTTGATAGTAGGGGATTCAGTGATGGCAACACGATTGAATGTGAAGAGGCGGTGATTAGATTGTCTCTTATTGAAGATGGTCATAGCCTGGCATTTGTGTGACACAAGTCTCAATTTCCTTTGCAAATATAATTCTGAGTTTTACAAAAATCACCAAGTAAACTACTAAAATCTAATTTTGAGCTGGTTTAAGTTACGTCAAATAATGAAGAGCGGTGGCAGCAATTAAAACATAAAGCAACACAAGTTTCAAATCATCCTTGCTTAGTACAAGTCTGAAGTCAGTTTGCTTTTTAATGTGGTGGACCATTTAAATGTAATTTCCAAATACAAGAATTACTATCTTTGAACATTACACCTCTTTACAATTTTATATTCAATACATAGTGAGATAATACCACACAAATTGGCATAATTCGTCACGAGCTATTGCACTTTCGATTTCCTCCAGGTATTTAGTCAAGTATTTATTCACAGTTCCTAATGATCATCATAGTCATGCTATCAGCTTTGCTGTATTATAGTTAAAACTTAGAAACTGTAATAGCTAAACCCAAGTTAAAATCTAAAAATGACCTTAAAATTTAAGTTTTTAATGTTTAGAAACAATTACTTTGACGTAACAAAATGTTTTATTCCTCCTATTTAAATTTTGCTACAAAAAGATAACTGTAGAGTCATAGAATCTGCTTGACTCTATAGTTGCCTTTTTGTCGCAAAATTTAAATGGGAGCAGTAAAACATTTTGTTGCTTCAAGTTAATTGTTACTAAACAATAACTAGCATGGGTGTCGATTTAGTTCTGTATTTTAACTGATTTTAACAGGGTAGAATTGGTTACAAATAGCTTTCTTGCCCCATTAACCTTAGTGCTGTACATAAATATCTTATAAAGTATCTAATGATGGCCACCCAAAATGCTCATTTATTTCAGGTAGTTGGTCCCTTTTAAGTGCAAATCAGGATCATAGGAGCCCAGCCATGACTCGAAGTGAGTACTGAGCAAAGTTTAAAATCGTTTTGCATGGTTCAGAACAGCTTACAGTCAGAAAGTTGTGGGTTCAATCGTCACTCTTAGGGGTGGGTTTTACAGGCTTAAATGGATGATAAACCACGCATGTCTCTAAGACAACCCACCAGAAATGGACAGGGGCGGCCCTTAATTGCTTTACCACTGGGATTTCCACTCTTTGGAAACAGAAAGATCTGTCCTAGAGAGCTGCTGGCCTATCTGATTAGGACAACATGTGGCCCTTAGAGACATGACATCTCCCCAACTTGACGACTGGGTATACCATTTGGAGGGTAACACTGAGGGGCACAGGAATCCAGATTCCTTCCTCTTCCCCCATCAACACATTCCTGCCAAAAGCAGGCTGTGCTGGCAACGCTGCTACAGATTCTGCCTTTCCCTTCCAATATTGGCCGCTTGAGGACCTCAATAAGCCTAATGCCTTACCCAACCCCCACAATATGAGGGACAGTTTAGGGATGGGTGGGAAGGCAGAGGTTTGACTATATGTTTCATTTTCTTGCACTTTGATCATGGTGGGGGAGGATAAAATATGTTAAAATTAACCCCCGGGTGCTTGAGTACAGAAGTCTGACTTGACACTCCAGTGGAGCATAGAAAGTGCTATTGTGTCAGAGGAGCCATCTTTTAAAATCATATGCATTTTAAAATTTTTTTTGAAGTGCACAAGTGAGGCATTCCTTTATCGTTAATACATTCAGAGCACATTTCAAAGGTCAGCTGCCATATTACATTAACTTACAATTTTGAATAAATTTCACAAAAGTGAAGAAGTCTTGCATTCATACCACAATTTGCAAACACCGGATAAAGTGCATTAGAGTCAATTAAGTACTTTTTACTCTTAGAATCAAGGAAACATGGTAATCACTGTATACCCAACAAGTTCCAACAGACACCAGCGTTTTGTGTTGTGAAACGAAGCAGAAATATTGGGCAGGATTTAACTTGCCTACTTTTCTTCAGTTATCGTGCCATGAGTTCTTTTACATCCACCTGGACAGGCTGGTGGGGGCCTGTGATGAATCAGGTGCTGGTGTCAATTTGAATGAGGGTCATGTGATTTTCTAATTGTGACATCATTTGGTTCCAAGCAATCACTGTGTGACCTGGAGTTGCCATGGGGATAACAGCTAAGAAGCAGAAGGTAAAAAGAAAGCTAATTACGATAGGGAGGGTGAGAGCCTGTTTTTGTTTTCTGTTGGTTTAGAAGAAAGACATTTGTGCCAGAGTCTCTCAGGATGGAACAGTTTTCTATTTGCCTGAGTTTGACCTCCTGGTATTGAAGCAGATCAATCAGAATAAGGTAGAGTCTGTGTTACTATGCTCATTACTTTCTAAAGATAGATGGGATAAAGCACTGAAGCCAGAAACAATGAGGGGTTGACAGGTTAGACAATATGCAGGTGCAGCAGTTGAAGTAATACGAGAGCCCACTAGCTCATCTAATGAGGCTAGTGAAAGTAGTCAATGGGAACTCTGTGCGACCAGTACTGTCATGATGCAAGTAAGAGAAGATTTGTAGATAAAGTGTGGATGCTGGTGATCCAAAGCAAAAACAAAGTGCTGGAGAAACAACATCTGTGGAGAGAAAAACAGAGTTAATGTTTCGGGTCATAGAGTCACAGAGATGGACAGCACAGAAACAGACCCTTCGGTCAAACTCATCCATGCTGACCAGATATCCTAATCTAATCTAGTCCCATTTGCCAGCACTTGGCCCATATCCCTCAAAATCCTTCCTATTCATCTACCCATCTCAGTGCCTTTTAAATGTTGTAATTGTACCAGTGTCCACTGTTTCCCTTGACAACTCATTCCATACATGCACCACCCTTTGCACGAAAACCTTGCCCCTTAGGTCCCTTATAAAATTTTCCCCTCTCACCCTAAACCTATGGCCTCTAGTTCTGGACTCTTCCACCCCCCCACCCCAGGGAAAATACCTTGTCTATTTACCCGAGCTATGTCCCTCATGATTTTATGAACCTCTATAAGGTCAAGGTCACCCCTCAGCCTCCAATACTCCAGGGAAAATGGACCCAGCCTATTTAGCCTCTCCCTAAAGCTCAACCTCACAAACCCTGGCAACATCCTTGTAAATCTTTTCTGAACCCTTTCAAGTTTCACAACATCCTTCCAATGGGATGGAGACCAGAATTGCACGCAATATTCCAAAAGTAGCCTAACCAATGTCCTGTATAGCCGCAACATGACCCTCCAACTCCTATATTCAATACTCTGACCAATATTCAGGATTTGTCAGGATTTGTAGATGTTCACTTTGTTTGTGTTAACCATATTGAAGGATTTTATATGGAATACAGCTGCTGGTGAATGGACTCAGAAAGAAAGATTTTTTTTATTCAAGTGTGTTAAATAGGTTCTTCCTGTTCAGCACCATTCACAATTCCTCAGATGCTGAAGCAGTCCATGTTCAAATGCAACAAGATCTGGACGACATCTAGGCTTGGGCTGACAAGTGGCAAGCAACAATCATACCACAAAAATGCTAGACAATGACCATCTTCAATAGCAGACAATCTAATCACCACCCTTTGACATTCAGTGGCTACAAGAGCAGGTCACAGGTTAGAAATACTGTAGTGAGTAGCTCACTCATGACTCCCTACATCTAATAAGCCTTCTACAAAGCGCAAGTCAGGAGTGGGATGGAATACTCCCCACTTGCCTGAATGTGTGTATCTCCAACAGTAGTCAAGAAGCTTGACACCATCCAAGCAGCCCACTTGATAGGCACCACATCCACAAACATCCATTCCCTCCACCACCAATGCTTAGTTACAACAGTGTGCACTATCTACAAAATACAGTGTAGAACTTCACCAAAGATCCTTAGACAGCACCTTCCAAACCCCCAACCACTTCCATCTAGAAGGACAAGGGCAGCAGATACATGGGAAGACCACCACCTTCACATTCCTCTCCAAGACACTCACCATCCTGAGTTGGAAATACATCACCATTCCTTCACTGTCGCTGGGTCAAAATCCTGGAATTTCCTCTCTAAGGGCATTGTGGGTTAATCTACATCATGTAGACTGCAGTGTTTCAAGAAGTAGCTCAGCACCACCTTCTCAAGGGCAACTAGGGATAGGCAATAAAATGCCAGCTATCCCTACATTCCATGAATGAATTTTTAAAAATGAGTTAGAAAATTTTAATCCTTATATAAATTCTGGGAGGCAGGCAAGCTCAATTGGCTAGACTAGTGTGGTTCATATTACTGCCAACTATCAGCATAGACTTTGATTTCTGTTATGGCAGAGGTAGACTCAGGCAGTGCTGCTATATCACCTTATGTGATGTAGACAAGTCATGATTGTTTAGCTGTGGCTTTGCAAAACAGGCAGAGTTTCTCTTCAGGCACAGAGCTTTCGAAGCTGATTTTATGATTGAGATCAATTCACCATTCTAATGTGCAATGACATTCAAAGCAAAGTAAGCAATGTTTCAAGATGGGTTGAGATTAGAGAGACGTGATTGTGGAATTGCCAAGGCAATGTTTAGGAAATAAAATTAGATGAAAGTAATAGGATATTTTTGGATTTTGTATCATAATAAATGTATTTTTAAATTGTTTTCATTTTTTTGTAGATAAATAATCACTGAACATTTAGGCAATTTAAACATTGTAATCTGCTAGAGAGCAGCTGTACATTTTGAACTGACCATTGGAAATCATGAATTTTCATGCTGTGAGGACTTATTTTGTTGACAACTACTAACTTACAAATTATATTAACTTCACATATGTATCCAGAATTTTTGTCATTAGATCTTAGATTGCTGACATTTTCTGGTGAATTTATGCTTCCTGCACAGTTCTCTGTTGCTACATTATTGTTTATTGAAATATCAACATTTCAGAGTAAAACGTCCAATTGAATGTTTCTGCAAAGTTTTATGAATAAAATATGCCTTTAAACTTTGTTTGAAAAAAGCTGCATCTTCTATGCAGCTTCCTCTCTGTACCCACCCCAGCACCCAAGCATGAGATATCTCTCCCTGTTTAAAATACACTTTGAAACTTTGACATTTAGTAGAGATGATTGACTAAGTTCACTATCAGTTTCTCCTACGAAGCATCTTAGAACATTTTATTAGGTTATAAATGGTCTATAACTAGATGTCATTGTATGATATGAAATTTGATCTTCTCTCTTAAATGTAATTTTCTTTTAATATGTCCATGGGCTATGGGATAGACCAGCATTTATTGCTCATCTCTAACTGCCCAGAAGGCAGTGAGGAATTGCCATATTGCACTTGAAGACTGACCTGTGTAATTTCTGGACTCTTAAAAGATCTGACTCATTGGATCAAACATTGGAAATGAGTAAATTAATCTTTAGTTTCCTGACATTTGCCCTGTACATGGTAAACAAGGGAAATTTGATGCCTCACTTTGCAGACAGGAACTTGAAAGTCTGAGGCAAAGGGATGACAGAGAGATCGGAAAGCCACAATCCACCCAATCATGTTAACTTAGTCTGAGGTTGCCTGTCCATTCAGTGCAGTCTCAGCTACCTGGAGAAATACACAGCAATGTAGGAAGAAGGTCAATGACTCGACCAGTGTAAGTAGCACCATCTACTTTCTGATACCTCGCACTCACTGTAGATCAGCTTCTGCACCAGCCATCAAGGCTCATTCTCTACCAATCTCATTTTTGTCTGAAACATCTTCTCTTACTAGCTCTCACCCACCACAATTCTTGACACCTGTAATCTTGCATAGTTTCTTTGCTGCCTGTTTACTGTATCTTGGAATATCTCCCCACTGGCACCAAAAGTAACACTGTGCCACCCACTTCCATCTCCTTTTTGTATCTGACTCACTCTCATTTCAGAAGGAAAACAGTCCCCCCTTGGCAGAAAGAGTCATGACAGGTGGTAGGCTGCCCACTATTTGTCTGCTTATGCTATATGAGGAGAGGATCGTGACTCTGACTGGTCCAAGTGGCTGACAGATACTGTCCAAGTGCCTGGACTGGTATCAGATGCTACTTGCTGTTTACTTGCTGTGTTGTGGCTCCTGAGAAAAGGCTATCTCCCATGGCTTGACTGAGGACTGCTGACAATCATGTCAAGCTTCCTGGCTACATGTCTGCAGTAAATGCCAAGACAATAAAATAGTACTTTGAGCCTGGTGTTTCTAGCTGAGGATATCAGGCACAAACAGGCCAAGCAAGACACGGATACTACAAGCATCCAGACAGTGTTCACTCACTGAACCTATGAGAATAAGTGAACAGCTGCTTAGATGCAACCCAATCCAGTCCATGGGCTGGGCACAGTGTCCTTGCTGCAGAATTACAATGAAACTGACTGAAAACACCCCAAGGTGAGGCTTTGAAATACAGAAGTGGTTTAAAGTGTGCCGTGCGTTTTCATAGAAGTTGGTACATATTTAATCCATGGACATGGACTGTATGTGGCTGGTACTAATAGACTGAGCCCTGAGATGTTAGTGCCATGAAGGTCCTTATAGAGCAAGTGGTGAACTGAAGTCACCAGGTACCCACTCTGACTTCCATGGTGAGAATGCTTCACATGTAGTTTGTTTGCAGTGGATGGTACAATAGGAAGCTAGCATATTAATGAGATGGGATCTTGGAATAATAAGGTCATTAACAAACAATTATCCATTTTAATTGGCAACTCTCATCGAGAATCTTGCAGCAACCCCCGGTTCTTAGTTAAAAGATTTGGCAAGTTCTCATTCCATGTTTCTGATGTTGAGATGGACTTCTCATGTGATTCTGCCACATTTTTCACTATAGCCCACATCATTCAGGTCTTTATAAGATTACAGCTGAAAATGTGTTGCTGGAAAAGCGCAGCAAGTCAGGCAGCATCCAAGGAACAGGAGAATCAACGTTTCGGGCATAAGCCCTTCTTCAGGAATGAGGAAAGTGTGTCCAGCAGGCTAAAATAAAAGGTAGGGAGGAGGGACTTGGGGGAGGGCCTTTGGAAATGCGATAGGTGGAGGGAGGTCAAGGTGAGGGTGATACGCCGGAGTGGGGTGGGGGCGGAGAGGTCAGGAAGATGATTGCAGGTTAGGAAGGCGGTGCTGAGTTCGAGGGATTTGATTGAGACAAAGTGAGGGGAGGAGAAATGAGGAAACTGGAGAAATCTGAGTTCATCCCTTGTGGTTGGAGGGTTCCCAGGCAGAAGATGAGGCGCTCTTCCTCCAACCGTCGTGTTGCCATGGTCTGGCGATGGAGGAGTCTAAGGACCTGCATGTCCTTGGTGGGTTGGGCTACGGGGTGGTTGGGTTGGTTGGTCCGGGTGTCCCAGAGGTGTTCTCTGAAACGTTCCGCAAGTAGGCGGCCTGTCTCCCCAATATAGAGGAGGCCACATTGGGTGCAGCGGATGCAATAGATGATGTGTGTGGAGGTGCAGGTGAATTTGTGGCGGATATGGAAGTGTCCCTTGGGGCCTTGGAGGGAAGTAAGGGGGGAGGTGTGGGCGCAAGTTTTGCATTTCTTGCAGTTGCAGGGGAAGGTGCCGGGAGTGGAGGTTGGGTTGGTGGGGGGTGTGGACCTGACGAGGGAGTCACGGAGGGAGTGGTCTTTTCGGAACGCTGATAGGGGAGGGGAGAGAAATATATCACTGGTGGTGGGGTCCGTTTGGAGGTGGCGGAAATGACGGCAGATGATACGTTGTACATGGAGGTTGGTGGGGTGGTAGGTGAGGACCAGTGGGGTTCTGTCCTGGTGGTGGTTGGAGGGGCGGGGCTCAAGGGCGGAGGAGGGGGAAGTGGAAGAGCTGTGGTGGAGGGCATCGTCGACTACGTCTGGCAGGAAATTGCGGTCCTTGAAGAAGGAGGCCATCTGGTTTGTATGGTTTTGGAACTGGTCCTCCTGGGAGCAGATGCAGCGGAGACGAAGGAATTGGGAATATGGGTGTCCGCGAGCTGGCGTTTAGCCTCAGCGGTGTAAAGATCCTTTACATCGCTGAGGCTAACCGCCAGCTCACGGAAACCTCGTCCTACTGCCCCCTTGACCATGACCCCACCCCCCACCACCAAACTATCATCTCCCAGACCGTCCATAACCTCATCACCTCGGGGGATCTCCCATCCACCGCCTCCAACCTCATAGTCCCACTACCCCGCACCGCTCGTTTCTACCTCCTGCCCAAAATCCACAAACCTGACTGCCCCGGCCGACCCATTGTCTCAGCCTGCTCCTGCCCCACCGAACTCATCTCTGCATACCTCGACACGATCCTGTCCCCCTTAGTTCAAGAACTCCCTACCTACGTTCGGGACACCACCCACGCCCTCCACCTCCTCCATGATTTTCGCTTCCCCGGTCCCCAACGCCTTATCTTCGCCATGGATATCCAATCCCTGTACACCTCCTTCTTCAAGGACCGCAGTTTCCCGCCAGACGTAGTCGACGATGCCCTCCACCGCATCTCTTCCACTTCCCACTCCTCCGCCCTTGAGCCCCGCCCCTCCAACTGCCACCAGGACAGAACCCCACTGGTCCTCACCTACCACCCCACCAACCTCCATGTACAAAGTATCATCCGCCGTCATTTCCGCCACCTCCAAACGGACCCCACCACCAGGGATATATTTCCCTCCCCTCCCCTATCAGCATTCCGAAAAGACCACTCCCTCCGTGACTCCCTCGTTAGGTCTACACCCCCCACCAACCCAACCTCCACTCCCGGCACCTTCCCCTGAGACCGCAAGAAATGCAAAACTTGCGCCCACACCCTCCCCCCTTACTTCCCTCCAAGGCCCCAAGGGACACTTCCATATCCGCCACAAATTCACCTGCACCTCCACACACACCATCTATTGCATCCGCTGCACCCAATGTGGCCTCCTCTATATTGGGGAGACAGGCCGCCTACTTGCGGAACATTTCAGAGAACACCTCTGGGACACCCGGACCAACCAACCCAACCATCCCGTAGCCCAACACTTTAACTCCCCCTCCCACTCCACCAAGGACATGCAGGTCCTTGGACTCCTCCATCGCCAGACCATGGCAACACGACGGTTGGAGGAAGAGCGCCTCGTCATCTGCCTGGGAATCCTCCAACCACAAGGGATGAACTCGGATTTCTTCAGTTTCCTCATTTCCCTTCCCCTCACTTTGTCTCAGTCAAATCCCTCGAACTCAGCACCACCTTCCTAACCTGCAATCATCTTCCTGACCTCTCCGCCCCCACCCCACTCCGGCGTATCACCCTCACCTTGACCTCCCTCCACCTATCGCATTTCCAAAGCCCCTCCCCCAAGTCCCTCCTCCCTACCTTTTATCTTAGCCTGCTGGACACACTTTCCTCATTCCTGAAGAAGGGCTTATGCCCGAAACGTTGATTCTCCTGTTCCTTGGATGCTGCCTGACCTGCTGCGCTTTTCCAGCAACACATTTTCAGCTCTGATCTCCAGCATCTGCAGCCCTCACTTTCTCTCTTTATAAGATTACACCCAATATATATTTTCCTTGCATTTTGGTTAATATAAACTTTTTGTTGTCTCTTTTATTCCTCTGGTGTATTTCCATATTTAGTCTCTCATTCCAAACTATGTTTTAAAGCAAAATAACATGACGATCTCTCCCAGCGGTCAATTCATCTACAGTCACAAGCAGAATGAGCTAAATACATGGCTGAAGTCCCTAGTGATTTCCATAGCCAACTTCTACAGCAGTGTTAAACGATGCAGAAAATTGTAAAACAATAGGGCAACAGTAGGTTTCTAAAGGAACAGAGAGGTGAGAGTGAACACACTTTGGTTTCTCTCAAGTTACCTAGTACTTGATTTAATGTGAAGAGGTTCTATTATTTTATTGGTTTTCAAACTAACTGCCAATTGGATATTATTTCATTATTAGTGTAAAATTATACTGCTCACCATTTAAATACCCACTGTCAACATCTGGTGAATCAGTGCAAATTTGGAATTTTAACAATAACCCAGAAATGTGCACTCGAGGATATTACTACAGCAGGATAAATCCCTGGGACCTGATCAGGTATACCCTAGAACTCTGTGGTAAGCTAGGGAAGTGATTGCTGGGCCGCTTGCTGAAATACTTGTATCATTGATAGCCACAGATGAGTTGCAAGAAGACTGGAGGTTGGCTAACATGGTGCCACTACTTAAGAAGGGCGCTAAGGAAAAGCCAGGGAAATATAGACTGCTGAGTCTGACATCGGTGGTGGGTAAGATGTTGGAGAGAAGCCTGAGGGACAGAATTTACATGTATTTGGGAAGGCAAATACTGATTAGGGATAGTCAATGTAGCTTTGTGCGTGGGAAATTGTCTCTCACAAACTTGATTGAGTTTTTTGAAGTAGCAAAACGAATTGATGAGGGAAGAGAAATGGACGCGATGTATGTAGACTTCAGTAAGGCATTTGACAAAGTTCTCATGGTAAACTGGTTAGCAAGGTTAGATCACATGGAATACAGGGAGAACTAGCTATTTGGATACAGAACTGGCTTGAAGGTAGAAGACAGAGGATGTTGGTAGGGGGTTGCTTTTCAGACTGGAGGCCTGTGACCAATGGTGTTCCCCAAAATCGGTGCTGGGTCCATTGCTTTTCGTCATTTATATAAATGATTTTGATCTGAACATGGGAAGGATAGTTAGTAATTTTAAAGATGACACCAAATTTGGAGGTGTCATGAACAGTAAAGAAGGTTACCTCCGATCACAACGGGATCTTGATCAGATGGGCCAATGGGCTATGGAGTGGCAGATGGAGTTTAATTTAGATAAATGTGAGGTGCTGCATTGTGCAAAGGCAAACCAGGACAGGACTTATACACTTAATGGTAAGGTCTTGGGGAGTGTTGCTGAACAGAGAGACCTTGGAGTGCACGTTCATAGTTCCTTGAAAGTGGAGACGCAGGTAGATAGGATTGGAAAGAAAGTGTTTGGTATGCTTTCCTTTATTTCTCAGTGCATTGAGTAGAGGAGTTGTGAGGTCATGTCACAGCTGTACAGGACATTGGTAAGGTCACTATTGGAATACTGCATGCAATTCTGATCTCCCTGCTATAGGAAGGATGTTGTGAAACTTGAAAGGTTATAGAAAAGATTTACAAGCATGATGTCAGGGTTGGAGGTGTTGTGGGGTAAACCACCAGCCTTGGAATCAGAGTCATGGTTCAACGACAGAGTTTATTGCATGAGGAAATACCAGATATCTGGGGAGAGAAAGATACCAACAGCACAATGGTCAGCTGCAAGTCTTCTTTCCACATGGAGCTCAGGTCAAGATACTTTCATATATTTTGTGATAAAATAGGTCAGTGATGAGGTTATTATCTTTGTAACATAGTTGTTTATTGTAAACATTGCAGATTCGTTGATAGTTTTGGTGTCATCATTGTCAGTTCTAGCACAGCCTTTGTTAAATTCAGCGTAGCCGTTGTCAGTTTCATTGTCTGTGTGGAAGTCCATTGCTATAGTAATGGGCGCTAATCGCTCTTCCTGAGAAGGACAATTATTGCAGCCTTGGCTATTAACACTTTGTATTGAGTCCATATCAAGCTGTTAGCATTTCTATCAAAGGTGCTGGCTGGACCCAGACACTTCGGCAGGCAGTGTACATTACTCATGAGGCTTGTTTCTGTAGTGTAGTGGTCATCACTTTCGGAGGCTTGTTTCTGTAGTGTAGTGGTCATCACATTCGGAGGCTTGTTTCTGTAGTGTAGTGGTCATCACGTTCGCGAGGCTTGTTTCTGTAGTGTAGTGGTCATCACGTTCGCGAGGCTTGTTTCTGTAGTGTAGTGGTCATCACGTTCGCGAGGCTTGTTTCTGTAGTGTAGTGGTTATCACGTTCGCCGAGGCTTGTTTCTGTAGTGTAGTGGTCATCACGTTCGCCGAGGCTTGTTTCTGTAGTGTAGTGGTCATCACGTTCGCCGAGGCTTGTTTCTGTAGTGTAGTGGTCATCACGTTCGCCGAGGCTTGTTTCTGTAGTGTAGTGGTCATCACGTTCGCGAGGCTTGTTTCTGTAGTGTAGTGGTCATCACGTTCGCCGAGGCTTGTTTCTGTAGTGTAGTGGTCATCACGTTCGCGAGGCTTGTTTCTATAGTGTAGTGGTCATCACGTTCACCGAGGCTTGTTTCTGTAGTGTAGTGGTCATCACGTTCGCCGAGGCTTGTTTCTGTAGTGTAGTGGTCATCACGTTCGTCGAGGCTTGTTTCTGTAGTGTAGTGGTCATCACGTTCGCCGAGGCTTGTTTCTGTAGTGTAGTGGTCATCACGTTCGCCACCTCCGCCCTCAGACCCAACCCCTCCAACCGCAAACAAAAAATCACCATGGATATCCAATCCCTCTACACCTCCATACGCCATGACCAGGGCCTCCAAGCCCTCCGTGTTTTCCTCTCCAGACGTTCCCAACAGTACCCCTCCACCGACACTCTCATTCGTTTGGCCGAACTGGTCCTCACCCTTAACAATTTCTCCTTTGAATCCTCCCACTTCCTCCAGACCAAAGGGGTAGCCATGGGCACACGTATGGGCCCCAGCTATGCCTGTCTCTTTGTTGGCTACGTAGAGCAGTTGATCTTCCGTAATTACACCGGCACCACTCCCCACCTCTTCCTCCGCTACATTGATGACTGCATTGGCGCCACCTCGTGCTCCCGCGAGGAGATTGAGCAATTCATCAACTTCACCAACACATTCCACCCTGACCTTAAATTTACCTGGACCATCTCTGACACCTCCCTCCCCTTCCTGGACCTCTCCATCTCCATCAGTGACGACCGACTTGACACTGACATCTTCTACAAACCCACCGACTCCCACAGCTACCTGGATTACACCTCTTCCCACCCTACCTCTTGCAAAAATGCCATCCCGTATTCCCAATTCCTCCGCCTCCGCCGTATCTGCTCCCAGGAGGAGCGGTTCCACCATAGAACACACCAGATGGCCTCCTTCTTTAGAGACCGCAATTTCCCTTCCCACATGGTTAAAGATGCCCTCCAACGCATCTCATCCACATCCCGCACCTCCGCCCTCAGACCCAACCCCTCCAACCGCAACAAGGACAGAACACCCCTGGTGCTCACCTTCCACCCTACCAACCTTCGCATAAACCAAATCATCCGCCGACATTTCCGCCACCTCCAAACAGACCCCACCACCAGGGATATATTTCCCTCCCCACCCCTCTCCGCCTTCCGCAAAGACCGTTCCCTCCATGACTACCTGGTCAGGTCCACGCCCCCCCTACGACCCACCCTCCCATCCTGGCACTTTCCCCTGCCACCGCAGGAACTATAAAACCTGCGCCCACACCTCCTCCCTCACCTCTATCCAAGGCCCCAAAGGAGCTTTCCACATCCATCAAAGTTTTACCTGCACATCCACTAATATCATCTATTGTATCCGTTGCTCCCGATGCGGTCTCCTCTACATTGGGGAGACTGGGCGCCTCCTAGCAGAGCGCTTTAGGGAACATCTCCGAGACACCCGCACCAATCAACCAAATCGCCCCGTGGCCCAACATTTCAACTCCCCCTCCGACTCTGCCGAGGACATGGAGGTCCTGGGCCTCCTCCACCGCCGCTCCCTCACCACCAGACGCCTGGAGGAAGAACGCCTCATCTTCCGCCTCGGAACACTTCAACCCCAGGGCATCAATGTGGATTTCAACAGTTTCCTCATTTCCCCTTCCCCCACCTCATCCTAGCTTCTAACCTCCAGCAACTCGATCCCCTGACCTGTCCGGACTTGTCCGACCTGCCCAGCTCCTTTTCCACCTATCCACTCCACCCTCTCCTCCCTGACCTATCACCTTCATCTCCTTCCCCACTGACCTATTGTACTCTATGCCACTCTCTCCCCACCCCCACCCTCCTCTAGCTTATCTCTCCACGCTTCAGGCTCTCTGCCTTTATTCCTGATGAAGGGCTTTTGCCCGAAACTTCGATTTTACCTGTCCTCGGATGCTGCCTGAATTGCTGTGCTCTTCCAGCACCACTGATCCAGAATCTGGTTTCCAGCATCTGCAGTCATTGTTTTTACCTCTTTTATTCTCTCCTCCACCCATCTTAAACTAATCAACTAGGTTGTGAGTGCCTTGTGCTGGCGTTCTGGTGGTCCAGGCAGCTCTGCTGTCTCTCTCCACATTGTTGTCCAGCAGCCATCTTGTGTGTCAAGTGGCTAACTTATGGCTCAGTGGCCATCTTGTGTGTCCATGTACCTAGTGTCACCCTACCCTGTGCCATCTCCCACTTCAGAGGTTTGAGCTATAAGGAGAGGCTGAACAGACTGGGGCTATTTTCCCTAGAGTGTTGGAGGCTGAGGGGTGACCCTGTAGATGTTTATCAAATCATGAGGGGAATGGACAGGGTAAATAGCCAGAGTCTTTTCACTGGGGTCAGGGAGTCCAAAACTAGAGAGTACAGGTTTAAAATGAGAGGGGAAAAATTTAAAAGGGACGTAAGGGGCAACATTTTCACACCGATGTTGGTGCATGTTTGTTGCCAGAGGAAGTGGTGGAGGCTGGTACAATTACAATTACAACATTTAAAAGTCATCGTGAATAGGAAGGGTTTAGAGAGATTTGGTCCAAATGCTGGCGAATTAGACGAATGTAATTAGGATATCTGGTCGGCATGAAAGAGTTGGTCCATCTCTGTGACTCTATGATTCGGTGTTTATTCAGGAGATTACTACTTATATCTATACCTTTGAATGAAGTTTGTTGATACAAGTGGAATTTTCAATCAAGCAATAAATAGATAAGAGATGAGTCTGTCAATAAAGGAATTTGTTTTAAGTTTGTTGTACAGCCAGGTTTTTCTCCTCTTCAATGGGATGTGTGTATCATTAACAGGAGTGACATTCGTTGTCCATTCCTAATTTCCTTAACTGAGTGGGTTGCTCACCATTTCAGACAGGCAGTTAAAAGTTAACTCCAAACCCACAGCAATGTGGTTATGTGTAGGCCAGACCAGGTGATGATGGCATATCAGTGAACCAGATAGGTTTAATAAAAATTGATAATGAATTGAATTGAATTGTCATGTGTACCGAGGCACAGTGAAAAGCTTTGTCTTGCGAGCAATACAGACAGATCACATAGTTAAGTAGCATAGATAGTAAATAATAGGTAAATAGTGTTTAGATAAGTTTCCATTAATTCCAGATTTATTAATTGGATTCAGATTCAATCACCTGCCAAGGTTGGATTCAAGCCCAGCTCACAGAACATCAGCTTAGGCCTCTGGATTGTTAGTCCAGTGTCATTATTACTGTGCTATATCTCAGTCATCTGGCTGACTAGTTTGCAATGCAGAGTGATACTGATACTGTGAGTTCAATTCCCATACTGGCTGAGGTCACCAAGAAAGTCCCACTTTCTGAACACTGCCCTTTGCCCAAGGTGCATTGACCTTCAGGTTAAACTCACCAGTGCAAAAAAAAAGCACTGCAGATAGAGATTTGAAGCAAAAATAGATATTGCTGATGGAACTCAGCAGGTCTGGCAGCATCTGTGGGAAGAAAGCAGAGTTAACGTTTGCACAAAATTTCTGTTCTTGTAAACTCACCAGTGGTTGTCTTTCTCCAGTAAGTCATGACTTGGAGGTGCCAGTCTTGGACTGGGATGGACAATGTTAAAAATCTCACAACACTAGATTATAGTCCAACAGGGTTATTTGGAAGCACTAGCTGTCAGAGCACTGCTCCTTCATCAGGCGGTTTTGAAGAGGTGCTCCGAAAGCTAGCACATAAACCTGTTGGACTATAACCTGGTGTTGTGTGATTTTTTAACTTTGTCCAATAAGACAGTGGGACTTTGGTTTCTGCTGCCTCTCTGCATTTGATGTCAACACATCAGTGTTAGGCACCTGTTTTAATGGCTATTTTAATTAGATTTATTTCACTTGATGTATTTAAGAGAAGGCATCTGGTTTGCTGTATAGGACTTTCATGACGTGAGACTGGTGGATCCCATTGGGGTTCATAGTAACCACATCTTTTCCTGCAGGAGCTCGGGCTCAGAGTTGATAAGCTGAATTCTGAGCTTCAAGCACTGCAATACATCAAGAAAGGGGGAGGGTTACCTAAATCCTATATTCCAAGAGGCAGTCACACCCTGTAGGTTAAGTACTTCAAATTCAGTCAGTGGTCAGAGACAGGAGGGTGCAACTAGAAGTGAGACAGGTAGAGGGATCTTGAATTTCACATTGGAGGAACCTCCACTCGAGACCTTGTCTAACAGGTATGAGGTACTTGGTCCTCGTGTGAATGAGGAAATGGATGGTAGGCAGGATTAGGAAACTGACCACTGCACTGTGCCACAGGAGGCTGTTCAAGCAGGGGAGCAAAAAGAAAATGGTCATGGTGGTGAGTCTATAATTGAAGGTATAGATAGCATCCTTTATAAGCAGGATTGTTAGTGAAGAAAGAGATCAGCTGAGACTGGTATAGTTGGAAAAAGAAGCAAGTCAAACAGGCAGGGACAAAGCAGAGAACAAGGTAGGACTGATAAATTAAATTGCATTTCTTTCAATGCAAGAGGCCTAAAGGGGAAGGCAGATGAACTCAGGGCATGGTTAGGAACGCGGAACTCGGATATCATAGCAATTACAGAGACTTGGCTCAGGGATGGACAGGACTGGTAGCTTAATGTACCAGGATACAAATGTTATAGGAAGAATAGAAAGAGTCCAGGTGGCGGTGGTTTGGAGGGGGAGGGGTGGTGCAAAGCGAAGGGGGAGTAGCATTTTTGATAATTGATAGCATTACAGCTGTACTTATGGAGAATATTCCTGGGAATACATCCAAGGAAGTTATTTGGGTGGAATTGAGAAAGATAAAAAGGATCATCACCTTATTAGAATTACAATTGTATATATTCCAACTCCCCCCCCCCCCCCCCCCCCCCACCCCAGTAGTCAGTGGGAAATTGAGAAACAAATTTGTAAGGAGATCTCGGTTATCTGTGAGAATAATAGAGTGGTAATGATAGGGGATTTTAACTTTCCAAACATAGACTAGGACTGCCGTAGTGTTAAGGGTTTAGATGGAGAAGAATTTGCTAAGTGTGTACAAGCCAATTTTCTGATTCTGTATGTGGATGTACCTATTAGAGAAGGTGCAAAACTTGACCTTCTCTTGGGGAAGTAAGGAAGAGCAAGTGACTGAGATGTCAGTGGGGAAAGATTTTGGGGCCAGCAACCATAATTCTATTAGTTTTAAAATAGTGATGGAAAAGGATAGATAGGATCTAAAAGTTCATGTTCAAAACTTGAGGAAGGCTAATTTTGACAGTGCTGAAAATGTGTTGCTGGAAAAGCGCAGCAGGTCAGGCAGCATCCAAGGAACAGGAGAATCGACGTTTCGGGCATAAGCCCTTCTTCAGGAATGACAGTAGCCTAGAAGTCTGTGGGAAGCTAGAGAAGTGGTTTCTGGGATCCTTGTTGAGGTACTTGAAGCATTGAATGTCACAGATGAGGTGCCAGAAGACTGGAGGTTGGCTAACATTTAAGAAAGGTGCTAAGGAAAAGCCAGGGAACTATAGACCTGTGAGCCTGACATCAATGGTGAGCAAGTTGTTGGAGGGAATCCTGAGGGACAGGATTTACATGTATTTGGAAAGGCAAGGACTGATTAGGAATAGTTAACATGGCTTTGTGCATGGAAAATCATGTCTCACAAACTTGAGGTTTTTGAAGAAGGGCAGAAGTGGATTGATGAGGGCAGATGGTGGATGTAATCTATTTGGACTTCAATAAGGCATTCGACAAGGTTCCTTTTGGTAGACTGGTTAGCAAGGTTAGATCACGTAGAATACAGGGTGAACTAGTCATTTAGATACAGAAGTAGCTCAAAGGTAGGAGACAAAGGGTGATGATGGAGGGTTGTCTCTCAGACTGAAGGCCTGTGACCAGTTCTGTGCCACAAGGATCAGTACTGGGTCCACTGTTTTCCATTATTTATATAAATGATTTGGATGTAAACTTGGGAGGTATAGTTAGTAAATTTGCAGATGACACCAAAATTGGAGGTATAGTGGACAATGAAGAAGATTACCTGAGAGTACAACAGGATCTTGATCAGATGGACAAGTGGGCCGAGGAGCGGCAGATGGAGTTTAATTTAGATAAATGTGAGGTACTGCATTTTGGAAAGATCAATCAGGACAAGACATATACATTTAATGGCAAGGTCCTGGGGAGTGTTGCTGAACAGAGAGACATTGGAGTGCAGGTTCATAGTTCCTTAAAGTAGAGTGTCAGGTGAATAGGATAGTGAAGACAGTGTTTCGTATGATTGCTTTTATTGGTCAGAGCATTGAGTATAGGAGTTGGGAGGTCATGTTGCAGTTGTACAGGTTTGGCCACTTTGGAATATTGTGTGCAATTCCAGTCTCCCTCCTATTGGAAGGATGTGTAAAACTTGAAAGGGTTCGTAAAAGATTTACAAGGATCTTGCCACGGTTGGAGGATTTGAGCTAGAGGGAGAGGCATAATAGGCTGGGGTTGGTTTCCCTGGAGTATCGGAGGCTTTGGGGTGATTTAATAGAGATTCATAAGGGGTATGGATAGGGTAAATAGACAAAGTCTATTCCCTGGGTTGGTTGAGTCAGGAACTAGAGGGCGTTAGTTTGAGGTGAGGGGGAAAGATAAAAGGGACCTAAGGGACAACATTTTAATGCAAAGGATGGTGCATGTATGGAATGAGCTGCCAGAGAAAGTGACAGAGCCTGGTACAATTACAACATTTAAAAGGCATTTGGATGGTTATATGAATAGGAAGGGTTTAGAGGGATATGGGCCAAGTGCTGGCAAATGAGACTAGATTAATTGAGGATATCTGGTTGGCATGGATGAGTTGGACCAAAGCGGTTGTTTCCGTGCTGTACCTAAGATTCTCTGACTCTTAAAAGGGCCTCGAGGGTTATAATCTTTGGAGTGTTTCCTGAGCTACATGCAAATTGCATAGAAATAAGAAAATTATGGAAGTAAATACATGTCTGAACGAGTGGCACCATTTCATGGGGCATTGGCATCAGTATATGGACAGGAAGGACTGTACCAGTTTGGATGGGGTTCGTCTGGGACAGGATCCTAGAAGAAAGACTAAATAGGTGGTCACTAGGACATTTAAATGATTTATAGGAGGGAAGAGCTCAGGAGAGGTTAATAATGTGTCCAGAACAAGTAATACAAAGAGTATGGAAAGGGTCAGGAATCTAACTTCAGGCGCAGCAGATAAGGGGATAACAATGAAAAGGGGATGCAGTCAAAGCAGGATGGAGAGTGTTGTGCATACATGAATGCAGTATACGAAACAAGTACTTGTAGTGCAGATTGAAATTGGCACTTAATCACAGAGACGTGGCTGCAACGGGGTCAGGGCTGGGAACTAAATTTCAATATGCAATCTATCGAAAGGACATGCAGGTGGGCAGAGGGGATGGGGTTGCATTGTTAGTAAGAAATGAAATTAAATGGATTTTGCTCTGTGAAAGTTAAGCTTGCATTTTTACATCAGCAGTCCGGCAACTGAACTTATCAAGTTTTATGTTTTCTTTTTGAGTTGAAACTACAGATTGTTATGACATCATTGCAGAGCATTATTCCCAGGAAATCAGGACCAGCACCATTCCACTTACATTTTGTATGATAGAACATAGAACATTACAGCGCAGTACAGGCCCTTCGGCCCTCGATGTTGCACCGCCCTGTCATACTAATCTGAAGCCCATCCCACCTACACTATTCCATGTACATCCAATTGCCTGTCCAATGACGACTTAAATGCACTTAAACTTGGTGAATCTACTACTGTTGCAGGCAAAGCATTCCATACCCTTATTACTCTCTGAGTAAAGAAACTATCTCTGATATCTGTCTTATACCTATCTCCCCTCACTTTAAAGTTGTGTCCCCTCGTGTTTGCCGTCCCCATACTTGGAAAAAGACTCTCCCTGTCCACCCTATCTAATCCTCTGATTATCTTGTATGTCTCTATTAAGTAACCTCTCAACCTTCTCTCTAACGAGAACAGCCTCAAGGCCCTCAGCCTTTCCTCGTAAGACATTCTTTCCATACCAGGCAACATCCTAGTAAATCCCCTTTGCTGGGTTACGCCAGCAATTGATCATAATTTCATAGGCAGAGGATTTATCTGGCTGGTCCAGTTCCATTTCTGGTCAATTGTAATCCCTGTGATGTTGATGGTGCATGATTCATTCAGTATCATAAATCGTAATGCCATTGAAGATCAGTGCAAGATGGTTAGATTGTTAGAAATAGTCAATGCCCGGCACAGTGTGTGTTGGGCATGAATTTTACTTGCCGCTTGTCAGCCCAAACCTAGATATTGTCCAGGCCTTTCTGCATTTGGATATCAACTGCTTCAATTTCTGAGGAGTTGTGAATGATGCTGAACATTGTGCAGTTCTCAGCAAACATAATTCAGGGAAAGTGATTGATGAAACAATTGATGAAAATGGTTGGGCCTAGGACATTACCCTAAGGAACTCCTGCAGAGATGTCCTGAAACTGAAATGAATCACATGCAACTGCATTAAATATCTACTGGTAATGTACTGGTAATGACTCCAACCTGCAGAGTTTTCTCTATAATTCCCATTGACTGCAGTTTTACTTGGGCTCCTCGATGCCATATTTGGTCAAATGCTATCTTGATGGCCCCATGGCTCCATGTGGGGCCAAGGTTGGGAGTGGCCCTGTTGGAACACAAACTGCATCAATGAGCATTTTATTCATATGCAAGTGCTGCTAAATCTCACTTTTGAAGATCCTTTCCAGCATTTTGCTGATGTCTGAGAGCAAAAGTCGATAAGCAAAACTGGAGTCATTAGGAATCAGGGGAAACACTCTGCTGGTTGGAGTCATACCATTCATAAAGGAAAGTGATTGTGATAAGTGCCGGTTTTTGGCTCAGTTGAATTCATTTTCACTGTCCTGTGCCTTTACCTATTTCTCGATATTCCTTGAAATGAATTGGATTAGCTGAATCTACATGCTGGAAAAATTGGTATAGGCTTTCTTAAAATGTTTCTAAGTTCACTTAAGTAACCTTACAAGTTATTTTACAACCATGTTAACACTCACTCATATTGTAGTCTTCTCGCCCTGTATAACTATAAAAGTAAGGAAGTCTGAACCTTCAGAAGACTCCAACACCAACTCGGAAGTGGGAACTGTTTCAGTGATTTCCAGATGTTAGATAATTGCCATTGCAAGTTTCAACTTCCTCACAAATTCCTGGGGAGTCGGCTGTATTGAGATTTGTGCATTGTCCTGATGTGCAACAACTGAAGCTTGGATTAGCTGCCACCACGCGCGGTGGGGAAAGACCACTGTGTAAGGCCCTTCTGCCTAAGAATAACAGGGGCCCATTCAGTAACTGGGTTCCGCTGATACCTCAGCTAAATGCCAAGAGGCTGGATGGTTAACATACGGAATTGTAAATACCAGTGAGTCAGTCTGTTCTCTGAATGTAAAGATGTGTAAAGTATACATCTGAATGGCATCATCAACCGTACAAAGATTTGTATGAATCAAAGATTTCTTTGAATAAAGTATATTTTTGAAATAAAAAAATTCTATTTCAGAACACTTGGAGCAATGTAGGATATTTTCATACAACATATGCTATTCTTCCTCAGGATCTTTGAAACCTCAAACTGGATTCTACAGTTGGAAAAATGTTTAATTTTCCAGAATATCTGGCTGCATTTGATGAGTGCAAAATTGACCCAACAATCATTTTGAAAGAATAATTAATGGATTCTATTTTGAGTAAATTAAGCTTGATAAGCTGATCGATCAGAATTAGTCTCATGAAATGACTTGATATTTTAACCAATAGTGTCATAGAGAGTTCATGTATAAGAATCTTTCCTGTCTTACTATGTGGTTTTAAATCCAAATCGTAGAATGTTAATCATATGAACCTATGTAGCATGGACAATTCCATATTGTATCCAAATCATGAATTTAAACATTGAACTTCTGTAAAATAGGAGGAGTAAATCATACCAATATATTAAGCTTACTTACTGTAAGACATTCTGAATAAGATCATCATCCATGTATGTATTACAGCTATCCCATTCTTAACACATACACACAGTTTTGTATTTGGGATGCATGGAGGAAATTCTCATCCACAAAGTCGTTATCAATTTAAAAACAAAATTGGTAAAACATCACATTGCAAAATTTATCAAATAGATTAGAAATTTTCAGTTCATTTCACCTATATTTAATAAAATGCCATGTTGAATGCTGTTCTGGTTTTTAAATTGGTTGCCACATTGCAAAGAAGACCATTTTCAGGAAAGCTAAGAGAAATTTGATGAGAGGAACTCTTAACAGAGTTCCAGGTATGTATGGAGAAACATAACACATCTTACAAAGAATGCCCCGTGTGTTTGGGAAAATTGACCAAAGCTGACCTTACTGACCTAAACATCCTTTAGCAGTCTCTGGGCTCAAATAAATTATGTAGCATGAACAATGTGGTCATCTGTCAATAGGCTGTGTAAGGAGCCAAATTAATGGGTTGAATGGCCTGAGGATCTCTTTTTTTTAAAATACTTCCCAAACATTTTTCCAACATGGAGCCATTTTGGTGCTTGCAAGTTCCAGGGACTCCAGACCTGTGAGAGCACTGGAACAGGGGAAAAGACCTGTGAATGCAAGCCTGGGTGTACCTGTGTGGGCCTTGGCATGGAGGTATACATGGGAGAGGCGTCCCAGATGGGGAAATCTAAATTAAAATCCAAATCATAAAACAACCAACCTTTTCAGGACACTTAAAAGGGGCCACACAGCTATTAAACACTCTGAATTCCATGGCAGCCAAAATTGCCTCAGATATCATGACCCAGAAAGCTTGCATTGTGCTCCCACTTGAGGTCGCAGCCCAGGTTTGGGAACCTCTGTCCTAAATCTTGGAAAAATATGTTGTTATGTCATTAGTAACCAAAATATCAGTTAGCAATGTAACAGCATTTTGTTTTTGTTATAAATAAAGGTTTATTGTCCAAGTTAAATGAATCCATTTTTGAACCAATAGTACTCCTCAGAACTATATGCTCAAGCAGAAATTATAATTTAAATCCACTTTTCATGTAATGATAAACTGATAGGGTCATTGGTATAAATTTCTTTTCTTTAATGTGTGTATAGTTTTGCCAGGTTTTAACGTAACACTGATTAAGCAAGAAAATATTACAGGCTTTAAACATTTTAATATTCCAGTTATCACATATCTAAATAGAACATTTTTGCTGAATTAATTGTAGACGATAAAGACCATAACCTGCAATTTTTAAAAAATTGCTTTTTAGTTGGATATTTGTTTTGAAATGTTACTATAAATCAAAATTGACATGACCAATAAGTTGCAAAATGTATTTTCAGCACTTATTCTTCGTAATAGGTCAGTAGAATAATTTGTTTGTTTGCCTGTAGCTTGCAGAAGTTTAATGAGCTGAAACTAGATCTCAACCCAAAAGAGAAAACCTATAAATGAGATAATTGTCCAGAACAGTGCTTCAGTAAAACCAAATTGTGTTTTGATGTTGTTTTTAATCTGGTTTTTCACTTTGGCAAAGCACCTTAGTTTTTTTATTGACTGAAAATCATTTTTAAAATGGTTACCGTGGTTGAAGTTGACCTCAGTTCTCCTCTTTAAATAGTGTTGTACAATTTTTATGACCCAGCGGCAGACCTTTGGGTAAAACTGGTCCATGATATGACACACAAAGTTAAATCTTATGTGCTTTGGCTAAGTATTAATTTTGTTGAGTTTCATTGGAGGAGTTCTTTCTGAGGCTTACTATGCATTTTCAGGTCATCATCCAGTTTCTCCTCATTAACCACCTACACCACCCCAATGGAACCCCCTCAACCAATGCTAATATGATTCTCCCACTCACCATAGCCAGAAGAACTCAGTGTTGCCCAGATATCCCAGAATGCACCACCACATTGGCACCAGTGACCTATTGTATATCCTACTTTCATTTCCCGCAATATCTACCTGTCTGTTTGAAGGAGTAAAGCAGCCCCCTAAAAAGCAAAAAAAAGTCAAGATTGATGGTGGGCTCCCAAACATTCAGCCCTCGCCCATTATAAGGACAGACCCCTGACAGCCCTAAGTGGCTGACTGAGCATGTCGAATCTCTGGGACTAGTAATGGAAGTTGTCCTTGATGTATTGTGGTGGAACCTGTGGGATGAGTGTGGGACCTTGACTTGACTGAGTGCTGCTGCCATCCAAGGCCGTGTTTCTGTCTTTGTGTCTGCACTAAATGATGGTGCAAGACAGAAGTACTAAGTTTGCTAGCTGTGGTTGAGGTGGCAAACCACAAAAAAAGGAAAAATAGGGATGCTGTGAGTAACTGAACAGGCTGAAGGTGAGGGAGGGGTAAGAGAGCGAGCGAGCAGCCCTGAAATATAGCCTGCTTCAGTCTGAGAGCTGGGTCCCTGCTGTGTATCTGTGCAGCAGCATTGCAGTGATCTTTGCTGGTGTGCCCCATTGTACAGTGTGGCTGTGCAACAGCAAGGTTCAAGTGGATCGGGGACATGCCATGGTGATAACGAGAGTCTGGCAAGTGTCTGATGCTCAGGCCTGTGGATGTGGGCAGATGTAGCCGCTGCCCATGGAGTTAGCCCTGAAATGCAGGAGCCGGGTGGCTATGTCAGAGATCCAGAGGTGGAAGCAGCAAACTAGACTCGCTAAGTATGCCCTTAGATTATCATGTCAGGAATTCTCAGCGACTAGTTTCCTCACTATAGGATAGAAAACTGTTTATTAACCAGTGAGATTTGCAGATCACAGGCTGACAGCAGGCAATAATTCCCATTAATAGGCATGTCACCACTCACTGGCAACATGTATCTCATCTCAATACCTCCAGCTCTGTTGGAAAAGGCAACTAGTTGCTCCTGTTGTCCCCCAGAAACGCCTCTCTGGACTTTCACATGATTGTGCAAGATTTCTCATCATTGACCATGTCACTCAGGTCCTATAAGATTCTATCCAACATTTCCTCCACTGTTATATTGTCCTGCCCTGTCCCCAGACCTCTCTATACCCCGCTCCTTCATTATGCATCATGTTTCCTCACAGAAACCTCAGTACAGATTGATTCTATTACAGCAAACTTTGTTTTAAATAGCACCTTATGAACCAGTACTTCTGATAAATAGGTAAAAATTATAAACCTCAAATACTGTATTACTCTAATTATTATAGTTTTAAAAGGTTATTTGCTTCAATGTAAATATACTTGTTCAATGAAATATTCACAGTTGATTCAATTTCTCCTCAATTACTGCAATCTTTTCCTGATTTCTGAGTAATTTGAATCTGAGTAATTTCTCCGGTCCTCCCTCCTTGTTCAATAAAGGATCAAGACAAAAGGTGGAAAATTATACACCAATTAGCCTAACCCCGGTTGTTGGTAAAATTCTAGAATCCATCGTTAAGGATGAGATTTCTAAATTCTTAGAAGTGCAGGGTTGGAATAGAACAAGTCAGCATGGATTTAATAAGAGGAGGCCGTGCCTGACAAACCTGTTAGAATTCTTTGAAGAGGTAACAAGTAGGTTAGACCAGGGAAACCCAGTGGATGTTATCTACCTAGACTTCCAAAAGGCCTTAGATAAGGTACCTCATGGGATGTTGCTGAGTAAGGTCAAGGCCCATGATGTTTGAGGTGAGCTACTGGCATGGATTCAAGATTGGCTGTCTGACAGAAGGTAGAGAGCTGGGCTAAAAGGTTCTAAATGTTCAAAATGACAGCTGGTGACAAATAGTGTCCTGCAGGGTTCAGTGTTTGGGCTGCACCTGTTCACTTTATATAGTAATGATCTGGATGAAGGGACTGGGGGCATTGTGATATAGTTTGCCGATAGTACAAAGTTAGGTGGACAGGCAGGTAGTATTGAGGAGGTGGGGAGGCTGCAGAAAGATCTAGACAGTTTAGGAGAGTGGCCCAGGAAATGGCTGATGAAATTCAACGTGAGCAAATGTGAGGTCTTGCACTTTGGAAAAAAGAATACAGGCATGGACTATTTTTTAAACGGTGAGAAAATTCATAGAGCTGAAGTATAAAGGGATCTGGGAGTGCTCGTCTAGGATTCTGTAAAGGTTGACTTGCAGATTGAGTCCGTGATTAAGAAAGCAAATGTAATGTTGTCATTTATCTCGAGAGGATTGGAATATTAAAGCAGCGATGTGCTTCTGAGACTTTATAAAGCTCTAGTTAGGCCCCATTTAGAATACTGTTTCCAAGTTTGGGCCCCACACCTCAGGAAGGACATACTGGCACTGGAGTGTGTCCAATGGAAATTCACACGAATGATCCCTGGAATGTAGCTCCAACATACGATGAACGGTTGAGGATCCTGGGATTGTATTCATTAAAGTTCAGAAAGTTGAGGGGAGATCTAATAGAAACTTACAAGAAAGTGCATGGCTTAGAAAGGGTGGATGCTGGGAAGTTGTTTCCATTAGGCAGGGAGACTAGGACCTGCGGGCACAGCCTTAGAATTAGAGGGGGTCAACTTAGAACAGAAATGAGGAGACATTTCTGCAGCCAGAGAGTGGTGGGCCTGTGGAATTCATTGCCACGGAGTGTAGTGGAGGCTGGGACGTTAAATGTCTTCAAGGCTGAGATTGGTAAATTCTTGATCTCGGCTATGAATTAAGGGCAATGGGGAGAGTGTGGGTAAGTGGAGTTGAAATGTCTATCAATCATGATTAAATGGCGGAGTGAACTCGATGGGCTGAATGGCCTCACTTCCACTCCTATGTCTTATGGTCTAATTAGTTGAGGGACTAAGTGAGAAGTCTCTCTACTGATAAGTTTTATTTAAGGCAAAATTGCATTACTATTTCAGTGATATATGCTGTGATGTGTATACCCCCGTGTAATGTTTCCATTACGTAGTGTGTGTTTTTACATTTGATTATGTGGACCCCCTGATTATCCGAAATATTTGATCAACCAACACGCCCCATAGGTGATGGTTAATAAAATACTGTCTATAATGTAGCAGTGAGCTTCATCTTCTTATTGCTCTCCATGGAAATAAATTCCTCCAAAATTCTGTATTTGACATGTCAGCTGTGATGATATTGTATTTCTGCCTTTGTTCAGGACTCATGTACAAGTACAAAAAAAGTTTCTCCTTATCCACAGCATTGGATTTCTTTACAGATTTGAAGACCTGTATTAGGTCTCCTCTCAGTTTTTCCTTTTCTTGAGAAGATAGTCCCAGCCTGCTGAAAGTTTCTTGGAAGCTACGATTCTCAATTTTAATCACATTGTCTGCCCTGTCTCTGTCATTTTATGTCTTGCTAATTTGCAGAGATAACACATACATTCCTATGTTTAGAAGTGTTTTGTTTACAATGCTTCTAAAATGTCCCTGCTCAAGGTCACAGCTTCTTACTTCTGTTTCTCTGTCGCCACACCCTGGAAACCAACAGTGAGCAAAGAACATGTAGATGTGCCTACTCCAACAAATGAACAATTGAGTGCTGTCGGTGTAATCTTTTGTCCTTGCTCATGATGAGTGTGGTAGTGCAAGGCATTTAATCAGGCGAAAAGGCGTGGATGGACAGATTGCTCCCTTCCTTTCTCCAACTTCCCACTCCATTCCTGCCTCCACCCACCCACTCACTTCCTATCTCCACTTGATATCCATGACAGGAAAATCAATGGATTGCCTTCCTGCCCTGTTGCCAATTGAGGCCCTAAAAAACAGTTAATGCCCACTTAAAAACCACATCCCATTGCTGCAATTATTAATCCAGTGGTGTGTGTGATGGGTGGGATGGTCATCGTGAGAGAGGAACAACAAGAAAAACCTGGCTTCTGGACCTCCAGGGTTAGTCCCTTATTCAACGACACTCAATGCCTGATTGAGGGACCCAGCACCACAAAGCCAGGATCCACATGAGAACTATCGCTGCCCTTATTGGTCAAACCCAGTCTTTCTCCTCCCTCACAAGTCCCTTCCCACCATCCCTCGTGTGGGACTGGATATTCTTCTACCTAGTCAATCTGAGGTCTCAGATGGCTGTAGTACCAACAACAGCCACTGTCTCCCTGGGTGTGCAGCTGAGGTACTGCTTGGCCTCTGATTGGTTGACAGCTCTTGGCAGGAAGGACCTCTATTTCCAGGCTGTTTAATTCAGGGTATGACCTGCCCTGATAAAAGATGCAAGGAACTTGTCAAAAAGAGACAACGTGGACTTCACACCAGTTTCTAGCCAGTGGGTAAGAATCCATTATCTCCATTAGATTTCAACCTACAACCTCTCTCCCTTGCATAAGTAAAGGACTTTATTTAATACATGACCATCCTACACAACAAACACAGTGCTCAAATCTAGGAACTTAAGGTCATGGTGATTGGTTCAATGAGATGGATGATCAACACGGTCACTCAACAGCAAAAGAAATTTTTTTCATGGTCACTGTGCTTGAAGTACCATGGTCTGCTCAATATAAAGTAACTCACATTCTGTTTTATAAAGTTATCCAACTATGATTTGGTCATTTGATGTGATAGACCTCAACTTCCAACTTCACATCATGGTTCCCTTGTGCCTTTTCGCTTGTTGAAACAGTTTTTTTTACCTTGAGATGTGAATTTTGCTTAAGCAGGGTTTTTAGCAATGCTAATGTTAACCCTTGTAACATAAGAAACTAGACATGAATACCACGATATTGAAGAACCCAGCAGACATTTATTACAAGTAGCTATTATATCACTTTCACAGACACACAGGTACCTGGGCAAACATTCCACTTTTAGATTAAACAGACAGCATACTTTCAATAGCATGTCATGCTTCAAGTGATGTCAGGCTAAGATAGAGTATGAGATCTTTATACCCTCAGGTCACCTGAAATGACAGCAATGGCATCATGAGCATGTCATTTAATTGTACATTGGCAATATTCACTCTATCTTTCAGCAAGATGACGGCAGAGTAAGATACTCCAGCAAGAGTGCCTCTCCTCAGCCTGTTCTTTTACTTTTTACTCTCTCTTTTTATTGCCTTCTTTCTACATTTGTTTTTCAAGTAATGACTTGAACTTACCTGGAGGGGAATGGAGGAGTTGGCAAGTCCCGGAGGCAAATCCAGAATGAAGACCTGTGCAAAGAAGCAGTCCTGGAGGGGAATAGAGTCCCGGAGGGGAATAGAGTCCCAGAGCGGAGGCCGGCAAGGGGGAAATGTGTCCCAGAGCGGAGGCCGGCGAGGGGAGGCAAACCCGGAGCATTGACAGGCGAGGGGAGGCAATCCTGGAGTGGAGGCTAGCATGGGGGGTGGGGGGGGGCGCAGTCCTGGAGGAAACTTACCTTGGAGCAGCTGAGAGCTGGTGTGGAACAGACTGGAGGCTTAGAGTGGAGCGGGGACGGTTGTTGGACTGGGGCCTGGCACGGGTGGTCAGACCATGTGTGGAAGCTTCTGTGCTCAGCTCCTGCAATGTAATATTTATTTGTAATTTGTTTATCTGACTGTAATGTCTATCCTTTTAACTATGTCTTATTTCTAACTTATAATGTGAATCACTGAAAAATAATGCAACTACTTCTCTTTTTTTTGTATCTAAGATTTGTACCTAGGGATTATATGATGCCATAAGTGGCGATATTGTAAAACTTTTCACTGTGCTCCTGTACTTCTGTATTTGAGTACACGTGACAGCTAAGGATGTTCTATATTAACTGTGATTGCTTCTAATTTCACTCTGAGATTCTAATTCGATAATGTTGGTTTAAGAATAGTCAGTGGCGTGTGAAAGTTACAATCAGTCATAGTTTTAGCCGGAGTGTAGTCAGAGAGCATAGGATGGATTGATACATATGAAGTATGATATGACTGGATTGTTCAGATGCTTTCTCCTCTGACATGCTCAGCTTGTTCAGTGCTGCCATTTTACTCTGGGTTACATCATGATATTAGACATTGGTGAATTCCATACTCACTAGGATCTCCATGATTGATGGGAAGTAAAGTTAAGTCCCTTGTTTGCATGGTAGGCTCCAGAAAACCACATGTTGTAAACAACCCTACGAGAGTGTTAATGACCGAAGTGGTGGTTAAGGAGTTTGAAGTAATTTCCAGTCATTTGCTTGGATATTGAACAATACACAAACACATTGATTGAAAGGGCTGCCTGCAGTTCTCCAAAAATATCCGCTGGAAGTTGTTGCCATGGTTTTATGGCCATGAAGTCAATTCTGGAGGTGCAGGACAGATTTTAACAGATTTCTCATTGAATGTACATGCTACACCATTCCTAATGAAACTTTCTGTGCAGCAATTTATTTCTGGCTGCCGGACTGCTTCCCAGGATTGTTATCTCATCTTAACAACATCCTGATGTTGTTCATAGAAAAGGTGCAATATTCATTGTTGTTGCACTTTCAGATTAAATGCTCAAATTCTGCATGCAACAGTTTTCAGCAAACATTGTCTGTTCATTGCATATTCTGTAATACCAGATCAGTTTTTCCTGGATTTCATGAGGGCAGTTGGCTTCTAACTAATGACTTACTTTCTGTCCTATACCATCTGTCACTGATTCTGCCTTTAGCACTTCTATAGGTGCAAGTAGAGGTTGCAGTTCTACTGTCCCCATGGCCCCCTCATATCTCTATGCCAACTTATTGCCTACACACCCCTTCTCCTAACATGCCAACTAATTGAGATTCCAAAGTACCCATGTACATAGGACGGAAATATGTAGTTCTATTACTAAAGTTTTATTATCAAATTTATTGATAATTGAGAAAAGCAATGTCATTCATAAAACTATCTTTTTGACACTTTTTGACAAGTCCCAATAAGTTGGGGCAGTTTCAAGAGGTTATCATGTTAATGGATCAGAATCCTGAAGTACTGTTAGCAATTTAAATCTGCAATTCCAAAGCTGTTTTTAAAAGAGGACTGATACAGCCCATAGGCAATGTTCCAGTCCACGAGCTGGGTGTGTGTCCCTGAGCACAGTGTCCTGGCTGAAACATTGCAATGATAGTTGGCAGTGCAGCATTGAAGGGCGGGCATGTCCTGTACCTAGATCAGAGATGTTCCAATATGGCTTTGAGGCTGGCACATTTGGATGCCAACAATCTGTAGACATTGGTTCTAAGCAACCAGCACCCATATCTTCAGATTGTTGATGCCTGGTTTCGAATGTGGAAGTTCCTCACAGCCAGCAGTGAGCTAAAGCCACCAAGTACCCACTCTGCCCTCCATGTCAAGACTTCTTGACATCTAGCTTGTTTGGCACATTTGCTAAGAGTAGAAGTTGAATGTTGATGAGATGAATTGCAGTGATACAAAGTTGTTTAACAAGTTATAAGCTCCTTTTACTATGCAATTTGCTGCTGCCTAGTGAAAAACTCACCTTGCCACACAGCAGTTGCATGAAAGACTCAATAAGTTTCTTCTCATGCTGAGCATCTCATGTGGTTATGCTGCAATTTGGTGCCAGAGCTTGTATCATTCAGAGCACAATAAAATTCCACAATAAGCCCATGTTTGCTCATTTTTATGTCTGATGCTATTTCTTTATTTGGATTCTAGTGCCTTTCCCATCTTCTCTCAAGTTTGTTTGAGTAGTCACAGATATAATTCACCTGGATCTGGGGTCTTCCCCTTGGGTTTGTCTATTTCAGTAGATTAATTACCACGTAACATTTACGTGAGGGATTTTCATCATCAGATCGTGCTCTTGAAAACCACTAATATATTTAACAGTACTGTACATAGGCATGCTACACCTTTTCTCAAATGACCATCTAAATCAGTTCTGTGACATTAGCAAATAATGCAGTAATCTGATTCGGTGGTTCATTGTGTCAAGATACCATTACAAAGATTTCTTTGTTTGGTCAATGTATTTGATTTGCTACAATCTTTTGCATTGGCGTTGTGTTCACCTGCTGTGTATGCATTCTGTACTGTAATAAATTCTTCTTTCATTAGTTAAATAATTCCTCACAGTTAAAGCTTGAGTTGTATTGTACAAATGCAAGTTTATATCACAGACACGCAAATAACGATTATAGTGATTACACTGTAAACTTATTGAAACTGGTGTTCTGGATACCAGGATCAGACTTGGTTTCTGTGAATTTCTCTTCTGACTGCCTGTGAGCTTTCCTCCAAAGGGGCATCACTATTCTCGGAGAACTTTATGCTAATTCCTCCTAATAATAAAGTCCAGACCTCCTTCTCTATGTCAAATCATGTTACCTGCTGCTCACCAATGTAAAATGAAGTGAGGTTCCATCTGGCCAACCCTCCAGACACCAATATAATGGCCATCTAGATAGTTTAATTGCTTAATTTAATTTAATTTAATTTAATTTAATTTTAGCTGGTGTGTCCTGTTAGGCAACATGAGATGCCTTGGGCATCTCAGATAATGTGATGACATACTGGCTGCATTATTCTAGTTAATCTTCAATGTTAATCCAAACCCTTATCTGAGATCTTGTTACCTTAGATGGGATATAAAGCAAGTTCTAACATCCATACAATTCCTACTGTGCAGCCAGAGGCCATTCAGCCGATTGAGTCAGCACCAACACTCTAAAGAGCATCCCACCCAGACCCATGACCCCACCCTATACCCATAGCTCTGCATTATCCATGGTTAATCCACTAAGCCTGCACATCTCTAGACAATATGGGGTAATTTAGCATGGCCAGTTCATCTAGACTGCACATCTTTGAACTGCAGGAGGAAACCAGAGCACCTGGTGGAAACCCATGCAGACACAGAGAGAATGTGCAAATTCCATATAGACAGTCACCCAAGGCTGGAATTGAACATGGGTTCCTGGCACTGTAAGGCAGCAATACTAACCGCTATTTGTAGTTTGTACTTTGAATTTTTATTTAGTTAAATTCATATTGATCTTATCTTTATAGTTGAATTTGCTTAAAAACATTTTGTCTGTAAAATAGTAAACTTTCTTGACTTGCTTGGGAACTTCCACTATGTAATTAACTGCTGCGTATACTTTGCCGTGTTGACTCTCATTTGACTTAATTTTCCTTAATGTTCCAATTTCTGCTGTGAGGATTTGGGCACCTAATTAGAAAGCACCTTGCAATATTTCATGTAAACTTCTAACTCTGTCTAAGAATCTGTTTTCAAAGGCTCTACTGTTAGAGGAACACAATGATATTACATTACTAAAACTTTGAAAAACTAACCCTACTTGAAGTGACCGAAGAGATGAAAAGGTAACTTAATTCTAACAGTCCTTTCTAAGAAAGAAATTATCACAATAGATACAGAAAATGACTTAGAATTGTGATCTACAAAAAGCAAAGCCAAAAGTAGAGGTTGTATAACTTTGTACTTGATTATAAAAGGTTAGTTAATTTGCTAGGAGTGAAATCTTGTGGAGTGTGTAGGGGACTTGGCTGCTGGCTGGAGAGCAAGCAACAGATGCCCACCTCCTATTTCATGGCAGGTCCACCACATATTATTCCACTCAGGCACTTGACAGTCTGGCGATGGGCCTTCGATCAAAGGCCCTGGGTGGAGATATCATTGGCAATAGGCACTGAGTGTGTTTGAATGAGAGACTTCCCTGGGAGCATGTGTAAGAAACACTGCATGGAGTTGTTTTCTGTAGTCTCTGTGTGGTTAGCCCATTGCCCACTTTAAATAAGGCTCCAAATGGGCAATTAGCAGTGAATAAGGAAGGCCATGCATTGGCCTTCCTGCCATGGACATAATCGCAGTGGAGGCAGGAAGTGGGTATTTTCACAGAAGATCCCACCTGAGGAATTTAACTGGGAACTCAATAGAAACCGTAATGAAAACATTGCTAAAACATTATTCACTTACTTGTGAGAGGAGTACAAATAAAATGTCCTCAATCTGTCTTTGTTCCTAATGCTCAGTTCTACACCCAAAATCTCCTTTCTCCCTTGGTGATGCTTTGATGGGAAATGAATTATCATTTTGCTGAGCAGTGATGGCCAAAAGATGAATCAATCTTTGGACCAGCATGCAGATTTTCTTTTTGCTCTTTACTGAAGTGTAAATGCATGATATATTTTGTCTTCCACATGCTCTGAAATTATCGTAATCAAGGTGCTCTGTTACCCATTGAGAATAGAGATTTTATTCAGAAGCTCTGACATGAAATCCCTTGTCTAATTGAAAAAGAAGTTATACTGGTTATTAAGAGGTTCAGAGGCTGACCAACCCATGTAATTGTACGCTGTTTTACATTGCAGTAGTGTTGGGAGATGATTGGTCATAGCTCCTGATTTATTCTACGTGGCCAACAGAAATGTAAAATTAATTATTGCAATCCCAAATTTTATAAACCATTAAACTTGTAAATCTTTGTGGGATGTTAATTCTCTATCAATATCTCAATTAATATGAATTTAAAACTACAAACCCGCAGAAGCCATATACATAAATTCTTGCTTTATTGACCAGGATGCAAAACATAATGGAAAAAAGATGCTGAGTAGCCTAGAGATTCCCCATGATTTCCATCCAGATGGTGGTTTAATCTAATTGGAATTGAATAAAAGTGCTTAAAATATTCAGGATTCTGCCAGGTGCACTCAGCTCCTGACCTCATTAGTCAAGGTTTAAACATGGACAAAGAGCTGAACATGAGGCAGTCACCTTCACTTCCCCTCTTAAGGCATCAAAACAACATTTGACGAGGTGTGGCTTCAAGAAGTACTGAGCCCAACTTGAGTCAATGGAATCAGGTATCAATCTCCACTGTTTGGAATGATACTTAGTGCAAAGGAAGTTAGTTGTGTTCAGTTAGGGTGAATTATCTCAATCCAAGAATATCACTTCAAGAGTTTCTCAGAGTGGAGTGCTGGGTTCAATCATCTTCAGCTACTTCATCAATGGCCTTCCCTCCATCATAAGGTCAGAGGTCTACCTGCAACTCCACTAGGTGAGATATGCAGCTGCACCCCAAGGTGTCTTTATTCAGCAACACTACAATTAACTGTATAAGTCCTGCCCTGGTTTGCCTTACCAAAATTCCCTCACATTTATCTAAATTAAATTCTATCTGCCATCCCCAGAGTCCTGTTGTACTCTGAGATATTCTTCGCTGTCTATTACATCACCTATTTTGGTGTCATCTGCAAACTGACTAACCATGCATGTCATCTTTCAGATGTAGAGATGTTGTATACCAAAGGAACAGGTGGGACTTAAACTCAGCCCTTCTGGCTCAATAGTTTTGGGACAGTATCACTGCATCACAAGAGCCCATGCTGTCACCTGGACACTTATTGACATCTAAAAGTCAATTTGTCTTAAACAGACCCGATCGTGAAACTGGTCACGTCCCTAGCTTAGAATGCTGATTTCCACTAATTGAATCTTTATGGGGTTTTCATGGTATTACACCCAGAGTCTTTAAGCTGCAAGCAAATTCTAACTACCTGAGGTTTCATAGGGGAAAATAAAATCAGTTGGGGTTTTTCCAAATCCTGCTTCAGTGTTAGATGAAATTTTTATTGGAGCAATAGTACCAAGGAATGCTCAGCTAGTACACAGCACCACGATGCTCCAGCTCAGATTCCTCTAATGCTAACTCATTCTTATACCTCACTGTAACCCTTCAAACTTTGAACCAGACTATTCTCCTTTGTATGTGGACTTGATTATCAGTTTCCCCCGTAACAACAAAAGCCTCTTAGCTCATGGCACTGTGCATAGTCTCATAGGGCATGTATCTTTCTCCTCATGAGGTTTGTTCCTTTATTATTCATCAGCTTAATCTATCTAAATATAATTGCTTTAAAAAAATGGCTGGCAAGAATATTAGCTTTCTCCTCAGCCTCCATTCAATAATGCTTGGTCATTTTGTTTCAAATTTTTGTCCTGTGTAAGGACTTGAGAAATAGGAACACAGTTAGTACTTTCGGGCCCTTCCAGCCTGCTCTGCCATTCAATAAGATAATAACTGATTTTCTGCCTCAACCTCACATTCCAGTCTTATCTCTTGCTTCTGTCAGTAACAATCCATCTATCACCATTGTGAATAGACTCTATGACTCAGCACCCGCAGCTCTGCAGACAGAGAATTGCAAAGATTTAAAAAGCAAATGTTAATTTGAGGAAAATATTTGTTTACAGAATGAGTGATTCACGTCTGAATTGAACTGTCTGGGTGGAGGTAGGTTCCACTGAGATATTCAAGGGGGCATTAGATGATTATTTGAACTGGAACCGTGTGCAAGGCTTTGGGGAAAAGCGACAGAGAATGGGGCTAAGTCATGATGCTCATTTGTTGAGCCAGTCCAGGTACAGACTGGCCTCCTTCTGTATCCTGAGATTCTGTGATTCTTTGAATGCTGAAATTTCTCCACACTGCAGTCCTAAATGGATGACCCTTTATTTTGAAATCATGACCTCTAGTTCTGGTTTGAGGAAACGTCCAGCCAGCATCTACCCTGTCAGCTTCTGTATGTTTTAATTCATCCATATCTGTTCATCTGAGTATGAGAGAATATAGGCCTAATCTACTCATTCTTTCTTCATACCACAATTGCCTCATTGCAGGATCCTGTCCAAAATGTCACATTTTAGCAAAACCAATTTTAAATCTCCTCTTTTATTCCAGTCTATTATTCTAATATTTTATTCGTGAGAAAAAGCACCAAAGATTCAGACAGTACTCCAGATTTGGCTCATTCGAGCTTTACAAAACTGTAGACATGCTTTTTTATTCACACACTCCAGTCGCTTTTTAATAAAGGATAATACAACACTTACTTTCCCAATTGTTTGCTTTACCCACCTGTTATTATAATCTGTCATTATTACTGACAAGTCAGATCCCAGACAAAAATCTGGCTTGTTATGTTGTTGGGTTTTTTTCTATTCAGAAAGGTAGTCTTTCACTGAGAGACAAGCATGCACTGTTGAAGATTTGGTTTTAGCAATAAAATAGAAATTCATTAGACAAAATAAATAAAGCTAAAATAGAATAGATTTTTTTTTACACGTCACACAATATAGAAATTTTGCAACACATGGTGAAATGAGAGCAAACAGAATGCTGGAGAAACCATCAATGTCTGGTAGCATCAGTGGAGTGAGAAACAGAGTTAGTGTTTCAAGGCCAATATACATAGAGTGATAGAGGTGTACATCACAGAAACAGACCCTTCAGTCCAACTCATCCACGTCGACCAGATATCCTAAATTAATCTAGTCCCACTTGCCAGCATTTTACCCATATCCCTCTAAGCCCTTCCTATTTATGTACCCATCCAGATGCTTTTTAAATGTTGTAATTGTAACCAGCATCCACCACTTCCTCTGGCAGCTCATTCTATACACGCACAACCATCTGTGTGAAGAAGTTGCCCCTTGGGTCTCTTTTAAATTTTTCCTCTCTCACCTTAAACCTAGTTTTGGACTCCACTACCTAGGGGAAAAGACCTTGGCTATTCTCCCTATCTATGCCCCTCCTGATTTTATCAACTTCTGTAAAACGTTTGAGCTATAGGGAGGGGCTGAATAGACTAGGGCTATTTTCCCTGGAGTATTGGAAGCTGAGGGGTGATTTTATAAACTTCTATAAAATCACCCCTCAGCCTACGATACTCCAGGGAAAATAGCCCTAGCCTATTCAGCCTCTCCCTATTGCTCAAACCTTCCAAACTTTGCATCATCCTTGTAAATCTTTTCTGAACCATTTCAGGTTTCACAACATCCTCCCTATAGCAGGGAGACCAGAATTGAATGCAGTATTCTAAACGTGGCTTAGCCAATGTCCAGTACAGCTGCAGCATGACTTCCCAACTCCTATACTCAATGCACTGATTAATAAAGGCAAGCATACCAAATGCCGCCTTCACTATCCTGTCTACTTGTAACTTTACTTTCCAGGAACTATGAACCTGCACTCCAAGGTCTCTTTGTTCAACAATACCCCCAGGACCTTTCCATTAAGTATATAGGTCCTGCCCTGATTTGCCTCTCCAAAATGCAGCACCTCACATTTATCTAAATTAAACTCCATTTGCCACTCCTTGGCCCACTCGCCCATCTGATCAAGGTCCCATTGTACTCTGGGGTAACCTTCCTGGCTGTCCACTACACATCCAATTTTGATGTCATCTGCAAACTTACTAATCATACCGCTTATGTTCACTTCCAAATAATTTATATGAATTACAATAAGCAGTGAACCCAGCACCGATCCTTGTGGCACGCCATTGGTCACAGGCCTCCAGTTTGAAAAACAACCATCCACCAATGCCCTCTTTACTACCTTCAAGCCAATTCTCTATGCAAGTGGCTAGTTCTCATTTATTCCAAGTGATGTAACTTTTTCAGAATGGGTAACATATAAATCCATCTATCCAATACCATCACGTTACAGTACTCAAACAAGGAGAGAGTACACTCCTGTATCAGATCAATCGATTTCAGTTAGCTGTTTGTTTCAATTCCTGGTCTTGAGTTGAGAAAAAAGGACAAAAACAGCCTTTTTTCTTGATTTGTCACATAATTGAGGATAAATCTTCTGAGCTTCAATAATTCCCTTAAGTTCACAACAAAACGGGTTTCAAACATGAATCAATACATAGTGCTGGATGAGGTTCTGGGCAAAGAAGCCAGGAAAGTGATCCTTGTGGCAGTGGGGGAACATTTTAGCAATAGCAACCACAACATTGTTCAAATTTGTTCTGGACAAGGAGAAAGGTGGCCTGCAGAAGGTGGCTTTGGATTGGGGGAAAACTGATTTTATTAAAACAAAGCAGGATTAATGTTGTGAAACTTGAAAGGGTTCATAAAAGATTTACAAGGATGTTGCAAGGGTTGGAGGATATGAGCTATAGGGAGGGGCTGAATAGGCTGGGGTTGTTTTCCCTGGAGTGTCGGAGGCTGAGGGGTGACCTCAGCAATACCCCCAGGACCATGAGGGGCATGGATAGGGTAAATAGCCAAAGTCTTTCTCTGAGATGGAGGAGTGCAGAACTAGAAGGCATAGGTTATGGGTGAGAAGGGAAAGATAGAAAAGAGACCTAAGGGGCAACTTTTTCATGCAGAGGGTGGTGCGTGTGTGGAATGAGCTGCCAAAGGAAGTGGTGGAGGCTAGTACAATTGCAACATTTAAAAGGCATCTGGATGGGTATATGAATAGGAAGGGTTTAGAGGGATATGGGCCAAATGCTGGCAAATGGGACGAGATTGGGTTGGGATATCTGGTCAGTATGGACGAGGTGAACTGAAGGGTCTGTTTCCGTGCTATACATCTCTATGACTCTATAACTGTATCTGGCCACAGTTGACTGGGAACAGTTCTTTGCAGCTAAGGCTACAGCAGAGCAATTGGGACCATTCAGAAAGGAGCTGGGGAGAGTATGGGTCCAACATGTTCCCTTGAGATAGACATGTAAAAGCAATAAACTCAGAGGGCCCTGAATGTCTTGGATAACACAGGACTGGATGAGAAAGAAGAGAAGGGGTTTTAGCAAGTCCAAAGGGACCAGTTCAGCTGCAGCCTTAGAGGAATACAGGAAGTGCAGGAGGGACCTTAAGAAAGCAATTAGAAGTGCAAAAAGGTCTTGCAAATAGGATTAGGGAGAACCCTAAGATATTATAAATACATTAGAAAAAGATGTTAACCATGGAAAGAGTGGGGCCCATTAGGAACCAAGGGGGCAATCTGTTTGTGAAGCCACAGAATATTAGGGAGTGTTAAATGAGTACAGAGGAACGAGATGGGTGGGCACTATTTTGTTCGGATAATTGATTATTCAGTTAACTGATTCAATGCCTTTCCTCTGGGGCTCAGAGCTTTCTGTTAAGTCCACTCCCCGTTCAGGGGACATGGCAGCAGTACACTAGACACGAGCCCACGCTACATTCTATTTGTCAACTTCTTAGCTCCTCATAATGGATATATCATTATTTAGTCACATTGTACTTGAAATGTTACCTCTATTTTGTCACTCCACAGACACTACCAGAGGGCTGGGTTTCTCTAGCAATTCTGATTTTATTTACATCCTTTCATAGCATCGCTGTTCTTTTTACAGTTTACTTTCCAACGTAGCTTTGTATCCTTGACAAATTTGGATTTTTTTTCCCTTCATCAAATAATGGATATAGATTGAATAGAGCTGAAAGCCAATCATCAATCCTTGCAAAACTTCAGTTGTTAGAATCTACCAAATCAAAACTGACTGAGTTTATTCCTATTCTGTTTTCAATGCAATAATCAATCCACAATCCATATATTACCATTGATATCTTGCAACCTAAGCTTGTGCAATAACCTCTTATGTGGCATTTTATTGAATGAATTTCCAAAATCCACTTTGCTCCCCCTTATTTCTCTTGCTAGTTATAACATTAGTAATTACTGACAGATTTAATAACATCATTTTCTTTTCCATGTCAACTCAGTTTTTTTGTGTTTTCTCATTCACACTCGAAATGTTGGCTTCTCTGGCTGGAGCAGCATTTATTATCCATCCTGAATTGACCAGAGGGTAGTGTAAGAGTCAACCTTATTGCTGTGGGTCTGGAAGTCACATGTAGGCTGGACCAGGTAAGGATGACAGATTTCCATCCCTAAAGGACATTAGTGAACCAAGGGTTTTTCCAACAATCAACAAGTGTCATAATTGAACACTTAATTCCAGAATTTTTGTTGAATTCAAATTCCTCTATCTGCCATGATTAATTATGTTATGGTTTTCTAAGTGTCTGTCACTATATTCTGAATAAGAAATTCTAGATTTATTTTTTACTACTGATGTCAGGCTAACTAATCTCCCTCTTCTTTTGGTCACAGTAGCATGTTTACTAAAATATGGGAAATTCAGGAAGATCAAAGTTATTCCTTATCACTGTAGCTACCTCTTTTAATAATGTAGGATGTAAGCCATCAGTTTAATGGAATTGTTCAGAATTTGGATTGAAACCATCTAACTATTTTGGCTTGTTAATTGTTGTCACAGCTGTGGTTGCAGTATAAACAAATGATATTGGGAAAGCTCCCATTTCAAAATTCCTTTTCGAGTTATCTTTTTTCATTCACTTGTGGAAAGTAAGGATGAGGGAACATGAATCTGGATCAGTGGTGCTGGAAGAGCACAGCAGTTCAGGCAGCATCCAACGAGCAGCATCCAATCGACGTTTCGGGCAAATGCCCTTCATCAGGAATAAAGGCAGTGAGCCTGAAGCGTGGAGAGATAAGCTAGGGGAAGGTGGGGATGGGGAGAGAGTAGCATAGAGTACAATGGGTGAGTGGGGGAGGAGATGTAGGTCAGGGAGGAGAGGGTGGAGTGGATAGGTGGAAAAGGAGATAGGCAGGTCGGACAAGTCCGGACAAGTCATGGAGACAGTGCTGAGCTGGAAGTTTGAAACTAGGATGAGGTGGGGGAAGGGGAAAAGAGGAAGCTGTTGAAGTCCACATTGATGCCCTGGGGTTGAAGTGTTCCGAGGCGGAAGATGAGGCGTTCTTCCTCCAGGCGTCTGGTGGTGAGGGAGCGGCGGTGAAGGAGGCCCAGGACCTCCATGTCCGCGGCAGAGTGGGAGGGGGAGTTGAAATGTTGGGCCACGGGGCGGTGTGGTTGATTGGTGCGGGTGTCTCAGAAATGTTCCCTAAAGCGCTCTGCTAGGAGGCGCCCAGTCTCCCCAATGTAGAGGAGACTGCATCGGGAGCAACGGATACAATAAATGATATTAGTGGATGTGCAGGTAAAACTTTGATGGATGTGGAAGGCTCCTTTAGGGCCTTGGATAGAGGTGAGGGAAGAGGTGTGGGCACAGGTTTTATAGTTCCTGCGGTGGCAGGGGAAAGTGCCAGGATGAGAGGGTGGGTCGTAGGGGGGCATGGACCTGACCAGGTAGTCACGGAGGGAATGGTCTTTGCGGAAGGCGGAAAGGGGTGGGGAGGGAAATATATCCCTGGTGGTGGGGTCTTTTTGGAGGTGGCGGAAATGTCGGCGGATGATTTGGTTTATGCGAAGGTTTGTAGGGTGGAAGGTGAACACCAGGGGCGTTCTGTCCTTGTTACGGTTGGAGGGGTGGGGTCTGAAGGCGGAGGTGCGGGATGTGGACAAGATGCGTTGGAGGGCATCTTTAACCACGTGGGAAGGGAAATTGTGGTCTCTAAAGAAGGAGGCCATCTGGTGTGTTCTATGGTGCAACTGGTCCTCCTGGGAGCAGATACGGCGGAAGCGGAGCAATTGGGAATATGGGATGGCATTTTTGCAAGAGATAGGGTGGGAAGAGGTGTAATCCAGGTAGCTGTGGGAATCGGTGGGTTTGTAAAAAATGTCAGTGTCAAGTCAATCGTCACTAATGGAGATGGAGAGGTCCAGGAAGGGGAGGGAGGTGTCAGAAATGGTCCAGGTAAATTTAAGGTCAGGGTGGAATGTATTGGTGAAGTTGATGAATTGCTCAACCTCCTCACGGGAGCACGAGGTGGTGCCAATGCAGTCATCAATGTAGCTGAGGAAGAGGTGGGGAGTGGTGCCGGTGTAATTACGGAAGATCAACTGTTCGACATAGCCAACAAAGAGATAGGCATAGCTGGGGCCCAAAGTTGTGCCCATGGCTACCCCTTTGGGGAGACTGGGCGCCTCCTAGCAGAGCGCTTTAGGGAACATCTCCGAGACACCCGCACCAATCGACCACACCGCCCCATGGCCCAACATTTCAACTCCCCCCCTCCCACTCTGCCGCGGACATGGAGGTCCTGGGCCTCCTTCACTGCCGCTCCCTCACCACCAGACACCTGGAGGAAGAACGCCTCATCTTCCGCCTCAGAACACTTCAACCCCAGGGCATCAATGTGGACCTCAACAGCTTCCTCATTTCCCGTTCCCCCACCTCATCCTAGTTTCAAACTTCCAGCTCAGCACTGTCCCCATGACTTGTCCGTACTTATCTGACCTGCCTCGCTCCTTTTCCACCTATCCACTCCATCCTCTCCTCCCTGACCTATCACCTTCATCTCCTCCCCGACTCACCCATTGTACTCTATGCTACTCTCTCCCCATCCCCTAGCTTATCTCTCCACGCTTCAGGCTCTCTGCCTTTATTCCTGATGAAGGGCATTCGATTTCACTGCTCGTTGGATGCTGCCTGAACTGCTGTGCTCTTCCAGCACCACTGATCCAGATTCTGGTTTCCAGCATCTGCAGTCATTGTTTTTACATGAGGGAACATGAGTTGAACAGCACTGGCTTTAGGCTCAAAATCACCTTTGGCTGTTAAGTATGCAATTCCACTGATTTCTGAATAATTGAAGCTCTCCAAATCATATTTCACCATGGATAATAGACTTCTGAGAAATTCCTGATGAATTAATATATTTTTAAGTTTTCCATCACATAGCAGTTTATTATATCTGACAGATGAGCTCTTTCAAGGCATTAGAATTTGTAGTTAATAACATATAAGGATTTTTTGTCTGCTGAGCTCTCAGATGTCACTCAGTGAATTCCTACTAAGGTTCTGCCAGTGAAGCAGTTGGTGCATTAACCTGTCAAAATTGACATTGTTTCCTATCTTACAATTGCCCACATAAGTTTACTTTTCTATCTCTTGATCAATCTTTGAAAATTTTCAGATAAGAATCTCACTGTTCATGATCAATACTTGTGCTGTTCTGAAGTAAATTTAATACTGACATTTATCATGGGTACAATTTTCTTTTGAAATGCATTTGAGTACAAAAGTTACTAAACCTTAACATCCTATTGGCCATTGTCAATTTGAAAATTCCCCTCCCTACTTTGGCATGCAGGATTTCAACATAAACTTAACTCTACCCTTGAAAAGTATTTTATTTGTAAAAAACATTGAGTAATTTGAGTGTGCAAAACTGGATTGTTTGAAATTGGGCAAAATGTAACCATTTTGTTTAACTCAAATCTGTGTCCAACCATCTCCGAGCTCACCTTCTTCCAAGTCTAACTGGACAAGCAGTGGGTGATGGGCAACAGGATTCTTAAAAGATCACAGTGTGATCAGGCAGAACCAACAGGACTTTGTGAAAGGAAAATTTTAACAAACTAATCTATTAGAGCATTTTGATAAAGTTACGGCGCATAGTGGCTCAGTGGTTAGCACTGCAGCCTCACAGTGCGAGGGACCCGGGTTCAATTCCCACCTAGGGTGACTCGTCTGTGTGGAGTTTACACATTCTCCTAATGTCTGCATGGGTTTCCTTTGGGTGCTCCGGTTTCCTCCCACAATCCAAAGATGTGCAGGTCAGGTGAATTGGCCATGCTCAACTGGCCATAGTGTTGGGTGCATTATTAGATTAGATTATATTTCTTACAGTGCGGAAACAGGCCCTTTGGCCCAACAAGTCCACACGACTCTCCGAAGAACAGCCCACCGAGACACAGACCCCTACATTTACCCCTTCACCTAACACTACAGTGCTAACCACTGTGCCACCATGCCACCCCGTTAGTAAGGGGTAAGTGTAGGGAAATGGGTCTGGATGGGTTACTTTCAGAGGGTTAGTGTGGACTTGTTGGGCCAAGGGGTCTGTTTCTATACTGTAGGTAATCTAATATTCACAGTCCTTTTAGGGAACAGATAGCTATGGTATATTTATACTTCCAAAATGCACAAGAGCACATGTTTAGGGGGTAACATTAATGTGGATAAAGGTTTAATTAGGAATTAGAAACCAGAAAACAGTTATAACTGTATCATTCTCTGTTTGGCAAGCTGTAACTAGTAGAGTAGCACAGAACTCAGTGCTAGGTCCTTAACAATTTAAAATCCATATTGATGATTTGGATGAGGAGTCCAAATGTATGGTAGCTAAATTTGTTAATTCGACAGATAGTAGAACAGTAAATTGTGAAGGGCTTGTAGAGGGTCTGAAAAGGGATATAGACAGGTTAAGTGAGTAGGCAAACAATTGGCAGATGGAGTATAATATATTAATGTGAACTTGTCCACTTTGGTAAGCAGAATATAAAATCACGTTACTAGTTAAATAGAGAGAGATTGCAGAAACTCAATGTCACGGAGTGATCTATGCAACCTGGTACATAAATCATAGAAATTTAGTGTGCACACACAGCAAGTGTTTAGGAAGCTGAGTGGAATATTGTTGTTTAATGGAAGGGGAATGCGGTATAAAAGGAGGGAAGTTTGTTTGCAGCTGAACAGGTTGTTTGTGCTTACACAACTGACTCAGTTTTGACCAGACAGGAAACTTTTCAACACCTAAGCCTGATCCAGACTAAGATGACCTTTCATTCATATCCTTGACGTACAGTACACTGACAGCTATACACATGTCTCACATTGCAAGCAACATTAATCATATCTTAATCTTCTTCAACTCCACTTGCAAAGGGGATATTAATCTCTCACTCAATGCCAGCAGGACCAAAATCCTCCCTACCTCTCTGCCTGGACAACTATTTACATCTCCAGTTATTGTTATTAGTGGGGAGACTTTAGAAGTCATTGAACATTTGGCATATCTTGAAACTACCTTCCTCAAAGAATCACTGTTGAAGAGAAGATTATTATAGAAGCAGCTATGCCAGAGCAACTTTCCAAAAATTGCCTCACCTATTCTTTGAAAATAGAGATCTCCATAACAGAACACAGGTTTTAGTCTGCAAAATATTGTTTGTCACATCTTTCAGTATGATTGACCTGGGTCACCCAGCCAAGACCCCCTTACATGTTAGAGAACTTCCACCAGCAGTATCTCCACACAAAGGTCAAAGTGAAGAGGGAAGGCAGGTGCAAAACTTCCTGCATCATCACTGAAGCCTTTTCCTCCAACATTGCAACCAACTTTACCTCAAGGGATGTCATTAATTAAATTCCTACCCAAAAGTGAGTAAAGCACAATAGTGATTCTCAATGATCAAAAGATGCCTTCAAGCTGAATCTGTTTTATTCCTCCTGGGCAGGACTTTCTGCTTAGTGGCATTGATTTTCTGTTTTGGTGTCATTCACTCAAGTCAGTCATCCAGTACAAAGGATTGAGGAAGTTCAAACTCAGTTAAAATCCAGTGGAAATCAAGTCTCCACAGTCTTTAAAAACAGTGGAACAGTGAATTTTCCCTTACCTGGAGCTGGTGAGAAGAGGAAACAATTGGACAAGGTTGGATGATCTGTCTGTCAGGTTAGAGAAAGTTCTAATTACAAAAAATGGGGACAACAGGGGGCAGGAGGCAAAGATGTGGTAGTGGGGAGACACAGTGAAGGAGTCTGAAATCCATCCCACTGTCCTTACCTCCCTACCCCCAATCAAACCCCTTCTCCTCAGGACCCCTACCACAGAGAAGAGCTAAGTAGTGCTTAACTTCTCACTACTGGGTCTCCAGAGGATTTGGCCTAAAGTGGCAGACCTTCAGCTGCCATCCTGTAATTGGACAACAGCATCTGGGGACCCTGTGATTCACTGAGAAATTCATCTGTCAGCTCTTGATGAGCTATTTGATGAACAATTGAACAGGTTCACGTAGTTGTGGGGAGTGGCAGGTTCATCACCATCTAATAAACCTGCTCCTACACTTCAATAATGTGGAAGTGCAGTAGTTGGATTGGGGTGGACAAAGTCAGAAGTCATACAACACCAGGTTATAGTCCATGAGGCTTATTTGAAATCAAAAGCTTTTGGAGTGCTGCTCCTTTGTCAGGTGACAAAAGCTTGTGATTTCAAATAAACCTGGTGGGCTATAACCTGGTGTTGTGTGACTTCTGACTTTGCACAGTTCAATAAAATATGGGAAAATTCCACTCATTCTGCTAGAAATTGACCTTGTCCAGAAGCTGGCCATGAGCCCAGTTAAATTAATCACCATGATGAGATTACATTAATTGTGTCAGTTTAGTTCCCTCAAAGAAGTTCTTCAGATTTATTTAGGTGCAAGGGGACTAATGGTCCCCTTGTAAAAAGCCTTTTAAATAGTAAGTTTGATAAGCTGAATGGCCTCCTGTGCTATAGCATTCTGAGGTTACTTCATTTTAATTTTCTCAGAAACTGATTACTGCACACTAACTTGTTTCATTTAATATGAGATTGTGTCCAGGTGGTGAATGAGGCACTTGTTAAAAATGCATATTTATTTATGATAGATCCATTTTCAGCTGTGTTGACATAACTGCACCAGGTTATCACACTTGAAGACATTGGCAGACTTTTGTCAACAATATGCAAATTAGTGAAGTGGAGCAAAGAAACTACTTTTAAAAGCTGGCATTAATTTAAGTGCAGCTTGCACTCCAGTTCACCCAAAGTGACATTTTTTGCCTTTCTATTATTTTCCATCATCTCAATGATATCAACCTATCCCTTGGCTTCACTGGTCACTAATATGACTGATGTACAAACTGCAGAATAGGAACATTAAAAAATGTGGCCAAGGTAGGCCATTTGACATATTGAGCCAGTTCTGCAATTCAATATGATTATGATTTTTTTTAACTCTCCTGGTCTCTCCACACTCCTTGTCGCCTCTAGCTGCTGGAAATCTATCTAGTTGCTTCTTAAAGATATTCAAGCACTTGGCATCCATCGCTTTCTGTGCTAGACAATTCCACAGGTTCACCACACTCCTATTGAAGAGGTTTCTCCTCAACTCAACCTGAAAAGGCTGACCTTGTTTTCTGAGACCCTTTGTTCTGGATTAACTGGACAGAAAGAACATCATCCAGTCTTTAGCTCTGTCAGAATTTTATATGTTTCAATTAGATCCCCCCTTATTCTTCAAAACGCACCAGAAAATACAGGTCCAGTTAACCCACTGTCCCCTCACTCATCAAACCTAACATCCCAGGAATCAGTCTGGTGAATCCTTGTTGCATTCCGTCTCTGAAAATTGTATATTTTCTTAGGTCTGGAGAAAAAATGTGCACAATATTCTAGCTGTGGTCTCCCTAAGGTCTCCTATAGCCGTAATAAGACAGACTTATTCCTGTACTCAAATCCTCTTGCAATGAAACAAACCAGAAGGTGCTGGAGAAACTCAGCAGGTCTGGCAGCATCTGTGGAGAGAAGAACAGAGTTACCAATTTGAGGCCAGTGACTGTGTTTATCAGAACTGAAAGCAGCTGGGAAATGGTGGTACTTATCCTGATGAAGTTAGGGGGTGAAGTTAGGTGGGGAAATAGGAATGAGTCGAATAGATGGAGACAAAAGGATGGAAGCAGCCAAAGGGCTTGCTGATGACAGGCCAGATGAGAGATAAATCTGAAAGGATGCAACCAGAAAGTGACAATAGTTGAAAATGGGTTGGCTGCGCTGGGAACAACCCATACAGAACAGACCCTGTGTCTGTGCAAGTGGGTAATGAACATGGAGGAAGAGGGCTTCCCATTCTGAAATTATTAAACTCAAACATTGAGTCCTGAGAGCTGTAAGGTACCTAGGCAAAAGATGGGGTTTTGTTCCTCCAGTTTTGCTCTGAGACAAAAATGTTGACATCGGAACACGGTGGTGTGTAAAAGTGGCAAGCAACTGGAAACTTGGGGTCATTTTGGTTTCTTATTCAGCTTTATATATTTTCTGTCCACTGATGTTGCCAAACCTGCTGAGTTTCTCCTGCAATACTGTTTTTGTTTGTTTTCAGACCTCCAGCATCTTATCTTCTTTGATATTCAAAGTGATAATAAAACAATAGTCCCCAATCTATCCCTATTTAAATAATCCTCTGCCATTATGTTTGTCCTACCAAGGTGGACAACTTCACATTTATCCACATTATGCTGCATCTGCTATACATTTGCCCAGGTTCTCAACTTGTCAAAACTACTTGCAAGGCTCTTTACATTCTCTAACTACAAATACTCCCACCCAGTTTTGTGTCATTGACAAAGTTGGAAAAATTACATTTGATTCCAAATTCAAACCATTGCTATGTATCGTGAGTAACTGGGGTCCAAGCACTGATTTCTGCTGTATTTCATTGGTCAACACTTGCCACTCAAAACAACCCTTTTATTCCACTTCCTGCTCCCCATCTGCTAACCAATTCTTGATCCATGAGCCCCTATTCATCCTGATTACAAATGCATTAGCTATCACATCCTGTGTACAAATTGTTTTATTAGAAAATGAAAGTTAAATTGTTTGAGTACAGATGAAATAATTCCTTTTTTTGCCAAAGACCTTGACTTGAATTTTGGCATAATTTCAATATGAGGAAACAAGCATGATATAGAATAACTTGGCAGTTTAAAGCTGAGGTCTTTGTGAAAATGAACTTTTGGTTTTGCTAGGCAACCATGCTCTGCCATGCTGGATTAATCCAATGCATTCTGAATTTTCTGCTCTGCAAAGATAATCTTTTGTAACTGCTGTGGTTTTGTTTATACGAGTGTGTGGAGATTCAAAATATTGCACAGTTAACTTTCCTCTTCAGTTAGGAAATACTGCCCCTTTCATTTGATTATTTAAGTGTGTTTTGCTATTAATTGAAGTCATTTGGATAATGCATGCTAAATTAGATAGGTTTCAATCAGTGGTAGCTGAGCTACTGCAGAATCACAGCTATCACGATGTACTGCAGAAAAGAAATGAGCATGACTGCTGTCATCTGATTACATTACTGGTGGATCACCTTCACACTGCAGCAACGCACTGAAAGAATGATTTGTGAAGAAGGGGTTTTGTTGTTGCAGGATGTTTAAATTGAGCACTGTATCAACAGGTGCCATTTTACATTTTGGTTATGTGACCCAAGCCATATTCTTTCATACTGCAGAATTTGTACAACATTTAACAATAAGCAACCAGTTAAGTCACACATCAGTGAGACCCCTGCACAATGTTTCCCTTTAATTTTCACATTGCAGTTGTCAGGTTTTATACAAATATGAATTTGAGATAGGCATGAACTGGGGACACAAGGCTGGGTTCTGAGTGATGTGAGCTATGGCAAGATTTGTGACTGAATCAGATGAGAATCTGGTGACACCTGGTTCGATGTCAAGAATATCTTGTGGATCTCTGATGCCCTGGCCAAGTGGCAAGGCAGGTTTTTCATTCAGCAGCAGCAAGTTAATAATTAAGGCAGATTGTAACTTGTTAAATATTGAAAAGTGTGGCGCTGCAAATCAGGCAGCATCCGAGGAGCCGGAGAGTCGATGTTTCAGGCATAAGTCCTTCATCAGGATGCTGCCTGACTTGCTGCCCTTTTCCAGCGCCACACCTTTTGACTCTGACTCTCTAGCATCTGCAGTCCTCACTTTCTCTCTGTAACTTGTTATTTGCCTTGTTAACAACTTATTTAATCTTCAGATTCTTATCTTACCAAATACACCATACGTGAGAAATCTCGCTATGGAAATCAGAGCAGATACTTGTGACTTCAGTTTGTTCCTTGCTCCGAAGGACCTCCATATTGCTAATGAACTAATATCTCAGAGAAGTAGCTGCACACATCTCTTCTTCACAGACATTGACATCCAGCATTTGCCAACATCATACAATTCATCATAGCAGCTGTCTGATCCATAGACAGGCCAATCGGGAAGTACATACTTGCACTGAAAGGCTACAGCAATGACACTGTGCACAGGGCTAGGCACTGAACTGATGGGTTGGGCCAGGCTACAGCTCATGGCTGCTCACATGCTCTCTTCATGCTCACTCACTTCACACCTACTTGCATCCTCACAAGATCCATGCCTTTGCACTGCCTTGCCAGTTAACACATTGGCAATTCTGCCAGAGTCAAAGGCTATCAGTGTTGCCATATTGACATATCCTTTTGCACAGAACCACAGACCGCCTGCTGATCATGCTTGTCAGTAAAACATCTGTCCAATAGGGGTGGGACAGCTTGCTCTATGGCATACTGAGATGTCAATCTAACACCTGTGGTATATGCCAAATGCCTGCATAGCAAGCATACTATACTTGTATTCAACCAAATATCCAGGTCAGAAACTGGGCAGGGCATAATCCTCAGTCCAGTCAAGGGATGGGGCTACTGTTTGTCAGGGTACCCAAATATTATCAGACAGGACCACGGTCCGCACACAGTCAGGGTCTCAGCCATGATTAGTTATCAGCTTTGGATGCACACGGTCAGAGAGCCAGTCCTGCAGGTCAAGCAGCAGCAGCAGTCAGGGGAGTTGTGCATTATCAATCGCAGTCGGAGGTCTGGGAGTGCATCCATCGATCACTTCAGAGGGTGCAAGGTGGGCTAGTGGGGGAGATTACTGCCAATGTCAGGGGAACAAAGGATGGAGGTGGGGAAACAGAGGCATTTGTGAAACATAGAAAATAGGAGCAGGAGTAGGCCATTTTGCCCCATGAGTCTGTACCATTATCATTATGATCATACTTCATCATCCAACTCAGTTCTTGTTTCCAGTTTCTTCCCATTCACCCTTTGGTCATTTTAGCCCTAACAGCTATATTACCCCTCTTCTGGAATGGGAAGCAGGTTGGAGCCCTGCAGACATTCTGTCTTGGATGAAATCTGTTGGTCACTCAGCTGGTTCACTGAGTTGGTGCACATTCTGTGACCTGGGGCATGGTGGATCAGATCTCAAGTATCACCTGTACAGATTGTGCTGCATCATCCTGTGTCCTATGTTCTGCACAACTGAAGCAGGTAACAAGGCAATGTGATAGATGCTAAGGAAGTAGGGGAATATGTGCAGTCTTCTGGAGAGAAAGATAAGGACATTGGGGAAGAGGAAACTCTCCTTGTAATTGACAGAGATCAGTTATATCAGGTCGTACAAACAGACAGGACCTGACTGACCCAGGTTCTAGAAGATGAAACCATTATGGATAGTTAAGATTAAGATGTCAGCACTTGGTTTGTAATATGCAATCTGTAATCATTTCCTTTGTGCTCCCTTTTGCTGACTATCTACAAAAGCTCAGGTTTGGACTTGTCCTCATCGTGCCTGTAGGTATTGTTCCCTTACTGGACAATAAAAGATGCGAGTGACCACTGAAAGAGTATCAAGGATTCGGACAGGGTCTTCAAAAGGGGCATGTACAAGGACAGTTAAATTGAGTGGTGTGGTGTTCAAACGGTGACTAGGATGAGAGAATGGGGTTATATGTGCGAGGGAGTATTGACCGTGATAGCTATGCATTATGGACGGTGTGGCTTTTTGGCTGCCGGGCCATTAAATTGCCAGTGAGGGGCACTGCCAGATTGCCAATGCTTGTCCAGGTGCACAGCAGCCTATCAAAGATGATGCAGATACAAGAGATGTTGGTCTTTCAGTGGGTATCTACTGAGTGAGGAGGTGTTCTGGGAATGGTGAGTGTTAAGACATGGAGAGGATTAAGTGTGAAGCATGCCATAGGGATAGGTTAGGCAATTAATGAGGCGAGTTTAGTAAGATATGGTAAAAGTCTTGCTGGGCTTTGATGTGCGATCCGTTCAAAAGAACAGAAAGCAACCTAAATTTAACCAAAGCAAACCCTCAGCCCACAGTATTACTGCCTGACATCTGCTCCATGTCAAAGGAAAAGTAAGTAATGTAAATTTGTTTCTCAGTGCTAATATAGAGGATGGTTTTCAGAACAAGAAACCTTTGGACCCTAATTTTGCTATTAGATATAATAGCATATATTAAATTCCCAGGTTTCTGAAGTGACGGTTAAACACATAACTTTATGACTTAGAGGCACGAGTGCTATCAGTTATTACATTTCACAACACATGGTTCATCTGATCCATGGACTACCTCTGCAGGCCTGATCCTGACCTATTCAGTATCCCTTTTCCTCTTAAGCAAAGCATTAATCAGGTTAGACAGCTGCTGCTGGGGCAGCATAATAAATACAAATCAAATGAACAAAGGAAATATACAGATCTGGAACAGAAACGTATCAAAATCAAATCAAAATAACATTATCACAGTGGTAGTATCCCTTCTAACCTTCCATAAATATGTGCTACACAAGCTCAAAGTTGACAGCTCGTTATGTTATGGGCTGTGTTTTAATGTACATGGCTACCTCTTTCCTGAGCAAAGGAATTCCTGACCAGCACAGTCCCTCAGTGACCTTAGAGCTGCCTTTTGTTCCATGGGATTTTACCTTTGGTGACATTGGGAAGGACCTGGATTAGATTTCTAAGAAGTCATCTAAATTCGAAGATATTATGGTTTTCTTGATTTATATCTACACATTGGCTTAATAGAATGCCTTCTCGCATTCAAATGTTTTATGGAATTCATCCAGAACTAAGATACAAGACTAACTACAGAAATTAATTAATCTTTATCTTACAATGTCACCTTACAATTGAGAACATTTCGTATAAGTTGATGCTGACCAGAATACCACTACCTTAAAAGCTCTTTTTGAGCAAAGTGAGCTTCAGAAGTTACATGATGAATGAAAGAACAAATAGAAATGTCTTAGGAGCAATCTGTTTATCAGTTAAAAGCGTACAGTTCACAACATGATAATTTACTATCCCCAGTTTGTTGGCCTGCTCCATTAATTGGTATCCATGGATTAAAAAGATTAAGCCAAGACGCATTAAATGTCAGGGTCTGGGCATCCTGCCATTTGAAAAGGTTGTCGATTTTAAAAGGTTGGATCTGTTTTTAAATTATAGGTTTTTAGAGAAAATGGAATAAGAACTGTATATTCCAACACAATGTAATAAGGCTAATGGAATGCGGGTTGTTATAACTCAAAGACTAGAATATAAGTGGTTGAAACCAGGTGCAGCTATGTAAATTGGCCATACAGGTGGACTGTGTTCCATTCTAAGCATTGCATATTAGGAGGGATATATTGATATATGGGCACTTTGCAGAATGACATTTTTGAAAAAAATGTATTATTGTTTAAGGAGAAGTTAAACAAACTAGGGTTGTATTTCCTGGAATATAAAGAGTTGGAGTGATTTGATTAAAGATTAAGATATTAAAGGGAACAGGTGAGTCCACAACATGGATCATACTTTAAATCTTAGATGTTTCAGGAGTCATACACTACTACAGCATGGAGACAGGCCCTTTGATCCAAACTGGTCATGCCAACCAAAATGTCCATCCATGATAACCCCTTTTCCCTGCACTTGACCCATATCCTTGTAAACCTTTCCTATCCATGTATTTGTCCAAAGAACTTTTAAATGTTGTTAATGTACCCGCCTCAACCACTTCTGCTGGCAGCTCATTCCACATGTGTAAAAAAAATTGCACCTCAAGGTCCATTTCATTTTTTCCCCTCTAACCTTAACTGATGCCTCTAGTCCATGATTTCCTAACCAGGGAAAAAGACTGAGTGCATTCACCCTATCCATGCCTCTCATGATCTTATACACTTCTATAAGAGCCTCTCTCAGTCTCCCATGCTCTAAAGAAAAACATCCGAAAGAAAAACATTAGGGCGGCACGGTGGCACAGTGGTTAGCACTGCTGCCTCACAGCGCCAGAGGGGTAAATGTAGGGGAATGGGTCTGGGTGGTTTGCTCTTTGGAGGGTCGGTGTGGACTTGTTGGGCTGAAGGGCCTGTTTCCACACTTTAAGTAATCTAATCTAATCTAATCCTAGCTTGTCCAACCTCTCCTTATAATTCAGACTGTTGAGTCCTGGCAATATCCTTGTAAATTTCTTCTGCAATCTTTCCAGTTTAATAACATCCTGCAGCAAGGTGACCAAACTAAACACAAAATTCCAAGTGCGACCTCACCAACGTCTTGTACATGTTAGAAAACAGTTCTATCTACAAAAGATTGGCAGAGGTTTCAAACTGAATTCTGCAAATGACAGTTGGTGTTAGGTCAATTCGTAATTTTAAAAATAAGATTTTTTTTTCTAATCAAAAGCATTGGTAAGGTAGGTAGATAGAGTCAGATCATAGATTGACCACAATTTATTGAATAGTGGAGCAGGCTTGAAGGGCTAAACTGCCCATTCATATGCTCCAATGGCCCTGGGTTTGCTTTGACAGAATTTCAGAGGGCTGAGGAAACATTTGCTAACTGTCTGGAATTTAGCAGGATTATGGTGTGATCTTTGTAATGGAAATGCAGCTGTTTTATCATCACACAATGTTTACAGCACAGAAGCAGGCCATTCAGCCCAATAGGTCCCTGTAGGCATTTGTGTTCCATACAACCCTTTCTTTTTATCAAACTCTATCAACATATCCTTCTATTTTGCTTGCTCTCATGTGTTTAGTTTCTTTTTAAATGTATCAAGGCTATTCATCTCAAACATTCCATATGATGGTGAGTTCTATATTCTAAGCATTCACTGAGGCAAGGAACATCTCCTGAATTCTCTTATTGGATTTATTAATGACCCTCTGATATTTATGAGACCTAGTTCTGTCTGGAAACATCTCTTCTACATCTATCTTAAACACTTTCAAAGTAACATCCTCCATTAAGTAATTCCTCAAACATCCTTTTCCAAGAATCTGTCTGTCCAATCTTCCCAACAGATATAAGGACTCATATCGAGTGTCATATCATAAATCCTAGATCTTCAGGTGCACGAGGTATGCTGGAAGTGATACTGAAATTTGGGAGTTCCTGCCTCTGTTTCAGCATTGATTTTTCTGACCTCTAGTATCATGAAGGATTACTGTTTAAACATACTATTTAAGAATTGCACCTCTGAATGCTGGGAAGTTCAGGGGAGTTCAGGGTTAGGTTTAAATCCTACATGTCTCTATCCCCCAACCATCATGTTGATACATTGGCTTTTGCGTCTTGACAGGAAATACACTATTTTCCACATTAAAGCATAGGGAAATAAAGAGCACCAATAAAGAGACAACAAACATTTTCATTACTTTGCAAAGAAGTGGTCTGCACTGCTCACATGGGAAATAGAGAGATTTCCTCTGTATGTGTGAATAGTTCCATGGTGCTGTATTATGGCCAATCCCATTTTACTATGAGAATCCCAAAAAAATTCATGCCCTTCCATGTGAACCAGAAATACATCTGCAATGGGAAGTCAGCATCTGCAAAAAGTTATCAATTTGAAGACTGCTAAGGGTTATTGAGCATCATTTAATCTGATCAGCAAGAACACATTTAGACTGTTACATTTATTATCATTTGTAACTTGTTGAAATCTTAGGTTTAAACAACTCTAACAATTCCAAGTCAAGTATTGTATAATAGTCTGAACTAATATCAGGGAACAGAGTATGAGTAGTGCAGAGAAGCAGAGGAAAATTAACAAGCGAGCATGTGAAATCTTTGATGTGACTGGTGATATTCTCTACATTTGATTTCTTTGTTTTGACTTGTTTTAGTTGTCAAGAAACATTTGCCCATTTCTCAAAGATATTTTTGTTGTCCTGAAGTTACATGTATTTCTGTTTAGTTATTATCAGCAATACTAATCGATTGAAAGGTTAAGCCAGCAAAATGCAAGCACATGTCTAAAGTGAGTGCAAACAAAATAATGAAAGACTGAGGAATTCATTGCAATGATTGACATTCTTACAGAAGAGAAGGGAATGGGCCCTGAGACAATTAAAGGCTAAAAAAAACCCCTAAGATTCAATGATAATCATCCACAGTAACCTATAGTTATCTCCAGTCACGATTTGCCTGCAAAGACCAGTGGTTGATTTTGATGTTATTTTTGGATTCATTAGTAATACCAGGCACAGTCTTCAAAACCTTTGTAAAAACAGCTTGAAGGGAGAGAATTTGTCAGACTGTGGGGCAAAAAACAGGGAAGAGGGTCTAATTGGTCAGTGTTTCAAAGAACTAACATATGTATAATTGGTCAAATATCTTCCTTCTGTACTGTATGTCATGGATTTTTATTATTTTGTACAGAAAAGTGACGGACAGGCTCCAAAAAGAAGCAGAAAACAAAATGATTTTTTTTCAATAAGCTTAGCATTGATGCATCAATCACAGGTACATTTTAGAAACTGAAATTACAGTGCAATTTCAATCTGTCCACTGTGAATATTGCAACTGAATGCTTGCTTTCCTGGTCATTTGCTGTCCATCTTCAGTTAGCCTCAAACAAAATGTGTGAGTGATGAAATCTGATGTCCCTGACTGCAACAAATTCAACTCTTGTCTGATTGCTCAGAAGCTATGAATTGGCAAATGTGTATATATTAGAAACCTTCCCAGTAAACTGTAGAGAACAGACAATGAACAAAAGGCTGCTAAAGAGAAACAGAAATTGAGCATTGTACAATTCTGGTCACCCTGCTATAGGAAGGATGTTATTAAACTGGTGCAAAAAAAGATTTGTAAAGATGTTACTGAGACTAGAGCTGTGAGTTAATAGGAGAGGCTGGATAGGTTCAGAGATTTTTTCCCTGGAGCATAGGAGGCTGAGAGTAACCTTATAGAGGTTTAGAAAATCGCAAGGAGCATAGGCAGGGTGAATAGCCAAGGTCCTCCCCAGGGTAGGGAAATCTAAAACTAGAGGACATATTTTTAAGCTGAGAGCGATAAAATTTAAAAGGGACCTGAGGGGCAACTTCTTTCACACAAAGGATGGTGCATATATGGAATGTCCTGCAAGAGGATGTGGTGGAGGTGAGTACCATTAAAGCATTTAAAAGACATTTGGACAGGGTGCTTCACTAGCAAAAGTTTCAAGGGATATGGGCCAAACACAGGCAAATGGACTAATTCAGTTTAGAAAGCCTGGTTGGCATGGACGAGTTAGGCCAAAGGGTCTATTTCCTTGTTGCATGATTCTGTGACGCAATAATGTTTTATCCTTGAGATAGATTGATTGCAAGTTTATCAAACTACTGGCCAATAAACCTTCAAGATTTCTAAACCTATTGGTTTTGTATTGGATTGTGTATTCGCCTGCAGTAGTGACTGGTGCAGAATGTGCTATCAGAACTGTCTCTGTTATTAAAAAAACAGTCAAGGATGACCATGTAAAGCTATCAAATCGAATGATCCTTTCCATGGAAATTATATTTTAGAATCAATCACAAATAATGACATCATTTTGAATTTTATGTTGATGTTCAGCTTGGAAGAAGCTATTGATTGGTAAGTATTCTTTAAATCTGTGTTTGCTATTTTTACCAGCATAAAAGCTTCGCACAATGTTCTCAGTATATGGTTGTACAGACATTCTATGGTTGTACTTCCACAGATACTGGCAGTCTGGGAGAATATTGTACTCAAAGATGATAGACCCTGCCTTCCAAGACTTTGAGTGGAAGGAGATGAGAAGACAAGAGGATACTCTGTTGGCTGCTCTAAATAAATGTTCTGCAACTTGCCAGTAACTGCAATTTAGTCCTACCTGCTCAGAACAACATCTCCCAAAGTCAAGGACAGTAAATATGGGTCTGAAGTAAACCAAATTTATTGTTCAATGCTGAGAGTCACAGGATTCTTTGGGTTTCCTTGGCACATACATCAATAAGTAAAACCTTTCTCCAAGAAAACTAATTATATTGTGTCACCTAGAGTGTCATCTAGTATCCCTACAGTGTGGAAGCAAGTCATTTGGCCCCACACTGACTCTCTGATGAGCATCCCTTGCATTTCCCATGGCTAAGCCACCTAACCAGCACATCTCTAGACATTAGGGGAAATTTAACACACCAGTCCACCTAATCTTCACATCTTTGGACTGAGTACCCGGAGGAAACCCACAAAGACAGTTACCCGAGGGTGGAATCAAACCCAGATCCCTGGTACTATGAGACAATAATGCTGACCACTGAGCCACCTTGTCTCCCTAAGAACATTTTGAAATATACTATTTCTTAAAAGTGCGGTTGCTTTACCTGGCCATAAAAACCAATTCAGCTTATCAAATGCTAAAATATCAACAGACTTTGTGAAGGTCTTCTAAACCTTGCATGGTGTCCATTGGGTTTATATCTGTGCTAAACTTTACCTTTAGTCAGGTGGTACAGCTCTTGAGGGCAGGAGGAGGTATGTGTCTCAACATCTTCTGGAGTCAGAACCTAACTCAGGAAATGAAGGTCTTGTTTATCACTACTAATAGATAAAAATTATCCTTCTCGGAGAGTTGCAACACCTATTTGTTGTCCTTGACTTCAGGAAATGTTCTTCTCAGGAGGTAGGGCTATCTTATACTTACTGGGAGAAAGTGAGGACTGCAGATGCTGGAGATCAGAGCTGAAAATGTGTTGCTGGAAAAGCGCAGCAGGTCAGGCAACATCCAAGGAGCAGGAGAATCGACATTTTGTGCATGAGCCCTTCTTCAGGAATCTTTTCTTCCTGGCGATCGTGGAGGCAGTTGTCTAGGTGGCGATCGCGGAGGCTGCAAGGTCGGTGGGGGCGGAAGTGACGTCATGGTTCGTGGCGGCGGTTATACTTACTGGCAAGTTGCAGAACACCTAATTAGTAAGCAATAGAGCATCCTCTTGTCCTCCGATGCCCTCCACTAAGTCTTGGAAGACTGTATCCATTACATTTGCATTCCTTCACACATCGCAATCACCAGTCAATTAAAACACAATTAACTAGATCAAAATGAAGGAGCTAAATTACAAGGTTTTCTTGAGTGATAGAAGGATGAATTTTGACTAACTACTAATCCCAAAAAAACTAATAAAAATGTGACATCAAACACACATGAACACAGGTAATAAGTTTACAAAGAAGTTGGGGGAGCAGGTAGAGTGTCTAATACCAGCAGGAAAAAAACAGGAATTGCAGTTTAAACTTTTTAAGAGTCCTTGACTTGTAACAGTGACCTGAGTGCTGTTGCTGATCTCCTGTCCTGTTTCTTCAGCAGTTACAAAGCTTGCAGAAATCCTTGAATTCTTGATGCATGGCCAACCTACCAAATTGCTTTTTCACCAGGCATAGGATTTTGTCATTAAGAGAGACAGAGAGAGCAAGGTTTACAGTGTCCTATCTGTTATCAGTTTGTATTTCTTTCTCCCTCTGTTATGCATTTCAGAGCAGCTTTTGATATTAGACATTTGTATATTTCATTATCTGCCCTGTTGTCTTTCCAAATTTACAGTTGTATGTAATGTTTGATATCCAATATGAGCAACTTGTCACACATGTGAATCAAATAGGATGTGCAGACTTTACTGACATTGACTCACTTGGCTGGTTTTAGTGTTTGTGGGAATATTCTGATTTCAGTGCAGCCCATTTTAATTTTTCCATTTGGTACACAGATAGCCTCAATCTGTGTTCAGGTGATCACAGCAGCTTTTTAAAGTCAGTTTGGCTCTTTTAAAAAGGCACTTGTAATTCATGAAGGTCCCAGCTATAAAATGGAATATTGGAAGTTGAATATTGATATTTCATGTTCACAGTGATACACAAGCCTCAAGGACTCAACAGGTAAAAAGAGGTGAGAAGGGCTAAATGTTGGTGGGTCAGAAGCAGCAGCAATATTTCCTGTGCACTGAGTAAGTAAAGTTACAAATGCCGCAATTACTCAGGCCACCATCTCCTCATCTCTACAACATCTGTTGACAATTCTTGTGGCCACTGACTTTCCTGTAATCACTGTCCCACCAGTGACAAACAGACACAGCACCATCTCTAATCTCTCTCTGATGCCACCCCACACCTTCAACCTCTTGACTTTCTCTGAGTGCTTCTGTCAGCTAAAGTTTCAACGTGGCTTCAATTTCTTGTGTTTTTCTGCTGGTGAGATGGGCCAATCCATGGAAAATGGAATTCAATCTGAGTAGTGTGAGGTGAGCAGGACAAACATGGCAACGGAATACCTGATGAACGGGAGGACCCTGGGAAGCACGGTGAATCAGAGGGACCTTGGTGTGCATGTCCATTGGTTCTTTCACGTGGTGGGAGAGGTAGATAAAGGCAGTTGGGGTACTTTATAGTCAAGGCACAGAGTTTAAGAGCAGGGAAGTTGTGCTAGTTAGGCCTCAGCTATTGTATTGTGAACAGTTCTGAAATCTATATTATAGGAGGGATTTGATTGCACTAGAGAGAGTACAGAGGAGATTTGTCAGATTATTGTCTAGGCTGAAGAGTTTTTGTTAGGAAGAGACATTAGGCAGACTGGAATTGTCTTCCTTGGAGCAGAGGAGACTGAGGAGGGGACATGATTGTGATGTATAAAATTATGAGGGGCCTAGGGAGGAAAGAAGAGAAAGGAACATTTCCCCTTGATGGAGGAATCAACAACCACTGAGCAGAATGAAGGTCAATGCAGAAGTTTTAGAGAGAATGTGAAGAAAAATCCTTTCATCAAGAGGGTGGTGGGAATCTGGAACTCCCGGCCTGTAATGGTGGCAAAGGCAGAAACTCTCATAACATTTAGTCAGTGTTTAAATATGCTTTTGTGATGCCAAAGCATACAAGCCTATGGACCAAATGCTGGAAATTTGAATAGAATAGTCAGGTGCTTGTTTTTGTTACGATATGGGGTAAACCCTCCTGCTTAATTTAAAACCAGCAACACCTAAAAGATTTATCCCATGCAGGAGTCTGTAAACATTCGAGTGGCCAGGAATTATGTAAAGTAAAAATTAACAAGTTTACTTCTTAAAAGTAAAACAGAGAATAATTAACTAACCACTATTTACAATTTCTTTCTCTAACCTATGTTCCCTTCTATAATACTAGTCTGATAAAACTCCCAATTAAGATTTATAAAACAACACTACATATCTCAAAACCAGGTAGCTGCAGGTTCTTGTCTTCAGATCTTACTGTGTCTTAATTTCTTCTTGTTAGGAATTACTGCGTTACAGGTTACCGATCAAAAAGAGAGTTATTTTCAAGCAGTCTGTTTACATGCTGGTTCTCCTCTCAGCTGTTCAGTTTTCCCCGGTCTTATACTCCAGAGCATCAGATTGTGTCATTGGCCCTCAAGATTGTCAATATACTCAATACAAACTTGATTGGAGTTTGATATGTTTTGGATATAATTTAAACTGATTGGCTGAATTTGGGTTTGTTTTTGTCTCCAAGCAACGAACTATTAAGTTATTCAACCCTGTGTTACATAGTTACCTTTTTGAGTGCACTTGGTGCTGTGTCCATTAGTTCTGCTGCTTTTAACTCTCTGAAAGTACACCCACATCTTACACCTCTCCCCCCTCCGATAATCCATGCAGAATTGATGAGTCCCATCTGGTTTGGGAACTAAGACTATCGGCGAACTCCACTCACTCTGGCTTGGTTCGATGATGTTCTCATTGAACATGGCCTCCACCTCCTTCTAGCCCTGTCTGGCTTTGAGAAGAGTAAGCTGATAGGGGTGTAATTTTATAGGAGCAGTATTTCCTATGTCTACTTCATGTACAATAGCATTAGTCCTCAGTGTCTGATTCTTACATTTGTCCTTGTACTGTAGTAATAAATCTTTCAACTTTGCTCCATGCTCCTGAGACAGATAACTTATTAATCTATCCCACTCCTCAAGGACTTCTTCATTTTTTAATCTATTTTGAGGCACTTCAAAATCCATATCATCTGGATTTGATTCCTCACTCTGCAGTTCAGTAACTAACACCTGTTTCTCCAGTTCTTTCTCTCCGGTGTAATACAGTTTCAACATGATCACATGACATATCTGATATCTTTTAGTTCTATCTGGCATCTTTACTAAATAGTTCACCTGACTCAACTTTTTGTCAATTTGATATGGACCACTAAACCTTACTTTGAGGGGATCACCTATCGTTGGGAACAGCACTAACACGTTGTCCCCCTTGGGAAAATGTTTGAGTCTCAGAGTTTTTATGAGCCACCTGCTTCATTCTACAATGTGCCCTCTTTAGGTGCTGCTTAACTAACTCACCTACTCAATTTAATCTTTCCCTCACCTCTGATACATAATCAAATTGTGAGATCTCTGATTTTAGTCCTGTCAATTTTTCTTTAATTAATTTCAAAGGGCCTCTCACTTCATGACCGAATATTAACTCAAAGGGAGTAAACTGAGTAGATTCATTTGGGGCATCTCTAATGGCAAACAATACGAATGGGATACCCTTATCCCTATCATTTGAGTAACCCTGACAATATGCTCTCAACATGGTCTTCAAGGTCTGATGCCACCTTTCTAAAGCTCCCTGGGATTCAGGATGATACGCACTGGATTTAAAATGCTGTATACCTAAGCTGTCCATAACCTCCTCAAACAGTCTAGCAGTAAAATTTGACCCTTGGTTCGACTGAATCTCTCTGGATAGCTGATATCATGTGAAGAAAGCTACTAACTCCTCTACCATCTTTTTTTCCTGAAACTCCATAATGGAATTGCCTCCAGAAATCTGGTAGACACATCCATTATGATTAACACATACTTTCAGCTCTCGGGAGGTGACCTACACAATCAGTTATGTGAAAGGTTCTTCAAATACAAGAATTAGCAACAAAGGGGCTGGTTTTATTACCAGCTGTGGCTTACCTACGATTTGGCATGTATGACACGTTAACTACATCCTTGTGCATCCCAGGCCAATAAAAATGTTTTTGTACCTTAGCCTGAGTCTTTCATACCCCTAGGTGACCACCTACAGGTAGTTCATGTGCTACCCATAACACTTCCTGTCGGTATGCTACTGGTAACACAATCTGGTGCACTTTTGCCCATTACTCCTCTGCACTAATCTGCTGTGGTCTCCGTTTCCATCTGAGGATTCTATCTTTCAGTTAATAACCCTCAGAATATTGCCTGCCACTTTTTCAGAGTATTTTGTGAGGTGAATTTGTACTTGCAGAGTTACTTTGTACTTTCCTCAAAAACTGCATGAATTCATGTAAAACTCCGTTATCTCACTTTTTAGATTAGAATCAATCTAAACATCATGGCATAGACAGAGAACACAGGGGGCTAACACCTTCAACATATTGTCTAGCTATCGCCCATTGTTACAGCTAACCTGAGAATGCAACTTTTAAAAAAAGAAAAGGTTTTCTGATTTACACATGAAAGAAGTGAAACTATCATGATATTCAAACAGATGAAAGACTCAACAGACAATCAAGATATTTTTCAATGTATAATTTCAGTTACATCACACTGTAAATTATTGCTATAAATTCTGTGTCTTAGGTTTGAGTCCTCGACTATCACCTGATGAAGGAGCCTCGCTCCGAAAGCTAATGTGCTTCCAATTAAACCTGTTGGACTATAACCTGGTGTTGCGTGATTTTTAACTTTGTACACCCCAGTCCAACACCTGCATCTCCAAATCATGGCTAATTCTTCTGCCCTTCTCACTCCCTGAACTTCCTGTTCCTCCAAGTGAATTCTTACCATCTTTGGAAGTAAGTGTTTAAACTCCTCCAGCAGAATAATCTCTCTGTGAGCCTCAAATGTCTTATTGATTTTCAAAGCACATACCCATCGATTAAAATGACTGTTTAATTCTTTCGAACTCGATATAAGTCTGACCTGGTTCCTTCTTTGTGCTTCTGAACCACTGTCCGTATGCTTCTGGTACCAATTCATTAGCACATAAAATAGTCTGTTTTACCTCTTCATAGTCTCTTGACACCCCATCTGACAATGCGGCAAATACCACATTAGCTCTGCCTACCAATTTAGTCTGAACTAGCATTACCCATAAAGCCTTAGACCACTCCATCTGCCTAGCCAGTTTTTCAAATGAAATAAAGAAAGCTTCAACATCTTTCTCATCAAAATGTGACAGAGTTTTGACATATTTATACATATCACTATCTTCTCTTTTAATCTGCATATTGATAACTTTATTGTGCTGACCAAGTTGCAACTTCTCAAGTTCAAATTCTCTCTCTCGTTCTCTTTCCCTTTCTTCTCTCTCTCTCTTTGCTCAGCCAAGAACCTACTCTCTCTCTCTCTCTTTTTCCTCTCTCTTCCTCTCTTTTCTCTTTCCATTTCTCTTTCCCCCTTTCTTTCCTCTCTCTTCCTCTCTCTGTTTATCTTCTAACTCCATTTTCCCACATTGTAACTTAAGTTTTTCTACCTCTCCTGCACTGGTCTGTTTCTCTCTCACACCTACGTGTTTGAGTAACTCCCTTACAATTTCAGCTTTATTTTTGTCCTTGGTTAAACCCATATCTAACTGTTTTGCTAATTCTAAAAGTGTGGCCTTTTTCTTTCCTGATAAACCTTGGCAAATCAGAGAATCATCTTCAATCCCAGAATCTCTTTTTGCAATTTTAAGAGCCATTTCTCTCACATTTAATTTAATCAACCACAAGTCACCAAAATTAAACAAATTATCTCACCTGCATTTTATTTAAAAATCTAGAACCTGCAAGTGTTTAAATCTGGGATTTTTCATACCCTCAAATCTATTCAAATCTGTCTAAACCAGTTCAAAATCACGGGCCCGAGCCCCCAAGCTGTTACAACATGGGGTAAACCCTCCTCCTTAATTTAAAACCAGCAACACAGAAAAGATTTATCCCATGCAGTCATCTGTAAAGATTCGAGTGGCCATGAATTATATAAAGTAAAAATTAACAACTTTAATTATTCTGTTTTATTTTTAAGAAATAACTAACCACTATTTACAATTTCCTTCTCTAACCTATCTGTTACCTTGCCTTCTATAATACTCGTCTGATAAAACTCCCAATTAAGATTTACAAAATTGTCATACTTGGTAGTGTGGATGAGCAGAGGGATCTTGGTGTCCATGTACACAAATCTTTGAAAGTTGCCACCCAGGTAAATAGTGCGGTGAAGAAGGCATATGGCGTACTGGCTTTTTTTGGTAGAGGAATTGAGTTCCGGAGTACTGAGGTCATGTTGCAGTTGTATAAGACTCTGGTGCGGCCACATCTGAAGTATTGTGTGCAGTTTTGGTCGCCATACTATAGGAAGGATGTGGAGGCACTGGAACGGGTGCAGAGGAGGTTTACCAGGATGTTGCCTGGTATGGTAGAAAGATCGTATGAGGAAAGGCTGAGGCACTTGGGGTTGTTTTCATTGGAGAAAAGAAGGTTTAGGGGTGACTTGATAGAGGTGTATAAGATGATTAGGGGTTTAGATAGGGTCGACAGTGAGAATCTTTTTCCACGTATGGAGTCAGCTATTACAAGGGGGCATAGCTTTAAATTAAGGGGGGGTAGGTATAGGACAGATGTTAGGGGTAGGTTCTTTACTCAGCGAGTCGTGAGTTCATGGAATGCCCTGCCAGTAGCAGTGGTGGACTCTCCCTCATTATGGGCATTTAAGCAGGCATTGGATAGGCATATGGAGGATAGTGGGCTAGTGTAGGTTAGGTGGGCTTGGATCGGCGCAACATCGAGGGCCGAAGGGCCTGTACTGCGCTGTATTCTTCTATGTTCTATGTTCTATGTAAAACAACATTTCTTATCTCAAAACCAGGCAGCTGCATTTTCTTGTCTTCGGATCTAACTATGTCTTCTTTTCTGTTTGTTAGGAATTTCTGCATTACAGGTTACTGATTGAAACAGTACTTTTAAGAGAGAGCTATTTTCAAGCAGTCTATTTACATGCTGGGCTGTGGCAGTTCTCCTTTCAACTGTTCAGTTTCCCCCAGTATTATACTCCAGAGCATGGATTGTGTTACTGGCCCTCAAGTTGTCAATGTACTCAATTCAAACTTGATTGGAGTTTTATATATTTAAGGTATAATTTAAACTGATTGGCTGAGTTCAAATTTGTTTTTGTCTGCAAGCAATGAATTAATTGAGTTATTCGATCTATTGTCACCTTTTTGAGTACATTTGATGCTGTTTCCAGTAATTCTGCTGCTTTTAACTCTCTTAAAGTACACCCACATCTTCGTAACATTTTTGACTGGCACAGACTTGATCGGCCAAAGGACTATTTTCTGTGCTGTATGACTCTATGATGCTCCCCCCATCCTCCTTAGTCTTTGATCTTGCTACTTGATCACCCCAAACTCTCCAAGACAACATAATTTAACCTGATAAAGCAGGAAATAAATAGCAGGTCAGTCAGCATTTTTAAAGAGAAAATGCAGCTGTGTGCCTTAAATCAGAACACTATTTTTCCCCCTTACAAATGCTGTTTTCTTTATTGTCAACCAATTTAAAATTTATTTTTAAGATTTCCAATATCTACAGCATTTTATTTATAAATTTAAATTGTAATGTCTCTGGTTTCATTTCTCATCCTGAATTGTCGATTTGTTAGCAACAGAAATTCTTAACATGCAACACATTCTGAAACTTGCTCAGTTAGTAATAGCAATTGCTTGTCAGGTATCAGGTGTAAATGGAACACATGAAATGTCTAAAACATAAATTTTGGCTTACTTAAAGTTGAACATTAAAGCATTTCACACAAATTATACAAAGTAGTAAGAATTTGCATTGAGCAGGATTCTCACAGAGCAGATTTATCTTCAAAGCAGTGGAATGAACAATCTTTTTGGATCAAGAGTGCATTGAATGCTTTTTAATGGAAGCAAAACAACACAGTATGGTTTGAAGAATGGTCGGTAATCAGGAACAATTTTTAAATGGAATTTAAATTCATTGGGGTTGCTTTTGTTTAGTCATTTAGATCATAATGGAGCTCACTGTAAGCAATTAGATTGTTAATGAAGCACTATGCAGCACATAAATCCATTGCTTTCATTTTAACAATCCTCCTGGTTTGGTAAGGCATGCTCTATCATAATCCAAGTGCTTTTCCTTCTTAAAAACTGCTAATTGTTGTCTTTCACGGTGTGCTATCACTGGCAAATGCAAACAGAAAGATGGAATTTGTTGAAGAAAAAAAACATTTTTTTTCAAAAGACTTCATAAAGAAGAATAATTGGATCTAAAATGAGAGTCTGCCCTATTTGTTATATTTATTATTTTCTGTGTACTTGCTGAATATTTGTAAAGATTTTGCACAGTACTAAAAACTACCTTATTTATTTTTCCTGCGATCTGGGTGTCACTGAGTCGTAGAGCTGTACAGCATGGAAACAGGCCCTTTGGTCCAACCTGTCCATGCCGACCAGATATCCCAACCCAATCTAGTCCAAACTGCCAGCACCTGGCCCAGATCCCTCCAAACCCTTCCCATTCATATACCCATCCAAATGCCTCTTAAATGTTGCAATTGTACCAGCCTCCACCACTTCCCCGGCAGCTCATTCCATACATGTACCACCCTCTGTGTGAAAAAGTTGCCCCTTAGGTCTCTTTTATATCCTTCCCCTCTCACCCTAAACCTATGCCCTCTAGTTCTGGATTCCGCGAGCCCAGGGAAAATACTTTGTCTATTTATCCTATCCATGCCCCTCATGATTTTATAAACCTCTATAAAGTCACCCCTCAGCCTCTGACGCTCCATGGAAAACAACCCCAGCCTGTTCAGCCTCGCCCTAAAACTCAAATCCTCCAACCCTGACAACATCCTTATAAATCTTTTCTGAACCCTTTCAAGTTTCACAACATCTTTCCGATAGGAAGGAGACCTGATTGCACTAGCTAGGGCAATATTTATTACCCATCCTTAATAACCCTGCAGGAGTTGGTAATAATTAACCTTCTTAAACTGCTGTAATCCTTAGATTGCAGGGACATCTGCAGGCTGTGGGAAGTGAGGAAGTGAGTTTCAGAACTTTGATAGCAACTGTGAAGGAACAGCAAGTGAGGATGGTGTATGACTTGAAGGGGAATTGTAGCTTGTGATGTTTCCTTGTGTCTACAGCCATGCCCCTCTAGGTGGTTGAGGTCACAGGTTTGGAAGGTGCTGTCAAAGGAGTGTTGATGCATTACGTCAGTGCGTCTGTTAGATGGTACAAACTGCTGCCAATGTCCATTAGCGATGAAATGTGAAAATGTTGAAGATGGATGGGGTATCAATCTTGAGTGAAAATGACTGCTCCCATGTATAGAAGCGTAATAAGCATTGTGCTTAAGATTTTGTGAGAGACCTACATTCTAAAAATGCACAGTCCTATAGGTTCCAAGTAAAAAAGCAGAAGGAATTTTTTTTTGCTGTGCTTCCAATGTCCAGAGATTTGCTCCTTCTTTAGCTCTTTTGGCCTTGTGTGCTCCTGCCTCTACACCTCAAAATCAATAAGCAATAAAATATTGATCAGAATTGAGTGATATTGTATAAAATTACCAAAGTAGGGTTGTAGAGGATAATAAGAAATGATATCGAGAGAATAGGAGTTTTATTGGAGTAGGGGTACACAGTCTCATTGTGGAGGAATGCTGATTCTCTATGTTAGCTCAGAGTTGATCCAGTCTTGCCACATGCAGTCGTGAATTGTAGTGGACAATTAAACAACTCACTGGAGAAGGGGGCTCCACAAATATCCCCATCCTCAATGATGGAAGAGCTCAGCACATCAGTGCAACAGATAAGGGCAAAGCATTCATAGCAACCTTCAACCAGAAGTGCCGAATGATGTTATCAACAATGCTATTAAGCAGCACCTGCTCAATGATGCCCAGTTTGGGTTCTGCCAGGGCCACCTCATTACAGCCTTGGTTCAAACATGGACAAAAGAGCTGAATTCCAGAGGTGAAGTGAGAGTAACAGCCCTTGACCTCAAGGTTGTAATATTAAAACTTTTACAGCCACTAGGCCTGTTATAAAGAGCCATTGAATACAAAAATTGTATTCTCTGTGGTAGACACTTCAAACTGAATCATGTTTTTGTGGCTAAGTGGGAGTTCTATTGAGTCTTTTGGTGGATTTTTTTGGCACAAGACATAGCGATCTTGTTCACTGCATATTATCATGAACAACTTACCACAGCTATATAGTGTTCTTCTGATTTGATTTTATCACCCTCTTTGTCCTGGTTGGTGTCAAACCTCTCTTGAGTGTTGTTGGAGGTGCATTCATCTCGGCCAGTGGGTTGTATCACGCACCTGGCTTGTACCTTGTAAGTGATAAACAAGCATTGGGGAGTTGGGAAGTGAGTTACTTACTGCAGGATTTTTGCTCACTGATTTGATCTTGTTACCACAGTATGTGGCCTATCCAGTTCAGTTTCTGGTCAATGGTAACTTCCAGAATATTAATAGTGGAATATTCATTAACACTAATCTCAGTGACCATCAAGGGTTAATGTTTTGATTCTCTCTTGTTGGAGATTGTCAATGTTTGGCACTTACATGGCATGAATGTTACTTGTTACTTGTTTTTGGATTACCGTGAGGGTTTATGATAAGTGTGGTAAACATTGAAGCTCATTAGCTGTTTTTGTTTCAGAATAATCTATGATTGATCATGGTGTAGAAAAAACAGAGATTAAAAGGTTTTGGGTAGTTGAAAGGATTTCTGACTGGAGTTAAAAGCAAATATAATTGATCTCCTGAAGGAAATAGAGTACAGAATATTTCAGGTAAAGTACAGTTACTTCAGTAGAAATGTTTAGTGTGCAACTTCTACATCAGGAAATTTTGGTTAGAAATTTGCAGTAATTTAAAAGCTGAGAAACTCAAAGCTAATTGATTTGTGAGTATCCATGTAAGAAACCATCACAACTTACACAGAAGGACAATCAGTTATGTTTAATTAAAGATTTGATATAGAGGGGCTGTTTTTTCTGGATTTGATTCACTGTAAATTAGATTAGTTACAGTGTGGAAACAGGCCCTTCGGCCCAACAGGTCCACACTGACCCGTCGAAGCGCAACCCACTCAGACCCATTCTCCTACATTTACCCCTAACACTACGGGCAACTTAGCATGGCCAATTCAACTAACCTGCACGTTTTTAGACTGTGGGAGGAAACGGGAGCACCCAGAGGAAACCCACGCAGACACGGGGAGAATGTGCAAACTCCACACAGTCAGTCTCCTGATACTGTGGTGGAATAAACTGACACTTTGTCTTGTTGGGTCTTTTAAGTTTTTGGTTTCTAGTTGTATTCTTTGTCTGTATGGAGGAGAAAGTGAGGACTGCAGATGCAGGAGATCAGAGCTGAAAATGTGTTGCTGGAAAAGCGCAGCAGGTCAGGCAGCATCCAAGGAGCAGGAGAATCGACGTTTAGGGCATGAGCCCTTCCTGAAGATGAGCTCATGCCCGAAACGTCAATTGTCCTGCTGCGCTTTTCCAGCAACACATTTTCAGCTTCTTTGTCTGTATAACTTGGTTTGTTTTTATTTGATTTTCATCTTTTGTGCAATAAACCTCTGTTCTATTGCTCAAGAAACTCTCAAAACTTGTGTGACTATGTTTTCATAAATGACCACTCTATTAACACAAAGCAAACACATGGTCCATCAGGCCAGATTTCTTTCTGGGATCTGACACTTCCAGTGGTACCATGTCCTTGGATCATATCAATTTGGACGTGGACTATTTTGGTACCTGAGGAGTTGTGAATGGTGCTGAACACTGGGATGCTCACTAATAATTGCACACTTCTGACTTTATAATAGAAAAGGTCTCCATAATAGAGAGAAATTGTGCTGAACTTCGTGCAATCATCAGCGAACTTCTGATGGAGGGAAGATCATTGATGAAGCAGCTGAAGGTGGTTGGGCATAGGGCACATTCCGAGTAATGCCTGCAGAGATGGCTTGGAGCTGAGATGACTAACCTCCAGTAACCACAGCTCTTTTTCCTTTGTACCAGGTATGTCCTATCTACATGAACTTTCACCTGCCCATATTTCCCCCCTCCTTGCCCCTAGGATATGAGGGTAGCCATGCCATGTGGTCATACACTGTCTTCCCCTGAAGCCAAGGTGATCCTGACCGTTGACAAACTCCCTTTTGCATTAACTTATTCCCATCCATGCTTTACTATATCATGCCCTTATAAATATAGTTGACTGCCTTCAAGTTGTCATCCAACTTGCTTCCAGCTTTTGCATCCCCCCCAATGCTGACAAAGAGATTCCCATGTTTCCTTGCTGTGGGAGCTTGATATTAGTAAGGAATAACTCATATTATCACTACACCACTATCTCCTCTCATGGTTACATCTTATCTAAATGCTACTGATTTCTGCAGGGCCTCCTCCTGCAATAGACCAACCATTCTGGGCACCAGTTTCTCTTTTACCTCTGACAAAGAAGACCATTTTACTTGTCAAGTAGTTCTCAACTCCAGTCTGATTTCCCCACAATAACTGACTCCTCTGTGGAGCTGTAAGCCACACTTCCTGTTAAAGGCTAACCCAGCACCACCAAATTTCAGTGGAGTGGGGGTGCCTGAAATGTCCATCACTGCAATGGAGCCATCAAAGTTGGGACCTGACAAAAATTTCCAGAAATGGAACTGGGTCAGCCATCCTGGAATGGGGTTCCACTTGCCATGTTTATAGCCCTTCGTGTGTGTGTGTGTGTGTGTGTGTGTGTGTGTCTTTGTCTTTGTCTTTTTTGTAGATGTCAGATGAGGATTGCAGTGAGCTCATTGATTTTAATCAATGTTGATGTTTGTCACAAAGCAAATCAACATCAAAACTCCCTGCCTTCAAGAAAGGCAAAGACCAAACCTTAAAGAAAGAAGTATTTTGTTTCCCCTGTTCAGTTTGATCCGAGCAGGCAAGCAGCAAAAATGAAACCATTAATTCTCTGTCCCTGTACCTGTGCTTGGGAGACTCTGAGTAATTGCCAAAGGCCAGGAGAATACCAATGGAATTTTAACCCATCCTGCATGCAATGCATGCTGCTATTGTCTCACTCAGTGACAAGGACCTGCCAAGGTAGATAAAAAATGTCTACCTTAGTGCTCTTCTGGGCCCAATAAGGAAAGTATCATTCATCGCTGTGCAGAACCCTCCATCCCCATGTGCAAGATCCTGCCAAACAGCCCCCAAGTACATTTACTTGATGGAGAGCCTTCTCCTAGTATAAAAGCAAAAGACTGTGTTACCTAGAGCTGTGAAACTAAAGCAAAATATGCCAGAGGCACCCGAAAATATGTTTCCAGGAGTCAGATTTGGTACATTCACTATTTCTCTCTCCACAGCTGCTGCCAGACGTGCAGAGCTTCTCCAGTACTTTCAGCCTTCTCTTAGTGCTGGCCAATGTGCCCTTCAGACAATTCAACATTCACTCCTTACTGTCGACCAGTTGCCACTTTCTGCTAACCTCGGCAAAGGTGGGGTCTAGGAGTTAAAATACCTTAGGCTGAAACTTCTTGCAGTATGCGCATTTTGTACTGGGTCAAGAATAGAGTGGTGCTGGAAAAGCACAGCAGGTTAGGAAGCATCTGAGGAGCAGCAAAATCGATGTTTCAGGCAAAAGCCCTTGATCAGGAATGAGGCAGGGAGCCTCCTGGGTGAAGAGAGGTTTGGTCTCCACCCCGGAGGCTCCCTGCTTCATTCCTGACCTGCTGTGCCATTCCAGCACCACTCTGATCTTGACTCTGATCTCCAGCATCTGCAGTCCTCATTTTCACCATTTTGTACTGGGCCTACCTCCAGCCTGCTCAGGATTAAAACCCAAGCAATAATTGCAAATTAGAAGGAAAACAAAAGTGGCACCTGAATTGAGCATTAGCTAAATCAGAATATTGAGTACTAATGGTATGATACATTTGTTAAAGAGCTCAGATTCACTTTGAAATGAAGTCAGCAATCACCGTCAGAATTATGTTCTGAGTTTGTATTAATGAAGATATCTACCACTGTCCTTGAATCAAGACTTTGCTGGTTTTACCACGTTTTCATTTTTTTAACAAGAAGAGCGGTTCGCATGTGGAATTAACTTCCTGAGGAAGTGGTGGATGTGGGCACAGTTACAACATTTAAAAGACATTTGGATGGACACATGATTAGGAAAGGTTTGGAGCAATATGGGCCAGGAGCCTGCAGGTGGAACTAGTTAGTTTTTGATTATGTTCGGCATGGATTGGGTCTGTTTCTGTGTGTATGGCTCTAAGAAAAAACAATTACAGAGCCCTGAAATAACCGATTTAATAAACGCACGTATGTGAGGCATTCTCAAATGATTAGTAAAACATCTCAGTTTAGATGGAAAACTGGAGATATTTTTTAAAGACTATCATACTCGGCATCACTCAGGCATTGTACTTATACTTCGCATAGTGTTCTGTGCCGATGAGACTGGTACTTTAATGTATTTTTCTTCCACAAGATCACATTGTGGCATTTACCTCATCAGTCATTTGTACATTATGTCCACTGTGCCGTTCCCTTGATTCTATTAGGAAACGATGAAATGTTATTCAGAGTTTGGCAGATTTTGTAAACCAGTATTCTGAATGTAGAAGTTAAATAACTTTTTCACTGGATTAATGGGGTGAGAAATTAGAGTTGTACCTGAATTGTGAGGGAAAGTTAAATGAGTGGTGTCTATCTATCAAACCAACTCTAATCCAAGATGGAGGATGGGAAAAATTTCTGGCTGTAAGAGCTGCTCCTTTTTTGAGGTATTTTAGGTGCTGGAGGTGATTTTCTCGAATTCCAGGAGCAGAATTACTGTTTTATATGCTATTGCATTGTTTTGGAACTTTGGAAAAACAAAAGTCAAGACAACACCAGTTTTAAAAGAGAGAAGAACAGACAAAGGAAGCACATGGTGAGGACAGTGCAGGACGGACCGAGAGAGGGAGAGAAAACCTGCACAGTTACTGCCTTTACTGTTTTTGAATTCATGTGTCGCTGGACATTGGAATGCATCTGGGAAAATTAACAAACAGTGAATTTCACAACTAATCTTGGATGAACCGGTTTGGGCGAAGTTCACAGCACAGAATCAGATAAGTTAATTGTTGTTTTAAGTCTGTCCAAGGGAAAGGCTGTATTAATGAGTACAGTGGGTTCTATCTTGATTATATGTTTTTGGAGATAAATCTCTTGATTAAACATAAAATATAAGCTATAACTATTAATTTAACCTGGTGCAGTATTTTGGAGAGGAATAAGACGGTGTTATTTTCTAGGTCTGTAGATTGTGAAGGAGCAAAAATGGCCTTTGCAGTGATATGTACTTCTTGTCAGCTGTGGGAGTTTAAAGAGAATTTAAGGGTTCTGCGGATTATATCTGCCATAATGCTGTTGGATGCGAATCTTATAATCTTATCAGATCGAGTGGATCGGTTGGAGAGACAGACAGAAGCGATGAGGAATTTGTAACAGCAACAGTATGTGATGGATGGCAGTTATAGGAAGGGGGGAAAGTCTCAGATACAGTCACATAGACGGGTTAACACTAGGAAGGGTAAGAGAAGTAGGCACCTAGGGCAGGAGTCTTTTGTGGATACACCCATTTCAAACAGGTATGCTGTTTTGGAAAATGTAAGGGGTGATGGATTGTCAGGGGAACTTAGCACGAACAGCCAAGTTTCTGGTATTGAGACTGGCTCTAGTGCAACGAGGGGTATGTCGGCTTCCAAGATATCAATTGTGTTAGGGGATTCTGTAGTCAGAGGTACAGACAGACATTTCTGTGGCCAGCAGAGAAAAAGCAGAATGATGTGTTGTTTCCCTGGTGCCAGGATCAAGGATGTCTCAGAGAAGATGCAGAATGTTCTCACGGGGGAAGAGGGGCCAGCAGGAGGTCATTGTACACATTGGAACCAACGATATAGGAAGGGAAAAGGTTGAGATTCTGAAGGGAGATGACAGAGAGTTAGGCAGAAATTTAAAAAGGAGGTCCTCAAGTGTAGTAATATCTGGATTACTCCCAGTGCTACAACTAGTGAGGGCAGGAATAGGAAGACAGAGCAGATGAATGCATGGCTGAGTAGCTGGTGTATGGGAGAAGGATTCACATTTTTGGATCATTGGAATCTCTTTTGGGGTAGAAGTGACCTGTACAAGAAAGATGGATTGCACCTAAATTGGAAGGGGTCTAATATACTGGCACGGAAATTTGCTAGAACTGCTTGGGAGGATTTAAGCTAGTAAGGTGTGGGGGGACGGGGCCCAGGGAGATAGTGAGGAAAGAGATCAATCTGAGACTGGTACAGTTGAGAACAGAAGTGAATCAAACAGTCAGGGCAGGCTGGGACTAGGTAGGACTAATAAATTAAACTGCATTTATTTCAATGCAAGGGGCCTAACAGGGAAGGCAGATGAACACAGGGTATGGGTAGGAACATGGGACTGGGATATCATAGCAAATACAGAAACATGGCTCAGGGATGGGCATGACTGGCAGCTTAATGTTCCAGGATACAAATGCTACAGGAAGGATAGAAAGGGAGGCAAGAGAGGAGGGGGAGTGGCATTTTTGAAAAGGTAGAGCATTACATCTGTGCTGAGGGAGGATATTCCCGGAAATACATCCGGGAAGTTATTTGGGTGGAACTGAGAAATAAGAAAGGGATAATCACCTTATTGGGATTGTATTATAGACCCCTAATAGCCAGAGGGAAATTTGAGAAGCAAACTTGTAAGGAGATCTCGGGTATCTGTAAGAATAATAGGGTAGTTATGGTAGGGGATTTTAACTTTCCAAACATAAACTGGGACTGCCATAGTGTTAAAGGTTTAGATGGAGAGGAATTTCTTAAGTTTGTACAAGACAATTTTCTGATTCAGTATGTGGATGTACCTACTAGAGAAGTTGCAAAACTTGACCTACTCTTGGGAAATAAGGCAGGGCAGGTGACTGAGGTGTCAGTGGGGGAGCACTTTGGGGCCAGCGACCATAATTCTATTCGTTTTAAAATAGTGATGGAAAAGGATAGACCAGATCTAAAAGTTGAAGTTCTAAATTGGAGAAAGGCCAATTTTGACGGTATTAGGCAAGAACTTTCGAAAGCTGATTGGAGGCAGATGTTCACTGGTAAAGGGACGGCTGGAAAATGGGAAGCCTTCAGAAGTGAGATAACAAGAATCCAGAGAAAGTATATTCCTGTCAGGGTGAAAGGGAAGGCTGGTAGGTGTAGGGAATGCTGAATGACAAAGGAAATTGAGGGATGGTTAAGAAAAGGAAGCAAGCATATGTCAGGTATAGGCAGGATAGATCGAGTGAATCCTTAGAAGAGTATAAAGGAAGTAGAAGTATACTTAAGAGAGAAATCAAGACGGCAAAAAGGGGACATGAGATAGCTTTGGCAAATGGAATTAAGGAGAATCCAAAGAGTTTTTACAAATATATTAAGGACAAAAGAGTAATTAGGGAGAGAATAGGGCCCCTCAAAGATCAGCAAGGCGGCCTTTGTGTGGAGCCACAGAAAATGGGGGAGTTACTAAATGAATATTTTGCATCAGTATTTACTGTGGAAAAGGATATAGAAGATATAGACTGTAGGGAAATAGATGGTGACATCTTGCAAAATGTCCAGGTTACAGAGGAGGAAGTGCTGGATGTATTGAAATGGTTAAAGGTGGATAAAACCCCAGGACCTGATCAGGTGTACCCGAGAACTCTGTGGGAAGCTAGAGAAGTGATTGCTGGGCCTCTTGCTGAGATGAGGTGCCGGAAGACTAGAGATTGGCAAACGTGGTGCGACTGTGTAAGAAGGGTGGTAAAGACAAGCCAGGGAACTATAGACCGGTGAGCCTGACCTCAGTGGTGGGCAAGTTGTTGGAGGGAATCCTGAGGGACAGGATGTACATGAATTTGGAAAGGCAAGCACTGACGAGGGATAGCCAACATGGCTTTCTACGTGGGAAATCATGTCTCACAAACTTGATTGAGTTTTTTGAAGAAGTAACAAAGAAGATTGATCTATATGGGCTTCAGTAAGGCGTTCGACAAGGTTCCCCATGGGAGGCTTTTTAGCAAGGTTAGATCTCATGGAATACAGGGAGAACTAGCCATTTGGATACAGTACTGGCTCAAAGGTAGAAGACAGAGGGTGCTGGTGGAGGGTTGGTTTTCAGATTGGAGGCCTGTGACCAGTGGAGTGCCACAAGGATCAATGCTGGGTCCTCTACTTTTTGTCATTTACATAAATGATTTGGATGCGAGCATAAGAGGCACAGTTAGTAAGTTTGCAGATGACACCAAAATTGGAGGTGTAGTGGATGGCGAAGAGGGTTACCTCAGATTACAACAGGATCTGGACCAGATGGGCCAATGGGCTGAGAAGTGGCAGATGGAGTTTAATTCAGATAAATGCAATGTGCTGCATTTTGGGAAAGCATATCTTAGCAGGACTTACACACTTAATGGTGTTGCTGAACAAAGAGACCCTGGAGTGCAGGTTCATAGCTCGTTGAAAGTGGAGTCGCAGGTAGATAGGATAGTGACGAAGGCGTTTGGTATGCTTTCCTTTATTGGTCAGAGTGTTGAGTACAGGAATTGGGAGGTCATGTTGCGACTGTACAGAACATTGGTTAGGCCACTGTTGGAATATTGTGTGCAATTCTGGTCTCCTTCCTATCGGAAAGATGTTGTGAAACTTGAAAGGGTTCAGAAAAGATTTACAAGGATGTTGCCAAGGTTGGAGGATTTGAGCTATAGTGAGAAACTGAACAGGCTGGGGCTGTTTTCCCTGGAGCATTGGAGGCTGAGGGGTGACCTTATAGAGGTTTACAAAATTATGAGGGGCATGGATAGGATAAATAGACAAAGTCTTTTCCCTGCGGTCGGGGAGTCCAGAACTAAGGGCATAGGTTTCGGGTGAGAAGGGAAAGATATAAAAGAGACCTAAGGGGCAACTTTTTCAGGCCGAGGGTGGTACGTGTATGGAATGAGCTGCCAGAGGATGTGGTGGAGGCTGGTACAATTGCAACATTTAAGAGACATTTGGATGGGTATATGAATAGGAAGGGTTTGGAGGGATCTGGGCCAGGTGCTGGCAGGTGGGACTAGATTTGGTTGGGATATCCGGTCAACGTGGACAGGTTGGACCGAAAGGTCTATTTCCATGCTGTACATCTCTATGACTCTATGACCTGTGGCAAATTCAGCATCAAACCTCACTTGAATGCAGTTTGCCAACTGATAGTTTTCAGTGGGGGTTGATTGCAATACTGCCAATGGCTCTTAATTAGATTCTTGAGGTGGGGAGGTAAATAGGACAGAGTTAGCACTGCCTGCTGTAACTGGTTAACTAATATTTGAAGGTTTTGTGTCAGAAGTTGTCATTAGTGTTATCACTGTGACAGGACAGCTCTTTTCTGATGTGCTGCTATTACAATGATATAATTTTAGGATTCTGTATTTGAAGTGGGCTGATACCTTTGGCAGCATCCAAGCATACATCCCTTAGGTTCCTTGTAAACAGACAGCCATAGTCTTGAGGTATCCTACCCTTGCATGGGCTTTGCATGCTTGAGAACATTCACAGTCTACATTCTTAGCATTGACTCCAAGCCCTCCAGAAGCGAGTAATATTAACATATCTCACTCCACTTTGGAATTAGTTAAGCCATAGAGTCATACAGCATGGAAATAGACCATGTGGTCCAACTAATCTATGCTGACCAAGTTTTCCAAACAAAATTTGTCCCACTTGCCTGGCCCATATCCCTGTAAACCTTTTCTATTCATTTATCTGTCCAAGTGTCTTTTCACTGCTGTAACTGCACTTGCATATGCCACTTCCTCAGGCAGTTCATTCCATATATGAGCCACCCTCTGTGTGAAAAAGTTGTACCTCAGGCCGCTTTTAAATCTTTCTCCTCTCACTTTAAAAATATGCCCTCTGCTTTTGAACTATCCTACAACAGGAAAAAGACTTTAGTTATACACCTTATGCATCCATGTTCCTTATGATTTCATAAGCTTCTATAAAATCACCCCTCAACCTTCAACTCTCTGGGGAAAAACATCCCAGCCTAACCAGTCTCTCTATACAGAAAATTAACATACAGAACATCACAAACACATGCATAAAGATAGCAGTAAATAATATTCAGGGAAGTATATTGGCCAGGAGAGGAATTGAAAAAGGTGTCTGTTGTATAAGACAATGTTTCTGAAATGGTCAATGGTGTAAACTACATTAAGAGCTGAAAATGTGTTGCTGGAAAAGCGCAGCAGGTTAGGCAGCATCCAGGGAACAGGAGAATCGACGTTTCGGGCATAAGCCCTTCTTCAGGAATGAGGAATCCTACATTAAGCTCCACCTAATCTGATGATGTCATACAGTCTTGAATGGGAAAATTGGGAGAATAGCTTTGGATCTTAATTGGGGACAGATTTATCAACCATGTTTTCCAGTACTGAATTTCTAAATACTTAATGTAACCACCTAATTGCTATCATGCAATAAATTACATTTTGTTAAGACAAGAAGCTCTTCTTGTTAAGACTGTCTACCAATGTAAATGGTTGTCTTTCTACCAATATAAATCTAATAGGACTTCAGACCAAGGAAAGGAAAGAGAAATAGCAGCAGCATCCTTCTACACAAAACCCATAGTGTTTAACTTTACAAACAACTTAACAACAATACAGAAAGAGAAACTGTTTCCACTCACTGAAAGATCGATAGGTAGACAACAGAGATTAAGATGATTAACAAAAGAACTTGGGGTGACATTCGGCATGATGAGTAGAATGTATTCTCTGATTAGGCATGGTGGTACAGGGTCAATAGCAGACTTCAAAAGAAAATTTAATAAATATTTGAAGGGAAAGTTTGCAGGGATATGGCAAGAACAAGGCAAAGAGATGAATTGAATTTCTGAAGGAACTGACAGAGGCTTAATGGGCTGAAAAGCCTCTTCCAGTGTTGTACTATTCTGTCCTTCTACAATTGGTCTAATCATTTCAAACTATTCTCTGATTAAAGGTGTAAGTGTTGTCAGAATTGCTTGGGCAGCAAGTAGCAACATGCTCTGTGTTGGGTTTCTCCCAGAACCTCTCGATGGTTAGATTCCCCAACTTTCTTTTGTCAGTGACTCAAATACCCTGTTGCCTTTGAAATGCATGTAAAGTATGACAAATTGCATTGAAATATAACATCATGCAGTGTCATAGTGCAGATACAACCATAAAAAATTGTAATTGTTCCTGTGGTGATGATCCCGGGATGATTTAGATTGCTTACACCACTATGTCTTCCTGGCTTAATGAACACATTTATCTATTTCTTTCAAGCTAAATCACCTTCGGAAGTCAAGAGCAATGTGTGTTTGGAGCTTCCTGAGCCAGTATGAGCAGCAGGATACATCAGTGTGAGTGAATCTGTATGTGGTGTAGTTGGCTCTGTTGCCCCAGGTGGTACTGACCAGTTTCCATTTGATTGTCAACAGCTCTCAGTCATGTCAAGCGAGAAAGCCTTCAGTCAAGACATTGCAATACAGAAAGTCAGGGGCAGCCTGTGATATCAGTCAGAGCTTGGGACATTGTCAAGGTCAGAGTGGTGCTGGAAAAGCACAGCAGGTCAGGCAGCATCTGAGGAGCAGGAAAAACCTGATGAAGGACTTTTGCCCGAAACATCAATTTTCCTGCTCCTTGGATGCTGCCTGACATGCTGTGCTTTTCCAGCACCACTCTAATCTAGACTCTGGTTTCCAGCATCTGCAGTACTCGTTTTTGCCTTGGACATTGTCAGTCATTCGAGGTGGCAAGGCATATATTCCAGCCCACACAGCTACTGCATCTTTAAACAGTTACATGACATCATGGTGTGAAACATTCCTGTATGAAGTTACTTGACTCACCTTCATTCTCACTCTCTGTGTAATGGATTTAATGTAGCTGTTCAGTCAGTCAGATCACTACATGTAAAATACATTAACATCTGTTAGAGAATCCAGACTATAAGATTAAGTTTACATTTTTTTTTGGAAGTATCAATTTTATTGAATTTTATGGAAAATTTCTCTCATGAGGCCCAACACAGAGAATGTGAGTGAAGGCAACGCAAGTACCTTTATACTGGAACATCATATATCATGATGTAATGTAACTGTCTGAAAGATATAGTGCCTGTATGGCTGGAATCTATGTCATAATATAACAGCAGTCTTTTTTTAAACTGCAATTCATCCAGTGTAGTTACTTTGATACTTAAAATTGCCTTTGATTAAATTTGTCTATCTCTGTGATATATTTCAAAATGTAAGAGACAGAATACCAGAATTGATTTGCAGAATGAGGGAGAGAGAAAGAGATGCTGTTATATTCTCTGCAAAGAGTTTGTCTTGATGTCACTGTGGCAGCCTGCAGACTCTCCTAGATGCTGCTGTTTTATAAACACCTTCCCTGTCATTTCCTGCAGTTGCCAGAAAGGTGGCTACTGTCACATGACTATCCTTCAATCTGCTCAGTAATGGTCGCATCAGGTAGCAGGGTTCTGTTACATCTGTTGTTTGAAGTGCTTTAGATCAAAGCTGGTCTTCAACAAAAACAGCCAATTAATAATTTCTACCCTTTTAACCATCGTAATAGCCAAAGGTGATTAAATATTAATGTCTCAGCCAAAACCCAGAATGATCCTCCATCAGGTAGGAAGAAATTATTCTCATTTTCAAGTGGTCATTGTTTACACAGGATGTTGTAGACAAAGGGAATCTTACAGAGGTTTGAGCAATGTGGGTTTTGGCGGTCTGTCAAGATTGTAGATTTTTAGATTTTAGATGTTTTTGATGGCCTAGTGATTTTATCACTAGACAATTAATCCAGAAACTCAGGTAACGTTCTGGGGACCTGGGTTCAAATTCTACCATGGCAGATGGTGGAATTTGAATTCAATAACAATCTGAAATGAGAGTCTAAATGATGATCATGAAACCATTGTCAATTGTCAAGAAAAACCCATCTGGTTCACTAATGTCCTTTAGGGAAGGAAACTGCTTTCCTGACCTGGTTTGGACTACATGTGACTCCAAACCCACAGCAATGTGGTGATTCCATCTGCTTTCTGAGCAATGAATGCTAGCCAAGCCAGTGACACTCCCATCCTGTGAATGAATGAATTAAAAAAGATCCATCTTGACATCAGCTGCATCCTCTGTGCTTTTGCTGAGCTGTAAGATGAGTTCCTTGCTAGGTAGCAGTTAGAGGGATTGCAACTTTTAAATTCCTTACTGATGGCACAACTTGTTTTATTAATATTCTGCTTCCTATTTTACTAAAAGCACAATATATGATACATTGCAAGTTCTTGACATGGAAGTCAGCAAGTATCTGGCAACTTCAGCTTGTGAACAGCCTCCATGTTGTTCAGCATCAAAGAGCAAATCAGGGCATGAACCATGGGCTCCAGTCACACATATGCTCCATCCACCAGCATCAAACAATTGCCAACCCTTTAAAGCAATCAAGACACCCCTCTGACTTACAGGCTGTTCAGGAAGCAGAAACTTGCATTGCAGAGTGCACCGATGATGGCATTGAAAGGCTGCAGCAAGGACACTTTGAGCAGGGTGGCTCTCCATGAGCACACAGGTCAGACCAGGCCATATCTCAGGGCTGCTTGCTTGCTGTCTTAGCACTCAATCATTTAGCATCTGTATGCTCCACATAGACCCATGTTCAAACTTGCCTTGCCAGGCCTTAGGGTGCAGCCAAAGCCAAAGGCTATCATTCCCGCCATTTAAGGTTCTCTTTAGATTAGCCGCATATGTGAGCTATTTGACAGTAGGAATTGTCCAGGCGGGTGGGATATCTTGATGTACAACACACCAAGACCTCATTTTAATATCTACAGCATGTGTCAGCTGCCTATGCACCAAACACACTCCATATTTAGTCATGTCAGAAACTGGATGTAGACTTGCCCTCAGTCCAAATCAAGGAAGGGTTGCTGTCATTCAGAGGGTTCTGGTACCGTCAGGAAGGGGCACAGTCCACATACAGTCCAGGGGTTTGACCATCAGGGGATCAGTCCAACAACAGTCCAAGGCGTGGGCAACAGTCAGTCCTGTAGGGCCTGCAGCAGCAGTCAGTGTATCATTAGTCCGGGAGCTGTACAGACAGCGATCAGTTGTCTGGTCAATCATATCAAACAGCTCCTTGTGGCAAAATGGAGCATCCTGAGTGACCATCTGTCAACGGTTAAGGAGAGTGCGAGGGGAGCCTATAAAGCCAGTACAGGATCACTGCTGAAAGGATTAAGGGAGTCAAAACTGTGGAAGCAGAAGCATTCGCGGAGGTGGGAATGGGGGAATCTCAAGGTCTGGGACATATGGCCTGTAGAATACAGGAGGACGCCAGTATTAAAGGCAGTGACCATTACTGTTGCCTCCATACCCGACCCTTCCTCCCTCACCCAGAGGGAAGGGCAGGGAATAGGGTGGACATCGTTAAGATGTAATGCTGAGGATGAGGGTTCAGTCAGCGATGCAGTTCAGTGCTGTGAGAGATCGCACTCAGTGGATGGGAGGTACATGGAAATATGCTGTCAGGGTGGTGACCAGGCAAGGCTTGATGCTGATGTGCTCACTGTGAGCTGTGAAAACATGGTTTTGACAGTGCTCATGGTGGGGGAATCACTGTCACTTTGATAGGTGAAAGCGCAGCATCTGTATCTGCTAAACTTTAGGACATTGGATGGGCAACAACATAAAATACTTGTGTTTGCACACTGCAGTTACATTTCATTTGTGAGCATTTCTTTGCACATATGCACTGCATATTGAGTGAATGTTGGTCAAAACCAAATTGCACCATGCTACTGGTTCTAGCTAGCCTAACCTTGTCACCTCCATGATGCGGAGGTTAGTGGCAATAACTTAAGAGGAGGTGAACGCTGAATGATAGCACCCCACCATTTGTGGAGCTTCCGAAGATACCATGAGACAAGGGAAACATCACTGCATCCTAGCTTGTGTGAGTATGATGATAGACTCCAGTGATTGCAATAGAAAGTGGAATTGCTGATGTGGGTATAGGATAGGATGGGACAGGATGGGGCTCAAAGTGCATTGGGCATTCCTTTTTTGATGTAATGCATTGGTCATTGAGCTGGTGCAACCTCACCTTCATTAAATGGGAACATGCTGTGATCGGGCCTAAGGTGGGAAGATGATTGGCCTATGGAAGGCACTGCCAGGTTTTTTTTTTGTGTGTGTTGTGTGTGTTGTGTGTGAGTGAGGTGGTGCAGTAGGGCCCTCGGTAAAATCCACACAGAGCAGTATGCACCATCCTGACGTGCTGTGCTCTGCACTGGTTGGAGTGATGTCATAGAATCTGAGGAGTTGGGGAACAGAGCAGTCATCTGAGGACATTCAGCTGGAAAAAGCTCTCTGCATGTCAGGGCCGAACTGACTCAGATGCTAACTGGGTGGATTGACATGGTCAAGATGTCAACATTTGATTAGTATTGTGAAGATAACATGCTGCCTGTATTAATTTCTTTTGTGCTCCTTTTTGATAACTGTCAACAAAAGCTTAGGTTTCCATTTATCCTAATCTTTCCTGTATGTGACCATCCCTTACTGGACAATGAAAACAGAAAGGGGACCAAGTGGCAGCGGGGAAAGAGTAAGGTGAAATCAGAGAGGGTCCTCAAACAAGAAGTATCTGAGAACAGTAAAGTGTGTGGCATGGTGTTTAAACATGACTTGGGTGAGTGAATGAGGTTGTATGTGTCAGTCATGCTGACTTTGTGTTATGAGCAGCTTGACTGCTGTGTGGTGCTGAAAAAAGCACAGCAGATCAGGCAGGAAGTGAAGAATCAAGGTTTCGGGCAGTACCTTTCATCAGGGCGGTCAGATCAACTCTCGTCCTCCTCGGGTGCTGTCTGACCTGCTGTGCTTTTTCCAGCGCCACACTTTATTGACTCTGATTGTCCAGCATCTGCAATCCACACTGTCTCCTAGCTTAACTGTTGTGCCATTGAATTGCTGGTGTAGGGCAATGCTGGTTTGCCAATGCTTGTCCAGGTGCACAGCGACCTTTCAAAGGTAGCACAGATGCAAGGGATGTCAGTCTTTCAGTAGATATTGCTGAGTGGTGAGTTGTTCTGGGTTTGTGCTTGATAAGGTGGGTTTGAATCAGATGTGAGAGATGCGATACAGGCTAAATTAAAGTTAATGAGGTGAATTTGGTACAATATGGTGAGAAATGTCACTAGGCCTCAGCAAAAATCTATCAGAAAAACTTGACGCAACTCACAATAAGCCAAGAAGTGTATGATTCGGTCCAAAGTGTCTGTGCCATGGTCATTTTCAATTATCCTAACACAAATTAATTTATTAGCAATAGTTTTTATAATTTCATATTTTAATTTCCTTTGGAGCTTGACCTGTTTGCAGACTAGATGGCTTTTTCAATCATTTAGCTCAGTGTTATGGCTCATTTAAAGCTGTTTTTTTTCAAGTAAGTCTCCAAATTATTAACTGAATCAATGGAATTAGAGGTTAATAGTCCAAATATTAAAAAGTTTGCGTTAATATGAGGGACATGGGAAATCATCTTCTTAAAGTTGAATTGAAAGTGAACCTGATATGAAAGCTCATAGGTACCATCTAAGACTGCTTCTCTCATCCTGATCTAACCAATAGCAGGGCTCAAGAGCCAGCACACAAACATGGTAGATATCCAGCTCCAAGACACTATGGGATCATTTCAGGAACATTAAGTTAAGCATAGCCCAAGTGGCTTCCTGTTCTTGCAAATACTGAAAGTCCTGATGCATCTGGATAATATCCTTCTGAAAGAACTGGTTGACAACAAGTGAAGCACTTATATGGATATTGCACATCTGTCCAGGGAGACAAGAGATGGATTAAAATGTGCTAAAATGCTGGCTGCTGCTTGTGATTAAGATAGTCTGTCTGGTCTGCTTGCAACACTAGGAGGTGTTAGTCATTTTGTCTTTAAAATTAGTAAATGTTAGTAAAAATACGAGGCGTATATATTCTAAGTAAGTTAGAAATTATACCTGTGCGTAATAAAAGAATAAAGAGTATTAAACTGATAACTGCAACTGGATTGTGAGATTTATTTACCATTTGCCGGTATGCGTTTCATTCATTCATGCAATTTCATGGAAGTGCTGTTCAGTCAGTTAGTTTCTTAACTGGATAATTGCCCAGTTAGAAAGTATTTAACAGGTACTTACTAACTGGGGAATCTATTCAGTCCAGGCGATGGTTGGTAAGGGCTAATTAATATTATAATGTTTTGTGGAGACTTGATGGGGATGATATTGTTATGTATGCTACACTTATTCAGAGGTAAACACTGCTTGTAGCAAGGGCTGATAAGGTGTGAAAATGCAGTGAAATATAGCAAGCTGGTGAGTGAGTTAATAAAGATAACCTATAACACAATATCTCATAACCCAATATCTCACACCAGTAGTGGTTCATGTTGATTGTGGAAGGATTATGGCAATGGATACAAGTACTGGTTATGATGTCCATTCCTAATGCAGATAATCTGGTAAAGAGCCATTTTTGGTGTATCTAGAACCACATCAACACTGATTAAAACAACATTCGGCCACTGATGACACAATTCTAAGATGGAGATTAATGCATTGCAATACCTTTTGAATTAGAATTCCTACAGTGTGGAAACAGGACCTTTGGACCAACAAATCCATACTGATCCTCTGAAGAGTATCCCACCCAAACCCAATCCCCTTTACTCTACATTTATCCCTGACTAATGCACCTAACCTACACATCCCTGAACACTATAGGCAATTTAGCATGGCCAATTCATCTAATCTGCACATCATTGGATTATGGGAGGAAACAGGAGTGCCCACAGTCAACCTATGCAAACACAGGGAGAATGTGCAAACCCCACACAGATAGCCGCACAAGGCTGGAATCGAACCCAGGTCCCTGGTCCTGTGAGGCAGCAGTGCTAATCATTCAGCCACCATGCCGGCCATTATGGTAATGTGTATCCTTAAAGTACTTCAAAACTCTGGATGATATTATATTTCTGAGATGACGGTGTTTCTCTGATTGCATAGTATTCTCAAATGTTGAATGTCACTCTCAAAATATCATTCAATTTCCTCTAAGTTTAGGATATTAATCTCATTTAATCACCTTATCGTCCATCTGCACTGGAGGATCAGCTCACGTTGTTGGGGTTGAACCTTTATTCTTTTGATTGGGTGACATTTTCAATACGTTTGCAAACAAAAACGTTCATCAAACTTTTTTCATGAAGGTGAAGCTCTCTCACATTATAGCAAGGTCACAGAACTTTGCAGCACAGATGGAGACCAGTTGGCAATGTGTCTGTGCTCCATTTAGTTTTGCTTTTCTGTCATTTTCCCTCAGCCATTAAAAAGTTTCCTTTAGATTATTTGAATATTGCTGAATGGAGAGCCACGTCGGTGAACTTTTCACCTCATATTCATCAGGAAAAACACAAGAGTGCAAAATTGCAAATTACCCTAGCTGAGAATAAAGGAGAAAAGGTCCCTGATCTGTGAGCAAAACAACACTGATTGATCAAGGTGTTGCCATGGAGAAAGCAATAGGACTGTAGGCTTCCAAACACCTAGATAATTCAAAAAGGCACAAGATTTAAATGTATTCATTTTGTTTGAAAATAATGGGTTCCAATATTATCTCTCATAACAAGAGCAAATGAGCCACATTATTAGCTCAGCTAATTGACTTAAATTGATAGTGTAGCTATCAGTGGACCCAGGATTATTAAGCCAGTACTGTCCTTATACCTAACAGTGGACTTGTAGGGGGTAAGTGCTGGCAGGTTGGGTTGAATATAATCTGTATGCTGTCTGTTATAGTGCAAGATGAAACTTCAGTAATCAATACTCTTTTCAGAAGTATTCAAACTCTATACTTCTTTGATATCGATTCGAATATTTACTCATGTTTTTCAGATAGACCATCCACAGAATGAAACTGGATTTTTTTAAGTCTTATGTAGCTTCCTATGCATACTTCCAACTGGAAGTACATCAGACACCATTTGGTAAAGCCTTTTACATGCTGCCACCTACAAACGACTGGCAAAAATAAAAACAAGAAGATTATAGCATCAATTACTGTGCAGTGCCAACTTAATGCCAGTGCTTACTTGTTTTGAACACTAAGCTCAAGGTTACATCTTGTCCTTCTGCAGTTGAACGCATGCTAAACAATAAACGGGGATCTTAAATTCAATTAGCAATAAAATTGGAATAAAATGTTAGGCTTATTAACAATGATCACAAAATGCCAGATTGTCATAAAAACACAAATGGTTTTCTAATGTTTTTCGGATGAGGATATCTGCTTCCTTTCCTGTCTGACCTACATGTGCCCCAGGTCCACAGCAATGTGGTTGACTCTTAACCACTTTCTGAAGTGGCCTAGCAAGACTTTTTTTATTTGTTTTATGGGATGAGGGCATCACTGTCCAGGCCAGCATTTATTGCCCATCCCAGAGGGCAGTTAAGAGTCAACCACATTGCTGTGGGTCTGGAGCCACCTGTTGTCCAGACCAGGTATGGATGGCAGTCACATCAGTTGCATCAAACTGCTACAAAGTAATTAAATCAAATTGAATCAAATGGACCACCTAGCATCAACCTAGACACTGAAAATGACACCCTGCCCACTCTATCCTGCAGGAGGAGGTTTAAATAAGCAAAGACACTTACTATCCTGATCATTTTAGTTCTATCGATGATGTCACTTCAATGTTGGTCAGAACTATTTCCGCCATAGTAATTAAAACATATCTTCCAGGTATCAACTCATCAACCAATGAACTTGATACAAGTAATCTATGGGCAGCAGAGCTCTGGGTGACATTAAGTTTAAAAAGGAAGGAACATAGGAGGCCTGACAGGAATGCATTAGGATAGATGAAGGACTTATGCACGAAACTTCAACTCTCCTGCTGCTCGGATGCTGCCTGACCTGCTGTGCTTTTCCAGCGCCACACTTTTTGAGATTAGAATAGATGAATCGACAAGTAACAATATCATATTTATATCCTCTTGAGCAACTCTTAACAACACTGAAAACTGAACGCAGTCTATTAACTGAAGCATAAATAATGATTTGTATTTGTTCACATCATTTTTTTAATTTAAAACTGTACCCCAATTTCAAAATATTAAATCATATTTTTCTTGATCAGTTTTATCATTTTTACAGTTTGTCTGAGCAGTGAATTCTTGTTGCTGTTTTACTTTTTTTAAAAATGTTACATTCAGTATATATCTCTCCTTTCCACCCACTAGCCTCCAGAGTTCATTGCATAACATTTAATTAGTTCTTTATTGGATTATCGAAAGATTTTTTTTTGATTTACAATATTCCCAAAGCTCATGGTCTTTATTTGCATTGTTTTCTATAATGTACTGGAAAGTATTTTAATCCATCCTACACTACCATATGGTCAGGGTAATCCAGATATAATGTTCTCCTTCATTTCTTTCTATAGGAAGTATATGTTGTACAATAGAATTTGCTTTATTTTCTTGTAATCGTAAATCTTCAAATCTAATAACAAACTATTACTTAATGTAAACAAAAACAATGCAAGAACTAAAGATGCTGGAAATCAGAAACAAAAACTAACATGTTCTGATGAAGGGACATTAGATCCAAAACATTAACTCTGCTTTCTCTCCACAGATGCTGCCAGACCTGCTGCAATTTTCCAGCAATTTCTGTTATTGTTTCATTCCTTAACATATAATCTAGAGATTTAGATAATCAAGATTAAAACCTAACTTTGATTGCCCATACCAAAAGTGAAGAGAGAAGGATTGCTGGTTACAACAAGTGAGATGAGATTAAAAATTGATTTTAAGATGCATTCCTCACCACTTGGAACATTCAAACATGCACAGTACTAGCCTGTCTTAGAATTACATGAAGTGTATAAGACAGAACAGGTCATTTAGTCTAACCAGCTTCAGTTTGTGTTTGTATTCCAGCTCTGTCTCCTTCCATTCCATCTATCTTATCTCAGCTTTTCATCAAATCTTTTCATTCCCATATCACCCATGTATTCATCTTTTAAAAGAGTTCTAAACTATTTGCCTTAACCAGTTCTTGTGGTAGCATGTTCCATATTTGAACCACTAATTTGGCCTCAACTGTTAAAGCTGTAGTAACAACTGTAGGTATGTTATATGACATTATTTTCCTATCCAGCATCACAGAAGCACATTCATTTCTTTAAATTGATTTCTGAAAATGATTCATGTCTGAAATCATTGCTCAGCTACTCAAAGAAAATTCCCTGATGAGTTGCTCATGGTCAATAAAGCTTAGTAGAAAATTGAACAGCATGGTGATTATGCTGTCTTGTTGATCCATTATTATACATTACTATATGTTTTTCAGACTTTAATTGAAATATGATAGTATCTCTTCAAAGTGGTAAGTTAATTTGATATATGAAAATAGCGTTCTTACTGTTCAGTATTTATGAAACTGTGTTTGAATTCTAATCTTACAAGTTATGTTAGGTTCAGTTCATTACAGATTTGCATTTTCTAAATCTGAGGGATCACTCTACTTACTTATTTATTTAAGTAAATTATGGCCTTTTAAGGGAAAATCTAGATATATAATTTATTGCAAAGAGGTGGAGTATAAGGAACACATTTTCTAACCTGTATGGACATCAGATACGACAATGTTACATCTTTCTAAGATAGTTGCTTCAACTTCCAGTAATTATGAAACAGCTCTTCCCTTTATGGGCTAACACAAAATAGTCCAAAAAGACCACTCCCTCCGTGACTCCCCCGTCAGGTCCACACCCCCCACCAACCCAACCTCCACTCCCGGCACCTTCCCCTGCAACTGCAAGAAATGCAAAACTTGCGCCCACACCTCCCCCCTTACTTCCCTCAAGGCCCCAAGGGATACTTCCATATCCGCCACAAATTCACCTGCACCTCCACACACATCATCTATTGCATCCGCTGCACACGATGTGGCCTCCTCTATATTGGGGAGACAGGCCGCCTACTTGCAGAACGGTTCAGAGAACACCTCTGGGACACCCGGACCAACCAACCCAACCACCCCGAGGCTCAACACTTCAACTTCCCCTCCCACTCCACCAAGGACATGCAGGTCCTTGGACTCCTCCATGGCCAGACCATAGCAACACGACGGTTGGAGGAAGACCACCTCATCTTCCGCCTAGGAACCCTCCAACCACAAGGGATGAACTCAGATTTCTCCAGTTTCCTCATTTCCCCTCCCCCCACCTTGTCTCAGTCAAATCCCTCGAACTCAGCACCGCCTTCCTAACCTACAATCTTCTTCCTGACCTCTCCGCCCCCCACCCCACTCCAGCCTATCACCCTCACTTTGACCTCCTTCCACCTATCGCATTTCCAACACCCATCCCCCAAGTCCCTCCTCCCTACCTTTTATCTTAGCCTACTGGGCACACTTTCCCCATTCCTGAAGAAGGGCTTATGCCCGAAACGTCGATTCTCCTGTTCCTTGGATGCTGCCTGACCTGCTGCGCTTTTCCAGCAATGCATTTTCAGCTCTGATCTCCAGCATCTGCAGTCCTCACTTTCTCCTCTAACACAAAATAGTGTCATGCTTGCACAAGACCACTAAACCTATGATTTTAACAAAGCTATTAGGCCTTAGTCCATGAGGTAGTGCATTAACTAAAGACATAGCAAGCGTTTCTATAAATCTATAAAATGAAGAAGAGTGGCTAAAGTAAATGTTGATCCTTCAGAGGATGAGAAGGAGCAGTTAGTTTTGGGATATGTGGCATTGAACAAGTACTTTGCATCGGTCTTCACAGTGCATGACACTAATAACGTGCCAGGAAGAGACGAAGATAGGTGAGGACCTGGAAACAATTATTATTAAGAAGAGCTAGTGTTGAGTAAGCTAATGGAGCTAAGGATAGATAAGTCTCCTGGCCCTGATGGAATGCAGGAATGGAAGGGATCCCTGAAGAAGGGTTTTTGCCTAAAACATCAATTTTCCTACTCCTTGGATGCTCCCTGACCTGCTGTGCTTTTCCAGCACTACTCTAATCTTGACTTTAACCTCCAGCATCTGCAGTACCCACTCTCACCTTGGAGAAATAGCAAATGCACTTGTAATTCGCCAAAATCCACTGGATTGTGGAGCAGTCCCAGCAGATTGGAAAATAGCAAATGTGATGCCACTGTTCAAAAAGGGAAGTAGACAAAAAAATAGGGCATTATAGACTAGTGAGCTTAACCTCTAATGGGGAAGATGCTTGAGTCTCTTATCAAGGAAGAAATAGCAGAGCATCTCGAACGAAACTGTCCCATTGTACAGACGTAGCATGGGTTCATGAACATGCTAAATGAACATTTCTCATCAGTTTTCACTCAGGAAAAGGAGAATATTGTGAAGAAGAAGAATGAGATATGAGATATTATACTAGAAAGGATCGAGGTTAGTTATGAAGAAATGTTATCAGTTCTAGAAGGAGTGAAAGTAGACAAGTCCCCTGGGCCAGATGGGATTTATCCGAGGATTCGCTGGGATGCTAGGGAGGAGATAGCAGAGCCTTTGGCTTTGATATTTGAGTTGTCATTGCCTACAGGTTTAGTACCAGGAGACTGGAGGATTGCAACTGTTGTGCCCTTGTTCAAGAAGGGCAGTAGAGATGACCCAGGTAATTATAGACCAGTGAGCCTTACTTCTGTTGTAGGTAAGGTTTTGGAAATGATTATAAGAGATAAGATTTATAACCATCTCGCAAGCAACAATTTGATTTCAGATAGTCAACATGGTTTTGTCAAGGGCAGGTCGTATCTCACAAACCTCATTGAGTTTTTTGAGAAGGTGTCCAAGCATGTAGACGAGAGTAGGGCAGTTGACATGGTATACATGGACTTCAGTAAAGCCTTAGATAAGGTTCCACATGGTAGGCTGTTGGAGAAAATGGATTCTGGATCAGTGGTGCTGGAAGAGCACAGCAATTCAGGCAGCATCCGAGGAGCCTGTTGGAGAAAATGCAGATGCATGGGATTGAGGGTGATTTAGTAGTTTGAATTAGAAACTGGCTTTCTGAAAGAAGGCAGTGAGTGGTGGTTGATGGAAAATATTCAGCCTGGAGTCCACTTATTAGTGGTGTGCCACAAGAATCTGTTTTGGGACCACTGCTGTTTGTCATTTTTATAAATGACTTAGATGCAGGCATAGGTGGATGGATTAGAAAATTTGCAGATGACACTGAAGTTGGTGGAGAGTGGACAGTTTGGAAGAATGTTACAGATTGCAGGGGGACTTGGATAAAATGCAGAATTGGGCTGAGAGGTGGCAAATGGAGTTCAATGCAGCTAAATGTGAAGTGATGCACTTTGGGAAGAATAACAGGAAGGCAGAATACTGGGTCAATGGAAAGATTGTTGGTAGTGTGGATGTGCAGAGTGATCTTGGTGTCCATGTACATAGATCCCTGAAAGTTGCCACCCAGGTTGATAGTCCTGTTAAGAAGGCATATGGTGTGGTAGGTTTCATTGGTAGAGGGATTGAGTTCCGGACCCACAATATCATGCTGCAACTATACAAAACGCTTGTGTGGCCGCACTTGGAATATTGCGTACATTTCTGGTCGTCATATTTCAGGAAGGATATGGAAGCATTGGAAAAGGTGCAGAGGAGATTTACTAGGATATTGCCTGGTCTGGAGGGAAAGTCTTATGAGGAAAGGCTGAGAGACTTGGGTCTGTTCTCATTGGAAAGAAGAAGGCTAAGAGGGCATTTGATAGAAACATACAAGATGATCAGAGGATTAGATAGGGTAGACAGTGAAAGTGTTTTTCCTAGGATGGTGATGTCAGGTTGTATGAGGGAACATAACTATAAATTGAGGGGTGATAGATTTAAGACCGATGACAGAGGTGGGTTCTTTACTCAGAGAGTGGTAAGGGTGTGGAATGCCCTGCCTGCCAATGTAGTTAACTCAGCCACATTAGGGAGATTTAAACAATCCTTGGATAAGCACATGTATGATGATGGGATAGTGTAGGGGGATGAGTTGAGAATAGTCCACAGGTCGGTGCAACATTGAGGGCCAAAGGGCCTGTTCTGCACTGTATTGTTCTATGCACTATGAAGGGCAGGCGTAAGGGAGGACTGCAGATTCTGGAGATCAGAGTCAAGATTAGAGTGGTGTTGAAAAAGCGCACCACCATCAGGCAGCATCTGAGGAGCAGGAAAATCGACGTTTCAGGCAGGAACCCTTCGTTCCTGCCTGGAACATCAATTTTCCTGCTTTTGGCAGGTCATGCTTCACAAATCTTTTGGAATTCTATGAAGATATTTCAAGCAAGGTGCATAACAGGGACCCAGTAGACGTGGTGTACCTAGATTTCCAAAAGACCTTTGACAAGGTGCCGCACATGAGGCTGCTGCATAAGATAAGGATGCATAGTGTAAGGGGTAGAGTATTAGCGTGGGTTGAGGATTGGTTGACTGACAGGAAGCAAAGAGTGGGAATAAATATGTGCTATTCTGGCTGGCAATCAGGGATCGGTATTGGGACCACAATTATTTACAATTTATATAGATGATTTGGAGTTGGGGACCACATGTACGGTGTCAAACTTTGCCGATGACACTACGATCAGTGACAGAGCAAAGTTACAGAGGACTGTGAAACTTTGCAGAGTAACATAGATACATTGAGTGAGTGGGCAAAGATCTGGCAGATGGAATACAATTTTAGTAAATGTGAAGTCATATGTTTTGATAGAAGTAACAGCAAAATAGATTATTACTTCAATGGTAAAAAGTTGCAGCATGTGACTTGCAGAAGGTCCTGGGTGTCCTTGTACACGAATCGCAGAAGGTTAGTCTGTAGGTACAACACGTAATTAGGAGGGCAAATGGAATTTTGTCCTTCATTGCTCAAGTGGTTGGGTTTAAAAGTAGAGAGGAGAAAGTGAGGTCTGCAGACGCTGGAGATCAAAGCTGAAACTTTATTGCTGGAACAGCACAGCAGGTCAGGCAGCATCTAGGGAACAGAAGATTCGACGTTTCGGGCACATGCCTGAAGAAGGGCATGTGCCCGAAACGTCGAATCTTCTGTTCCCTAGATGCTGCCTGACCTGCTGTGCTGTTCCAGCAATAAAGTTTCAGCTTTAAAAGTAGAGAGGTAATGTTACAGCTGTACAAGGTGCTGGTGAGGCCACACATGGAGTACTACGTGCAGATTTGGTCTCTTTACTTAAGAAAGGATGGCCTGGCATTGGAGGGGGTGCAGAGGTGGTTCACTTGTTTGATTCTGGAGTTGAGGGGGTTGGCTTATGAGGAAAGGCTGAGTAGACTGGGATTATATTCATTGGAATCCAAAAGAATGAGGGGGGATCTTATAGAAACATAAAATTATGAAGGGAATCGATAAAACAGAAATAGGTAGGATGTTTCCACTGGTAGGTGAGATTAGGACAAGAGGACATGGCCTCAAGGTTAGAGGAAGCAGGTTTGGAACTGAACTGAGAAGGAGCTTCTTTACCCAGTGGGTTGTTAATCTATGGAATCCTTGCGCAGGGAAGTAGTTGACACTACTTCAGTAATTGCTTTTAAAACTAAGGTAGATACTTTTTGAAAAATAAAGGAACTAATGGATATGGTGAAAACACAGGTAAGTGGAGCTGCATCCATGAAAAGGCTAGCCATGATCTTATTGAGTGGCGGAGCAGGCTCAAAAGGCCAGACGGCCTACTCCTGCTCCTAGTTCTTATGTTCTAAATAGTTTAGGAATGGTGTCTGCAGTAATATCATTTCTGCAGTAATATCATTGCATTAGAATATCTCCCTCCTAAAACCATGGTGCATAACACTGTCACAAATAACTACCCAATATGATGACCATATATTATTATACAAAGATTTGAAACTGGGAGAGTAATGGAAATTTTCTTGACGATCTAGACATCCACCAATTATGGTGAGGGATGTTGAAAAGCTCGAGCATTTTTTATCACATGCTGCCTTATTAATACCTAAGATATTTAAGTTGTGCTTTTCTTCTGTTTACAGCAATCTGTGTCTTAATTCCAGTCAGAAAGATTGCTTTGCATTTTTCAGTGTCTGGGCAATACTGTCTGAAGCTGCGTGTCTGTAAAATTATTCATGCTGATGATTATTATGATTTACAATAGGTTTAATATCCAGCATAGATGTTCACTTAAAATTAGCAAACACTTGAAAAAAGCAGAGCAACACAATACCTTCCATTAATTAAGAAAATGCCAGAATGACTGCAGGACTTATTTTCCCAGCAGTGTAATCAGTATGTGCTGATGACATTTTCAACCGCACAAGCGTCAAACAGTCTGCACATACCTGTTTCTGGATCAGTGGTGCTGGAAGAGCACAACAATTCAGGCAGCATCCAACGAGCAGCAAAATCGACGTTTCAGGCAAAAGCCCTTCATCAGGAAATTGGATGCTGCCTGAATTGCTGTGCTCTTCCAGCACCACTGATCCAGAATCTGGTTTCCAGCATCTACAGTTATTGTTTTTACCTTGCACATACCTGTTACTAGTTCAGCACTGCACTATATATATATTCATCAGCTTCAGCTAATGTCCTGATAAATCACCACAAATTTATCCGCAATGGTGGCCAGGCAATTAATTAAACATAAGTTTTTCTTGAGGTTCATGATCAGATGGATAAAACTGGCAACAGTTTGTTAGTTTCCATCACATATGTACTCATGACTGCACAAAGACTGTGACTTCAAATGTCATCAAGTGAAGGGTGTGAGATGTGATCATACTATTGAATATGTTCTAGATATTAGATAAAGTATGGTTGTGTGGCCAATTTTATCTTGGAGTTCAGATGTAAAAAATGCATTAATCATAATGGAACACACTCCATTAGGAGATATATTTCAGCGATGATATCATTCGGTATAATGCAGCCAAAGTTCAATTCAGAACATTTCTAAAATTTCTAAAGAAATCTAGGAAGTGCAAGAAGGAAGATTGGTAGAGTGGTTAAAAGCAAATAAAATGTTTGTAGGTTACAGGAAGGTGTAGATGGGTGGGTCAGATGTGCTGAGCAGTAGCAGATGGTATTTAACTCTTATTAAGTGAAAGATGATGCACTTTGGAAGTAGAAACAAGATGAGGGAGTACTTAATGAATGGAAGGACACTAGGTAGCTTAGAGAAACAGAGGGGTCTTGGGGTGATTTTTAACAGATCTCTGAAGTCAGGAGAGTGTGCGTGGATTGGATAGTTAAGAAGACATATAGGACACTTGCTTTCATCACTCATGGCATCAAGTATAAGAAGGTAATTTTGAAGTTGTACAGAGCTTTGGTTTGGCCACAGCTGGAGTACTGTGTGCAGTTCTGGTCACCTCACTACAGGAAAGATGTGATAGCACTGGAGGGGGTACTAAGGAGGTTCACCAGGATGTTGCCTGGGATGGTTAAATTGGTCTATCAATAGAGACTAGATTGGTTTGGATTGTTTTATTTAGAGAAGAGAAGGCTGAGGGGCACATGATTGAGGTGTATAAGATTATGAGGGGTATGGGTGAATAGAGAGCAGTTGTTCCCCTTGGTTGAGTGATCAATCACGGTGGGCCATAGATTTTAGGGTAAGGGGCAGGAGATTCAGAGAAGATTTGGGAGAGAAAAACCTTTTCACTCAGAGTGTGGTGGGAATCTGGAATGCATTGTCTGGGAAAGTATTAGAGGCTGGAAACCTTACAAGCATTTAAAAAAAATTTGGATGAGCACTTGAAATGTCATAACATTCAAGGATATGGGGCAAGTACAGGAGTTTGGGATTGGTGCACCTTTAGTGATAATGATTGTCGGTGCACATTCGAGAGGCCAAAGGCCTTTTCTGTGCTGTATGACTGTGTGACACTAAGTTTGTTGAATTCCAGCATAGAAAGAATAGATGAAAGAGCTCGACCCCATGTGCTGCACACTGTGCTTCTCTAACTGTGACGACTTGAACATCTGCTGCACTCTACCCAGTAATGTTTTGGAAGAGATATGCATTTTGGGAAGCTTGATGCATTATTTTTATATATCTTTTGCCTACTTTGCTCTGGAAGGTGCTTGAAAGTGTCTCTGTGCATGGGTCTATTTGCTTCCAATATCCATTAGGTTTTATTTGACCTGGAAGTAAGCATCATAAAAGGATGTGCCTGTAACAATAGGAATTAGTCAGGATCAAGTTCCAAAGTGGTCAGCTCAAATGTGATTATGTCTTGGAGGAGTGGATTTCTTTGATAATGACAGAATATTTCTAAATGCATTAAGTGGAATTCATTATTGGAATGATGTAATCTGACATTAGGAGAGAAACTAAATGATGTCAGAAAAATGTCAGGTTTGAAATCCAAACTTAATCTAGAAATTCTCCATTGAGTATGTGCCAGCTGGGGCTCCCAAACATTCAGCAAGTTTCCCTTCATTAAGCAACCTTAAATGTTGGAATAAAAGAGGAAAATATTGAACTGCTACTTGATTAACTATTGGGATTTTGTACAACCAGTTTTTCTACATATTTTGCAGAATTCAGCATGCCATAAGTTGTAGCCATTTGGCTCAGATACTGCAGAATTGCAATCAACAAACCGTATTATTTTTCTTGCCCACCTGCTCTTGAAGTAAAAACAACTAATCACTAGTAAGGATCTCATTCTGTCTCAGCTGTAATAACAGGCATGTGGAAGAGGTGGCCAACTTGTCATTTTAGACAGTGCAAGCTGCTTTTGGGAAGGAAGTGGAGTTATTTCCTTTGGGAACATCTCTAGGGACTTAACCCAAAGTACCATAGCATTGTACCTTCCCATCCTTTATCTTCTCAAACCTGAATCTCCGCAATCCTTCCTCACCGTCTGCCCTTGCCACGCTCCTCAGCCCCTGCCCTTGCACGATTCCTTCCTTAAAGTCCGGGAGACTTTTCTCTGTCTGCAGGGTAGAAATGGGTACTGCAGTTGCTGGAGATTAGAGGTAAAACCATGACTGCAGATGCTGGAAACCAGATTCTGGATTAGTGGTGCTGGAAGAGCACAGCAGTTCAGGCAGCATCCGAGGAGCGGCGAAATCGATCTTTTGGGCAAAAGCTCTTCATCAGGAATAAAGGCAGAGAGCCTGAAGCGTGGGGAGATAAGCTACAGGAGGGAGGGGGTGGGGAGAAAGTAGCATAGAGTACAATAGGTGAGTGGGGGAGGGAATGAAGGTGATAGTTCAGGGAGGAGAGGATGGAGTGGATAGGTGAAAAAGGAGATAGGCAGGTAGGACAAGTCCGGACAAGTCATGGGGACAGTGCTGAGCTGGAAGTTTGGAACTAGGGTGAGGTGGGGGAAGGGGAAATTAGGAAACTGTTGAAGTCCACATTGATGCCCTGGGGTTGAAGTGTTCCGAGGAGGAAAATGAGACGTTCTTCCTCCAGGCGTCTGGTGGTGAGGGAGCGGCGGTGAAGGAGGCCCAGGACCTCCATGTCCTCGGCAGAATGGGAAGGGGAATTGAAATGTTGGGCCACGAGGCGGTGTGGTTGATTGGTGCAGGTGTCCCGGAGATGTTCCCTAAAGTGCTCTGCTAGGAGGCGTCCAGTCTCCCCAATGTAGAGGAGACCGCATCGGGAGCAACGGATACAATAAATGATATTAGTGGATGTGCAAGTAAAACTTTGATGGATATGGAAGGCTCCTTTAGGGCCTTGGATAGAGGTGAGAGAGGAGGTGTGGGCACAGGTTTTACAGTTCCTGTGATGGCAGGGAAGGTACCAGGATGGGAGGGTGGGTTGTAGGGGGGCGTGGACCTGACCAGATAGTCACGGAGGGAACGGTCTTTGCAGAAGGCGGAAAGGGGTGGGGAGGGAGAGTCAAGATTAGAGTGGTGCTGGAAAAACACAGCAGGTCAGGCAGCATCCTTTCCTGATGAAGGGCTTTTGCCCGAAACGTCAATTTTCCTGCTCCTCAGATGCTGCCTGACCTGCGAGTTGCAGCCTGGCCAGCATTTATTGCCCATCCTTAGTTTCCCTTGACTGGGTGGTGATGAACTGCCTTCTTGAACTGTTACAGTCCACATGCTGTAGGTTGACCATAATGTCATAATGGAGGGAATTCCAGGATTTTGACCCAAAATAGACAGTGTCAACTGTCAGTGTATATTTTTTATAGACAGTGAAGGAAGTGGGATGTATTTCCAAGTCAAGATGGTGAGTGGCTTGGAGAGAAATTTGTAGCTAGTAGTGTTCCCATGTAACTGCTGCTCTTGTCCTTCTAAATGGAAGTGATCATGCATTTGGATCATGCTGTCTTAGGATCGTTGGTGAATTTCTGTTGGGCATCCTGTAGTTGACACACATAGCTGCTACTAAACATTGGGGTTGGGTATTCGTACACATATCAGTCAAACAGGTTACTTCATTCTGGATGATGTCATATCTCCTGAGTGTTGTTGGTGCTGTACTTATCCAGGCAAGTAGGAAGTATTTCACCACACTCCTGACTTGGTCCTGTTAGATGGTTGACAGGCTTCTGGGAGTCAGAAGGCATGTTACTCATTGCATTGCAACACTAGTGATGCCACTCTTACCTTAAAGGGAGCAAAAGAGAGAATGTCATTCATTGTGGCAGTCATAGGAGAGCTGCATTGCAATAGACAATTTCAGCATCATCACATGAGTGGTTACAGTCCTCACTGATTCAGGCTAGCGCCAGGATCCTATCCTCATAGAAGGTAGGGAACCATTGGTCTTGGCTTGTGCAAGTGGGGGAAAGATGGTAAGGTGTCCCAAGTGAGTGAGTAGGTGGCACAGAGGCCACGCAGGATTAGTAGTATGGGAGGTTGGGGGTTGAGAATGACAGAGGGAAGATATTGCATTCAACGAAGTGAGTGGTAGATCATGAGCTTTGGTGAGAGATGGATGCAGAGATAGAGTGTGAGGTAGCAGAGAGTAGGTGGTGATGCTTACTATCATGGAACCAAGAAGGTTATTGGCCTTGCAGCACTGCTCCCTTCCTCCGGACTGTGGGTATAGCACCGACATGGGTGGAAACTCTGATCAGGTTGGCAGGGTCTGGTGACGTGGCATCCTCTACTCATTTTGGAAGGAGAGAGAGGCTGTCTTCTGTATTAGCTCATCCTCCAGGACCTCCAGCTCCCTATCAGTAGAAGAAGGTGGCTATTTCCCCTGGCTGGATATGTCTAGGGCAATGACAGGAACTGTGCAGGCCAGCTCTGGACTGACAGTGCTCGATGTGATGCACAACTGCATTATAAACATGACATTGGTGCCAGGAATCCAAGGATGCTCCAATAGTGATGAGTACTTCCAATTGCAGCAAGTGAGAGAATACAATAAGTGGGGTGCCATCACGGTGTCAAACATCAATAACAAGGTGAATTCAGGAAGATAACATGAGAAAACACTCCAGGTCCCACAGAGAGACACCCTCCATGAAACCTACCAAAGTTAACACTTAGCTGATTTCTGGAAAAATCAACCATTTCATAATGATATAAAAGCACTGACAAGGGATTTGATCTAAAATTACAACACTTGCTATGGGGGTTTATTACTATAATTATTAACATGATTGGAATATTGTAAAATGCAGTCCATTGTGCAGCTCATGTAAAAGTTTCAATTAGGTAAATATTTTCTTTGTGTTTTACAGAGTATTTAGTTTTCAAACTGAGTCTGCTTAGGTCTAATTACTTTCTATTATATAAAGATTAAACCATAAGCCCAAAGCTGTAATAAGAGGTAAATTGCAATTCCTCAACAAGAGTCACAAAGTGTTTGAACAGTCACTTTTGGAGTGGAAGGTTAAATTAATTGAAAATCATCGAGCATCTGGCTTTAGATCCACTTCCAGTTTTCCCCATGGCTGAAATTGCACTCAGAATTGTTCAATGTTCACTATTGTTTTTCTAAATTTTCATTCTCCAATATAGAGAGAAACACAAAAGGCGATTGTTTTGGTGAAAAGACGAAAAAACGTGCTAAGATCTATCTATTTCAAAGTCTGATTTTGGTGCACATAGATTTGATCTTATTAGCTAAAAACTATAATTTTAATTTGTTTGGAGATGCTAAGACACCCGCAGGTTTAGCTCTCAAGTGGTTTGACAGAATGGAGAAAATTCCATTTCAGGCCCATTTTTAGAAGTGGGCTATTAATCTGCATTTGCCTGTTCCGATGAGGCAAGCAGCTTATATATATATATATTGTATTTTATACTTTCATTTGCTTTCAGCATTCAGCACACAATCCATGCTACTGGCTGGCCATATTCTTAACAGTGGTATGAGTGAGGGGCTTGCCAGTTTTAAGGACTATTAACCAGCCTTGATTCCAGCTACAGTCTGGACATAAAGGAAGTCACACAGCAGGTTGTTGACTGACACTGCACCAAGTGAAGGGGTTGGAATTGGAATATCAGGGCAGAAAGAAGACTCCATAGTTCAGTAATATTGCACTGGGGGCCTTGGTCATCTGGTTCAAATGTGGAGAATGTCTATGTTTATACAAGGGCCCAAAAAACCTTCAAAGACCACTCTCTGAAAGGAATGGGTGGCTAGAGTTGTTAATGGGCAGAGTCTATTCCTGAGGAGCCAAAAGCAGTATTAGAAGAGTTTTAATGGCCTTTCGTCATGAACTGCTCAGCTCTACCCAGCGTGCCATACCTGCTTTACTAATCTAGCAGCAGTCTCTGGAACCCAGAGCTCACGTCTAACATTCATGTACTCACACAGTCTGTGATGGTGCCACAAACTCATCTCTCACTGCCTGAATATACTTGTTCAGCTATGGCAGGTTCATCAAGCTAATGCAGTGAAACACAATTATTGACATTCTGCCCTCTATCTTGGAGAACAAGTTTACCTGTAAAAATAGGGAGCACCAAGGAAATGGCAGAAAGGCAAGGCATTGCTCTGAGACTGGTGAAGAAGCTGGTGCTATGTATCATTGGGCCTCCTGTAACAGAAACCAAAGCATTGGGTCTTGTTCAGAGTATTTAAGATGATGATGTATGCTGGTCTTTGTCCCTTCTTAATGTCCACCTTGTCCTCTGCCTGCTGAGTGAAATGATCTTCAAGATGTAGATGCTGTGGGCATTGATGTTTCTCTTTATTCACTACAACCTCCTCCCTTCACCACTGCGCACAACGTACCCCATCTGATTTTATGTTTGCAAGTGCTTATGAATTGCCACTTGGTCAGCCAGTGTAACCTTATGAGGATGAGTGAGAGCTGGTGAACAGCTTGGAACTGGAAACCAAGACTTCATCTGACACCCACAGCCAACAGCTCAGATACTGACAGTGCACAAGCTTAAGAGGCATCAGAGCAAGACTGGCCTGCAACCAGGTCAGGGGAAAGGCTGGCTCATTGGCAAGCTGTCCAGGGGCCACAGTTAGTTGCTGTTTGGGGCATCTGATGGGTCTGGTGTTGAGAAGCTGATATTGGGCATATTTCCAGATCCTGACTCTACTGGAGTCTGATGTCTGTCCACTGTCATTATGAATGGCAGCCAATTGAATGTCCATCATGGGAAGATGCAACAGAGTTGTGGGAAGCCCAGTCAATGGGCTTACAGCACGAGATGGCTGGCATCTTGCCAGCTGCTGCGGTGCCAGGCAGCAAAGTGTGAGGGCCTTTCTTTATGGAGGTGCCCTTGGAAGCCAAAAGTAAAGATGGTCTATAGACAGCTGTTCAGGCCATCAGTGTGAAGGGGAACATTTCCTCAGGCTTACCAGTGGTAGTGCCCAGTGACATTTTCATCTTTGCAACGCCTTCATTGGGCCAGTGAGAAGAGGTTCCAATGGGCCTCTGGCATAACACAAGGAGGCTATCTTCAAATAGCTGCTGAGGTCTGGTCAGTGGGAGACCAGTTCAATGCTGGGAAAAGCCAAAGGATTCAGAAAATAGCAACAATTTAGGTCTTAAGTTCCCTAATTGATCATCTACCTCACTGGTTCAGGTTGTTGATGTCTGTGAAGTCTTTTGGGGTAATCTGAGGATATGAATGCATTGTCAGAAGTCACACAATACCTGGTTGTAGTCCAACAGGTTTATTTGAATCACCAATTTTTGGAGCACTGCTTCTTCTTTAGGTGAAATGAAGAGAAGTGCACAGGCATAGAATTTATAGGCAGAGAGCTCAGAAGATCATACAAATGTGGTGTGAATAGAGTGTCGACAGGCTGAATAATAAGTCTCTACAGGTGATCCAATGTGTCAGACAGTGTGAGTAAAGTGCCAACAGCTGAATAACAAGTGAAGGGATGACCTATAATCTGATTAACTGAGGTGGAGAGATAATTACAAAACATTAAAAATTAGGTGGTTCTGGAGACAAACCAAATGGCTGGAATAAAATGATAGATATAAGACTTGCATGCCGAGAGTCTAAGCAAAGTAACAAGTAATCCAAACTAATTCAGGTAGAGAGATCGTAACACTTTATCAAGGTAATGATGTCAAAACAGGACAGTAAGGAAGATTTTACAAATACAGAACAACCTGGTGGGGTTACATGTAGAGTGACATGAACCCAATATCACAGTTGAGACTGTCTTCATGGGTACAGAACTTGGCTATCAGTTTCTGCTTGGTGATTCTGTGTTGTTGTGTACCTCAAAGGCTGCCTTGGAGGACACTTACCCAAATGAATGTGTTCTATCAGTGCAAACTTCCTCCTTTTTGTTATTATATTGTTCCTGCTTTTCTTCTTTTTTTTTGTTCTTTGCACAATGCCACAGGATTCTGGATTAGTGGTGCTGGAAGAGCACAGCAGTTCAGGCAGCATCCAAGGAGCTTCGAAATCGACGTTTCGGGCACAAGCCCTTCATCAGGATGGAAGGCTTTTGCCCGAAATGTCGATTACGAAGCTCCTTGGATGCTGCCTGAACTGCTGTGCTCTTCCAGCACCACTAATCCAGAATCTGGTTTCCAGCATCTGCAGTCATTGTTTTTTCCACAATGCCACAGGAGATGAACTAGTAGTCATTGATTAATTTATGACTTTTTTTACTTCAATCTGTTCCAATTTTTGGCAGTGTAGTTCAATCTGTAAGAGTGCCTCTGGGTCTGCTGCCCTATTTAAAAAGCTATTAGCTGAAAGGTGGTTTGGCAGATTTGAAGTAGTAGTAGTTTTGGTTCATAATGGACAAACACAAGATGTTCTTTCCAGACTGTTGTCTCCTTGGTAACATGGTGACATTGAGGGAGACATGGCCAAAACTAGCTATTAGGGTTCATTTAGACCATCCAGAGGTGGGAATAAATTGGCAGCTGTTTGGTGGAAGGCAGAGACACAATGGTCTGCTTGTCACCTGCCAGTGCTTAGTTGTAACAAAAGAGGAACTTTCACACAATCCTTCAGTTTAGGAGTGAATACCTGGGACATCAGAGTTGTAGGTTTACTGTGGGGACTAGAGGAAAACTCTTACATTTTCTAATCCTACAAATTTATGATTTAGGACCTTGTCTTAATAACTGACAGGTTTCCCTAATCCCTGGTCTGTAAACTGTCAGTTGCCATTGGGATCCTACAGAGTGCAGTAATGTGAGATTGAACACTTCAAAGTGAACTTCAACAGGCATTACTGGACATAACTAAACACAAAGGATGCTCAGAGGCGGCATCCCATTAGGCCCAGACTCCAGTTCACCTCATTATTACAGAACTCTGTTCACACATGCCTAGTAGCGATCATTAGAGTGAAGGTATAATTCTCTTTATTTTAATTCCAGGGTTAAAGCTGAAAAGGAGCAAAAATGGGGTGCCTAAAAGTTCAACTTCAGTTCACTTGTCTGTTGGTTTCAGCTGGGTGGGGAGAGTTAGGATTGTCCCAGTTTTTTCTTCTATGATTATGATAAACCTTTTATTTGCTTTACTTTGGTTTACTTTGCCAAGTACTTGGGTTAAACAAGAAGAATCAAAATTATTCAACAAGCATTTTTAACTTAAAGTGCAGTTGAAAACAAATTTGTCATCTCCCTTCAGAAGCGCTGAGACTGTGATATAAAAGATCTAAGTAAATCTTTTGTGAAATGTAGGACAGTAACAGTAGACCAGCATTATTATACTTTTCTATTTTGCAGTCTCAATTTCTGGAAGCTTTTTCAAAGTAGTCATTTCATGAATTTATGTGCCATATAGAATTGCAAATCAAAGACTGACTGAAGCTGAAATGGGAAAAGTGTGGAAAGAACATTATTATATAAGTACAAGATATCTCCATTCTTTTAAAGTAAGTTGGTAAGCTGCAAGAAAGTGATATAGGAAGAAAAGCCATAGTGTTACACATTTTCATTTGAATAATTTTAAATTCTAATCGTTTCAGTTTTATTTATGAAGACTTCTTGCAACCTTGGATACTCTTGAATTTATGACTTGATGTAAGATTTTGACCTGATAGATCCATGAGAATTAAACAATTACTTTGTCTCTTAAGGAGCTCAAGCTATGAATACTAATTCCAAGTAATTTAGTTAGATTTCTAACCAGTTATTTTAATCTAATTGAGTGTAAAAGAGAAACAAAATCTAGAACAATATTATCTTTGAGCTTTCATGCATTGGGGCATTTGATTGCAAATAGCTGTTGAACTACTTTCACTGATTCATGTAACTTTGAGGGCTTTCCTACTGGGTCAGTTAATAAATGATTTGTGTGATATGTAACTGAGCCATATTGACTTGCATGGTGCTGATATTACCTGACCTCATTCAGAATGATGTGATTAACACTTAAGTGTCAAGTGAAGTTTTCCAGGAAGCCACTCAGATAAATCAAACTGCTATCAGTGGTTCAAGGAGGTGTTTTGCCATTACCTTCCTGAGATAACTAGAAATAGGCAATAAGGTGACAGCTTTCCCAGTGGTACTCACTTCCTGCAAATGGGCATAATCGCAACTGCTTTCAATGAATTAGGGGAAGATATTTAACCAAGGTACCCATTTTGATCTCTGTGCTTGAGTTTGATACCAAGCAACAATTGGATTTGTGAAAGATATGAAGGTTTCCTGGTAAATGTCACCACCAAACCTCATTCATATCATAGGAAATAACAACAGAAGAGCAACAAAATACTTATCATTTATTAAAAAGTTTCAACATAGTAAAATGTCCTTGAGACACTTCACATTTTGATTACCCAACTCATTTGACTCCTAGCCACATAAGGAGATTATCATAAAGGTGACACAAAGTTTCGGCAAGTAAGTAGATTTTAGGAGCATCTTAAAGGAGCAAAAATGGAATAGTATGGGGATGACATTTCAGAGTTTGGGGTTATGACTGTCAAAAATGGAGTGGTTAAAATCATGAGTGTGTAAGAGATTGTAATTGGGAAAATCACAAACTGTTGAAAGGTTGGACAATGTTACTGACAGTTAAGGTCATGGAGAGATTTCAGAATTGAAAATAGTAGTGTCTTAGATGGTATCTTGAACTCCCTGCAAGGAGCATGGTTTAGGGGAGCAAATATTGAACAATTTTGAAATGATTGAAGAGCAGAAAGCTGGAAAGGAGTGATCATTTGCTTCTCCCAATTGAGGGCTCTCTTCAATCAATGTTTGAAAGAACTAGAGCACACTTGAAGTTTTCTTCCAGATGAGCATGGAGAAAGATTAAGGTGGAGGAATATCTGTGACAACAGCCTAGGTCAGTACTGCAAGCCTAGTCAATGATGTTAATTGTTCTCATTCAATGTAAAATTCAATGCTACAACTTGAGTACAATAAATACTCAACTGGCCAACTAGTTATTAATATATACACTACAGTAATCTTTCCAGAAAGTTTTCTCATGGGAACCCTGTTAAGCCTTTAATGTATTGTGCCTATGCTATGAACAAAGAAGCTATTTGCTCAACCAACTCAAAACTTATGAATGCCCTTCATGGCCAAATAACCTAATACATTAGCACATGAATTACACCATCAAGCCAGGAACACAGATTGCATCTTTGCATTTATAGAAACACAATTATTCTCCTGCTGGGTCACCTAGCCCTGGGCAAGTGCTTCCACTGGTGCATAATTTAAAATACTTAATGCATTTTCTTCAGGTAAATATGATACTCAATCATTCGACAGGAGATTCTGCCAATAATAACATCAAGAGCTGGATTTTAGTTTGTTCATAGACCATCATGCCACCAGTTACAGCGCATCTGCTTTAATCAACATAAACCCCGATATCAGATTTATGAAGGTATCCTGCCATACAGCAAATATAAAATAAAACTTTGCCAACAACAATGATCATCACCAACATCTATTATGAATTACATTACGAACAGCTTGAGAAAGGACATTTTCCAACTTTAATCAAATTAGCCTAATATGGTCTCCTTATGGTTCTAGAACTATCATCTGAAGTGTTCCAGCAAACCCCGCAGTTAAATCAAACCGCCATCAGTGGTTCAAGGAGATGTTTTGCCATTACCTTCCTGAGATAACTAGAAATGGGCAATAAGGTGTCAGCCTTCCCAGTGGTATTCACATCCTGCAAATGGGCATAATCGCAACTGGTTTCAACATGGAGTAGCCCCTAACGAAGTCCCTGTCCTTGATGGGCTAGGTGAGAAACCTGCTAATGGATATTCCATTGTAATCTACTGCAATCATACCGTCAGTATATGCATTGAGATCCCCACAGTTCCACATGCTACAAGATTAACCTCATTGACAACCTTATAAACAGGGCCCAAGTTATTTGCACAGTGTGCAATTTTGATGCCAAAGTAGAATGTATCAAATCTAAATCTCTCCTGTGGGATAATGTCTGTGCCAATCAAGTGATTGCTTGCTATGCATAGCAAGCAAACTTAGGAAGGGGCAAAAGGCTGTCACCTTTGCCCTGAGAAGTATCCATGTACCTGAAATTGCTTTGGAAGGCTAAGGTGTGGCAAAGCTTTTAGCAATAGGTGGAACTAGTTTTAACATGGTGCCAGTATGCAGTCGCAATACAAGTGGTATTCTTCAATACCAGGATGCTGTTGTCAATCCAAAAGCATACTCTATGACACTAATGAGTGATATGAATTATGAATTTCACTGCATGCATAATTCCAGGTCGGTGGGACATATATATCAAAGACCAATGAGTCATATAAAACAAAATACTCTTTTTGCAGTGTACAGCAAAGGACTGACAATACTTAATAAACATAAGCTTGAAAATTCAGAACATAGTGTCCAACATTAGATGTTATTTGTAATTGGACAACAGTTGTCAAACAATTCTGAGCGTGATGTGACTTACATTAATAATTCAAGATTATCAGTCAGACTTGCAATGCGGCTCATGTATGCTTGCTGGAAGCTGCATATTTTTATGTTTTTCAATTAACCTAAAGCATGGGGGAAAGCTGTTCCCTGGTACATTCTCCATGGCAACTCCTTGATAATTTAGAGAGATTTGCATTTCTTTTTAATTTAAACAACAGTAGGGAGACAACTGTTCCCTGCTGCATTCTCCATGGCAATGCTTTGACCAATCTGAGTAACTCGCCTATCAATCAGGATCCTTTTCACATGTTGTTTTCTATGGAATTTGGGTGCATCAGTACAAAATGAAAAGCTTTGATAGTATGTCTCTTTATTTAGCAATACTCAAATTCTGTACTAACACGTGATTGATTATTATTATGTTAAAACATTAGAGGGTTGCTGATGTCCCTGGATTTATAAACCAAAATGAGTCATTGCAGTTCGGAGATGTAAGGCAAGAGTAGATGGACAGGTAGGAAATGATGTACTTAATTCGTACAGGATGCTTTCTCATCATGGCTGAAACTTCCTAACCCCATACACATATGTAATCTCCAGGAGATTCAAGTAACAGAAATAATGTGTGTCAATAAGGAAATCTAGAAAATTTTTCTCTGATCTCTCAGCAAATCAAAGGCTGTGCAAGAGTTGACATTACTCATTCGTACATCAGCTGACAATCAACCAACCCTCTATCTGACACAATTACTTACTGAGCTAGAGTCCTCTTGTTGCTTTACAGAGAGTCAACATGTACAGTATAAACCATTTTAGGAATTTTTATGCAAAAGAGCAAGAAGATGTATGAATTCTGTCTGAAAAGTGATGTCTTTCATTTTCCTCTTGAGTGATTGAGATAACTTCAAATGTAGTAGGTGGGAATTTCACAAATATTTTCATCTTAGTACCTCCTTCAAAGGAGAGAGACGCACCTGTGGTGATTTTTCAATATGAAATTCTTGGAGATTTAAGACGATACATTAACTAAGTAGTATTATCGCTCGACTGTTAATCCAGAGAACTGGATACCTGGGTTCAAATCCAACAATGGCAAATGTTGGAATTTGAATCCAATACAAATGTGGAATTAAAGTCTAATGATAACCATTGCCGATTGTTGTAAAAATCCATTTGGTTCGCTAATGTTGGTTAGGGAGGGAAACTGCCATCCTTACATGGTCTGGCTGACATGTGACTTGCGACCCACAGCAATGTGGTTGACTCTTAACTGACTGATGGGCAATAAATGCTGCCCAGGCAGCAATACTCTCCTGTTGTGAATGAATAAAAAAAACTTGAGATCCTTCTGTGTCTCTGTGAAATTTTGAGAATCACTTGACTCGTGGCAGCCACCTTGTAGCCTTTCAACGTCCATTTAAAAAGGTTATTCCAGAGCATTCAAAACTAACTACAGTTTGTCATTTGCTGTAAAGTGTGGAAAGGCAATATGCAGTTATATAAAGTTTCTGTAACTTCCTCATCCATCGAGCTTATGGTGGTTTTCCAAGCAATTGAATTTAGAAAAGTAATTTTTGCTCTTTCTCAAAAATGAGAGTTGCAGTTCTACTGTTAAGATTCAGTTTAATTTTAAACTATATCTGTTGTTGAGGAGAATTTATTATGACAGCCAATTGCCAGAACACTTCAATATTCAATGAAAGTAAGAAAAAACATGATCAGAAAATACTGGGCCAAGTTATTTTTTATGTGAACTGTTTTCTGATGAATCCATATATAATGTACTCAATTATTCTGTCCAAATGTTTTGGTTTATATTTTCACAAAGTTGTATTGAATTCTTCCTATATTTTAGTTGAAGATTTACATGTATAATGTACATATGCAAATTGTTATAGCTTTGATTTGATTTAATTTATTATTGTCATGTACCTAGGTAAAGTGAAGTTTTGTTTTGTGTGTAGTACGGGCAGATCATACCATTCAAAGTACATCAGTGTAATAGAGCAGAGCGAAGAATACGATGTTACGGCTGCAGAGAGGGTTCACAAAGAGCAAGATCAACATTAAATTTAAAATTTGAGAGGTACATTCAGAAGTCAAATAATGGCAAGGAAGAATCCGTTCTTGTGTTTAAGCTTTTGTATCTTGTGCCTGACAGAAGGGTCTTTGAGGATGTTGGCTGCCTTTCCGAGACAGCAAGAAATATAGATGGAGTTAATGGATGGAAGGTTGGCTTGTGTGCTGGACTGGGCTGTATTCACAACTCTCTGTAGTTTCTTACAATTTCTTCTAGTTGTCGCATTGCATGTTTCATTCAGTCTTCCTATTTCCTATTTTGACCCAGCAACAGTTAAGTAATGGTCATTTAGATCAGGATTATGTGTATGCCCTTGAGGTGAATTTATAGTTAATGGTTTTCCCATGTGTCAGATGCCCTTTGATCTTCTAGGTCTTAAAGATTGCATATTTGCAATGTGTTATGAAAGGAGGCCTACATGGTGGCTGCAATATGTGTTTTAGATGGTACATACTGCTGCTGCAACATTACACAACGGAGTGACTACTTAAGATAGTAGTTGTAATGCTAATCAAGTAGATTGTTCTTTCCTGGGTGATAACAAGTTTGTTGACTGTTGTTGGAGCAAAACCGATCCAGGCAAGTAGGGAGTATTCCATCACACTCCGGACATTTGTAGGAAGAGAGATGGGGATTTAAGGCAGAAATTCAGGAAGCTAGGATGGAAGCTTAAAGCTAGGACGAACAGAGTTGTTGTCTCTGGTTTGTTGCCCGTGCCACGTGCTAGTGAGGTGAGGAATCGGGAGAGAGAGGAGTTGAACACGTGGCTACAGGGATGGTGCAGGTTTTGGATTCTTGGATAATTGGGGCTCTTTCTGGGGTAGGTGGGACCTCTACAAACAGGATGGTCTTCATCTGAACCAGAGGGGTACCAATATTCTGGGGGGGAAATTCGCTAAGGCTATTGGGGTGGGTTTAAACTAATCCAGCAGGGGGATGGGAACCAAAATTGTAGTTCGAGTACAGAAAAGGTTGAGAGGAGGGAGGTCCAAAATCAAGTTTCAGGGACGCAAGATGGCACCGGCAAGCAAGATGTTGGTTTGAAGTGTGTCTACTTCAACGCCAGGAGCATCCAGAATAAGGTGGGTGAACTTGCAGCTTGGGTTGGTACCTGGGACTTCGATGTTGTGGCCATTTCGGAGACATGGATAGAGCTGGGACAGAAATGGTTGTTGCAGGTTCCAGGATTTAAACGTTTCAGTAAGAACAGAGAAGATGGTAAAACAGAGTGGGGGTGGGGGGTGGGTGGCATTGTTGGTCAAGGACAATATTACAATTGCAAAAAGGATGTTTGGGGACTCGTCAACTGAGGTAGTATGGGCTGAGGTTAGAAACAGGAAAGGAGAGGTCACCCTGTTGGGGGTTTTCTATAGGCCTCCAAATAGTTCCAGAGATGTAGAGGAAAGGATAGCAAAGATGATTCTCAATAGGAGTGAGAGAGACAGGGTAGTTGTCATGGGGGACTTCAACTTTCCAAATATTAACTGGGCACACTATAGTACGAGTGCTATAGATGGGTCAGTTTTTGTACAGTGTCTGCAGGAAGGCTTCCTGACACAGTATGTAGACAGACCATCAAGGGGCAAAGCCACATTAGATTTGGTACTGGGTAATGAGCCAGACTAGGTGTTAGACTTGGAAGTAGATGAGCACTTTGGTGATAGCGATCTCAATTCTGTTATGTTTACTTTAGTGATAGAAAGGGATAGGTGTATACCACTGGGCAAGAGTTACAGCTGGGGGAAAGGCAATTACGATGTGATTAGGCAAGATTTAGGAAGCATAGGATGGGGAAGGAAACTGCAGAGGATGGGCACGTTAGAAATGTGGAGCTTATTCAAGGGAAAGCTCCTGTGTGTCCTAGATAAGTATGTACCTGTCAGGCAGGGAAGAAACTGTAGAGGGCAGGAGCCGTGGTTTACGAAGGAAGTGGAATCTCTGGTCAAGAGGAAGAAGAAGGCTTATGTTAGGCTGAGATGTGAAGGAGCAGGTCAGGCAGCATCAAAGGAGCAGGAGAATTGACATTTCAGGCATAAGCCCTTCTTCAGGAATGTGAATTCTTCAGGCTTATGCCCGAAACATCGATTCTCCTGCTCCTTTGATGCTGCCTGACTTGCTGCGCTTTTCCAGCAACACATTTTTCAGCTCTGATCTCCAGCATCTGCAGTTCTCACTTTCTCCTATGAGATGTGAAGGCTCAGTTAGGGTGCTTGAGGGTTACAAGGTAGCCAGGAAAAACCTAAAGAGAGAGCTCAGAAGAGCCAGGAGGAGACATGAGAAGTTGTTGGCGGATAGGATCAGGGTAAACCCCAAGGTATTTAAGGAATAAAAGAATGACGCGAGTAAGATTAGGGCCAATCAAGGATAGAAGTGGGAAGTTGTGTGTGGAGTCAGAGGAGATAGGGGAAGCACTAAATGAATATTTTTCGACAGTATTCACTCTAGAAAACGACAATGCTGCCGAGGAGAATACTGACATACAGGCTACTAGACTAGGTGGGATTGAGGTTCACAAGGAAAAGGTATTAGAAATCCTGCAGAGTGTGAAAATAGATAAGTCCCCTGGGCCGGATGGGATTTATCCTGGGATCCTCTTGTCATTGTCTACAGGAATCGTGCCAGAAGACTGGAGGATAGCAAATGTGGTTCCCCTGTTCAAGAAGGGGAATAGAGACAACCCTGGTAATTATAGACCAGTGAGCATTACTTCAGTTGTTGGTAAAGTGTTGGAAAAAGTTATAAGAGATAGGATTTATAATCATCTAGAAAAGAATAATTTGATTAGGGATAGTCAGCACGGTTTTGTGAAGGGTAGGTTGTGCCTCACAAATCTTATTGAGTTCTTTGAGAAGGTGACCAAACAGGTAAATGAGAGTAAACCGGTTGATGTGGTGTATATGGATTTCAGCAAGGTATTCGATAAGGTTCCCCACAGTAGGCTATTGTACAAAATGCAGAGGAATGGGATTGTGAGAGATATAGCAGTTTGGATCAGTAATTGGCTTGCTGAAAGAAGACAGAGGGTGGTGGTTGATGGGAAATGTTCATCCTGTAGTCCAGTTACTAATGGTGTACTGCAAGGGTCGGTATTGGGTCCACTGCTGTTTGTCATTTTTATAAACGACCTGGATGAGGGTGTAGAAGGGTATGTTAGTAAATTTGCAGATGACACTAAGGTCGGTGGAATTGTGGATAGTGACGAAGGATGTTGTAGGTTACAGAGAGACATAGCTAAGCTGCAGAGCTGGGCTGAGAGGTGGCAAATGGAGTTTAATGCGGACAAGTGTGAGGTGATTCACTTTGGTTGGAGTAACCAGAATGCAAAGTACTGGGCTAATGGTAAGATTCTTGGAAGTGTAGATGAGCAGAGAGATCTCGGTGTCCAGGTACACAGATCCTTGAAAGTTGCCACCCAGGTTGACAGGGCTGTTAAGAAGGCATACAGTGTTTTAGCTTTTATTAATAGAGGGAGTGAGTTCCGGAACCACGAGGTTATGCTACAGCTATACAAAACTCTGTTGCGGCCGCACTTGGAGTATTGTGTACAGTTCTGGTCACCGCATTATAAGAAGGATGTGGAAGCTTTGGAAATGGTGCAGAGGCGATTTACTAGGATGTTGCCTGGTATGGAGGGAAGGTCTTACGAGGAAAGGCTGAGGGACTTGAGGCTGTTTTCGTTAGAGAGGTAACTTAATAGAGACATATAAGATAATCAGAGGGTTAGTTAGGGTGGACAGGGAGAGCCTTTTTCCAAGTATGGTGACAGCCAGCACGAGGGGGCATAACTTTCAAATGAGGGGTGATAAATACAGGACAGATGTCAGAGGTAGTTTCTTTATTCGGAGTAGTAAGGGTATGGAATGCTTTGCCTACAACAGCAGTGGATTCGCCAACTTTAAGTGCATTTAAGTTGTCATTGGACAAGCATATGGATGTACATGGAATAGTGTAGGTTAGATGGGCTTCAGATTGGTATGACTGGTCGGTGCAACATCGAGGGCCGAAGGGCCTGTACTGCACTGTAATTTTCTATGTGTCTTGTGGATGATAAACAGGTCTTAACATGTTTAGCTCATCAACCTGTTCAGAGAGGTTATTACATACTTCTGGAACAGGTGGGACTTGAACCTGGGTCTCTCAGTCCAAGTCAGCAGGTGAGTTACCTACTGCAGAATTCCCAGCTTGTCGCCCGTTCTTATAGTCACAGTATTTGTGTGGCTGGTTCAATTAAAGTTCTGCTGCTGTTCTCAGTTCCCATATTCTAAAAATGAATGTGAGGCACTGGAAAAGGTGTAAATCATTTACAAGGACAATATCAGAAATGAGAAGTTAAACCTAGCATGAAAAATTTTAAAAATTTAGCAAGTAGAAAGCTGAGGCTGACTTAAAAGAAATGTTCAGATTATGATCAGGGTTTGTTTGGGCAGACATAGTGAAAGTATTTCTACTTGTGGGGAACAATACCAGGGATCACAAGTATCAGGTACTCATGAAAAGGTCAAACAGAAATTTGAGAGAAAAGTTGTTACCCAGAAAGTGAATAGAATGCAGAATTGGTTTCCACAAGAAGTATGTGAAATAAAGAAGATAGATTTTTGTTTTTGATATTCATTTATGAGCACCCCTGAGTATTTATTGCCCCCTGAGCCACTACAGTCTATTGGTGTGGGTGAACCCCACCCCTCCAACTGCAACAAAGATAGAACACTCCTGGTCCTCATCTTCCACCCCACAAATTTCCAGATACAGCACATCATCCTCTGCTATTTCCACCACCTACAATCAGACCCCACCACCAGAGACATGTTTCCCTTCCCACCGATATCTGCATTCTGCAGAGACCATTCCCTCTGCAAATCCCTCGTTAGGTCCACACCCCCCCGCCAAACCACCCTCCACTCCCGGCATCTTCCCTTGCTGCCACAAAAAGTATAAAACCTGCACCCACACCACCCCCTCACTTCCACTTAAGGTCCCAAAGGATCCTTCCACTTCTGGCAAAGATTTTCCTGCAGATCCAAACACGTCACCTACTGTGTCCATTTCTCTTGATGCGATCTCCTGTACATTGGGGAGACAGGACGCCAACTTGCAGAATGTTTCATAGAACATCTCTAGGACGCACACACCAAACAATTCCACCACCCTATGGCTGACCACTTCAACTCCCCCTTCCGATCTGCCAAGGACATGCAAGCCCTGGGCCTTCTCCACCACCGAAGGCAAGCCACCCAAACATTGGAGGAAGAACAGCTCATCTTCCAGATTGGGACCCTCCAACCGCTCCAGTCAATGGCAATTTCACCAGTTTCCTCATCTCCCCTCCAACCACTTCATCCCTGATCCAGCCCTCTAACTCAGCACTGCCCTCTTGAACAGTCCTACCTGTCCATCTTCCTTCTCACCTATCCGGATCCCCCTCCCCTTTGACCTATCACCATCGTCTCCCACCTGTACCTAACTATCACCTTCGCAGCTACCTTCCCCCCACCCCCACTCCCACCTTCCTGTTTATCTCTCAGCCCCTTCCTCTCCTCACCCCACATTCCTGATGAAAGGCTAATGCCCGAAAAGCCGACTTTCCTGCTCCTCAGATGAGCTCAGAAGGACCACAGGTTTTGACTATTTGGTATAGGTGTCCAATAGTGCTATTAGGGAGGGAGTCTGGGATTTTTACCCAGCTAGACTGAAGGAAGAGCAATATTTTTCCAATCCAGATCCTGAGTGACTGGAGGAGAACCTGTAGTGCTCCAAAAATTAGCTGACCTTGTCCCTTTAAGTGGTTGGGTATTTGGAAGGAGCTATCTGATGAGTGAATTTCTGTAGTCCATTTTGTAACAGGTATACACAGCTGTTTTGGAGCATTGCTGGCAGAGGAAGTGAATGTTTATGGACATGGAGTCAAGTGAGCTGCTTTACCTTGGATGGCATCAAGCTTCTTGAGTGTTGTTGGAGCTGCACAGATTCACGCAAGTGGTGAAGGTTCCATCATACTCCTGACTTGTGCCTTGAAGATGGTGGTCAGGCTTTAGAGAGTCACGAGTTGATATACATTGACAATGGGAGATTGCGTGATGGTAATGCCATCGAACGTCAAGGAGCAATGACCAGATTCTCTTTTCTTGGAATTAATCATTGATGCTAGTCGGAAAAGCACAGCAGGTCAGGCAGCTTCCGAGGAGCAGGAGAATCAATGTTTCGGGCATAAACCCTTCATCAGGAATGCCCTGACGAAGGGCTTATGCCCAAAATGTTGACTCTCATGCTCCTTGGTTGATGCCTGACCTGCTGTGCCTTTCCAGCGCAACTCTTTCCGACTGACTCTCCCGCATCTGGACATTATTCCCGTTATGCTGCAATTCAACACAGGCTGCTTTAGTACTTGAGGAGTCCTGAATGGCAATGAACATGAATTCCTTGCAAACCTCCCAACTTCTGACCTTATGTTTGAGGGAAAGTCATTGCTGAAGTGGCTGAAGATGGTTGAGCCTATGACACCACCCTGAGGAACTCTTGCAGAGATGTCCTGTTTTAATTGAAGAGTATAGCTACATAAAAAAGAATTACAAGTATTTGTTGTGCCAATTAAAGGGGTTAAAGCCTTTCATCGCCTAACCAGAAGAGGGCCCAGCTCTATGTGATCTGACATCACTGTTGATGCATTCTAACTACACCTGTCTCAATACTGAAATTGCTTCACGCATCAGCTGTTTCCCACATAAATGATAAACTATTTGCATTTTAATCCTATGTCTACTTTCTATAAGCACACAGACACACACACACACACTTACACACCAAGTCCTTTCCTCCTAATGCATCAATCTCCAAAGGACATATGCTCTCCCTTATTCTCTCCTTGGAAGGCAGACACACCGTGGAAGTGGGATGCCAGGCTCTCATAACAGCTGGTACCTGTGGTGTGACATTTACAATACATGAGGGTAAAAATATTTCAGACTGATTAAGGAAGGACTAATTCAAGAGACAAATCTTCAGAACTTTAACTCTTCAAAATTCCATGTAACTGGAATTCTCATAGACTTCATCTTCTGCTTTTCCTTCCTGCCCTCTCTGGAAAAATTAAGTTAACTGACTGAAAATATGAATTGCCTTCCACTCCTGTGAAGAATTTCACAGATGTATCCTTAACTTGGTTGTGACAATGGAAGAAATATTTAACATTTCATCCAGGAATGAATTGGGTAGTCAAAAAGGATGAAGAGCAATCTGCAGACATTGCTGAAGACAAAAGAACAATGATTACTTTTCTATTACTCAGCTCAGAATTTCTCTTTTTACGTGTAGCAGTATCACTATCACAGTTCCTTCAGCTTGGGACTGCTTCTCTACCGACAATGACATCTCAGGAAATCCCGCAGAAAGTAGGATTTCACCATCATACACGGCAGAAGAAACTTGAAAACTCAAGGAAATTAGAGCCTATTAAACACCTCCATCAATAGGAAATTAGATCAACAGGAAATTCTGCACAATATTATAGACTTGATTAAAAGTTCGAAATTAACATTTTCTGTGTAGGAGGTAAAGGTAACAGGAAAGACATTTAGACTTTGTATTTGTGCACTTACTTGCTCTGTGGCCAACAGTTTCCACTGGTGCCTTTTTAATCTGTTTAGCTGCAATGTGGCATTTACCCAATTTTCTATTTTTTGCATTATCTTCATAGTTGGTGGTACAGTATTTGGAGTCCTAGTGATGTACAGCATGGACACAGACCCTTCGGTCCAACTCATCCATGCTGACTAGATATCTTAACCTAATTTGGTCCCATTTGCCATTTACCAGCACTTGGCCCATATCACACGAAACCCATTTATCTCTCCACCCTGGAGGCTCCCTGCCTCTATTCCTGATGAAGAGCTTTTGCCCGAAACGTCGATTTTCCTGCTGTTCGGATGCTGCCTGACCTGCTGTGCTTTTCCAGCTCTACTCTGATCTAAACTCTGGCTTCCAGCATCTGCAGTCCTCACTTTTGCTACATCCCTCGATACCCTTCCTATTCATATCCATCAAGATGCCTTTTAAATGCGGTAATTGTATCAGCCTCCACCACTTCCTCTGGCAGGTCATTCCATACATGCACCACCCTCTGTGTGAAAAGATTGTCCCTTAGGTCCCTTTTATATCTTTCCCCTCTTGCCCTAAACCTATGCCTTCTAGCTCTGGACTCCCCCACCCCAGGGAAAAGAGCGTATCTATTTATCCTATCCATGATTTTAATAAACATCTATAAGGTCACCCCTCAGCCTCCGACAGCCCCAGCCTATTCAGTCTCTCCCTGTAGCCCAAATCCTCCAACTCTGGCAACATCCATGTAACTCTTTTCTGAACCCTTTCAAGTTTCACAACATCCTTTCGATAGGAGGGAGACCAGAATTACACACAATATTCCAAAAGTGGCCTAACCAATGTCCTGTACAACCGCAACATGACCTCCCAATTCCTATACTCAATACTCTGACCAATAAAGAAAAGCATACCAAGCACCTTCTTCACTATCCTATCTACCTGCGACTCCACTTTAAAGGAGCTATGAACCTGCACTCCAGGGTCTCTTTGTTCAGCAACACTCTCTAGGACCTTACCATTAAGTGTATAAGTCCTGCTAAGATTTGCTTTCCCAAAATGCAGCACCATGCATTTATCAAAGTTAAACTCCATTTGCAACTCCTCAGCTCATTGGCCCATCTGATCAAGATCCCATTGCAATCTGAGGTAGCTTTCTTTGCTGTTCACTACACCTCCAATTTCGGTGTCATCTGCAAACTTACTAACTGTACGTTCACATCCAAATCACTTATATAAATGACGAAAAGTAGTGGACCCAGCACCAATCCTTGTGGCACTTCACTGGTCACAGACCTCCAATCTGAAAAACAACTCTCCACCACCACCCTATGTCTTCTACCTTTGAGCCAGTTCCGTGTCCAAATGGCTAGTTCTCCCTGTATTCCATGAGATCTAACCTTGCTAACCAGTCTCCCATGGGGAATCTGGTCGAACGCCTTACTGACGTCCATATAGATCACATCTATCGCTCTGTCCTCATCAATCTTCTTTGCTACTTCTTCAAAAAACTCTATCAAGTTTGTGAGACGTGATTTCCCACACACAAAGTCATGTTGACTATCCCTAATCAGTCCTTGCCTTTCCAAATACATGTAAATCCTGGCCCTCAGGATTCCCTCCAACAATTTGCCCATCACCGATGTCAGGCTCACTGGTCTATAGTTCCCTGGCTTGTCCTTACCACCCTTCTTAAACAGTGGCACCACGTTAGCCAAGCTCTAGTCTTCTGGCACCTCACCTGTGACTATCGATGATACAAATATCTCAGCAAGAGCCCCAGCAATCACTTCCCTAGCTTCCCACAGAGTTCTCGGGTACACCCGATCAGGTTCTGGGGATTTATCCACTTTTATACATTTCAAGACATCCAGAACTTCCTCCTCTGTTAAATGGAATTTTCAACATTTCACCATTTATTTCCCTACATTCTATATCTTCCATATCCTTCTCCACTGTAGGCACTAATGCAAAATACTCATTTAGTATCTCCCCCATTTTCTGCAGTTCCACACCAAGGCTGCTTTGTTGATCTTTGAGGGGCCCTATTCCCTCCCTCATTACCCTTTTGTCCTTAATGTATTTGTAAACACCCTTTGGATTCTCCTTAACTCTATTTGCCAAAGCTATCTCATGTCCCCTTTTTGTCCTCCTGATTTCCAAATTAAGTATACTCCTACTGCTTTTATACTTTTATAAGGATTTGCTCGATCTATTCTGTCTATACTTGACATATGCTTCCTTCTTTTTCTTAACCAAACCCTCAATTTCTTTAGTCATCCAACATTTCCTTTCACCCTAACAGGAATATACTGTCTCATTTCTGAAGGCTTCCCATTTTTCATGATTTGGAGATGCCAGTGTTGGATTGGGGTAGACAAAGTTAAAAATCACACAATACCAGGTTATAGTTCAGCAGGTTTATTTGGAAGCATTAGCTTTCGGAGCACTGCTCCTTCATCAGGTGGTTGTGGAATATAAACTATTTGCCATTTTCCAGCTGTCCCTTTACCTGCGAACATCTGTCCCCAATCAGCTTACACAAAGACTAATTCTGGTAAATGCACATTGTCAAGTAGCATTTCTTAAGTAGACGAAACATAGCAATGGCTGATCATGTGCAAAGTTGGGGTCAAGCACCTGGACAGCAAGGACTCTACAGGAATGATGGAGTCTTGTTATATTTAATACAGTTAGTTCAGCATCCAATCTGTTGCTAGGCAATACTAACATGCAATATATTGATGAAAGTGGAGTGGGAATAATAGTTATAGATAGAGGCATCCATAAGGTCACAGAATGATTCAGTTAATGTGTTTGGGTGGTTAGCTTGAAAGACTTCCCAGTTAATCCAATCTCCATGGTTATCAGAACATTTAAATACAGCTGTTGTCTAGGAAACAAAAGAAAACTCAGTAATGAACAACACAGGCAAGATCAAATTTGGGCCAGTAACACCATTCTGTGGTCATGAATCTCAAAAGCCAATATAATTAGTAGCAGATTTTAATTGGTGACAGAGAAAAGGTTGCATTGCAATTATATACATAGTTTAAAACATATAAATCAATTCATTTTGCGGAATCAGCAGACTGTGCCTGCCCTCTACTGGCTAAATGGAAAGTTGCATTTTTGACAGCGAGCAGAAGCTTTGATAACTTGATCCTATATCATTGCATGTCTGCACAAGGCTGTGCCTTTTGCAAAGTAGAACAAACAGATCCTGTTTTTCAATTGTTGTAAACATTTCATTTTCCTTTTCTAATTAATGTTTGTTTACTTCCTTTTGAATTTCAGTGGTATTCCTGTGATTTATTTGTGAAAGCAATCGTTGCTTCTTTGAACAATGCTGAAGAAACAAAATGGACAGATGGAGGGAAAATGGGAATTTAGGTCACATTTAAGAAGTGCGATTCTGCACAGTGAATCATTGCAGAGGAGATGTTTCAGCTGCAGCAAACATATGCTGTTTAAACAGATCTCCCTTTTTGTTAGCACTATTGCGAGAATGCAAAGATGTCCTTTTCACTGTAATCATTAGGTGTTTAATTTTTGACCCAGAAATTATCTCCTGCGGTCCAGTTAACTTGTTATCATTGTTTATTGATCATAATTTCTAACATGATACATTTCAGTCCCAAATGCATCCAGTCAATCCATTTTCATTATGCTTTGTAAATCTAATAATAAGAACATAAGATATGGAACAAAAGCAAATGATAATTTAGCTGCACCGAAGTTGTAGCATGAAGGAAGACTTTTGGAAGAGTCATGGAGAATTGTTGGAATGTATAGGATATGCACAGTGTTTTTGGAAACAAACAAATAGGACTGTAAAAATAACTAATGTCACTATTATGTATGCACAAACGAGGCAGGAAATTCAAACATGCATAAATTTGCAGTTATGTGCAAAAATCTGTGAGGTGTGGTCCAAGCTGCTTCACTCCAGAGTCAAGTGCACAAAAATAGTATCTCACTGTCTGGCTCCTCTTTCAGATGTATTGAATGGTGTGATGTTCCTGTTACTAGTGTTGAAGATGTAAAATTAATTCCCCATTGAAAATTTGATTTTTTTTTAGGTCCCCTACCCTGGGGAAAAGACCTTGACTATTTACCCTAAGTGTGCCCCTCATGATTTTATAAACCTCTATAAGATCACCCCTCAGCCTCCAGTACTCCAGAGAAAACAGTCCCAATCTATTCAGCCTCTCCCTATAGCTCAATCCCTCCTATCCTGACAACATCCTTGTAAGTCTTTTTGAAGTCTTTCAAGTTTCACAACATCCTTCCTGTAGCAGGGAGACCAGAATTGTATGTAATATTCCAATAGCAGCCTAACCAATGTCCTGTAGAGCTGCAAAATGACCTCCCAACTCCTACACTCAATACACTGACCAGTAAAGGCAAGCATATCAAATACCTTTTTCACTACCTTATCTATCTGTGACTCCACTTTCAAGGAACAATGAACCTACACTCCAAGGTTTCTTTGTTCAGTAACACACCCCAGAATCGTATCATTAAGTGTATAAGTCTTGTCCTGACTTGCATTTCCAAAATGCAGCACCTTACATTTCTCTAAATTAAACTCCATCTGCCACTCCTCAAGACATGCCCACCTGATTGAGATCCCATTTTACTCTGAGGTAACTTTCTTCGCTGTCCACTACACATCCAATTTTGGTGTCATCTGCAAACTTATTAACTTATTACCTCCTATATTCACATCCCAATCATTTATATAAATGACACAAGAAATTTTTAACCAAGGTCATGATTTATAACAGAAGTTGTTTTGTACCGAATTTTCAAATGAAGTTAGAATCATGCAGGCATAAACTTTATTGGCTTTTTCACATTACCATAAAAAGAAACAGATTTATTAGCATGCATGTTTTTTTAATAGCGTGCTTTGGTTTGTTTCAGTATTGGATGCATTTGGTAAATATGTCTTCCAATTCCTTCCTCATTGTTGACATCTGTAGTGGATGGCTTTTTGTTGTATGCCCAGGATTACTCCACTTTGGTAATACAGTAGGTGGTTTCTTAAGAGCCATGCCATTAGTGGAAAAAAAACAAAGTTCACTGTTCATAAATTTGTCACTGAATCACTGAATGATAGGTATTCAATTAATATGAAACTACCTGAGACAGAAGAGGAATTTGAATATGAAAATTATGATTTGTGATGAAAATCTGGAATCAACAGGAAATCTAATACAAAAAATCTTAGACGCAATAAAACAAAACGCAAAATGTCTGTGAAGAGAATCGTTGACGTCATTAGGAGAAAGATTTGCGGATGTATGTGCACGTGTCAATATGCATCATGATGCAATTACTGGTGCAGAAGTAACAGAGATTAGCATAATTTCTGTGGCTGATTGAATCACTGTCTGTGCCAATGACACTGGATTTGTCGTGCTACATAATTTCTTTAATTCACTACCTCAAACGTAATGTTCTTGTTAAAATATTTGTTAAATTATGTTTGCATTAAACATGTATAATCTTTTGAGTGGGGTTTGTTGCTAAACATTGAATGGATTGGATTTGAATACGTATTGAGAGCTGTTGTAATCCAGCAGCAACCCATCAGCTCCCCACCCCCACCATGACCAGGGGCAATCCAAGTGTTATTGACCTTATTACCAGAATCAATCACATATTTGATAACAGTCTGACCTCACTTAATTGTGCAGTCCTTGTCCACATTATCTATTGTGCAAATGTTTACTAGAAAGTTCGATGTGATAACATTAAAAAGCTTATTGGAAACGTCGCATGTTATTTGAATAATGAGACAGTTCAGATCCCAAATGTCCCATGGGACTATCAAGAGCTGATTACTTTTCTCATTAACATCATAAGTAATCTTAGCAAAGTGTCCATTTTTTGCTTTTTAATATGCAATACAAGACTAAATGTATTGCACCTGGAGATATGTGATTAGTCTTTGCAGTTTGAAAGTCTGCCATGCCTGTTAGAAAACACAGCAAGATCAAAAGATTAGGCATTCGTTTACTAAAGGGCAAGCCAGAAATTTATCTCAGAGTACAGATGATGACCAGAGGCAAATATTTCATTAATTCTCCCCATTTTTTAAATCCCAAATCATAGATAGAATCTTAACAACCCCTGAATGATAAGGGCAATGGTGAGTTGGGAAAATGTGGTGAGAAAGGAAAATTAAGGTTCTTGTCTTTGAGATTTTCTACCTAACGTTAAATGAGGTGGATCGGAATCTTACAAGTGGACAACAGGAGGCCTGATTGCATGCATCAACATCTTACTATTACCAAATTGCACCTTGTTTATGTGCACCTTGCTACTTTCCCAGCCAGTGGAGAGCTACTGGATGGTGACAGTTCCTAACATGAAAGTCTGAGCGGGTGCTTGGAATTTGTAGCTTGCTGCTTGTTCTTCCAGTGTCCACTTGGGTCAACATCCCCCAGGATCTCTCAGCAGGCTCCATGGGCAGCAATCATCTGCAACCCCTCACCCCATTTCAGAGGTTGACATTAGTCCAACACTGGCCTCACCACATTAACAAGGTGCCAGTCTGGCTCACTTCTTGTATAACTTACCACTTCAATACTACACTTTGGAGCTCACCTGTACCTTTCATTGCAATGCTGTTGCCAGGCCATGGGGACCAGGATCCACCTCATGTAACAAAGCAGGGTGCAACTCTGGACTCTTAGCTTGGTCACTCAAATTGCATCCACTTGGGTACTGGCAGCATCTCTGCCTTGCCTTTTTGCACTCAGCCTGTATTATTCAGAACCTACAGCCACACTACTTCAGTGTTGACTGATCTTTTAGTGGAGACACAAAGCCAAGCAGCTTGTAATGGCTGTCAGCAATGGCCAGTCAAGGGGACAGAAACATTGCTGTACAACACTATATTACTTCAATGTCACACCAAAAGCTTACTCAGCAAATACATTGCATGTATTTGTCCCTGTCTGAAAGTTCAAAGGGTGTCATCCTCAGTTGAGTTCAGGGGCACTGGTACAGTCAGTCAACAGCATCCTAACAGGCCAAAGGCTTGGTTAGTTTTGATTGCTGAATCACACTCCCTTTAACCACCTCACCAGTTTGGAAGACAGAAAGACAGCAAAGAGACCATTAAAGGCATACTACAGCCTTTTAAAATAAATGATTTATAGGTGCCTGTGTTGGACTGGGGTGGACAATGTTAAAAATCACGAAACACCAGGTTATAGACCAACAGGTTTAATTGGAAGCACTCGCTTTCGGAGCACTGCTCCTTCATCAGGTGGTTGTGGAGAATAAGATTCATAAAGCTTATTCTCCACAACCACCTGATGAAGGAGCAGCACTTCAAAAGCAAGTGCTTCCAAATAAACCTGTTGGACTATAACCTGGTATTGTGTGATTTTTAACTTTTAAAAGAAAGTGTACATTGCAGTAGTACATGGTGGAAAGTGACTTTGGTGAAGCTGTAGACAGTATGGTTTAGACCTGGCTCTCTGGGTTTCCTAATACTAATATGCAATACAAGACTAAATGTATTGCACCTGGAGATATGTGACTAGTCTTTGCAGTTTGAAAGTCTGCCATGCCTGTTAGAAAACACAGGAAGATCAAAAGACTAGGCATTCGTTTACTAAAGGGCAAGCCAGAAATCTATCTCAGAGTACAGATGATGACCAGAGGCAAATATGGATATGCTCTAAGAACAACAAATAACAGGAAGGAAATCATCTTCTGCTCTGATGATGTCACATACCTATTCCAATGAGTCAGCAGCAATGAAAACAGATGGAAAGCAAATAAATACCATCACCACTTTTTCTGGCATCTAGCATCAATGCAGAAACAAAAATAATAACGTCAGCAGGACTGTCAAGGTAAGAAACTATTTCATATTTCCCTCACTTTCTACATAACCCTGCAACATTTCACTTTAATCCCAGCACAAGCAATTCCATTCTCCTCCTCAGTCATACTTCTCTTCCAATCACAACTGGACACTTCATGCATTATTATCTTTCTACTTTCACATGCTCAAGAGCTACCAATGCCCTCATAGCTACTTCTGTCTGTTTAGCACACTTGCTGCTGTTTTCTGGTCAGTCATACTTCGTTAAGCTGCCTCAGATATCTTCAAGGCCATTCAACAATACCTGTCTAAAGTCTTCTACTCTCCTTGCAGAAAGAACTGAAATATCTCACAAGAGAACAAGAATTTAACAACCATGCATCAAGACATACTCTGATACCTGTGAAAGAGAGAAGCTATATAACGTGAAACTGATCAGGCCACGTGGTTTGAGCAACAGGGTGTTTAGGAATTTTACATTCCTTTTTATTTTCTGCTTAACTTTCTCACTCATGTAATTGGTATAACAATAGCATTGGATCAAAAGCTAATCATCTGTTATTTTTGCCCTTGTCACCATGACGTGTTAACCTTAGTCCTTCTCTGGATTACTTTCTGAGTCAATTAAATATTTTGGGTTTTGTAGACTTACAGAATGAAGGGGCGAACTCTCTCTAAGATGAGCTATTACTTGTTGTATTGCTGTAAATTCTGGAAGAGTTACTGTTGAAGGTGTGGTAAGCTCCACCCAGCATGATGATATGACACAGTCTAGTACAACATCCCGATGGAGACAAACATGCCATTTCTGGCTCTTGATAGTGTTCGTAATTATGCCATCTATTCAATTTAATTTGCACCTATTAGTAACGTGCAATAAACTACATCTCGTGTTGTCGTGAGACAAATGCCTCTTCTCTTTAAAACGTCATAGTGGTTTACGCTTTACCACTGCTAATTAGATAGGCCCTTAGACTCAGCCTGCAAAGGAGGATTGGTTGGCAGCACTCTACCCAATGGTTCATATCACAAAATATGATGTTATTCACTTTCACCTTTCCAAGTGCAGCATAAAAACCAGCACCTCACTTTGTGCAGATAGGGAGATAAAGCAATCAACCTTGCGGTGATTCACTCAGCATAAATAGACAATTACAGCCACAGATTAAGTAGCAGCCTAAGAATTGCTCACGGGAATCTGGCTCACATTTAAGGAGGTCTGGAGATCATAAACACTGTTTTTCTGTAGATGAGCAATCAGCAATTACATCAGCAAAAATGCATTGGATTGGCTTACAAAATGAGTCTATAGAGTGTGAGGAATGAGGACTCATCCCTGATGAAGGGCTTTTGCCTGAAACATCGATTCTCCTGCTCCTCAGATGCTGCCTGGCCTGCTGTGCTTTTCCAGCATCCCACTCTTGACTCTGATCTCTAGCATCTGCAGTCCTCACTTTCTCCTTACAAAATGAGTCTGACAGTGTGGAGAAGAACACAACTTATTTAAAATTTATCCACTGGACATGGACATCACTGGCTAGGCCAGCATTTGTTGTCCATCCCTAATTTAAGAGCCAACTACATTGCTGTGGGTCTGGAGTCACATGTAGGCCAGATGGTGAGGATGGCAGTTTCCTTCCCTGAAGGACATTAGCAAGCTAGATGAGTTTTTCCCACAATTGACAACAGTTTCATGGTAATCATTTGGACTACTTTTTCCAGATTATTATTGAATTCATATCCCACCATCTGCCATGGCAAGATTCGAAACCAGGTCCCTAAAACATTACCTTGGTCTCTGGATTAATAGTCAAGCAATAATACCACCTTTAAGTAGGGTCCGGAACCATTGTTAACCGTGGAGTGCGTGGTCACGTCATTGGACACTACAGCTGGGCATTATCAGCAGGACAGCTGTAATAATATCTCTCATGGATGAACTTGTCAAAGCATCAATAGTATTTGGTCATCACATTTAACAGACATTGTAATTCTACTTGAAATCCAAGTATAAACCAAGGCACATAGCAGTGAGCCGAAATCAAGTGCACCAACACCAAGCCTTCTGCCATTTTAATAATGAGAAAACTACTACACCTCATTCTGCTGTAACGTGCATTTCAATAAAGCTAATTCGCTATAAAATGGTTGACGAATTGGTTACACTGTTTCTAAATGTGAACATTTAAAATGTGTTTAGGCTGTAATGCGATTAAATCACCAACACTTTAAGTACTGTTTCTAAAGCATGGTTTTCTATAACACGGGGTTGCACAAGAATACAACCATCACATTATAGACAACTACCTTTATAAGAAAGTGGTGTTGAATGAATGCAAGCAATAGAATATAATTACATATTAAGCAGAATATTAATGGTAGAATTATTGATAAAAGAAAGAGAAAGTCACTTCTGTATACTTGAAGTATTTTGTTGCACATTTTATTCATACTGCATAAACACACCTTCTTGACAGCATTTTTTTTCTATAAAAATTGTCTTTCTCACTGAGACTTCTTTGTCTATAAATGTAAAAGAATTTTTAATCCACTGTCAGATTCAAATATGTCACAGAAACAGATAGCAAACAATGAAGATACTGGTCTCTATGGTAACAGATAATTCCATGGCATTTTCTAGATAGATATTATGTAATATGCTTTGCACGTATTGTTTCACTATAAAAGTGAAACATTTGGTCTAGTCTGTAGAATTTAGTTGAAAATGTATAATTTGGATGATGTAAATTTTGTTCTAATTCTACATAGAGAAGAAAAATGTTCCTATCCCACATCAATACTTCCTTAGCCCCTTACATCTTCTCATTTACATACTGCCTTGGTTGACATTATGTAAAAACAGTGTCAACACCCAAGTGTACCTCACCACTATGTCTCAAAATCTTTCAAAGTCTTTTAATTGTCAGAGTGCTTAATTAACATCTAATATTGAGTGAAAATAATTTCCTCCATTTAAACATTGGGAAGATAAATGTCATTATATTTAGTGTCCAACACAAATTCTGTTCACTAGCCACTGATATCCTCCCTCTCTCTGTGGAGATGGTGGTATAGCATCTTAACCAGGGGCCAAGTCTAAAACACTGGGGACATGGGTTTAAATCCCACCATAGCATCTGGTGGAGTTTCAATTCAATTCAGAAATCTGGAATTGAAAGCAAGTTTCAGTAATGGTGACCACAAAGCTATAATTGTCATAAAACCCATCTGGTGTGTCCATGTCTGGCCTATTTCCCAGTTTTCTGGTGCAGAAAGAACTATGTTCTTCCCTTTTCTGTCAGGTGACGTGAGGCATGTGAAAAATTCAGTGAATGTAATGCAATAGTTAGTGATGGCAATGTTAAGTATAAACTCTAATGATAGAGATCACTTGAGCAAAGCCTGAAAGTGTAATAAAATTAGATCAGCCTATATTAACTCATATTTTCACAAATTTATTTATGTGATTGGGATCATTCTGGAAACTGCTCCATCCTCACTGGTTTGATCTGATCAAATCCTTTTAATAGATCTAAAATCACTTAGTTCTGATATAGGTTTATTGCCATTCTGTTAGGTTGAATTTACCTCATTTCAATATCTCATTCACAGAGCAGCACCCGAGTGTGAAATTGTTTTGACTTAATCAACACATCAAGCTAAAAATGTTGTTAATAAAATCTAGAGTGAAATGTGCTAAAACACTAACGGCACATGTTTTATTGGTTATACCTTTTTAAGAATGTTGTGTGATATTATTAAGTGTTCTTCAGTGACTGTCAGTCATGCCTGCTTACAATGCATTAGTCAGTTGGTGGCAGTAGTTCACAATAAAACTGGTGTCTGCTGTTGCACAGTCTGATTGAGAATTATTACTTATTACATGTTGAAATGTGAGTATATGTATAGAAAAGAAGGAAAGGGGATTTAGTGGAAGGATTGGGCTTGTAGAGCTGGAGGCCTTATAAGGGCAAGGCCGTGAAGGGAAATAAACATGAGGATAAGAAATTTCAACAAGTTATTGGCAAGAAAATAATGAAGTTAACATAGATTCACAAGTACAGATTGAGACAGCCGTGTTTAGGCTGAGCTGAAATGTACAGAGAGTGAAGAATAGGAGGCTGGTTGGGAGAAGCACTGGATAGAACTTGACTGCCTTGGTTCGGTCAACAAAACAGTAATAGTTGGAAGTGAGCATATTGGTACATGGGTGGCACAGTGGCTCAGTGGTTAGCACTGCAGTGGTTTGTGCCAGGGACCTGGGTTCAATTCCATTATTGGGTAACTGGCTATGTGGAGTTTTCACATTCTCCCCGTATCTGTGTGGGTTTCCTACAAGTGCTCTGGTTTCCTCCCACAGTCCAAAGATGTGCAGGCTAGGTGGATTAGCCATGGGAAATGGAGGGACATCCAGAGATACGGTAGGGAGTATGGGTCTGGGTGGGATGTCTTTGGAGGGTTGGTATGGACTTGATGGACTGAGCGTTCTGCTTCCACGCTGCAGGGATTGTACAATTCTATGGTATTGTTCATTCTGGAGCTCCATTTTGAGATGTGTTGGATGTAAGTTTCCTAAATTTCACCTGGTATTTCCTTGTGTGCTAGAAAAATGAACTGTTTTCCAAGATGTTGCCAGTCACCTGTTAAGCAGTAAACTCACTCTCTGAGAGAAGAAATTCTGTGAACGGTGGTCTCCCAATCACCATGGCTGGTGCTCTTCTGTGTACCCAATCAAATATTCACTGAGGAAGCTTTTCTCACTGATTACTCACCGTAGGTTTGCAATTGTCATTTGTAGTGACTAGATTCAATGCTAGGTTGTGTATCCAATTTCATTCCTTTCTTTAGGTTTCATAATATTTGATACAACTGAGTGGCTAGTTGACCATTTCAGAAGGCAGTTAAAAGTCAACTCTTTTACTCATGTAACAAGTAGGCCAGACTTGGGAAAGACAGCCAATTTCCTTCTCTAAAGAATTGGCTTTTATAACAATAGTTTTGTGGTCACCGTTGGACTAATTTTTAATTCTAGATTTCTTAATTGAGATTAAATGCCACCATTACCTGCTATTGCAGGAACTTGAGCCCACGCCCCCCAATACATAAGCCTAGGCCTCTGGACCTGCGCTTGTAAATCCAGCAAAATTAAAACTGTGCCACTGTCTCCTCCATTTAGGTGCCATGCTTCTTATCATTAATTATAATGCATATTTGATACAATTTGCATATTTCAACATTTCACTTCTAATTATTGAGCCCAAATTTCTTTTGTATATGGCACGCAACAGTGATTCTAATACTGTCAATTCAAGTAACTTAACTCTCACCTTCTGTTTTGTAACTATTGCTCAATTGATTCTGCTACCTGTCCTAGATATTGCATGTCAGTCATTTGCTGTCAGTCTGTTCCAAGGCAATTTGTTGCGTGCTTTCTGGAAGTCTATGTTTATATGATGTGTATTTGATTGCCTTTGACGACTCTATCTGTTATTTCTTCAAACAATTCAATAAGGTTGTTTAAAACATGACGGTCCCTTTAGAAATCCATACTAATTACTTTTTTTGTCGAAAGTGTGATGCTGGAAAAGCAACAGGAGAATCGACATCTCGTGCATAAACCCTTCATGTCTGATCTCCAGCATCGGCAATCCTCTCTTTCTCCTGATTATTTTTTTATTGTGTGCTCCATGTCTAGCTGTTTTTTATTCAAGATTTAGCAAAGAATCCTAATTAAGTTAACTATAATTCTTTGGATTCATTCCCTATTCCTTTTGTGCCATTTGTGAGTCCCGTGTTACTATTCATTTATTGTGTCCAGTTTATTTTGCGTAATGACTTGTGTCTCTACTTTTTTTTTGAAGGACAGCATGTGCAATCCATGTGTTGATAGCGTCTTCTTCTCCTTGACTTTGGGTTGGCTTGGTGAGGAGTCTTTGATTAAAATAGAAGTTAGGCTCCCAGACATCATGATCGATAGATTTGACTTACTGGTCAAAGACATAAATTATAAAACAGGAAATGCAGATAGGTCACTTTGTTATAACAGAGAAACCATAGAAACTGTCATGAGTTATTTTTGACATATCCATCTATTAGGTTGTCAAGTTAAAAGTTGACATTACATCTGATTTAGATTCCCTACAGTGTGGAAACAGGCCCTTCGGCCCAACCAGTCCACACCGACCCTCCAAAGAGTAACCCACCCAGATCCATTTCCCTCTGACTAATGCACCTAACACTGCACATCTTTGGACTGTGGGAGGAAACCCACACAGACATAGAGAGAATGTGCAAACTCCGCACAGACAGTCACCCGAGGCTGGAATAGAACCTGGGACCCTGGTGCAGTGAGGCAGCAGTGCTAACCACTGAGCCACCGTGCCACCCCAGTTCCATTTAGACAGTTTATAGAAGGAACCTTTAGACAGGGAGTTGTGTGGGGCAGACACACTGAGGAAATTGTAACTTGACTTTCAAGATGTGATTCACAACAGCTGGTGACCAAGGCTCCATAAACTACAGTTAACATGATTATAAAACTGGAATTTGATGGGAAGCAGAAGCAGCGCCCCCTTCACCACACCAATGCACTCAATACACGACTTGAAAGTAATCTCTGTCCCTCCTTATCTTCCAACAACCTGTGATAGAATCATTCAAAATATAATTTGAGGACTTCAGCATACATGCGATGAAGATTTCAGTTCAACAGCACATGTCAATGTGAGGCAAATTGGCCAATGTTCAATAATAACATTGTCTAAAAAATGAAGGTTCATTCAAACATGCTCTGGCCCACAATGTCATAAACATAGCCTCATTCCTGTTAGTCACATTCGCTTGGTATTCTTGCACTTAATTAGTAACATTTTTGCTCATCGAATCCTTAACACCCATTCAGTCCTTCTGGAAATGTTGTTTTATCCTTTACCTATCTCCATATCATTACAAAGATTCTAGAGGCACTGGAGAAGGTGTAAAAACAGTTACAGGGATGATTCCAGAACTGAGAGATTTTACCTATAAAAGGGGAATGAACAGACTGGAATTCTTTCCTCTAGAAAGTGGCTAAGATGTGACCTAGAAGACTGTGTGTTTATGAAAAGATTTAATCGGGGCCTGTAAATATATTCGCATTCTTGGAGGGAAGCAGAGTTAGAAAGCAGGAATATGAAATGGTTATGAATAAATCCAGTAAAGAGAGTAATTAAATTGTTGAAGCTGCTATCAGAAAGGGTAGCTGAAGTGAATAACATTCAGTTAAGAGGAAGCTAGATGTTATGCACCAGAAAGCCAGTTGGTGAAGGATATCATTGAAACCAATTTTTTATTCAGTTGTATATTTACTTCCAGAGTGAAACATTGAGTATTTACCTCCTAACCTACCAGCATCCTGCCAGGAGGTGTGTGGATAGGGTGGGGAGTCATAAAATTGTGCAGATTCCCCTATCCCACCTGACAGTTACATTATGGGGCAGGCGAAACATAGAGTGGCCCACTCACCCTCATCCTAGTTAAGGCTGTTATGTGGCCAATTAATGAGAGTAGGGATGCCATTCCTGTCAACATTTTCAGTGGCAACAGGAAATCCCAAGAAAAGTTCTGCCTTCTGTCCACAGTTTCAGTAAATGTTTCATATAATTAGGTTGAATGCAACCCTGGACATCACATCCTGAGGTAGAAATTGAACCTAGATATTGTGGTCCCGAAGTAGAGAAACCACTACCAACAATGGGCTGTGTGTAGAACATAGAACATAGAACAGTACAGCACAGAACAGGCCCTTCAGCCCACGATGTTGTGCCGACCATTGATCCTCATGTAAGGTAAACCTAATGTACGAACCCTCAAGTTTCTGTGATCATATCCATGTCCAGCAGTCTCTTAAATATCCCCAATGACCTCGCTTTCACAACTACTGCTGGCAACGCATTCCATGCTCTCACAACTTTCTGTGTAAAGAACCCGCCTCTGACTTCCCTTCTATACTTTCCGCCAAACAGCTTAAAACTATGACCCCTCGTTGTTAACAATTTCTGCCCTGGAAAAAAGTCTCTGGCTGTCAACTCTATCTATGCCTCTCATTATCTTGTACACTCCAATTAGGTCCCCTCTCTTCCTTCTTTTTTCCAATGGAAAAAGTCCGAGCTCAGTCAACGTCTGTTCGTAAGATAAGCCCTCCATTCCAGGCAGCATCCTGGTAAACCTCCTCTGAACCTTCTCCAAATAGGGAGACCAGAACTGGACACTGTATTCCAAGTGTGGTCTAACCAAAGTTTTATAGAGCTGCAACAAGATCTCATGGCTCTTAAACTCAATCCCCCTGTTAATGAAAGCCAAAACGCCATATGCTTTCTTAACAACCCTGTCCACTTGGGTGGCAATTGTAAGGGATCTATGTACCTGCACACCAAGATCCTGCTGTTCCTCCACACTGCCAAGAATCCTGTCTTTAATCCTGTACTTAACTTTCAAATTTGACCTTCCAAAATGCATCAATTCACATTTATCCAGGTTGAACTCCATCTGCCACCTCTCAGCCCATCTCTGCATCCTGTCAATGTCACATTACAGCCTACAACAGCCCTCTATACTGTCAACGACACCTCCAACCTTTGTGTCGTCTGCAAACTTGCTAACCCATCCTTCAATCTCCTCATCCAAGTCATGAATAAAAATTACAAAGAGTAGAGGCCCAAGAACACCACACACCACTGACTTCCAGGCAGAATACTCTCCTTCCACTACCACTCGCTGTCTTCTCTTGACTAGCCAATTCTGTATCCAGACAGCTAAATTTCCCATTTCTCCTGACCTTCTGAACGAGCCTACCGTGGGAAACCTTATCAAATGCCTTACTGAAGTCCATATACACCACATCCACCGCTCGACCCTCATCAACTTGTCTCGTAACATCCTCAAAGAACTCAATAAGATTTGTGAGGCATGACCTACCCCTCACAAAGCCGTGCTGACTGCATTTAATCAAGCCATGCTCTTCCAGATGGTCGTAAGTCCTATCCCTCAGAATCCTTTCTAACACCTTGCAGACGACAGACGTGAGACTGACTGGTCTGTAATTGCCGGGGATTTCCCTATTTCCTTTCTTGAAGAGAGGAATTACATTTGCCTCCCTCCAGTCCCCAGGTACGACTCCGGTGGAGAGCGAGGATGCAAAGAGCTTCACAAGCGGCGAAGCAATCACATTTCTCACTTCCCAAAGCAGCCGAGGACAATCTGATCCGGGCCTGGCGACTTGTCAATCTTAATGTTTGTCAAAATTTTCAGCACATCAGCTTCCTCAATCTCTATCTGTTCCAGCATGCTTTCCTGCTCCTCAATGGTTTCATTCCATACAAGATCCTTTTCTTTAGTAAAGACAGAAGCAAAAAACTCAATTAGGGCTTCCCCTACCTCCTCAGACTCTATACACAAGTTCCCTATGCTATCCTGATCGGCCCTACTCTTTCTTTGATCATTCGCTTATTCCTCACATACGTGTAAAATGCCTTTGGATTCTCCCTAATCCTTCCTGCCAAGCCTTTTTTGTGCCCCCTCCTGGCTCTCCTCAGACCATTTTTGAGCTCCTTCCTCGCCTGCCTGTAATCCTCTAGAGCTGAGCAAGACCCTTGCTTCCTCCACCTTACGTAAGCTGCCTTCTTTCTTTTGACGAGAAGCTCCTCCGCTCTCGTCTTCCATGGTTCCTTTATCTTTCCCCTTCTTGCCTGTCTCAGAGGAACACATTTATGCATCACTCGCAACAACTATTCCTTAAACAGTCTCCACATGTCTATAGTGCCCTTTCCATGGAGCAATTGCTCCCAGTCCATGCCTCCCAACTCACGTCTGATAGCATCATAGTTTCCTTTTCCCCAATTAAATATCCTCCCATTGTGCCTGCTTCTCTCCTTCTCCATATCTATGTAGAATGTGAGGCAGTTGTGGTCACTATCACCAAAATGCTCTCCCACCGCAAGATCTAACACCTGCCCCGGCTCATTGCCGAGCACCAAATCCAAAATGGCCTCTCCCCTCGTCGGCCTGTCAACGTACTGAGTTAGCAAACCCTCCTGAACACACCTTACAAAAGCAGCTCCTTCCAAACCATCTGCTCGAAGGAGGTTCCAATCAATATTGGGAAAGTTAAAGTCACCCATTACAAAAACCCTACTACATTCACACTTTTCTAAAATCTGCCGACCTATGCTTTCTTCAATCTCCCTGCTGCTATTGGGGGGCCTGTAGTAAACCCCTAATGAGGTGTCTGCTCCCTTACTGTTCCTAATTTCCACCCATACTGACTCAGTAGGCAGACCCTCCTCGACAATGGTAACTTCTGTAGCTGTGATACCCTCTCTGATTAGCAGTGTTACACCCCCTCTTCTTTTTCTCCCTCCCTATTCTTTTTAAATGTTCTAAACGCTGGGACATCCAGCAACCATTCCTGTCCCTGAGAAACCCACGTCTCTGTTATGGCCACAACATCATAGCACCAGGTACTGATCCATGCTCTAAGCTCATCACTTTTATTCTTAGTAGTACTTGTAGTTCTTGTATCACATAGTCTGCTAAACAACTCATTGTTAGCTACTAACAGTCTCCACGAATAGCTATCACCCTCAAGAACAAAGAACAATACAGCACAGGAACAGACCCTTCAGCCCTCTGAGCCTGCATTGACACATTTTGCCCTTCTATACAAAAACTGCCTTCACTTATAGGCTCCAAATCCCTCTATTCCCTTCCTATTCGTATTTTCATCTAGGTGTTTCTTGAATGCTGTTATTATGTCTGTATAATTTCCATCTTGGCTTGATCTTCCAAAACGCATCACCCCACATTTGTCCAGATTAAACTTCATTTGCCATTTCTCTGCCCATGCCTCCAAATGATCTTTATCCTGATGTATCGTCTGACAATCCTCCTCACTATCCACAACTCCACCGATCTTTGTATTGGTCTCCTTGCCAGATCATTATCCACTCCTTTGTTTACTCCTTACCCCTTCCCCGACCCTATCTTCTGCATATAAACCAACATTTTCCTAGTTACCATCAATTTTGAGGAAGGGTCACTTGACCCAAAAAAATTAGCCCTGATTTCTCTCCAGAGATGCTGCCAGATCTGCTGAACTTGTTCGTCTTTATAATGCTTGCTTCCACCTGGGTTTCTTCATCAATTTGGAAACTTGTTTTATGATAGAATAGATTGTTAATGATAACTAGCTATTAATTGTAAATGCAATCATATCTCCACAATATTAGCCAAAGTATTAGGATTAGTCCATTTAGAAATAATCAAGATATCAATGAGAAAGAAAGGGAAATTGTAATTGATGTGGGCCTCAAAAGAATAATACGTTTTAGGCTTTTTTTAAAAGTATACTGGAAATCTTTTATGAGACAGATATATTTTAAAAGCTATCATTGGAAGAGGCTTTGTGTATATGAGTAGTCCAATGTAATGAAATCATGAGTTCAAACAGTACTCCAGTGAAACATTACAATCAATGACTGCAGACTACAAATTCTTCAGTCAAAAACCTTAGAGAGGAAAAAATACAAAACCCCCATTAGCTGTTTGAATTCTCGTGAAATGTTAATGGATTGATTCTCTTGAAAGCAATGGGAGAATATCAACTCCCCAGCTAATTTGTGTTGTTAAAATGATGTTGGGGATTTGTCAATGGTTTCTGGCTGACTACGATTTTCAAATGGCCAGTAAAGAGTTAAACCTTCAACAGTGAGGGTTGTATAATTATGATATTTTCATGGTTTGCTTCCATTACTAACCTGTGATCTGAGTATGGGACAAACAGACAGCTTCCTTACTAGTTTAACTGTATGAAGAGGTCCAGGTAATTTATGTAAACTTACCTGCAAACTCCATACAAATCCCTTGATATTCTCCTGCCTTAGCGTTGTACTTCCTTCACATTTGACCACCATCTCTGGAATCACCCCACTCTCTCCCAAGCCTCCTAAATCTTCACCCCTACCTTAGTGGCAGGACCATTCTGTTAAACTTCTAGCAATGTCCTTCAGCCACCCAATTTCTGTTCCTGCCCATCACCCAGAAACTGAACCCACTAATACAAAACAAAGAACATCAGATGTTGGAAATCTGAAACAAAAGCATGAATTGCTAGAGAAACTCAGCAGTCTGGCAGCATCTGTGGAAAGCAGAATTGTTCTGAATAAGAGTTACTGGATCTGCAATGTTAACTCTGCTTTCCCTCCACATATGCTGCTAGACCTGCGAGTTTCACCAGCAATTTCTCTTACTGATCCTACTAGTGTCAGAAAGGTGGATAACTGTTTATATTAAAGTAACATCTGGGAGCTAATGTATCTTTGGGTCAAATGTGAAGCCAACACAAAAGTTGGCATCCTGCTCCCCCAGTTCTATGTTAGAATCCTACCTCTTTAAATGTGGAAATGACTTAGTCTGAAATTTGTTTCCTTCCCAGATTCTCCAAGATGAACCAATTTTCTAATGAGTACAGCTGCCGAGCACAAAATTAGGTCCACAATTGGTAAAAGCCAGTTTCAATCATGTTATATAGACCTCTACCATGGAAAGTGAAAATCCTGCTGGATAAATGAGAGGTATACTCTTTGGAAGGTGAGGTGAAACCCAATACTTGGAGCAGACTAGAGTTTGACCTTGTACGTAACCCATGCTGCTGGTATTCTGGCTGACAGGAGGAAGTGACATTTCTCTTGACAGCACAAATACTTTCACAAAGTGTAGCAGTGATATTTCAAAATTGAAGAAGTGAAGGGTAAGAAATAGCTTGTTGTTCTGCATTAAAGACATAAATCTAGAAGTTCAAATAGATCCATTTTTGATGGATAGTGCAATGGCTGAAAACAGGGTTGAGGAGTTATAAAAAAGTCAGGGTGTAGCAGCAGCCAGAGGAGTGATAATTGTTTGGAGAAATTATTAATCAATAGGATCTGGATGTTCAGGATGAAGGCAGCCATTAGCCATATTCTTTTGATGTGGGGTCAGGCGGAACATTGCCCTTCTACCTTGTTCCACAGTTAGCTACATAACGTTTAGAAACTTATTGATGCCACCGACATTTAAGAACTGCCTGTATTGCGATATATATAGACCTGGTTTTCCTGAATTCACCAACAATATTTATTACATATGCAAGTTCATAGCTCCTTGAAAGTGGGGTGAGATGGGAAAGATATAAAAGGGACCTACGGGGCAACTTTTTCCACGCAGAGGGTGGTACGTGTATGGAATGAGCTGCCAGAGGATGTGGTGGCGGCTGGTACAATTGCAACTTATGAGAGGCATTTGGATGGGTATATGAATAGGAAAGGTTTGGAGGGATATGGGCCAGGTGCTGGCAGCTGAGACTAGATTGGATTGGGATATCTGGTCGGCATGGACGGGTTGGACTGAAGGGTCTGTTTCCATGCTGTACATCTCTATGACTCTATGAGATACACAAATAATCATTAGTCATCAGTGAAAAACAAAGAATTCCTGTAAATGGCAGTGATAATACCGACATACTTACTGTTTATACATTGTTGGTGTCATGATAATTGGTTAAAATCCCAAATTACTTACAGAGGTGCTGAATCATTGGACAAGATATATTTTAAAAAATAGAATGCAAATCAAGATTGGATGATAATGGAATTTTGATGCATGAAATTCACTGACTATCCAAAGATTATTATGTGAACCCCTAGAATTTCAGAGCTTGAAGAGTGTCATGCAAACTTCAAAAAGAGAGAAACTTCAAAAGACAGAAGGGTAAGGCAATTTAATTATGACCTCCAGTAGGAAAATATCTCCAGTAGGAGACATGAGTTGTTCAACATACTTATGTTTTTACTCTTCCAAAAACGTACAAAATGTAGGTTAAAACTAACTGCTATCCTGGTCTGTGTTTAACAGACTAGTGTGCTGTGAAGAGCATAGCTAAAAACAGCAATTAAACACTCTTGCACTGCAGATAAGAAGGAAATGTTAATGTCTCACTCTGAGTGCCACAAGCTAGCCACTGTTGAAGCAACAAAAGAATTTCAGCTAACCTGCAAAGCCGAGCATCTCAAAATCAACTGCTCCCCTGCCAAAAGAAATAGTACTGGTGTCACCTAACAAAATGGCACAACATCCCATTGTCTATATTTCATGGAACTCAGAAACTGATCTTTATTTTTTAACTTTTGTCTCTTTTTGGACTCTCATTTGAAATCTGTACATATGTGATTCATTATTATTTCTTATCACATTTAGTAACTAATACTCTCACTAACTCAAGCCTGCTTAATTTGGCTGTTTTTAAAGTGTAAGTTCGGTGGGTCTGGGAGAAAGGGATCTACCATGAAAAGGACTTTTTTTGTTGTTGTTAATTAACCTTATTATGACAAACTGGCAGGAGAGCGGGCCTGGCTGCTGAAAAAAGAAGGGGAGCCATTTCAAACAATGCCCCTTGGGATCTTGACAATCTGGGATATCCTATCTGGGAACTTTGCATGTCATAAAAGTAGGCAAGAAATAAAGAATGCACAAGGCAGGAGCACTTTTATTGAGTTTGTACCAGAAAACAAAAATGAAAGCTAGCCTTTACATTGCTTACAAAGGTTCACAAACATGACTCAAGAAGGGGATTAATGTTTATAGACCAAATGCTAGAGGCTTCCTGCACACTGTTGAGTGTTGTGAAAGAATACCACAACAAATAATTTTAATATTGCGTTTGATTACCTTTGAGGAGCTGCATTCTGATTGATTAGCATTTGCATTTGGATTCAATGTTTGAATAATTATTCAAATAAAAGCAGTTATGCAGTTGCTAGAGATCTGATATTATAAACTGAAAGTGCTGAGAAACTTAGCACATCTGACACCATGTTCAGAGAGATGCCACAGACACTGCTAGACCTGCTGAGTTTCTCCAGTACTTCCTGTGATTAATAACTATCCAAAGACAACAAAAAAAACCAAAAGGATTGTGGATGCTGTAAATCAGAGACAAAAGTAGAAATTGCTGGAAAAGCTCAGTAAGTCTGGCAGTATCTGTGTAGAGAAATTAGAGTTAATGCTTCCAGTCAAGTAATTCTTCCCCAGTTCTGACGAAGGGTCACTCAACCTGAAACATTAACTCTGATTTTTCTCCACAGGTGCTGCCAGACTTGCTGAGCTTTTCCAGCAATTTCTACTCAAAGACAACAAGAAGGCACTATACATAACCATTGTATGTCCATCATCTCCAAATTGAAATCTTTCATATTAATTTCTTTGCCTCATATAAGTAGTAGAATATATATCAAATCTATTTTGCATGATAGTTTTTGTATTAAATATATTAATAATGATTTTGGGGGTTACTTTTTTATTTTAATAAATGGGTATTTTTCAGTTTGAGGAACATTAGTAAATCATGAAGATGAAAATTGCAAGAGATCTTCCAATTGTTCTCCAACTCAGGGCCATACAAAAGGATAGAAGGATATTAAATGTTATAGAGTTAGTGTTTCAAGTCCAATATGATTATTCCCGTGCTCTGTCATCTTTTGGCCTCCCTGTGTATTAAAGAAGGATTGGAAGATCGTCTCTGTCCACAGATGCTGCCTGTTGAGTTTCTACTGCATTTTCCATCTTTCAGTTTTCCAGCATTCACAGTATTTTGATTTTATTTAATGTTGTATCATAGTTCAAAAAAGGGTATAAAAGAAAGTTCAGCAATTATGGATCAGTTACTTTAACCTTCATTGTGGGAATATGTTTGGGAGAAGGGGGACAAATGCAGCACTCAGTTGACAAATATGGATTAATGCAAAAAATCCATCATAGATTCCTTAAAGTCAAATTATGGTTAACTAATTTAATGGAGTTGTTTGATAAAATAACAGATAGTTGATGAGAGTAATGCAGTTGATGTGGCAGCATAGATTTGACAAGAAGGAAATACAGAGAAATGGTGAGTGATCATTTTTCAGACTTGAGGGATAGACACAATATTTTTCTTAATGGGCCAGTTCTAAGGCCACTGCTGTTCTTGATCTTTTAATGAGCTACACTTAGGTGTGCAGTGCACAACTTTAAAACTTACACATGATTCAAAGCATCAAAGTCTTTTGAACTGTGAGGGCACTATTAAACGTCAAGAGAAAGTAGGCTGTGGAACTGGTGGACATGTTGCGAGAGAAATATAATGTCATGAAGTGATGCAGTTTGGTAACAAAATTGAGGAGAGGTAAAATAAAATAGTGTAGAGTTCTAATGAGGGTACAGAAACAATAGGATCTTAGAGTGTCTGTGCACAAATCACTACAAGTGGCGGGTCAAGTTGAGAGAAGACTTAATGAGCCACATAGAATCCTAGATTCTGTAATTAGAGCATAGAGTATGAAGGCAAGGTGAACTCTTAGAGAACACTCATTCAACCTCAACACAAACACTGGACAGAATCTTATCAAGGCCTGAACAATGTGGGCTACAGTAAGAAATATGCTAGAATCTAGTGAGAAGTTCAGCAACGACTAACTCAATGTCAGAAACAACTTGCTGCAACTTCTAACTAGCTTCCAATATCGAGGCAAGATTCTCATTTGGCAGTGGTGAGTTAACTCTGAAGGATGATTATTGCCTGTCAAAAGCCTTATTAACTGCATCTTTTGCCTCATTAATATGAAAATTTCTAGCATATCACCCGCAATGAACAAACTGACCACCAAGAATTCTCAACATGGAAGTCAAAGCAGACACCTAGCAACTTCAGATTGCCACCTGCTCCAAAGGATCTTCATGTTGGACATTCAACACCAGTGGACCAAATGATGCAATAACTCACCTGCTTTTGGATAAGAATGTGGTGTGGTGCCACTTGATAAGATGTCCATTATTAAGTTACTTTGTTGGAGGAATATGAGTTTACTGTTTTGTTCTAGTTAGTATCAATTAAGCGTCGTGTTATCAGAACACGTCCTGAACATATACAGATGATACGGATATTTGGAAGCAAAAAGAAAAAAACTTGCAGTGGGAGAGTAGCACAATTCGTCACTTGTAATTGAGCTTATTAGGTCAAGATGTGAAGGTTTCGCTTGATATTGAGGCAGACCTTTCTATAATGCTGGCAAACAACTCCCATCATAACTCGAGGTATGTTTGAGATGAATATGGTCTGGGCCATTTGACAATCCTGTGAAAGTTATATCTGAAGTTTAGGTCATTAAACTCATTTCACTGTGGCACAATGCCTCCTGTTTATGGCTGATGTAATACTCTGGCTTGATTATTGACAGCCTCTCACTTGTTCTGAGCAGGATTGCTGGGAACCTACTTAAAGGTCTTCTGGAAAATGGACTCAACAAAAGCATCTGAAAATAGTGGTAAATTATCAGGCAGGCTGAAGTTGAAAGTCACTGTGGTGAGATTTATTGAATTACATGTAAATTACTACAGTATTTCCACTGAGTGTGTGTGTGTATGTGTGTTAGAATATCCTTCCTCATCTCATTGTGGTAGATAGTTTACAAAGAGTAGAACAGTGCTGGTTTGTAAAGGAAGATTATTAGTGAGTAGTGTTGCTGAGAATATTGAATGTTTCATGAATCGGTGCAAAAACAGAAATTGCTGGGAAAACTCAGTAGGTCTGATAGCATCTATGGAGAGAAAGCAGAATTAACGTTTTGGGTAAGAAAAAAGAATTAACATTTTGTGGCCAGTGACCCTTCTTCAGATCTTTAGAAGGTTCTGAATAAAGGCCAGTGGACTCAAAATGTTAATTCTGTTTTCTCTCTACAAATGCTGCCATGCCTGCTGGGTTTTCCTGGAAAATTTTTGTTTTTGTTTCTGCTTTTCGATTTCCAGTTTCCACAGCTCTTTGTTTCTTTCTATCAAGCAATAGATACATTTGGATGGTGCTGTAAAATCCAAAATTTCCACGGTTCTCTGGAAATTGTTTGTTCACAAATTTCATTTTACCGTCATTAAAAACCATCATGCAAAATGGCTTCTGACACATTCCCTGAAAAAGCATTGGATAGTTCCCATAGTCAGCACAGTTATAGTATAGTATCTATACTATTCTTTTTAGTTCTGTAGAATGTTCTCCTCACTTTAAACTGAGGTTTTTATTTTTAATCAGTCTAGTCAAACTAGACAGTGAAGTGAAGGAATAATGAATCCATATCATATTCCAGAGAGCAGGTAAACAATTGTAGAAAATTGGTACATGAAATGGTTGAGCTCAGATCATATGTTGTTTTTGAGGATCATCCTTTTCTGCAAAAAGCAGCTGGAATCAGAATCAACATCTGGTCTCAAGACATCCAGTAAGAAAATATAAGTTTAAATCCACATTTATCATTCAGAAAATGTATTAAAATAGAAATTCCAAGCATTTTCATGTGTTCAATGCAGAAAAAGTTATTTTTCAAGGAAAATTGCAATGATTGCATTTTGGCCATAAATAATATGCTACTGCATCACTGCTTACCTTGGCCCACAGCTGCTTATTGTGAATCAGACATTCCCATTTATTTATCAGGTGCTCTGAGCAGTTGGTTCCTGGAACCTTCAAAAACAGCATCAAAAAATCATCCATTGGTAAACTATCCATTATAACTCAGTGATTGTGATTAATGACATCACAGAACCTCAAAAACGTCAATGGAGCTTTACCACAAGCAGACTGGAAATCTGCCAAAGTTAAACATTTTTAGTTAGGGAGTTTTACTTGGAAAAATTGGCTAGGTCTAATTGTGCTTTTATTTTTAAATCTGTGATGAGTTTTCGACAAATGTTCTTGTCCAGATAATCTAAGGTTTCCAAGCCAAGGCAAACAGTACTAGCATAATACTGCGATTTAAGATTGAATTTCAAATTTGCATTACAGTTATAAGATTGTGGAAGCTAAACATGCTTTTGATTCCAGAGACTGAGGGCTGAATTTTATCCAAAGAAACCTATGCACAGTTGGAACCCTGCTAGCAGTCTGGAACCCATATGTAATTGAAGCCAAGCTTTGCCAAATGACTTTAAGGTCACCACAGTATTAGCATCCTGTTTCCAGGTTTCTCAAACAATTAGGGAGATGGGGATGTGGTGGCAATATCACTGGACTGATAGTCCAGCGGACAACGCTAATCCTCTGTGGGCACACCTTCAAATCACACCATAGCAGCTAATGAAATAGAAAAGTGTGGAGAAACTCAGCAGGTCTGGCAGCATAGATGGAGACAGAAACAAAGTTAATGTTTTGAGTCCAATATGACTCTTCTTCAAAATGATAGGTTTCTGAAGCAGAGTCATGTCAGACTAAAAATATTAACTCATTTTCTCTGTTCACTGATGCTGTCAGACCTGCTGAGTTTCTCCAGCTTTATCTGCTTTTAACTCAGATTCCCAGCATCCAAGCATGTTTTTTACAGCAGCTTGTGGAACTTAAATTTAATTCACTATATTCATTGGAATTGAAAACTAGTCTCAGTAGTAGTGACTGTAAAGGTATTACCAATTTTTTGTAAAAACATATCTGGTTCACTCAGGTATTTTAGAGAAGGGAATCTGCCAAGTTTGCCTGGTCTGGCCTACATGTGACTCCAGACCCACAGCAATGTGTTTGACACTTGACTGCTCTCTGAAATGGCTTAGTGTACTATTCAGTTCAAGAGAAATTAGAGATAGGCAATAAATGCTGGCTTTGCTGGAGATGCCCCATGAAATAATAAATTTAAAGAAAAACTCAGTCTAGAAAATGATTGGTATATAATTATTGTATAGTATTATTTAAGATTAGTACTTTTTGTTAATTGCTGACATAGATGGTGTGCAGTTTCGCTGTTTGCTGGAGTCTTGTCATTGATTTGATGTTGCATCTATTGTCACTGAACTCCCTCTACCACTTTAGTGTCTGTACTTTGGGTACAAAATCCTATCTGAATATGTCTGCTTCAATTTCTTTAACAGATTATGATTTGTGAGTTATGGTCATACTGTGTTTACACAAATCAAATGTCTAACTGTTGTAGGAAATCAATCATCTGTTATCCAGTTTATTCCAAAAATTGATTTACACTGCATATGTGTTAAATTTTTAAAAAGATGTTCCTGTGGATATTACTGCTGATCATGCTCAATAGTTTTTCTAATGGGCTATAATTATACAAATGGTTTTAGTACTGTGATTCGCTTTTGGTGACCAGCTGCTGCCAAAACACAATCTTTGATGATGTGAGCACAATACACTTTTAGGTACAATTGTTTGACTTTAATGTCATCGGTAGACATATGGCACCATATTGCTGTGGAAGCAAAATTTATAGGGAATAGGTACTTTGACAATTAAGGTCAGAGTGAGGCATGACTTTGTAAAAGAAAATCATTGAATTACTTCTAAAATTAGAACATAGAACATAGAAGAATACAGCGCAGTACAGGCCCTTGGGCCCTCGATGTTGCGCCGATCCAAGCCCACCTAAACTACACTAACCCACTATCCTCCATATACCTATCCAATGCACTCTTAAATGCCCATAAAGAGGGAGAGTCCACCACTGTTACTGGCAGGGCATTCCATGAACTAACGACTCGCTGAGTGAAGAACCTACCCCTAACATCAGTCCTATATCTACCCCCCCTTAATTTAAAGCTATGCCCCCTTGTAATACCCGACTCAATACGCGGGAAAAGGTTCATACTGTCGACCCTATCTAACCCCCTAATCATCTTGTACACCTCAATCAAGTCACCCCTAAACCTTCTTTTCTCTAGTGAAAACAGCCCCAAGTGCCTCAGTCTTTCCTCATACGATTTTCCTTCCATACCAGGCAACATCCTGGTAAACCTCCTCTGCACCCGTTCCAATGCCTCCACATCCTTCCTATAGTATGGCGACCAAAACTGCACACAATATTCCAGATGCGGCCGTACCAGAGTCTTATACAACTGCATCATGACCTCAGGACTCCGGAACTCAATTCCTCTACCAATAAAAGCCAGTACGCCATATGCCTTCCTCACCGCACTATTTACCTGGGTGGCAACTTTCAGAGATCTGTGTACATGGACACCAAGATCCCTCTGCTCATCCACACTACCAAGTATCCGACCATTAGCCCAGTACCCCATCTTTTTGTTATTCTTCCCAAAGTGAATCACCTCGCACTTAGCTACATTGAATTCCATCTGCCACCTTTCTGCCCAGCTCTGCAGCTTCTCTATATCCTGCTGTAACCTGCCACATGCTTCCTCACTGTCAACAACTCCTCCGACTTTCGTGTCATCCGCAAACTTGCTCACCCAACCTTCTAACCCCTCTTCCAGGTCATTTATAAAAATGACAAACAGCAATGGTCCCAAAACAGATCCTTGCGGAACACCGCTAGTGACGGCACTCCATGAAGAAACTTTGCCATCAACTACTACCCTCTGTCTTCTTCCATCCAGCCAATTCCTAATCCAAACCTCCAACTCACCCTCAATGCCATATCTCCGTATTTTCTGCAGTAGCCTACCATGGGGAACCTTATCAAACGCCTTACTAAAATCCATATATACCACATCTACCGCTTTCCCCTCATCAACCTCCTTCGTCACCTTTTCAAAGAATTCAATAAGGTTTGTGAGGCACGACTTGCCCTTCACAAAACCATGCTGACTATCCTTGATCACATTATTCCTATCTAGATGTGCATAAATCCTATCCCTTACAATTCTCTCTAAGACTTTGCCCACAACAGAAGTGAGACTCACCGGCCTATAGTTACTAGGGCTATCCCTACTCCCCTTTTTGAACAAGGGAACCACATTTGCTATCCTCCAGTCTTCTGGGACTACTCCTGTAGACAAAGAGGACATAAAAATCAAGGCCAATGGCTCTGCAATCTCCTCCCTTGCTTCCCAGAGAATCCTAGGATAAATGCCATCAGGCCCAGGGGACTTATCTATTTTCACCTTTTCCAGGATTTCCAACACCTCTTCTCTACATACCTCAAAGCCATCCATTCTACTTATTTGTGCCTCAGTATTCTCATCGACAACAATGCCCTGTTCCTGAGTGAATACTGAAGAAAAGTATTCATTCAGTGTCTCCCCAATCTCTTCCGCCTCCACACGCAACTTCCCCCTACTATCCTTGACTGGACCTATTCCTACCCTAGTCATTCTTTTATTCCTAACATACCTATAGAAAGCCTTAGGGTTTTCCCTAATCCTATCTACTAAGGACCTTTCATGTCCCCTCCTTGCTGCTTTTAGCTCTCTCTTCAGGTCCTTCCTGGCTACCCTATAACTCTCAATCGCCCCAATTGAACCTTCACGTCTCATCTTGAGATAGGCCGCCCTCTTCCATTTAACAAGGGATTCCAATTCCTTATTAAACCACGGCTCCCTCGCACGACCCTTTCCTACCTGCCTGACAGGTACATAATTATCAAGGACACTCAAGAGTTGCCCCTTGAACAAGTTCCACATATCATTTACACTCTTGCCTTGGAGTCTACTTTTCCAAGCCACACATCCTAAGTCATGCCTCACCGCATCATAATTTCCCTTACCCCAGCTATAATTCTTGCCCTGTAGTACACACTTATCCCTCTCCATCACGAGTGTAAAAATCACCGAATTATGGTCACTATCCCCAAAGTGCTCACCTACCTCTAATTCTAACACCTGGCCTGGTTCGTTACCCAGAACCAAATCCAGTATGGCCTCACCTCTTGTTGGCCTGTCTACATATTGTGTCAGGAAACTCTCCTGCACACATTGAACAAACACTGACCCATCTAACGAACTTGAGCTATAGCTTTCCCAATCAATATCAGGAAAGTTAAAGTCCCCCATAACAACCACCCTATTACTGTCACTCATCTCCTGAATCACCTTCCCAATCCTTTCTTCAATGATTCTAGGACTATTAGGAGGCCTGTAAAAGACTCCTAACAGGGTGACCTCACCTTTCCTATTCCTAACCTCAGCCCAAACTACCTCAGATGGCAAGTCCTCATCCATCGTCCTTTCCACCGCTGTAATACTATCTTTGACAAGCAATGCCACACCTCCCCCTCTTTTACCCCCACCTCTAAACCTACTAAAACATTTAAATCCCGGAACCTGCAACAGCCAATCCTGTCCCTGTTCTAGCCATGTCTCCGTAATAGCCACAACATCGAAGTCCCAGGTACCAACCAACGCTGCAAGTTCACCTACCTTATTTCGTATACTTCTTGCATTGAAGTATACACACTTCAAGCCACTTCCCTGTTTACAGGCACCCTCCTTGGAAATTGATGCCATGTTCCTCACCTCCCTACACTCCAGGCCCTGCACCCTGAAGCTACAATCTGGGTTCCCATGCCCCTGCCGAGTTAGTTTAAACCCCCCCCAAGAGCACTAGCAAACCTCCCCCCAAGGATACTGGTTCCCCTCAGGTTCAGGTGTAGACCATCCTGTTTATAGAGGTCCCACCGTCCCCAGAAAGAACCCCAGTTATCCAAAAACTGGAACCCCTCCCTCCTGCACCATCCCTGAAGCCACGCATTTAATTGTTCTCTCTCCCTATTCCTCGAATCTCCTTCACGCTTTTAAAGGGGGAAAAAAACTAACCCAGCTAAGCTTACACTAACTGCTTCCGGGTCTCGGCTGCCCCTCTGCTTGCCGTCACTTCCTCTGCTGCTCCCGCTCTTTCTGTGAAGGAGAGAGAAAACAAAACACCGATGCCCGCTACAGGTAAGTAATTTTGAAAAAAACTCTTACCTTAGCTGTAGTCTCCCGGGTTCACCTCAACTCGGCCGCTGCTCCCACTCAAATTACTAAAAACTGGCAGAAAATCACTTTCAAATCCCTTCAGGATTGCATTGTAATTTTGAAGTGTATTTCTTTCATTTACTCTGGTGACATTATTGATCATTAATGTCAGGATAAATAAAGTTATGACTATCAATGTTCTAAACCTAGAACTGGATCGATTGACCAATGATCCTGCAAAATACTAGATGCACGAGGGTCATGTAATGTTAAAGCATATTGCTTCTTTGTTAATGCTGAAAAATGTTTTGTCACAGGGAGTCTAAATTTAATTTTTTAATAATCATTTCGTCATACTCACTGCCAGGACGGAACAGAAAGAGCATCATATGTAGATCTAAATGGCTTTAACACCAAATGTTGAAATTGCAAAATATCTGCTTTGTGTTTCATATAAGGTTAAATGCCAGAAAGTACCTAGTGCTCTAAATGAGTAATATAGAACGGCAGCCTAGGTTACTGCAGATAGAAAGTATTGTAGGAGCCAACAGAGTGCCACGTGGATCAGTGCTGGGTCCACTGGTTTTTGTCATTTATATAAATGTGAACATAAGAGGTATGGTTAGTAGGTTTGCAGATGACACAAAAATTTGAGGTGTAGTGGATAGCAAAGAAGGTTACCTCAGAGTACAACAGGATCTTGATCACATGGACCAAGGAGTAGCAGATGGAGTTTAATTTAGATAAATGTGAGGTGCTGATTTTCAAAAGACAAATCAGAGCAGCACTTATATACTTAATGGTAAGGTCCTGGAGAGTATTGTTGAACAAAGAGACCTTGGAGTGGAGGTTCATAGTTCCTTGAAAGTGGAGTTGCAGACAGTGAAGAAAGCATTTGGTATGCTTGCCTTTATTGGTCAGTGCATTCAGTTTCGGAATTGGGAGGTCCTGTTGCAGCTCTACAGGATATTGGTTAGGCCACTTTTGGAATACTGTGTGCAATTCTGGTTTCCCTCCTGTTGGAAGGGTGTTGTGAAATTTGCTGAAAATGTGTTGTGAAATTTGAAAAAGTTCAGAAAAGATTTGCAAAAACATTGCCAGAGTTGGAGGGTTTGCATTATGGGGAGAGGCTGAATAGACTGGGGCTATTTTCCTTGGACTGTTGGAGGTTGAGGGATGACCTTATAGAGGTTTATAAAATCATGAGGGACATGGATAGGGTAAGTTGACAATGTCTTTTCCCTGGGGTGGGGGAGTCCAAAAGTAGAGGGCATAGATTAGGGTGAGAGGCAAAAGATCTGAAAGGGACCTAAGGGACAACTTTTTCTAACAGAGGGTGGTGCGTATATGGAATGAGCTGTCAGAGAATGTGGTGGAGGCTGGTACAATTGCAACATTTAGAAGGCATCTGGATAAGTATGTGAATAGGAAGGGATTGAAGGGATATGGGCTAAATGCTGGCAAATTGGATATCTAGTCGGCATGGACTGAATGGTTAATTTCCATGCTGTACATCGCTGTGACTCTGACTCTATGTAATCAAGGGTTAGAAGTAATGTAAATGATGAAGAGGAAAAGAGAATTCCTTTTATTCTGTCCTATTAACACTATTGAATATTAAGGTTTGATGCTATCAAAAGGTTCCTGACCCAGTAGCTATACTCCAGCAGTTACAGCAGGACACTTCCATTAATATTGAAAAATTCATAGTTACCCTTGACTGGTGGAGTGAGGAATGTGTATCTTTGCGTTAATGCTTTCCTGCATTTTGGTGTACTTCTTTCATATTAAACTTTGAGCTATCTGCAAATTTTGAAATTGTGTTTTAGAAACTTGAGTCCAAACCTTTGATGTAAATTATAACAGCACTGTTCCCAGCACTGATCCCTGTGGGACACTATGTCCCACTTTATGCCAATCTAAGTGTCTATCCCTAACTACTACTCTCTGTTTTCTGTTTTGTAGCCAATTTGCTATCCATTCTGCAACTTGTCCCATGATTCCACATGCTTAATTTTATTTATGACCCAGACCTTATTTCGGACTTGCCATGTTGATCCATATCAAGGATGTTTTGAAAATGCAAATACACTGGAATACATTTAATGTACTATCCTCTTTTTGATATTTCTTCAAAGCATTCAAGAGATTGGTCAAGAATGTTTTAAATGTTTATGTTATCGCATCCCTAATTCCTATTAATATGCACGCTGCAATCCATCTGGGTCAATGGGTTTTATCCTGATTTTATTCCCCCATTTCAGTCTCAAATATCTTGATATATATTTAAATCTTTTCTAATACCATGGCTACCTTGTTACTTTTATTGGCAAATCCAGAGACAAATTGAGTCTTCAATGATTTTGCTATTTTGCTGTAATTGCCTGTGAATTTATCTTGCATATCATTTAGTGGCTCAATCCTCAAAGTTCCCTCAAAGTTGAGCAGTGACACAGCAATTCAGAATGTAAGAAGCAGTCCAAGGGTCATTACCCATTCCAAATTGGGTTTATTTTATCATTATGCCTGTAAAATAATTATAAAAACAAGAAGGAATTATGAAACTAAATTATCAAGGAAATATGAAATATATAGTAAATTATTTTTACTTCATTGTTTACCCCTTCATATTCCTTTTTTCTCTTGCTTTCCTTTGTCATCTGTATTATTATTGATGCCTTTTTCTTTAGTTGTAACTGTATCTTTTTCTCTTTGTTCATCCCTGGTTGGTATTGGTTAATTTGATCCTTTTTCAACCAGCATATTTCTCTTGAATCTGATTGATTCAGATATATTGTTTGAAATGTATTTCATTGCTATTCTATTTCTTTGTCATGTTTTCCCCAATTTATCGTGTCTGCCTACATCTTGACTCCCTCAAAATTATTATTTTTCCAACCTATCAAAGTTTTTTTTCCTCGACTGACATCTTTTTGAATTATTATTTTAAACCTTATTATGTTATGGCCATTGTGGCCTTGCTGTTTCTGTAGGTTTACTTTCCTAATTCACTTCAATAAATTTCCTATTTTGAGCTCCAGTGATGATACTCTTTTGCTGAAGTGCTTATGTCCTGCTTAAGAAATGAGGCATGAACTCCATTCCCAATTTTTCCTTCTTCAGTCTTTTCTAGCCAGTTTATTTGGTGAAAATCTCTTTATTATTATTATTATTCTACGTGTTTTATCCTTTTCATCGATTTGCCTATCAATTTTTTTTTCACTCCCCTACTTCGCTTCCATTATTACATGGTATGTCGATTGATAGAGGCAATGTAATAAATCCTGTTTTATCCTTTATCTCAATCCATATGGATTCTGATTTTTTTATTCATCCAAGGAACATAGGTGTCACTGGCTCGGCTAGTATTTATTGCCCAGAGGGTAGTTAAAAGTCAACCACATCACCACAGGTCAGGGAGTCATGTGTAGGCCAGACTGATTATGGATGCCAGTTTCCTTCTCCAAAGTTAGTGAACCAATTGGCTATTTTTTCCAACAATAAACTGTGATTTCACAGTCATCATTATATTATTAATTCTTGAATTTTGCAGAATTTAAATTCCACTATCTGCCACAGCAGAATTCAACCTGGGTTTCCAGACCATTACCTTGATGTCTGGATTAATGTTACCTCAAGGCCATTGCCTCCCCTTCTATCTTAATATTAGATACATCCCTTTTTTTTTTAACTCACATTGTATCATCTTTAAACAATACAGCTACCCCACCATCCCATCTTCCTTTTCTACTGCTTTCGATTTTGGCCAATTGCTGGAAAATGGGATTAAAATAGATACATATGCGATGACCAGTGCAGTCATGATAGGCTTAAGGGCCTTTATCTGCAATGTAAAAACTCAATGACTCTATTTAACCACCAGTTTGTGTCTGTTAAACCAATTTTCCATTTTTCCAGACTGCATCTGACTATTCACCATGAATTATTACCTCCAATTCTCTGCAGTTTAATTTGTGCTCATTAATTGTTTCCTTCAGTTTATTTCAGCAATCTTTTAATATCCATGTCCCATAATTGTAAGTGTTCTCTGACTGTTTATGTTACTGTTATTGCTTACCTCGGCCTGACCTTAACTCTCATCTTCTTCATCTTCTATTTTCAGGTTGCCTGATTTCTCGCAGGTCCCTTCCCCAAATTACTTATGTTCTGTGGGTTTGACATTAAATTCAAATTTTAAAACAGAATACCAGTTGGTTAAAATGTGTTTAAGAAGCTAACAATCTTGTTTATGTATTACTTAAAATGGTCAATGCCTAATTGAAATTAATTTATAATTTTATTTTTTCTCAGGGCGAAACTGTTCCGTGGGAAAAAAGTCCATGGAGAATATGATATCAGAGTGGAACAGGTTGGTTTTTCTTTCTATTTTCGAAGCTGTTTTGAGTACCATGTAGCATATATGAGTTGTGATTAATGTTTCTGTATAATAGTCTAACCTCCTGCAGTAAAATGCTAACCTGCATGGGTAATAAATTGGCACTTAACAGAATTCCATTTTGGCATTTTCCTGCTATTTAGTACATTGATTAAGCATCTGTCTCATTATACCACTGGATTAAATAGTAAAGATTGAAGAGCCATCATTTGTAAATAGCAATTTTCCATAATAGGTGGCAATAAACAATAGTGTTGAGGGATCGACAGTAGGAACTAGAATAATGACAATTACCTCCAGAGGCCAGAAAAATGAAAATGTGTATTACATTTGGTTTGTTTAAATGTAAAGTATCTTGATAATATACCAAGCAAATAATGAATGAGGTGTAAAATCTGTCAATCCTTGTACGTGTTACCTAGGTTTAGATGTTTGCTTTGGGAATTTCATAACACAGTCTTATTTTCTTCATATGACTTCATTAACCTTTACAGAAAACAGAAAACACTAATATCAAAAAGAAAACAGGGCCATAGGCTTTTTAAAATCTCATACAAGGAGCTCGAGGTTTCCTTTGTTTATTTGATTTGAAGCAAAGGTACAATAAAATACTTCTGTAAGTATTTCTTTGACTTGTTAATAGTTTGGTCATTGTATTAAAATTTATATTGTTGATTCCCTTTAATCAACAAGTGAATGGAACACCTCCCCCCCCCCCAAACCTGTCTTGACTTTTGCATGCCCAGTCATCAGGCCACACTGGCAAACCGGTGAGGCAGTCAAGAGGTCTCTCTAGTTTTGAAGCTCTGATATGTTTTACATTCCAAGTAGGTCTCCCTGCACAGCTCATCATGTTTGAAAAGGAAAACATGCCAGTGATGCTGATGTAAAGGTACCTTACAGGTGTAGGGTCATGCTTTACCGTTGTGGAGAATGGTGCCCCAAAGCAACAGCAGCCCTGATGATTTTGATGCATCCTAGAGGCGACCTCCTGTTCCTTTGAGATCTACAAAACTCTGCTAACTTATCCCTTTTGTTGGTTTTGCTATTTTCCATCGCCACTGGATTTAGTTGAAGCCTGTTCTGCAGCAATTCTTACCTCATGCACATATCCAAACAATAGTTCTGCAGTTTTTACATTCGAAAAGGAACCAATTACCTGTAAAGGGTGAGTAGGTGAACCCCATTTAAAATTGAATCAACTGCATAGTTGATGTTAATGGGATAGTAAAGCTATCTGTTCCATTCTGCAGCTGATATTTCCCTGTTTATGCCAAGCGAAGTGAATGAAAATTGACCCGATAATTGATCACTGAGTCAAAATCTCTCACATTTGATAATATATGTAGTTTTAAGCAAATTGATTAATTGAGAAATGAACAGTATTAGGACTGAAAAGAAATAAAAAATTACAACAGGGGTATTCATTGCCAAACCAGGTACAAAAAGATAAGTAAATCAAGGGATAGTAAGATTGGATTAAGAGTGTAAGAGCAAAGAGATAGCAAGGGAAACTACATAAACAATTAATTCTTGAAATAACTTCACATTAATCTTCAATGCTGCAGAGATTGAATGAAAGCAAATAATGCTGATCATAGCATTAACAGGGTTATTTAGATTGCAATACCTTGATTTCCAGACCATGCTTGGCTGTATCTACCAAGCAAATACTTTGTACTGTTCAATATGGTTCACTGGAGAAACTGACACTCAATAGTGAGGTAGACATTAAGATGCTATTTTCACGGTGGAGCTCAACACCTTGGATTTTAAAAATTTTGTCTGGGCCGTCTGCCTTTGCCTGAAGCTGCTGTACCAATTGTGCAGAAATAACAGAAATGGCATGATCCTCATCATTAGTTCGAGAGCAAAACCTGGGCCATTATATACAATCTAAAGGGCACAAACAGCTTTTCTTTGTGTGTACTAATTCAAAGAACAGCAACTTGTTTTCTGTTTGGGGACCCCACAGCTTTTGGGATGCAGCATCAATTTCAATAAGAGGCCGATTCCATCCTTCTACGTTTTTCACCCACACCACCCAGAGTTCTGTTATGACAGGGTTGCTTTTAGCACAGATAACATTGCTGTCAGACCATTACATCACATTAGAGTCATAGAGTCATAGAGCACAGAAACAAAACATTCAGACCAAGCACTCATGCCTACCATAATCCCAAGCAAACTAGTCCCACCTGCCAGCACTTGGCCCATAATCCTCTGAACCTTTCTTATTCATGTACTTAGGCAAATGTCTTTTAAATGTTGTAGCTGGACTCATATCCACGACTTCCTCTGGAAGCTCATTCCACACACAAACCACTCTCTTTGTAAAAACATTGTGCCTGATTTTTTTTTAATCTTTCACCTCTCAGCATAAATATATGACCCCTAGTCTTGAATTCCCCCACCCTGGGAAAAGACATCTGCCTTCACTTATCTATACCCCTCATGATTTTATAAACATCTATAAGGTCTTCCATCAACCTGCTATGCTTCAGTGAAAAGAAGCCCCATCCTAGCGAACCTCTACTTCTAATGCAAACCCTCAATTCCCAGAAACATCCTGGGGAGTATTTTTTGAACCCTCTCCAGCTTAATAATATCCTTCCTATGACAGGGAGACCAGAACTGGACACAGTATTCCAGAAGATGCCTCAACATCCTGTAGAACCTCAGCATGATGTCCCAATTCCTATATGCCAAAGGTTTGAACAATGAGGGCAAACATGTTAAATCCCTTCTTAACCACCCTATCCACATATGATGCAAACTTCAAAGAATTATGTGCCTGAACCCCTAAATCTCTTTGTCCAAGGCACTATTTTTATTAGTATATGGCATGTCCTTGTTTTCTTTTACCAAAATGGAATGCTACACTCAAATCTTCATTATCACTTATTCAGCTTCTCTTCTGTCCTAGCCTGGCACTCATAATCCCCTTGTTTACCTCTCTTAGAGTGACCCTTCGAAAGTTGTGCCTTAGGTCCCTTTTAAAACTTTCCCCTCTCACCCTAAACCTATTGTCTCCATTTTTGGACTCCCCCAACCCAGGGAAAGGACCTTGTCTATTTACACTAACCATGAGTAAAAAATGATATTTCTGCCAGACTAGGACTATAGCAAGTGATGACAGGAGCAACAAAACAGAAAATGTTATTTCTGCTCTCTGGGTTCCATTTCCACCTATTCACTCAGTTTACCCTTCCTGCCTTTCCCCAACCTCATCTTCAGCATAAATACCAATCTTTCCAAAATACTATAAGTTTTGAGTCACCTGACTCAAAATATTAACTCTGCTGTAAGAACTTAGAACTTAGAATCTTAGAACTTAGATTCCCTACAGTGTGGAAACTGGCCCTTGGCCCAACAAGTCTACACCGACCCTCCGAAAAGCAACCTACCAAGACCCCTTTCCCTACACTATTATCCTATATTTACCCCTGACTAATATACCTAATGTACACATCCTTGAACACAATGGGCAATTCAGCTTGGCCAATTCATTTAACCTGCACATCTTTGGATTGTGGGAGGAAACCGGAGCACCTGGAGGAAACCCACATAGACATGGGGAGAATGTGCAAACTCTACGCAGACAGACACCCAAGTTCAGAATTGAACTCGGGTCCCTTCTTTTCAATTCTTAGACTTGACAGTTTGACAGCTTCTTTCTTGATTATTGTGAAATTATGGTGGCTTCAACTTTCTTAGTTTCAAATAACTCCTTCAGGATTCTAACAAATGCTTCTGGTCTGGAATTTACAAACTAAAACCCTTGCTCTGAGGTAATGTATTTTCTAACTGCTCTGAATTAACTCCTTTCTTCCTGGAAATTGTTTTTACATCTGACACCATGCCACCTGCAATCTGAAACCAAAAGTTTTACAATCTGTGTGTTTCCTTAAATAAAATAATCAGTTTTTGATTCTTTCAAAGTTTGCTCTCTTCACTTATAAAGCTTTCACAATACACCCAAACTCACATTACCACTCAAAGAGGGTCCCAGTCACCTGCAGTCTCATTTGAAATCACAGTTTCAGAAAGACTGGCAGGTTAACTCAGTGGTTCAGTGGTTAGCACTGCTGCCTCACAACACCAGGGATCTGGGTTCGATTCCAGCCTCAGGTGACTGCCTGTGTGGAGTTTGTGAATTTTCCCTGTGTCTGCATGGGTTTCCTCCCACAATCCAAAGATGTGAATTGTTCATGCTAAATTGCCCATAGTGTTCAGGGATATGTAGGTTAGGTGCACTAGTCAGGGGTAAATGTAGAGTAATAGGGAACTAGGTCTGGGTGGGATACTCTCCAGAGAATCGGTGTGGACTTGCTGGGCTGAAGGGCCTGTTACCCACTGAAGGGATTCTATGATTCTACAACATAGATCAAACCCTGACTATCATTAATAGAAAATCCAAACCCCAATGTATGCATAAATCACCATTCTTTATTTGGTAGTGGGAAAGCCATATGTTTTTTATTTAATCTCCAAGGTACCAGTAAATTGGAGTGAGGCCAGTAATGATGGATGCTAATTGGTTCGTTAATGAACAAAGCTATTTCCCACTGCTGACAGCCAGCTGGCTGGGCTTTAGCACTGACTTAACCACACAATATGTAGCCACTGCTGAGAGACTGGCTCAGGCCTCACTATGATTAAGAAGGCCCAGCACTGTATTTCCCACTGTGACAGGCAGCATTATATCCAAGTCATTATCCATACTAACAGGCTTTCTCAAATTGATATACATTTATATCTAGAGGCTTGCTCACTGGACCTAGAGATTGCTATTGCTGATAATTATTAAAATGTACCTCTAACATTTCAGAGATATTCCCCATTCCCATTTAAAATAAAGAATATAATACAAGAAAATAATAGAATAGCAATGTCATTTTTAGGTATTAAGTATTTCATGGGTAACAGCAGTCATTTCTTGTTCTTATATTTGAATATTGCCTACACCTGTAAAAACATATTAAAGAAATAAGTTCATTCTATTTTGGATTTATCAGTCCCATAGGATTATGGAAACTATGAGCCATACAAGGTTCTCCAACACTGAGAAAATGAGAACTGCGGATGCTGGAGATGAGAGTCGAGTGTGTGTTGTTGGGAAAGCACAGATGGTCAGGCAGCAGCCGAGGAATAGGAGAATCGAAGTTTCACGCATAAGCCCTTCATCAGGAATGAGGCTTGTGGCCTGGGGCTGAGAGATAAATGGGGGGGAATGGGGTTAGGTGCAAGGTAGCTGAGAAAACGATAGATGGGGGAAAGTGATAGGTCAGAGGGGGACATGATGGATGGATCTTGAGGCTGGTGCCGAGTTGGAGGCTTGGGGGCTGGGATAATGTTGGGGGGGAGGGGACATGAGGAAGCTAGTGAAATCCAGATTTATCCTGTGTGGTTGCAGGGTCCCAAGGTGGAATATAAGGCGTTCTTCCTCCAGGCGTCGGCTGGTCATGGTTTGGCGGTGGAGGAGACCCAGCACCTGCATGTCCTTGACAGAGTGGGAAGGGGAGTTGAGGTGTTCAGCCACAGGGCGGTGGGGTTGATGGGTGCAGGTGTCCCAGAGATGTTCTCTGAAACGATCTACAAGAAGGCGCCCTGTCTCTCCAATATAGAGGAGACCGGGTGTAATGGATGCAGTTGATGACATTGGTAGAGGTACAGGTTAAAAAAAAGGTTTTCCAACATACATCGTTGGAGCTGAAATTCCTCCCATCAGTCATTTTGGTGATAGAGTTGAGGCAAGTAACAGATGGGGTTTCTTTGCTAATATTATTTGACAGGCGGAATCCTATTCCCTTGATGTTTCAAGAGTTATTAGGACTGATTCACTTTGGAAATGATCATTACTACTTGTGACTTCCAGCAATTCCCTGGAGGCAGAAAAATTCATTTCATATCCGCTATTACCAAATACTAATAAATATCTTACTCTTTGATGGGTCTGTCCTATACTACAAATTGAAGAAAGAAGGGTGTCACACTAACTGATTTGCTTCTTTATCACCAATTGATGTATTACACTATACTGAAGAGAGGTAATGGTATTGTGGTAACATCAGTTGATTTGTAATCCAGAGCGTCAGGCTAATGTTCTGGGGCATGAGTTTGAATTCCTACAATGGCAGCTGGTGAAATTTAAATTCAATAAGGAAGTGAATTAAAAGCGTGCTTAATGATGACCATGTAACTGTTTCGGTTTCCATAAAGACATATCTCTTTCAATAAAATCCTTCAGGGAATGAATTCTGTCTTTCTACTTTAGTAATTGTAACAAGGTCAGCCAAGTGAATCTCATGGAATGTAAGTTCCCTGATTGGCCTGTTAATTTGGTCTAATCAGGGAACCCTAGCTGACAGATAAAAACAGGAGTGTCAAAAGTTTTGTTTACCCTGAGAGCTGGCTCTGAGGAAGCCACATCAATATCAAATACTACGCATGCGTAAATAAAGAGTGACTTAGCAATAGGAAACCGGTCTCTATGGAATTATTTTAGCGGCAACAAGAGAAAAAATGACATTACTGAAGAAATTAGCTCGCAACGATCATTTGAGTAAATAAACATTTTTGGCATAATGCCGTTATTTGGGGAGCTTAACTCGTTCGATCCTGCTATCGAAGACTAGGCCCAATGTGTGGAAGGAACGCATTTTTCCAAACAAACAGCATTGGAGCACATGAAAAGCAATGAGTAATTCTCTTGACAGGTTGTGGACCTGCAGCTTTTCAGTTATTAAGGAGCCTAACATCACCTGAGGGACCAGATACTAAAACCTTTCAAGAGTTGACAGATTTAGTTAAGGAATATTATGACTTCAAGCCCCTTCTAATTCTGAGATACTATTGGTTTTACTCGGCGGTTCGAGAGCCAGGAAATCCACGTGGGATTTTTTGATGAGGTTACATCGACTGGCAGAGATATCTGACTTCAGATTAACCCTTAATGAGATGCTAAGAGACCATTTGATATGTGGGATTAACAATGAAACCATGCAAAAGCGCCTTATAGATGAAGTGCAACTGGACTTCATACAGGCACTACAACTGGCTTTGTCACTAGAAAATGTGGCAAGGGGAGCAAATGAGTTACAGGGCATGCCAATGGAAGTGGACACTCTTGCCAGGCTGACTGAGCTTGGGAGACACCACTTGAGTGAAGGCAATTGCATAACCTCTCTCAGGACATGTCCTGAACAGAGGGACTCTAGGTCAGCCCACAGCAAAACCGCAAAACAAAGCCAAACCTCTGCCAAATGGTTAAAATTTTCTTCAGGGTATGGACTGGCAAGCCATCATAGTTCCTGCCAGTATGTGGATTTGAGACAGTTAAAGAGCCCCTCGAGAACTAAATTGAGTAAGAGAACTTTTAGGCATTCAGAAAAGTGCATACCTGGAATGTCCACCTATGCCTGATTTGGAACAGTGAAAAGCTTGGGCCCAAACCTGATGGGGTAAAATTGGTTGAGAAGGCTTCACCTTGATTGACTTAACATTTTTCACTTAGAAAATGGCTGCATGAGTGAAGTCCCAAATAAACATCCAGAAGATATTCAGGAAGGTTTAGGGATTATCAAAGGAGCCAAGGCCACCTTGCATGTTGACCAGAAAGCAATTACATAATTCTGCAAGGCTATTTGTCTTACATGTAAAGTAAAGGCAGAAATCAGGAGGCTGGAAAGCAAAGGAATTATCAAACCAGTGCAGTTTACAGAATGGGCAGGTCTGGTCGTACTGATTATAAAGCCCAGCGTGGCATGATTACAGAGCTGATTGTGAAAGATCAAAACATTTCACTTTCTTCTGAAGTAATGGAGTGAAACATTTTACTCTTTGGAGTGGAGAGAAAAATGAAAGTTCAAAAGAAAAGGGTTAACTCAGGATAAATCCAAATTTGAGAATATTATCCCTCTGATAATGGAATCTTCAGGTGATACCTCTGTTCAGATCAAAAGCAAGAGGAAACTACAAGCTCTGCACATGTTTTTGGAACTAAAGAGTAAGTGAGAATGTTACAATTCACTTTTCAGTACTTTAAACTCTTTCTACTTAATCTTCACTATTACAAATTTTCATGGCTAGATATGATCTTGTCAAGATTTGCAGATCCTTTGCCAAAGTTCCTAACGTGAGAAGTAAGAAAAACATTATTATAATGAAATTTCACTTAGAATCTCACAGTATTGGCTCTGTATTTTTAAGAAAATAATTTATCACCATGAAAAGTTTAAATTATTCAGTGGTGATACTATGTTTCTTAAATGAGAGCTGCTATTCTCTAATGTGATAATTAATCTGACTGAAGTATTAATTGCGATTTACACAGATCCTGTACCTTATTTATCCATTTTATAAGAATGTGGTCATGAGTATAATAAACCTCATCATTGATGGTGAAATTTCTGAGACTATGAAAGAGCAGAACAGTGTTTAGAAAAGCACAGCAGGTCAGGCAGAATCCGAGGAGCAGGAAAATCGACGTTTCAGGCAAAAGCCCTTCATCATGAAGAGCAGAACAGTGTCTGCCTTTGAACAGACCAGCTAAAATCTGTTTATTAAAAATATGTAGCGGATTACACTGGAGAAATGAATTAATACCATGATGCACTGGATTATAAAGTAATTGGCTGGAGCTTCACGCAACTGGTTTTAAACTTCAGTTACAGTGTCATGGTGCTCCTTCAGGTGACAGGGAGACTTGCTGCACCCAGTGTGGAGTTGAATGGCTGCATCTTGTAGTGATCAGATCAAGAGAGGATGCATGTCAACGGTGGATGTAGGTCACCGTCTAGCAGGGTAAATGTTAATAACCACTACACATGTAAAAAGAATATGACTCCCAATACATCAATGCTATTGTTTCCAAAATGATGATGTTTTGACAATATGTCAAGAGGTGATTTGATTTTATCGTAGCATTGGACTATGGTGATAATCCAAGTTTCTTTGTTATTAACTCTGCTCATTTCTAGTATTTGCAGAACTTGGCCTATGTTCTAAGAGCTGCCAAGGGACTAGAGGTTTGTAAAACAATGACTTGTTTAGAACCTGTTAGTTTTTTTAACAGCTGACCTCCATTCTCTTGTGGCCTCATTAAAATGAATGGGAGCCTACCTTCCAGACTGAGTAGTTGAATGAAAGCTTTATTTGTTTTGATGATTTTGTGTATTTTGCCACTTAATGTCATGCTCCTCACAGATCATTATTCACAGCAGGGAATGCTCTTAGCTTAAAATACCACTGAAGTATTACAAACACTGGTCAAAGGTCATGTGCAGCAACACTTTCTAAAATTACAATTACAGTGAAAAATGAAGATCCAAAGTTAAAAATAATCTTGTGTGTGGGTGGATGGATGGAGTCAAACACCTTTATAGGACTCGCTTTCATTGTGGCCATTTTATATGTAAATGTCAGGATTGTACTGCAGTGCAGGCTTAGATAAATAACCAATATCATTCAAATAAGAATTTTTATTCAATCCTCAAAATAACTTAAAACTGTGATGTTTAAGTCATCTACCTGTAAAGCAGTGTTATAAGCTCAATGTTGATGTCAATGAAACATTAAGGATTCAAATATGTAACTTAATCAGATGATTGTGCAACTCTTATCGATGTGCTCAATTGTCCATTGTCTTCAGGAATGTGTATGTTAGATGCCCTGGTCAGGGTAAATCTAGGATAACAGGGTCAGGGAATGGGTCTATGTGGGTTACTCTACGGAGGGTCGGTGTGAACTTTTTGGACTGAAGGACCTGTTTCCACACTGTAGGGATTCTACTCTATTTTTATCTGCAGACATTAAAATGGACTCAATTATTAATTACTGTATGTACTTAAACTGAACAGACATTCTGATTTTTCTATTTGAAATATTGATGCTCTACACACATTTTTTCATAAAAGGGAGAGCAGTAGATATATCCACATTACATTTACTATACAACTCAATGTATTTTGTTAATTCCAGTTGACCTTTCACTGTGCTTTGAATTGTTGTTTCAATTGTTTTTTCAGGCAGAATTTGCTGAGATTAACCTGATTGCTCAAGCAGATGGTACCTGCATGGTCGACATGCAAGTTTTGCGAAATGGCACAAAAGTTGTCAGGTGAGACAAGGAATTACATGGACAAAGCAAGAGGAACAGCACGACGTGTCTGTTTTTTATTAGCCATCTTGTTGCCTCAGAAAATTGCATATCCATATAATTCCACACATGTTTTTATAAAGGCCAGTTAGTATGCTGATTGATTTGGTTCTTCATATAACACTTCATCACCTCCTAATGAGGCATACTGTATCCCAGCAATGAAGAAAGATTAGCTGTGGAGTTGAACAATAACTTTGGAACAAGGTCATGTAATAGCAGGTAAAGTTGTAATTAATGCACATATGTTTTGGTGGTTTAAGATATCACCTGGAACTGAAAGCAAATTCTAGCCAGATGTTAGACATTCTACTTTCTGTCTGGAAAATAGTTGCCAATAGTTACCTGCATGTCCAGGAATGTAACGTTAGGTGAGAGATTTATCAAGTACATTGCAAGGTGAAACATAAAACCCAGTTTCTTTTTTGATATCAGGATAATTGTAATTGTTTGCAATGGAAATCGTTACATCAATTCAGAATACCATAACCTCAAAAAAATAGAAAGACAGTTTTCAATTCTTTCCTTGCAGTGGTTGGAATTCTGCATTTGTATGCGCAGACAGATGATAGTCTACAGTTACATATCCAATTAACCAAAACAAGGATGAGTACACAATGCAAATGAGCAATTTATGTGAGATCGGTTTCAAAATATTCTTATAATAATGAAAATTTTGTTCAGTCTACGTCAGTGCAGATGACTACCATTGTAACTGCCACTTTTATGGGACTTAAGAGTAAACTAATTTGATAAATTGAGATTCAATGATTGGGACAAAGTGTTTATTTAGCTGAACCCACAATAAACACAAAATCTTTGGATTAAATATGTATCCAAATACTTTCTTCATTGCCATATTCTAGTATTAAATATGCACTATTTTAAATATTTTTAAGCCTGATTTTCTTAATATGATCATGTTTGGAAGAAGTCAAATAATTTCAAAATGCAAGTAGATCTAAAAGAAATCAGCCTTGTGAGCACCTTGCCAAGATTCAGAGTTGGAAGCCTCTGACTTCATTGTTAAAGGGCACTTACAGTCAAAACATTAAAATCAAATAGCGAACTATATAGGACACAAGGTGTTAGAGAGTTAAATTTTGTGAAATCGTGATAGCATTTTGAACTTTTCAAATCTCAGTTGAAAGCAATTAGGCTGTATTTAGTGCCTCATTAATGACTCATTTGACACCCCCTTATCCCTGAGTCTTCCAAGATTTAATTGTGGTTTGGGGATTAAATGGAGGCCATATGTTTTTCCACAGCCTCTGTACCTGATCAAGGGAGCTGACATCAGAAGGTGCCTGGCCATTGAAAGCTAACTTCTACCACTGACCATGACTCCCATTTGATACCATCCCAGCTTTTCTCACCTTTACAGGTCATTCTGCTATAACGTGCGATTCATTAACTCGAATTCACTATAATGCGATTGACAAGTTGCAGACATTGTTTCTAAAGCACGAACTTTTAAAATCTATGTTGACTGTAATGTAATTACATCACCAACACTTTAAGTACTGTTTTCAAAGCGTGATTTTTCTATAACACGGCGTTGCACAAAGAATGCAGACATCGTGTTAAAGAAGAACTGCCTGTACTCTTTGGCCCCATGTTGATCCTGGGTTTCTGGTGCAACAAAAAAAGTTCCTGTTGGCCCTGTGACAATGGTGAACTGGTAGCCTCTGAATGATTGGCTGGCGGCTTTCAGTAGGAAGGATCTCTGCAGCCAGGGATCACAATCATGGGGAAGATCTAACAGTGGCCACACAGTGCCTGAAGGTCCCCTGATATCCATCAGGCTTTCTCATGGAAGGATTCCTACAGTGAAAATATCAGTGTCAGTAGGAGTAGCCCTAAAGTGATTATTCATTGGCACAAGAGTGGGCACTGCTGGTTACACTTCAGCAGAGATCTGTAGTTGAAAGGCGTGATACCCCACAAGAGATTTTTATGCTTATTACTCAGCTCATTGTGATGTGTAAATTTCTGGTTATTGTGTTTAAATGTGAACGTCAGGGTGAAAGAGAAGTCAGGAAAAAGAGCAGAAAACAGGCAATACTTTTGTCCCTTGTGATTTTTAAGCATGTTCCAATCAAATGCCCAATGGTTCCTGCTGCCGCAATAGTGAATAAACTGACGATATCCGACTCCAGAAAAATAGATCTGGGGTGATTGTGGGGTCAGAGAAATGGGAGAGGAGAATGTATCTTCTTATAACCATGCCAGTCAATTACTCCATGCTGCTGAATTCTATCCAACCTTTGCTCACTGAGTGGCTTAATGTCACTCTGCAATCTGGCTTGTTTCCTTACAGTTCATTAATACTCAACATAGCATTTAACCTTTCTGCTGGATATTTCTTCTCACTGTTAAAACTAAGAGATAAGAAAAGCATAAACTAATCAAGGCTACTTATGAAAAATTATGCAAAAAGCTGAGCCAAACCCCATGGACAACAATGACCATCACTTTGTGGAGAAAAACGAAATTTGACATTTTAGATTAGATTACTTACAGTGTGGAAACAGGCCCTTCGGCCCAACAAGTCCACATCGACCCGCCGAAGCGCAACCCACCCATACCCCTACATTTACCCCTTTACCTAACACTGCGGGCAATTTAGCATGGCCAATTCACCTGACCTGCACATCTTTGGACTGTGGGAGGAAACCGGAGCACCCGGAGGAAACCCACGCAGACACGGGGAGAACGTGCAAACTCCACACAGTCAATCGCCTGAGTTGGGAATTGAACCCGGGTCTCTGGCACTGTGAGGCAGCAGTGCTAACCACTGTGCCACCGTGCCGCCCAGTAAAAATCAAACTTCCTGATGAGATACTGAATATTAGGTTTGCTATCGTCCTCTGTATTGTAGGAGTTCTATAGCAGATCTGTGAACACTTGGAATAAAAATAAAAGCAGCATTAGAAAATTTGCAGAATTTTCCAAAAGTTGGTCTTCCAGGTTTTTTTTGGAAAAGAGATTTATTACACGAATCTATAGTTTGCAGTCAGTGTATTTGATACTTAGATTATTGAAACCTTAAACTGGGTGGTCACAATCTTTCTAACAACTTGTTGGATTTCATCATCCTCTGCTATATTCAATAAACACGGTGGCTCAGTGGTTAGCACTGCTACCTCACAGCACCAGGGTCCCAGGTTCGATTCCAGCCTTGGGCAACTGTCTGTGTGGAGTTTGCACATTCTCCCTGTGTCTGTGTGAGTTTCCTCCCACAGTCACAAAGATGTGCAGGTCAGGTGAATTGGCCAAATTGCCCATAGTGTTAGGTGCATTAGTCAGAGGGAAATGGGTCTGGGTGGGTTACTCTTCAGAGGGTCAGTGTGGACTTGTTGGGCCGAAGGGCCTGTTTCCACACTGTAGGGAATCTAATCTAAACAGGTTGCACAGTGAGATTGTAGCAATATAATTAATGCTTTTCTTGCCATTAAGAGCATAACTCATTTTGTATTCCTGCCATGCAAATTGCTTGGTCTTATGTTGCAAATCAGGTATGCATCTCTCAGGAATATATATATATATATATATTAATAAAAATGCAAATAAGAGCTGTAAATTACAGCTCTTTCCTCATGGCACATTCAAGGTAGATGTGAAAGCTTAAACTGGTGCCTGATGCTGTAGTTATGTGAAAATTATTACAATAGATATTAATCATTTAAGCTGTCTAGCCGGGCACTTTCTCTAAAAACGGCAATAACATGAATGCAATTCGATCAGGGTCATGACGGAGAGTTCACAATGTAATTGTGGTGTAGGCTGTCTCTGGTGTTGTATGAAGAATGTTGCATTGAATTCTAAATTACAAAAATGCAGGCGGAAACAGAAACCATCGCCTGTAGTAATAAACCCTTTATCATTAATTATAGTCAAAACCTAGCCAACTAAATAACACAAACAATCTGCAATCTCTGATGCTTTCAATAATGTAAACATGCTGGGTGACCCACTGTGAGTGAGGGAGGATGGTAGAATGAAACTGGTCTGAACTGGGCTAGTTTTATCCAGTTATACATTTGCCCCTCTGCTTCTTGGAGATTAGTTTCACTTGTGATTAAGCCTGTGCACCATTCAGGATATTGATCCCTCTCTGTAGATCTGAAAACTTATTTAATATTTGTTATGGTTTGATTTTTGTTACAATAAAGTTTGCTAGCAGACTCTTGCATATGTATTTGATATTTCTGTGAACTCGGACATCCATAGGATCTAAGAGTAACCCTGAATATATGGGAAAATGACCAGACAATGGGGAAAGTAATCTGCAGGTCAGTTGGCACCTGTGGAGAGAGAAATAAATTAAATGACTTGATTTCCCCTTGGGCTTTAAGAATTCGATGTTATTATGAAATGGGGAGCTTTATTTGATACTTTACGCTAAAATATTTTACTTGGATAAAAGTATCCAGCTCTGATGAACAACCATTGAGCTGAAATGTTGGGCTAGATCTTCCATTGTTGGAATATTAACATAGTTGGATGTTGATACGTTTTAACCAATATACTCTTACAGGCTGTTGGCTCCTTATCCTAAAATAAAGCTCTTATCCCCCTGACCTACAACACTCTTCTATTTACATTGGTACATTGTATGTTACAAAATATACCTCCCTAGAATAGTGTCTGAGAGCTTTCTGTTTAAATGCTCCTTTCATACATTTAAACATATGAATTAGGATCACAAGTAACTCATTCATTCCCTTGAGCTTGATTCCAGATTGAGTAAGATCATAGGTGATCTGATGTATTTTAAATTCAAGGCTCCCATCTAACTTTTAATCAGTGCTCCCTCGTTTTCAACTCATGTACAAGAGGGCACATCCTTTCCAATCTGTCTTGCTGATGTCAGAATAACATCATCATCATTTGCCTATTCATTGTACTGCATAGGGCTCTGAATGTTCAATCAGTCACACTGGGAGCAGTGTGCACAAATGATGGTGCCGCAGTATGGAGTCATTTTCATTGGAGAATTTAATAAGTTTGAAGCTGATAGGCCATCACGTGGATCATAAGGTTCCAATATTTCATGCTTGAAGCCTCGTCATTGTGGAGCCATTGGTCAACTAAGGCCTATCATACAAACTCCCCGTCCATTGAGGACACATAATGGGTGGGGTACTGCACTGCTGGCAGCAAGTAGCCAGCGATTCCTTATCATTTTCCAAACCCAACCTCATACCATTGAGACCTGGAGGAAACTAGCTCAATGGTCATTCATCAGAGCTGGATACTTTTATTGAAGTAAGAGGTTTTAGGCAAATACAGAGGCAAGGAATTGGCAGACACTTTGAGATCAATTTCACAATTCTCAACAAAGTATATTCCATTGAGAAAGAAAGACACTATCAGATGGATGAACCATTTGTAGCTAGCTAACGGAGTTAAGGGTCATAGCAAGTATAAAAACATTGAAAGAAAGACATAAATCAGTAGCCAATAAGATTGGGAAGATGTTAGAAACTAGCAAAGGATGACCAAAAAAAAATGCCATTATGAGAATTGGAGTATGGAAGAAAACTAGTAAGAAATATAAAAACAGACAGGAAATCTTCTTCAAGTATGTAAAAAGTTGGAAAGTTACTCAAGTAATCATTGATCTTTTAGAAGGTGAGACTGAAGTATTTTTAATGAGAAATAAGAAAATCGCAGACATTTGGAGTAAGTACTTTAGACCTGTCTTCGTAATAGAAATCACAAAAAGCACCCCAAGAATAGTAAGAATCAAGATACAAAAGGAGTGAAGGAACTTAAAACAATCACAACTGCAAAAGAAAATGTTTCAGAAAGTTTCTGAGACTAAAGGCTGAGAAATTTTCCAGACCTGAGGACCTGCAGGCGAGGGTCTTAAAGGAAATGGCCACAGAGACAATGGATGTGATTGTAACTGGAGTGACTATAATCTTTTTAAATTCTCTAGGTTCTGGAAGGACCTCAGAGTGTTGAAAAACTGCATATGTAATATCACTGGTCAAGGACAGAGAGTGACAGAAAGGAGAGAACCAAAGGCCAGTTAATGTAACGTCCATCATAGGAAAATCCATCATCAAGCAGGTAGTTATAGAACACTCAAATATATCATGACATCATCAGACAGTCAATATGACTTTGTGAAAAGGAAGATACACTGGACAATAAGGGACAACTAAATACCACCCCTTGACATTCAATGGTATGATTATTACTGAATCCCCTATTACCAACATTCTGGGGATTACCATTGATCAGAAATTCAGCTGGACTCACCACATAAATACAGTGGCTAAAAGAGCAGTTCAGAAAGTAGGAATCTGCAGTGAGTAATTCACCTCCTGAACTCCCAAAGCTGTCCACCCTCTACAAAGCACAAGTCAGGAGAGTGTTGGAATACTCCCACTTGCCTGGATGGGTGCAGTTCCAACAAAAAATATGACACCATCCAGGACAAAGTAGCCTGCTTGATTGGCACCACATCCAAAAGCACCCACTCCCTCCACCACTAACGCTCAGTAGCAACAAGATGCACTGCAGAAATTCATCAAAGGTCCTCAGATAGCACCTCCCAAACTACTACTATCTACAAGGAAGCAGATACATGGGAACACCACCAGCTTCAACTTCCCCTCCAAGCCACTTACCATTCTGACTTGGAAATATGTGACCTTTCATTCACTGTCGCTGGGTAAAAATCCTGGAATTCCCTCCCTAATGGCATTGTGGGTCAATTCCCAGGAGGTGGACTACAGAGGCTCAAGAGGCAGCTCACCACTACCTTGTCAAGGGCAGCTAGGGACAGGTAATAAATGTTGGCCCAGCCAGCAGTATTCACATCCATAAATGAATAAAAAAAACAAATTTATTGGAATTCTTTGAGGATGTAACAAACCGGGTAGAGCTCCTTACTTAAGGAGAGATATATCTTGCATTGGAAGCAGTTCGGAGAAGGTTCGCTAGTCTGGTTGCTGGGATATAGAGTTTGTTCTGTGAGGACAGAGTGAACATGTTGGAACTGAACCTTATAAAATTCGAAAAAATAAGAAATGATCTTATTGAAACATAAAATTCTGAGGAAGCCTGACAGGATAAATGTTGGAAGGGTGTTTCCACCTGTGGTGGAAGCTAGAACCCGGGGGCACACTTTAAAAATAAGATGCCTGCCATTTAATATAAGATGAGGAGAAAATTCTTATTTCAGAGGATCGTTAGGTTATGCAATTCTCTTCTATAGGGAGCAGTAGAGGTCGGGTTATAGTAGCTGTCTATTATTCTTCGGTGGTATCTCTTGCTCCTTACCCAACACTCTAACCAAGTCCATAACTTGCCTTTGTGTCATGCACGTCAACTTTAGATGCCAATCTTTTATGAAGAGCTTTAATAAACATTTTCTAGAAGATAACGTGCGTAAAAATCTCTTGAGTACTTTTGACATTACTGAAGCTACTTCTGTGTGAAAAACGTTACCCCTTAAGTCCTTTTTAAGGTTTTCCCATCTCACGTATGGCCTCTAGTTTTGGACTCTTCTACCCTTGGAAAAATGTCTTGCTATTCACCCTATCCACGCCCTTCATGACTTTGTAAATCCCTATAAGATCACTTGTCAGTCTCCAAAACTCCAGGGAAAACACTCCCTACCTATTCAGCCTCTCCCTATAGCTCAACCCCTCAACCAAGGCAATAGCCTTGTAAATCTTTTCTGCAGCCTCTCAAGTTTAACATCTTTTCTACAGAAGGGCTACAAGAATTGTATGCAGTATTCCAAAAGTAGCTTCAGTAATGTCAAAAGTACTCAAGATTTATTAACAGTTATTAACAAGATTTGTAGAATCCTTGGGCTTATAAATAGAGGTAAAACTCATTAAAGCATCTTTCCAAATCACTGGTCCGACCACATTTGGAGTCTGAGTTGAGAAGTGTGATGCTGGAAAAGCACAGCCGGTCAGGCAACATCCGAGGAGCAGGAGAATTGATGTTTTGGGCATAAGCCCTTCATCAGGAATGGAGTATGTTCAGTTCTGTTCTGGGCACCTCTTTGAAGGATTGATGTTTAAGGGCTGTGGGAGGAAACTGAACCACCCAAAGGAAACCCACAAAGACATAGGGAGAATATGCAAACACCACACAGTCACCTATGGCTGGAATCAAGATGTTCAATATTGTGAATAATTTTAACAAAGTAAAGAGGGATCTTCTATTTCCACGAGTCAGTATCTCAGTAACTATGGGCACAATTTCAAGATTGTCACCAAGGGAGTTAGGAGTGAGATGGTGAGAAACTTGTTAGAGGGTTGTTAGGAATTTGAATGTGCTGCCTGGGAGAGTATTGGAGGCAAGTTCAATACTGGGTTTCAGATAAGAGCTGGATGTATATTTGAAACTGATGAATTTAGGGAGATGGGGCTGGCTGGGTAACTCTTTCGCAAGCTGGTACAGACATGGCGGGTTGTACTGTACAGTCCTTCTGTACTGTAAATTCCATGATTCAATGATTTTATGACTAGGCTTCCCATTGGCCTTTTAAGTGCCCTATAGGTACAGAGTGTAGGATCCTCCCTTAAAAGGTCATTTGGGGTCTCAGTGGCTCTTTGACTGGCTGCTGAGAAGCCAATCACCTCCACAAGATTCTGCTCAATGTATTCCACTCTTCAGGAACGATGGTTTGACCTTGGAGGAAGTGTAGTGTAGATTTACCAAATAATTCTTGCCAAATGTTAAAATACAAAGAGAAATAAAATAAACTATAATTTAAGATTATGGAGTGATTTAATCAAAGTTTTTAAGCTATTGAAGGAAACTCACAATAGGGTAAATACACAAAATGTTTCTGTATTTTAGGAATGGACAAAAAGTGCAAACATTAGAGCGAGGTGTGATCTTAGGAAATACTCCTACAAAGAATTCTTCCTCCTTACTGGGATATACCTTTATTGTGAGTCATGAACTATTTCCTTAAATGGCTAACATTGTTTATCAACCACCTTTTCTTCTAGACCTCCTTCCCAGTCCACTTCAGTCAACTCTGCCTTCATTCATTTGTAATTACCCTTATTTAAGTTTAACACAGTTGCTCTGATCTCGTTTTCCCCTCTCAAAGGGAATGCTAAATCCTGCTATGATATTGTCACTGTTTGCCAGGGGATCTTTAAACCTGCTTCATTACACATGACCAGATCCAAATAACCTGATCCATGAAACTAAAACCCATTCCTTCCACAGCAATCTTTGAGCCACGTATTTAACTCCTTGACTTTCCTTACTCTATGACAGTTTGCTGATAGATAAGGTAGTAGCCCATAGATTATTGCCACAGAGTTTCTTCCTTCTAATTTAGTTCCTAGATGTTCAAAGTCTTTCAGTTTATTTCTTGTCTTTTCAATGTCATTAGTACCAATCTGAACAATGTCAACTGGATCCCTCCCATCCCACTCCAAGTTCCCTTTAGCCCTGAGGAGATGTCCTTTACCCTAACACCTGCAGGTACATAGGGTGAAAGAATTAGGAGAGAGAAGAGGTTGAGTCAGGGCTCAGCAAGACGAGAAAAGAGAGAGATGGAGAGAGAAAGAAGGAACAGAGTGAGGCGAGAGAGGGAGAGAGGCAAAGAGAAAAGGGGAAGTGAGAGGCTGCCAAACCTACTGAGTTTCTCGAACAATTGCATCTTTATTTAGGGTCTCCAGCCTCTGCAATACTTTGCTTTTAATTAACCTCTTTATAGTGGATCAGGCCTTATATAATTCTATGTAAGGATCCTGGTTGTCATTTACGCAATGCATTACGCAAGTCACATAGCAATTCACTTTCTGAGGCAGACCAACATCACAAGTGGTATTACATTAAAACAAAGATGAATTGAAATGTTTTAAAGTAATATTTTAAAATTCCTTTCAGTTCTCAGTATTCTGATGTTTATTTTTAATTCATATTGTTACTGGCCCCTTTTTTCACCTTCTTCAGAGACAGACAGAGAGTTCTCAGCCTGTGTTAGGTGCTACATCCTTAGTTTCATCTCTCTGCCAAGCTCGTTTCTACTTTCGTCTGTCTATGTTCATAGTCTCCAATAATTGGAGTGGAAGTTTTCATCTCTGACATACCAATATTCCCATGAAGTTAAATCAAACTAGAAGATTTTCATGCTTCCTTTGGAGGCGTTGACAGATCTCTTTGCCTTTGGATAAAATGTTAATTGCAGTTCAGATTGGCTGCTGTTAATTCCATGTTGGTTTCTTGACCTTTGGTCAACCTGTGTAGTCAGGTCTTAGCTATGGCCATTTAAGCCAGTATTTTGGTCCCTTTTTAAAGATTGTTTCAGTCCATGGAAGTCCAGATATTACATTGAAAGATGGAATTCAAAAATTAATTCACATGATCATGACAATATATCTAGTCCCTTTCATTAGCTTTGATCCTAGTTGAAGAAGATTAATAACAATACTCATATATGCAAATTATAAATATGTATCCCTTCTATATCCTGAAGTTTGCAGACTGCTGAAGATGTTGGTCATTTAGCCTTGTCCACATAATTTCCTCTTTTTATGTCAACTCTGAACAAATGCTTAGAGCAAAACTCAAATATGAATTAAGCTAGCAAAGTACAGTTGAAGTAGGAGCATTAGTGCTTAAGGAACAAAAGAAAAAGCAACCATTATACCTTTTCCATTATATATTTTCAATCAATGTAATTTAGCTCATTTATTAATTTGAAGCAAGGAAAAATCCTCCTTAGATACAGCCAAGCATTAGGATTACATCCAGAATTATCAAGTATTGAAATGAAATTGGAGATATAATTAATTAAATTACCTCATTACGGCTCTTTTGAAAAATGCTTGTCTCAAGTTATGAATTGGAAGTGAAATTTGACGAAGAGCTGTGCCAAGCAGATACATAGAGTCAAAATACAGCATCTCTGAAGAGTAAGTCTACAATAGAATAGCTTGGAAAGTGATATTGAGGCTTCTGTCAAAGTGTTTGACTTTTGAGGAAGGAAATTTTAACATTTCCCATCTGTTAAAGATTTAAAGCAATATATAAAGATAATAAGTTGTCATTAGTCAAATTAGGCTAAGTAGCTGGCAGTAATTGTGAATAATCAATCCTAGGCTTGCCTGTTGAATATCAGAATCTGAGAAAGGACCAGGATCAGATTCAAAAGCAGAGTCAGTAAATAGTCATTTAGCTGTACAGACTTAGGTACTGCTGAGAAATAGAGATATTTTGTTGAAGCTGTTGTTCAGTTGTACAGTATTAAAATGTAACCCTTGCAAAGCATCTTGATGCATGCTATAAACTTAATAAAATTGCTAATGGATTAAATTTGCATAAATGTAGTTTAAATATATTGGGATATGATAAAAAGTTGAAATATCAAAGTAGAGATTTGACAGTCTAGCGCCAAATATTTGATCCATAACCTGGCTTCTGGGCCTTCAGTGTGGCAGGCAGAGAGCATGTGGGTAATTCCAGCCGGAAGTGCACAGACTGCTAAACTGGATAAGGAGGCTGTTTTGAAATCATAAATAAAAATAAGGAATAACCAACAGTGAAAACAATTAATTTAAACTCCCGTGCCTCTTGCAGAATCCATTGTCCATCGAGACTTCTCTAACATGGAACTGGGAGGAGGGACCCTCATCCCTAAGGTCCCAGAAATAGGGCAGCCACATTGTTAACCCTTTATGCCAAACTTAAAAAATAAACTTGGTAAGAGAGGGTGATAGCACTAAAGTAGGAGAGTGCCCCTGAAGAACAGGTGGGTAGAGACTGGCCAAGGGGAGAAAGACAAGAACAATGGTTTATAGGCAGATTTTCTGTCATTATGACAGGTTCATAGTTCCTTGAAAATAGCCTCACAGAGAGACAGGATAGTAAAGAAGGCGTTTGGTATGCATTCCTTTACTGGTCAGGACATTGAGTATGGGAATTGACCGATCATGTTGTGGCTGTAGAGGACATTGGTTAGACCACTTTTGGACCATTGTGCGCAATTCTGGTCTCCGTCTTATCGGAAGGATATTGTGAAACTTGAAAGGGTTCACAAAAGATTTACAAGGATGCTGCCAGGTTTGGAGGGTTTGAGCTATAGGGAGAGGTTGAATAAGCTGAGATTAATTTCCCTGTAGTGTCAGAGGCTGAGAGATGACCTTGTAGAGGTTTATAACATCATTAGAGAGTTGGATAGGGTAAATAGACAAAGTCTTTTCCCTGGCATGGGGAGTCCAGAACTAGAAGGCATAGGTTTAGGGTGAGAGGCAAAAAATTTAAAAGGGACCTAAGGGGCAACGTTTTCACACAGAGGGTGGTGCATGCATGGAATGAGCTGCCAGAAGAAGTGATGGAGGCTTGTACACTTACAACATTTAAAAGGCATCTGGATGGGTATATTAATAAGAATGATTTAGGGGAATATGGGTCAAATGCTGGCAAATGGACCTAGGTTAGTTTATGGTATCTGGTTGGCATGGATGAGTTGGAATGAAGAGATTATTTCCATGCTATACATATCTATGACTCTATCTGTGTGTTTTCATGATCATTTAAAGGACGAGCATCTAATATTGGACTTGTCAACAACACTTAGATCTCCTGAAAGAATTTTTAAAATTGTAATTTGTTTAGGATTCAACATCTAACTGTCTGCCAATACAGGTATTTAAATTTCAATTTGAATTCATAGTTTGGAGATTGTCAGTTGACATTCTAAGAGCTAATCATATTTCCCTTTGTTATTGTCCAGCTCTTTGTGAGATTAAAACATGGATCCATCAGTTCACCTGACCACCTCCTTTGCAGTGGGTCACATTTACACAATGACTGCATCCACTCAAGTGCTGCCAGAGGCTGCCAACTATGGAGGACAGTCATTTGAAAACAACTATTGTCATCCAACTCTAAGCCATTCCTAGCGAGTTTCGAGAGATTTGTAGCTCAGGTTGAGGTTCTGGATGTAGGTTTGCTTGCTGGTTCATTTCCAGACGTTTCATCACCGTACTAAGTAACATCTTCAGTGGGCCTCCGGGTGAAGCACTCCTGATGATTTATATGTTTTTTATTTATATGGTTTGGTTTCTTTGGGTTGGTAATGTCATTTCCTTTGGTGTCGTCATTTCCTGTTCTTTTTCTTAGGGGGTGATAGATGGGGTCTAACTCAATGTGTTTGTTGATAGAGTTCCGGCTGGAATGCCATGGTTTTAGGAATTCTCATGCGTGTCTCTATTTGGCTTGTCCTAGGATGGATGTGTTGTTCCAGTCGAAGTGGTGTCCTTCCTCATCCGTATGTGAGGATACTAGTGAGAGAGGGTCATGTTGTTTTGTGACTAGTTGATGTTCATGTATCCCGGTGGCTGATTTTCTTGCTGTTTGTCCAATGTAGTGTTTGTTACAGTCATTGCATGGTATTTTGTAAATTACATTAGTTTTGCTTGTTGTCTGTATAAGGTCTTTCAAGTCCATTAGCTGCTATTTTAGTGTATTGGTGGGTTTGTGTGCTACCATGGTGCCAAGGGGTCTGAGTAGTCTGGCAGTCATTTCCGAGATATCTTTGATGTAGGGGAGACTGGCTAGGATTTCTGGACGGGTTTGTCTGCTTGTTTGGGTTTGTTGCTGAGAAATCGGCGGACTGTGTTCATTGGGTACCCATTCTTCTTGAATACATGGTATAGCTGATTTTCCTCTGCTCTGCGTAATTCCTCTGTGCTGCAGTGTGTATTGGCTCATTGAAATATTGTTCTGATGCAGCTTCATTTGTGGATGTTGGGATGATTGCTTCTGTAGTTCAATATTTGGTCTGTATGTGTTGTTTTTCTGTAGACGCTGGTTTGAAGTTCCCCATTGGCTGTTCGCAATACTGTGACATCTAGGAATGGCAGTTTGTTGTTGTTTTCCTCCTCTTTAGTGAATTTTATGCCGGTAAGGGTATTATTGATGGTCTTGAAGGTTTCCTCTAATTTGTTTCGATTACAAAGGTGACAAAGGTGTCTTCTGCGTAGCGGACCCAAAGTTTGGGTTGGATGGTTGGCAGAGCTGTTCCAGTTTTTAGTTTGATTTTAAGATCAAAGTAATTCTAATTTCATGAACTAAATTAGATTGTTATCTGATTTTTGTTTTAGTCAATCTCTTTTATGCTTTAAACAATTAGTTCCCAATTCTGCTGACTAGCAATTGTGCAGGTCATTCCAAGGTATTATTAAGTCACCAAAAGTCACACTGGTGTTTCTCATCATTTCTCCCCTCTATCCCACATGGAAGTGCTTGCCATCTCCTTCTATTGACAGTGCCGCTAACATCAGAAACATGACCCTAAACAGTGTATATCCCATTGTAGCTAAGTACATTGATGCACCAATGTGTTCGATAACTGGACTACCCTTTGTGGTCAATTGCTTGGTATTTTCAAGATACTTTTCTATGCATAACTCATGTTGTTCAATTATAAAACCATAGGTTCAAATGTTAAGGTTGGGTAGAAGTGACAGTGAAAGGAATTTCACTTTTCACAAAATTAATTTCAGTCAGTGTCAGCTGTGGGGGATCTCTTTTACCTAGCAACACTCATGTCAATCAAGCAGGTTAAGCAGCCAATTATATTGAAGAATTTCCAAGGCTAGCCAATCAAGAAGTGAATGCACTGATTATCCTCAACTTTTGAATTATTTTTCAGAGACAAATTAGAAATTTGGAAGTGGACAAGCAGATTAAGATGGAAGTTGAAATACTATAGATAAAGTTTTAAAAATACATTATTTTTTAAAAATTAAGAAGAATCTGTAGTTTTTATGTCATAGTGGAGAAATTTAACCTCTAACAAATGTAAAATCATTTAAAATTAGCAAGAAATGTTCAGCTATGTGGTATCTGTTAAAGAGACAATTGTCCCTCACAATAAAACAAAACTTTTTATCAGGTATTTAAAGCAAAATAATGGCATAAAAGATCATGTCAAGCCAAGTGTGGTCTTATTCAGCACACCCTGTGAAGGAACAGGGAGTCACAGAGTGCAAGCTCTGGACTTCAATGTTTAATTGCACATTTATAAACAACAGAGGTTGCTGTCAGTCTTGCAGTTTAATTGATAATGAAGGTTACTGTTTCACCAGCATTGCAAGTGTAAAATCTGGCCCCTTAAGACAGGAATACTTTGTAGGTTGATTGAGAAAATGTGTGGTAGCATTTTACATTCAGTTGGAAACTTATGCCATTATTTTTGAACTTGATAATGCAGAAGGTAGGTTGTCATGTTCCCAGTGATATATTTAAAATATAAATGAGCTTAACAGTCTTCAGTGCTCTCATCAAAATAATCAGCGTGGTTAGATTTTGTCATGAATATTCCATTACAATTATTATATTTTAAGGTAAATGTTGTGAGTCCTTTCTGCAAAAATTACTTTCCAACGCTTTATAACTGCTGTGATTTGGGAGTTTGCACGAAGTGTATAATTACATGATCACATAATTAGTCAGGCTTGCATAAAAACTTTATTGCACTAATGCCCAAAAGGCATTGGGTTATCGAGCCATAAAAATGAAGTGATTTTGAGTATATATCAAGAAGAATTGACTCCCAGACATACGAAAGCCCATGATCTCACACAGCTTGGGAATCAAAGATCAAAGAAAACTCTAAGGCCTTCTATAGGTATATCAGAAACAAACGAATGACTAGAGTAAGGTTAGAGCCAATCAAAAATAGTAGTGGAAAGTTGTGTGTGGAATCTGAGGACATGGAAAACACTTAATGAATACTTTTCGTTAATATTCACATTGGAAAGAACAATGTTAGTGAGAATATGGAGATACAGGCAAAAAGATTAGATTTAGATTACCTACAGTGTGGAAACAAGCCCTTCGGCCCAACAAGTCCACACCGACCCGCCGAAGCGTAACCCACCCAGACCCATTCTCCTACATTTACCCCTTACCTAACACTATGGGCAATTTAGCGTGGCCAATTCACCTAACCTGCACTTTTTTGGATTGTGGGAGGAAACCGGAGCACCCGGAGGAAACCCACGCAGTCACGGGGAGAATGTGCAAACTCCACACAGTCAGTCGCCTGAGGCGGGAATTGAACCCGGGTCTCTGGCGCTGTGAGGCTGCAGTGCTAACCACTGTGCCACCGTGCCGCCCACATTAGATGGGATTGATGTTGACAAAGAGAGGTTTTAACAATTTTGGAAGATGTGAAAATAAATAAGACCCCGGGGCCAGGTAGGACTTATCCTCTGATTCTAATGAGAAGCCAGGGAGGACATTGCAGAGTCTTTGGCTTCAATCTTTTTGTCATCATTGTCAACAGGAGTGGTGCCAGAAGGCTGGAGGATAGCAAATGTTGTTCCTTTGTTTAAGAAGGGGAGTCAGGACAACCTTGGTAATTATAGGCCAGTGAGCTTTACTTCGGTTGTGGGTAAGGTGTTGGAAAAGGTTATAAGAGACAGGATTTATAATGATCTGGAAAGAAATAATTTGATTAGGGATAGTCAACACAGTTTTGTGGAGGATAGGTCATGCCTCACGAATGTTATTGAGTTCTTCAAGATGGTGACAAAACAGGCGGTTGATGTGGTGTATATGGACTTCAGTAAGGCGTTTGATAAGGTTCCACACAGTAGGCTGTTGCATAAAATAAGGAGTTTTGGGATTGAAGGTGATTTAGCGGTTTGGATCAGACATTGACTAGCTGAAAGAAGACAGAGGGTGATGGTTGATGGGAAATGTTCATCCTGGAGCTAAGTTACCAATTGTGTGCCGCAAGGATCTGTTTTGGGGGCCATTGTTGTTTTCTAATTGATCTGGAGTTGGGTTAGAAGGATGGGTTAGTAAATTTGCAGATGACACTAAGGTAGGCAGAGTTGTAGATAATGTGGAAAGATGTTGTGGGTTACAGAGGGACAAGGATAAGATGCAGAGCTGGGCTGAGAAGTGGCAAATGGAGTTTAATGCAAAAGAGTGTGAGGTAGTTCACTTTGGAAGAAATAACAGGAATGCAGAGTGCTGGGCTAATGATAAAACTTGTGGCAGTGTAGATGAACAGAGACATCTCTGTGTCCAGGTACACAAATCTTTGAAAGTTGCCACCCAGATTGATAGGGTTGTGAAGAAGGCATATGGTGTGTTGGTGTTTATTGGTAGGGAGATTGGATTCCGCAGCCACGAGGTCATGCTTCAGATGTACAAGACATTGTTAAGGCTGCAGCTGGAGTATTGTGTGCAGTTCTGGTCACTGCATTACAGGAAGGATGTGGAAGCATTGGAAAGGGCTCAGAGGAGATTTACTAGGGTGTTGCCTGGTATGGAAGGAAAGTCTTACGAGGAAAGGCTGAGGAAAGTGAGGCTGTTTTTATTGGAGAGAAGAAGGTTGAGAGGTGACTTAATCAAGACGTTTAAGATAATCAGAGGGTTAGATAGGGTGAACAGTGAGAGCCTTTTTCCTCGGATGGTGAAGGCTACCTTGAGGGATCATAGCTTTAAATTGAGGGGTGATAGATTTAGGACAGATATCAGGGGTAGTTGCTTTACTCAGAGAATAATAGGGGCGTGGAACGGCCTGCCTGCAACAATAGTAGACTCACCAATGTTAAGGGCATTTAAATGGGCATTGGACATACATATGGACAATAATGGAACGATGTAGGTTAGATAGGCATCAGATTAATTTCACAGGTTGGCACAACATCAAGGACTACTGCGCTGTAACGTTCTATGTTCTATGCCTCCTCTGAGTTCCCAGGTAAAAAGTTCCAAAGTCACATGACAGGCTAAGGGAGAAAAATTCTCTTTATCACTGTCTTAAAAGGTGTCTTGTAATTTTTATACTGTACCCCCTTGACCTGGATTCACCTTCAAGAGGAAAGATAATTTCCATATTCATTTTATGTAGACTATTCAGGATTTTATGTATTTAAATCAAGTCACCCTGCTCCCTGCCCCCCGGCTTACTCTTGTATCACACATGATTAATCCAAATATCACGAGCACCATTTGTTTTTATCAATTTCATAAATTGTGAGTACTGTTAGGGAACCTAAAGACCACTCCTCATATGACTTTTTTTCCCTCCCATCCCTCATCTCCATCCAAACCACTGTGTGTTCTGATCTCCTATACCAAAATCATTGTTAACCAATTGCACCAATGCTATCTCTTATTAGCGATGTTACCCTCTACCTCTGTCCAGCTTGGTACCCTTCAGCATGCAGGATCCAAGCCTTGTCAACCTGCAACAACATCTCTGTAATTACACAACATCTACTTACTTCAGTGTGTGTGATTAATTCATTTGTGTTGCAATAAGTGCTATGCACATTCAGGTACAGAGCCTCTTGGTTGCGTCTTTTTCTTATTTATTCTAATATCGAGTCTTAATTGTAGCTGTGGATATTTTTAATCAACACATGTACATGTATTATGACAGACCTCTGGAGCAGGTAGGTCTTGAGCCTCCTGGCTCAAAGTTAGGGAAGCTACCGCTGTGCCGCAAGACCGTTATTAAACAGTATCTCACAGTCAGGCTCGTCAATAAAATGCAGTGAATGATATGGAGTAGCTGCAGTTGCAAGGCAAGCACAAGATAGATGTTATCCTAATCAAATTTTACAGAAATATTATGACACATCATTGGAGCAAGCCTCCTGGGTCAGAAGTAGGCACACTACCATTGCACCACATAAACCCTTTGACTGTTGGTTCTTTAGAAGACTGTTGGCTTTTAATTCTCTGACCTTTCATACAAATCTCTGACCTTCGCTCCCATGTTACTGTTTTGCTGTTCTGTTTAGGCTCTATTCCTTGATTTCCTACATTTACCCAAGCTTAATCCCTCATCTCTCCTTGTTTAGCTTAAAGTCCTCTCCAGTTACATGGATCATTAGAACACCCATGCCAGCACAGTTCAGGTATACTGGCGCCAGTGCCCACTGAGCCAGAATCCACTTCTCCCAAACCAGTTTTTGTGTGACACATTAATTTCTGCCTTTGTTTGCAATGTACCAGGTTGCACATGGTTCAGGTAGTAATCCAGAGACTTTAACCTTTAACATTCTGCTATTACTGCCTGGTTTGTTATAGTCATAGAGTCATCTGCCATCATTTTTGGTATTGACCTTGACCGCCCCACTGGATCATCTAACTCCTACTGCAAGTTCTTGTTCAGTCCAGAGTAGATCTCGCAAAGCTTTGGCACTTGGCAGACAACATAGTTGTCAAGGCTCACATTCTTTGCTGCAGAGCATCGTGTCAATTGCCATCTTTATATTGCCCCCAACTACAACCACAATCCTGTTTGTTCCCCACTCTTGAAAGGGTTCAGGTCTGATGGTTGATTATTTCAGCCCTCACTCCCAATGAAACAAGTCAAAAAAACCTTAACCATGTTGGACAATTGCAAAGGCTCCTGCTCTCTTATCCTTTGGGTTCCCTTTCCTGCCTCCTGCCTCCCACCTCTCGCCTTCCTTGCAGTCACACCTTCCTGAATCTGACCACTGTCCAATGGTAGATTTCTTCTCCATAATGCACATTTGTGAACCACGTGGATTTGTACAACAGTTGATAATAGTTTTCATGGTTACCATCACTGATAACTAGTTTTAAATTCAAACTTACTAATTGAATTTAAATTCTATTAGCTGTCAAGTGTGAGATTTGAACTCATATCCCCAGAGGATTTGTCTAGAACTTTGGATTACTGGGCCAGTGATATTACCATTAAGCCACCTTTAAAGATTAAGTGTTGAGACCTTTAATGGCTGCACTGAGAAATTATGAAAGGTGTCCACACCAGGAAAGCATAATGCTCTATACATTTAATCAGATTGTCTCGATTATCCGTCTCAGACCAGTTGTGTGGTTCCATTCTCGGCTATCCCTCCCATTGTGATATATAATTGCATCTTAAAGAAATTCAGCATTTATCTTTATAATTTTGTTTGGTATATATTTCAATTTTTTTTACACTTTAAGTAAATGTATTTGTCTTGTCTCTATTTTAAATTTGCTTTTCACTCGTTTCCCTTAATGTGTTCTGGGTCACAATTGCTTGGTGTACTGTGAAGTAGTAATCTGTTTTCCTCATCTGTTACAGTTGATATTTTACATAATTTCACAATGTTTTCCCTTAAACTGAACTTATAAAATAGAAATCTTAAATTTCTCTAAAGCATCCTCATAGCTCATTTTCCCTTTGTGCTCAACACATTAGAAGTCATAGAGTCATAGAGAAATATAGCAACAGATCCTTCAGTCTAAATCGTCCATGCCTACCAGATATCCCAACCTAATCTAGTCTCATTTGCCAGCATTTGGCCCATATTCCTCTAAACCCTTCCTATTCATATACCCATCCAGGTGCCTTTTAAATGTTGCAATTGTACCAGCCTCCACCATTTCCTCTGGCAGTTCATTCCACACACGCACCACCCTCTGCGTGAAAACAGTTGCCCCTCAGGTCCCTTTTATATCTTTCCCCTCTCACCCTAAACATATGCCCTCTAATTCTGGACTCCCTGGGAATAGACTTTGTCTATTTATCCTATTCATGCCTCTCATGATTTTATAAACCTCTATGAGGTCAGTCCTCAGAGTCATTATGGGATCATACTTCTCACTGTTTCCTGCTCATGTTGCTTTCATTATTTAACCTTATCTGGTTTCCCACCAAAGCATCATTTCCTGGATAAATGCTGTTCATCTGTGATATCTTCAAGATGTGAGAAAAGGTCCACACCTAAATTGTTAATTTGTCACAGCTGCTAACTCACCTACTGAGAATCTCCTGCATTTACCATTCTAATTTCAGGTTTCCCACAGCTGCAGTTCTTTGTTTCTTCCTTTTGGCTTGTACCCTTCCTGTTTATCTGTGTCCAAAAGTTATTTGTATGTAAATAATCATGCAGCTTGACCTTTACAATAGGGTGCGTAATTTTACCTTATATTGATGTTACCCAGCAGCCTGCAGTTGCCATGGTCAGTTTTATTGCCCTCTTCAAATATAAATATCATTTTTGCACATAGCTTGCTATATAGAATATCATGGTATACAAGATGTGGAGGTGCTGGTATTGGACTGGGGTGGACAAAGTTAAAAATCACACAACACTTTGGAAGCACTAGCTTTCGGACTACTGCTCCTTCTTCAGGTATACAAGAATTCATAACAACAGACAATGCTGTACTGGTTAGCTGCCCAGATTCATTCAACATCTAAGCAAATAGATAGGTGTCATGGTGGTTAGCACTGCTGTCTTTCAGCACCAGGGATGCAGGTTTGATTCTAGCCTCAGGCAACTGTCTGTGCAGTTTGCACATTCTCCTCGTGTCTGCGTGGGTTTCCTCTGGGTGCTCCAGTTTCCTCCCATAGTCCAAAGATGTACAGTTTAGGTGGGTTGATCATGCTAAAATTGTCCATATGGGCAGGCTAGGTGGATTAGCCATGTGTATTTGCAGGGTTACAGGGATAAGGTAGGGGGATGGATCTGGGTGGGATACTCCTCGCAGTGTGGGTGTGGATTCAATGGGCTGAATAGCCTGCTTCCTAACTGTAGGAACAAATCAATTGACTGCAAGAATTTTTAACTTCACTAAAATTATCTCATATGTTGGTGTTTGTGGCAGTAATTTCTTGATATAAACGACAGCAAAATTATTTTCTATTGAGCATTCTGAACAATATTCATTGAATGTATTATCATTTAACTTCAATATCTTAATATTCTTGTATTATTTTGTTACTAGAAGAAGCTAAAAGGGCTAAGATCCTATGCAGAAAGTGTCAAATAATTTGAAAGTGGCAGAAGTAAAACAAAAATAGTGACTAGGTAATGTTTTGAAATCCACTTCATGTGTTAACTAAAATACTTCTCCTGATGACCAAGCTGTGTGCATCTGAGCTGATTGAGTTGTGTGAATGGTGCTTTGCTAAAATAAGTAACATCATCTGAGGAGTATAAAACCTCCTCCAGCAATATTTACTCAAGGACACTTTTAACACCATGAGAGATGAATGGCATGAATTAGAACTGACAAGGTGAGACAGTACTAAGTCATCATTGTGCAGATCATATTTCAATCCCTGGTTACAGTCTACATGATTGAGTGTCTGTATCTATGCTTTATTTATCTCACTTGTTCCTCCCATGTATGGGAACAGAACTTCCCCATGGGACTTTACAGCCATGATGTCCAGGGACACATCTGTTAAATATGGTGCAGTCTTAGCATATTGAGCCTCTATTTGTCCATTTGCCATTCTCAGTTTTGACACTACTAGAACAGTACCATTGCAAGATTCCTTAAATATTGCAGCTGAAGAAGACTGATGGTTGTTATCATGCCAGTCTGCCTCAGATTGATCAGGAAATCCAGAAGTCAATGCAAATGCAAGACCAGTCCTTGCCAATCCTTACACAACATGTGTAGAAAGTTGAATGACAGCTCAGTTGGGAGCACTCTAACTCCTGTGTTCAAATGTTGTAGATTTACCACTCGTTCCTTTTGTGTGACATAATGGTTCTGAAAGTGTCAATGTTGAAGCTGCTTTGGCTGGACCCAATCTGATGTGTAATAAAATCAGTTGGTGCAGGCCAGTGAGTTCTACACTCACCTTCACAGGGAGCAAATATATTCTGTACATCTCCTGAGAGTCCTCAGTAATTTGGCTAGACTAGTAATATAAACTACACTTATTGCTATCATGCAATAAACCAGCCTGTTAAATAAGACAAATAACTCTTCTGTTTAGACCCACCAGTGCTCCACCTTCTGCCACTGATCATTTGACTGGCCTCAGACGAAGGAGTATTGATAGCAGCAAATTATCACCCCAAGCCAAACACTGGCAGTGGCAAATACCACAGTCTCCCAGGGCCTAAAATCAATACTGATTGATCTCTTGCAATAATGAGGGAGGGCTACACAATCACAGATGCTGTTTTCTGAAAGAAATATTAATCTAAGATTTCCTTTTTTCTCTCAAGTGAATGAAAAGAAGAGCATGGGAATTATCCATGCAGTCCTGGCTAATATTTATCCCAAAATCAACAGCACAAAACATATTAAAACTGAAAGAAATGTGGATGCTGTAAGTCAAAAACAAGAACAGAAATTTCAGGAAAAGCTTACCAGGTCTGGCAGCATCTGTGGAAAGGAATCAGTTAACGTTTCAGGTCCAGTGACCCTTCTGAGGAAAGACTGTGGGTGCTGTAAATCAGGAACAAAAGCAGAAATTGTTGAAAAAGCTCAGCAGGTCTGGAGGCATCTGTGGAGAGAAATCAGAGTTAACATTCCTCAGAAGGGTCACTGGCCCCAAAATATTAACTCTAATTCTCTCCACAGACGCTGTCAGACCTATTGAGCTTTATGAACAATTTCTGTTTTCATTTCTCGAAAACATATTGTCTTGATGTTTTCACATTTCTGTCTGTGGGAGGTTGCTGTGTGCAGGTTGCATGTCCTACATTACAGCAGTGACTATATTTTAAAAGGACTTCATTAGCTGTAAATACTTTCAGACATACTGAGGTCATGACAGGCACAGGGTAGAGGCAAGCCTTTTTGTCTTGGATGTGTACAAATTATCACAATTCTTCTGCCTGAAATGATAAACCTCCCTTCATTTGTGCTTTCTTTTTTGAACTTGTGGATGCTGCACTTGTCATGCTCACAATAGAGCACTTTTGAATTCTGGTAATTTTATCATGGTGAAAATGTTGCTGAGCTTTCCCATCACCCTGTATTGTTTCTCATTTCACATCTGTCAGGTTGAGCGATGCAAGAATATTCCTGTGTGATCAACCATACAGTTAATCAGTATTTTTCAGCTTCAACGGCTTATTTTCAATGTATTAACATTTCCAATTAATTTTTCCAGCTTCACCATTAATCAAATTAAACATTCTCTCAAAAAAGGTCTAGCAATATCAACATGCATCATGTTTAATTTGACTTGACACAACTTATATTTTAGAATACTCTATGACTGCACTCTATAGATTGAATATGGGTTTGATCTTCCTGTTTACTGCTTATAATTTATTTTATTTTAATTTATTTTGATTATTGGGAATACTTCAGCAATATTGAGTAAAAGCTTACTTTTGTTGCCATAAGAAAATGGAGGACTAGCGAACACCCTCAATCTAGCACAAGAGAAGTTATCTTTCCTCGATTGCCAAATCACTCAAATAGGTTATAGTGGATTAGATTGTTTTTTGACACCATGAAAGATCTTCAGTGATCCATATATATTGATTCCACATCGCAGATGACAGGAACCCATCATGGAACAGAGTCTGTCTTTCTAAGGCTAACAAAACGATCACAGGAACAGACAGTACTAATAAAACAGAGCAGCAAAAATATAGACAGGCTTCTGAAAAAGAGCTTATGCTCAAAACATCAACTCTCCTGCTCCTTGGATGCTGCCTGACCTGCTGTGCTTTTCCAGCACCACACTTTTTGACTCTGATCTCCAGCATCTGCAGTCCTCACCTTTTTCTCACAGGAACAGTAACAGCTGCTCATTTAAGGTGGCATGGTGGCTCAATGGTTAGCACTGCTGCCTTACAGTGCCAGGAACCCAGGTTTGATTCCAGCCTCAGTTGACTGTCTGTGTGGAGTTTGCACATTCTCCCTGTGGCTGCATGAGCTTCCTCCAGGTGCTCCTGTTTTCTCCCACAGATTAGGTGAATTGGCCAAGCTAAATTGTCCATAGTGTTCAGGGGTGTGTAGGTTAGGTGCAATAGTCAGGGGAAATGTAGAATAGTGGGGGAATGGGTCTGGGTGGGATACTCTTCCGAGGGTCAGTGTGGACTTGTTGGGCCATATGGCCTGTTTCCACACTGTAGGTATTCTATTTAGTGTTCATATATTGCTGTAATAAGTGGAAAACCCAAATGGACAAGAACAGGAGGGAAAAGGTTGAGTGAAAACTTTTGATGCATGTCTAATAAAACTTTTCATAGAATTTTCAGTTATTGATGAGACAAACCATCTGATTTCTGCTCATTGTTAACAAACAACTTGGTTGAAACCAAAATCAAACTGAGATGAGGCAGGGGCCACAGACAACTTAAAAAGACAATACACTGTTTATTGTCAAACAGCTTTAACATAGATTTATTTTACGGTTTTATCAACAGATCATTCAAACCTGACTTTATCATTGTGAGGCAACATCCCTACAGCATGGCAGAAAATGAAGATTTCCGGAATATTATTATAGGATTTCAGTATGGTGGCCTTCCAAGTGTGAACTCATTAGAATCCATCTACAACTTCTGTGACAAGCCATGGGTGGTAAGTTCAAATAATAGGTGAAATAATTAATTTCATTCTTAAAAAACATTTAAATGAATTCAATGTTAAATATCAAAATTTCAAGGAACACATAACTTGGATTTTCATCAGAGACTTGGGGACTGTGAGTTGAGCCAATTCCTGAAGTAGCAATCTTGAGATCTGAATGAGCATACACACATGTGAAACTTACTCCTCAGGGAGTCAGAGTCCAGCTGAAATTGGAGCCAGTGTCTCCTGAATGAGGTGTGAACTAGGAACAAAGGTAAATGGATGTTGAGGTCAGTAGACTTGTCACATTGGCTCAGTTCTGTTCATGGCTATAGGGTACCTAGTTGTCACCACTAGCCAAACTGCAATAAATATCAAGGACCTGTGAAGGGTAAGTCCTCAACATTAGTGCCATCAGAACTTTATACTTCTATAAGTCTCTTGAGTGTTTTTCCCCCATTTTTAACATTATACATTTGTGCATATAATTACATTTAAAACCGCCCCATCTCCCCCACCCCTCCTGCCCCTCACCCATCCCTTGCTTTACATATTCAGCAGTCTCACTCATGAAGGAGGTGAGAGTGGAAATTGCAGGAACATGGACCATAATATTTCAATCTTCCCTACACTCAGGAAAGTGTCAAAGGACTTGAAAACTGCAGATGTGAAATATTTATTCAAGAAAGGTGATAAGGATAAGTCTACCAGTTACAGACCAGTCAGTCTAACATCTATGGTGGAAAAGCTTCTAGAAACAATTGTTTGGGATAGAATTAAACATCTGTGGCAGGGAAGCTTCTAGAAACAATTATTTGGGATAGAATTAGTAGCCAAACTAAAAAAAAGTAGGTTGATCAGGGAGAGCCAGCAAGAACTTCTAAAGTGGAAATCACATTTAGATAAGTTTTTATAATGGTAACCAAAAAGGTTGATGAAGGAAATATTGATGATGTGAGGCACATGACTTTCAAAAGGCATTTGATCCAATGTCTCATAAGACTTTTCAAACTCTCCTCTTTACCTATGCACCATGCCTTGTTGTACCCCACTCATTATATTCTGCCACTCTCACTCTCAGAAGGAAGTACATGCCACTGCTGGGATCTCCTAGAATTCTTGATGCCATCTTTAAAGCCCAGCCATGAACCCAGATAAGCATCGTCAATCTCAAACTTACTTTTTTATTCACACTACATTCACACTCTATTTACACTGCATAGTTTAGTGAAATGCCCCAGATGCCTGAAAGAAGGAAATTGGCACCCCTCTTTGCCAACAGAGACCAGATATCCTGTTTGTTGGGCTAGTGTAGCAGAGAATTCTTGTCTTCCCTTAAGGCTGACTGAGGAGATGATGCTACCAGACGATGCCAGCCTAGCCCGATGTTGCCACCTGGCTCAGTCCTGTTTAGGTGATCTGGAGAATTGCCCAGCAATTCCACAAGGTCAATAATCTTCTGCAGTCTGCCAGGCTAAGTGCCATCATCTTCCATCTGTTACTTCACGAGATAAGATGAATAGCAAAGGCCTTTTCTCTAGGGTAAGGGAGGCCATAATTTTAAGGTGAAAGGAGAAAGATTTAAGAGGAACCTAAAGGGCAACCTTTTCACACAGAGGGTGTTTTTTATGTGAAATGAAGTGCCAGAGAAAGTGATAGATGCAGATACAGTTAACACATTTAAAAGGCATGTTGACAGGCATTGTCATAGCTGTTTATTCTCGAAAATGTTTTGCATCCTCTGAGATATTGATAGGAATGAAAGCGTGAAATGTCAGAGGCAAATCCATAGAAGTGTTATTGACATCACTGACAATGAGATGTCTTTATTCTGTTTCAGTTTGCTCAGTTAGTAAGCATCTACAAAAGCATGGGCCCAGAGAAATTTCCACTGATTGAACAGGTCTTTTATCCAAATCATAAGGAAATGGTAAGTGTCATTCTAGTCTGTTCTACTTTGTTATGTGGGGAAGACAATGATAAGATTCTGAAACTAAAAATACACTGACTTCAGTATTCAGGTACAGCAAATGTAGAGGGTTTAAGAAACTGTATTTATAATAACGATAACCACAACGTGAAGGATTAATAAGGGTGGGGGGGTGGGGTCTCCTCAGACATTGTATACTACATTTGCTAAAGCTATTTCTTTTTGTTCTTTTATAATTGAAATGTAGGACTTCAAAATGTGGCCTTTAACAGACTTGTTATCTCATTAAAAATCCGATAAATCATTTCAAGACTCATTCAAAGCAATGAAAATTATTAGTTGCGCACACAATCAAATTTTTATATTTACACCATCTAAATGTTCCGTTATTATATGTTCATTAAGAATTATCTTCCTGATACTACAAGTAAATGAAATAATTCATTCTGTACTTCAGTATGCTATATTTATGGATACATGCAAAATCTATACTTCTAATTATTGGTATATTAGACTTCATTAATAATCACAAAATCACAAGCTGGAGTTACCTGTGTTGTGCTTTTATGACATGAAGTTGACATGCATGTCACAACACAAGCTGTCTGGTGTATGCTGTTTTCTCATATTGAAGGCAGAAGCCTGTCATGTGACTCATGAAGTAAAGCTGAGACTTGGACTAAAAGCAGCCAGAGGGAATTCTGCAAGTGAAAAATCATTATTGCTCATTCTGTGCTAAATTGTGCTGCTTGCTGAGCCACTAAATCTTGTAAAACCTGAGCACCAACACTTGCCATTATGTAAGAATTAACTGCTGACTATTCTGGGCAGGAAGTAAACTTAGTCAAAAAACAACATGGTAATGAAAACCTGGTAACCTGAACCAAAGCTGAAAATGTGTTGCTGGAAAAGTGCAGCAGGTCAGGCAGCATCCAGGGAACAGGAGAATCGACGTTTCGGGCATAAGCCCTTCTTCAGGACCTGAACCTGAACCAAAGCCAGGCCAGCTATAATATCAGAGTCTTATTAATGATTGAACATAGGAACAGAAGTAGGCCATTCAGCCTAATGAGCTTGCTCCACAATTCATAATCATGGCAAATCAAGCACATCAATCCTTTTATCCACACTAGCCCCATAACCCTCTACCCCATTGATAATCATTAGTTATCAACCTCTACCTTAAATATATTCAATGTCTGAGCTTCTAGAGCCCTTTGGGGTAAAGAATTCCAATATTCACTACCCTCTTAGTAAAAGAATTCTCATCTCAGTCCTAAATGACATCCCCCTTATTTCTGAATTGTGCCCCTGATTCTAGACTTCTCAACCATGGGATAATATCATACCTACATCTACCTTGTCTATCCCTTTAAGTATTCGGTAGATTTCAATGAGTCTACCTCTCATTCCTCAAAACTCTAGACTACTGAGTAAGTAGAACTGTTGCTTGATTGAGCCCTATTGAATGGGATGGGACTACTTGGATAAACAGTACTGGTTTACTCTGCACTCTGCACATAGCTAGTTAAATTCTAGAATTATCTATGGATAAATTCAGGAGCTGTAAGCCTCAGCGTATCAGCTTGTGCTTAAGTTTAATGAGCTTAAGGAAGTGGAGTGATTCTTACTAGGAAAGAGTATGCACTCCACATTTGGCAAACAGGAATTTTACTTAAATGAATTTCACATAGTTTTAAAACTAAAGTATAGCAACGAGTTTCCAACTTTTCTGATTTAAAGTTAATCAAAAATAAATTAAACATACACACTTAGATACTTCCAAAATAAAGCATGACTGAGGTCTCAGAAATACTACAGAAATCTCACATCACATTTATTAAAATGAATAAGAAAGCTTTTCGTTAGATATTTGACAAGATGGTATAATTCCTACAAAGCACAACAAACATCAAATGAGAATATTTTGTATCTTTATTTTAAAGCAGTTTATAAATGAGTACATTTCAAACTTATGTGGTTTGACTGAAAATGAAGGAGGAACTGCAAAGGAATTGGACTTAAATTTGAATATATTGTCAATTTCAGTTTTGTGCTTTTTTAACTGAATTTGAAGAAACTTTGAAATTAGTTAAATAATTAGATTGAATATTCTGATTAAAAAAAAATTTTCCCAGTTCCCTTTTGTACCTAGTAAGTTAAAGCAATCAAAAATTTTCAATGAGAAATTTATGGTATTTACAAGTATACAAGCTTGAAGGCTGATTCTTGGGGTCCCCACTAGTTATGATGTTCTATCCTTGTATTCATTCCCAGAATTTTTCAAGTGTACATAGTTTCTAATAACTATCTTTTTAAAAAGCGGTTAGAACCAGTATTTTGTGGGCCAAATAATTCGTGAACATCAGTTACTGGTCTTGCTACAGTAGGTGAATGATAAAACACTGAATTTCTTTTTTACACAACATATATCTGAGATAACTTAAGATCTAGCATGCATACATTGTGCTCAAGTATATGACATTTGGCTGTAGCCCCACTTTATCCTTTGTAGCGCCAGCGCAGATTATATTTTACCACAGGCAATGGGGCAAAGAATGCTAATAAGATCATCTGATAATTCATTTTATTTGGTACTAAACTTCTGAAAACAAACAATTTCCTTTTAATAGGACTCTGTCCCTCAAAAGGATTTTTTTTAAAAAATTGAATATTTCACGGGACAAAGGAAGAAACAGCCTTTTTTGATTGTTACCACTCATCATGTTCATTTGTCCTGATGTATCACACATAATGGCAGCTGATGTGTCCTTTGTGCTGTCAACCACATTTTAATATATTCTTGTATGTAGCACAGCCTCAAAAAAAAACAAATTTTGATTGTAATCTCATCACCATCAGTGCAAAAATTAAATTGTTGCACATTAGATTTTTAACCTTGATTTTCAAAAGTCTTGAAAAAGATAATTAATCCAGCATCATTCCTAATTACCAAGACATTTTTTTTCTTTCTAGTTCCACTGAGAACAGTTTTGATGTAAAACTTCACCAGTCAAATACAGAGCTGATATACTTTTTACAAGAAGTGTGGTGGTGGTTATGTTTCAGTTTGCCTCATGTGACAAAACCTATCATTGCAGCAGAATCTAGTGAGGGGCCATAACTTTTTTCATTCATTAGGGTAAGAGCGAACGAAGAAAGTGCTATGCTTCACATAGCAAATAAGAATGCAGTAAGCCAATAAAATGTTTGTATAAACAGAAGAACCTAGGGATCTTTGATACTGCTGCACCACCTGCAGCCGATGGAGAAACACAACTTTTGTGGGGTGAAGGGAGATTCAGGGTTCGCTGTAATAGATATTCTCATTCGCACTGGCTGATCCTTCTCCGCACCAGTGACAGAAACCATCATCTCTCTTCATGCAGACATTGTACTTTGCCTGAGATCCAGCTGGGGTCTTCTCAGTTGCCAGGTCAGTCCAAATGCACTGGTTCTTTGCTGGAGAAGAGCATGGTAGGCTGTGGCAGCTGACAATCTGAAGAACAGAAATATAAAAATGCTGTTGTGAAAGTGTTTTACAAACAAACATCAATTCAGATTATTGATGACTTACACATATAATACTTGTGGAGTAAGGTTGAGTTTATTCAAAGTTAAACTCTGGAGAGTCTGAAATTCTGTTCATTTTGGGTTTATGAATTACAGGACAACGTCGATTATCCAAATGAAACAGGCAGGGAGTACTTTATTTGGATAATGTTTTTACAGGACCTTGACATCTTGTTCAGATAATCCAAAATTTGGACAATTGATGTTTGGATAACCGAGGTTGTACTGTTGTTTGGTATCTCCAGTATATCAGCTAATAAAGAAATCAGGAACCAGTTGCTATTATACAGACCTAGGTGTCTAATGAATTAAACTGATTTATACAAACAATTTCAATCGAAAGGTTAAAAATCGATTATAATTGTGCTGACAGTAGTACAAAGGCTATTACATTGCACCAGAATTGTACTAGTGCAAGGAATACAAGAGTTGTGAGGCTATGATGGAGTTGTATAGAACATTAGTTAGGCCACAGCTGGAGGATTGTTTGTAGTTCTGGTCATCACACAATGGAAAGGATGTGATTACTCGGAACAGGATATTGAGAAGATTCATCAGGGCGTTGCCTGGGCTGGAGCCTTTATGTTGTGAAACAAGACTTCATAGACTAGCCTTGTTTTCCTTGGAGCAGAGAAGGCTGAGGGCACTAGATTTAGGTCTACAAGACTCTGGGAGGCAGAGATGGGGTCAGTAGGAAAAAACCTTTCACCAGAGTAAAGGGGCCAAATACTCAGGGGCAGAGATTCAAGAGGCAAGAGGCTTGGGAGGTATTTAAGAAGGATATTTTTTCCACCAAGAGAATGGGTATCTGGAGCTCACTGTCTGAAAGTTAGAGACAGGACCCATTACAGTGTTTAACAAATATTGTAGATGATCCAGTGAAACACCAGAGTATACAAGGCTATAATGCCGGGAACAACAATTGGCATTTGCCATGGAGGGGACAAATCAGCCAGGGTTTCTATCCCTGATTGCTATTGGTAATCCTGGGTGAAAGCACACTTTTCAAGTGAGGACAGAATTATTTGCCTTGTAATGGCCTCTGTAATACTTGTCATCCTTCACTGTTTCTGCTCACATTAAGGAGCGCTGCACTGTACTGAAATGTCATTAGTTCCCAGAACAGTTCCACTGTAGCAATTCACTGCCATATAGAAAGAGGTGTTGGGGGGAAAATAAAGAAACAAGAAGATGGAAAAATGTCTCAGAAATTTGACTTACTTGACAGGAGCAGCCTGTTTTGTATTTGTTCCACTTCAGGTTCCGTTTTTGCAATGAAGTTAAATCATCCCATGGGACAATCCAATTACAAATCCCAATATGAACTTTTCCCTGAGTATCAAGTTGGCCTAAAGCAAGAGAAAAAGTGTTCCTATTTAATACAGGAAGGGGCAAAAATTGCAATCAGCTCCTCTTGGAGCTACATTAGACATAGGTTTGAAATGTAAACTTGGGAATCCAAAGTTGTAGCACTTTCAAGACTAAAGTCCAGTTTTAAAGTAAATGCTAAATACTGCAGATGCTGGAAATCTGCAACAAACACAGAAAATGCTGGAGAAGCACTGCGGGTCTGGCAGTAGCTGTGGAGAGAGTGAAACCCAGAGTTAATGTTTCAAATCTGGTTGTTCAATTCTTCAGTTCTTTCCTCTCTCCTCCAGCCCATCCCCTGTCCAGTTAAATCATTCACTTTGGTGAAATCACGGGAGATCTGAATTAAAAGCAGAAAAACTGGAAAAACTCAGCAGGCCTTGCAGCATTTATGTAAAGTGAAACAGTGTTATTTTTTCCAGTCTAACATGACTTTTATTCTTCAGTTCCAAAGAAATTGTGCTTTTCTCTCTCTGAAGATGCTTCCAGACCTGCTGAGTTTCTCCAGACCTTCTTTATTTTAATTTCAAATCTCTAGCAAATACAGAACTCTGCTGTTATCACAGGAAATTTGGCTGTTTTAAATGTAATATAAACAACTGCATTCAAACTATGAAACTTGTCCCACTAAGTTCTTATCTTACCTGTTATGAGGTACTGAATACTGAGTTTGAGCTCTACACCACATGCAGCAGAGCTAGAAGCTGTGTAGACATATTCCACCATTTTCTTCTTTTCAAATCCTTCATAAATCTGGTAAAGGTTTCAACATTAATTCTTTTAGAACAAAGCTGCATTATCATAATCAAAAATTTCACTTGAACACTGAACTTGTGAAATTACACCAAATCTTCATGAGAAAAGCTAGTTTTCTAATTAATAACTGCAGTTTCCTACATGAATAATTGTTGCAAAACTCATGTTCATTGTGGAGTTGTTTACATTGTTCGGGTTCCTGAGAGGAATTGTATGGATATAACAGTCAGTCCATGCATTAGAGCGATCTTTGCAGTAAATTACTCAAATATAATTATGTTTAATATTATTCAATATCAATGTCTAAGACTTAGTTAATTAATTAAATATATTGCTGTGATATTATGACAAATATGTTTTTATTAAACATTCGTTCGTAGGATGTAAGCATTGCTGGCAGAATTTATTGCCCATCCCTAATTAAGAGTCAACAACTTTGCCACGAGTCTGGAGTCACATGTAGGTCAGATTTCCTTCCCTAAAGCAATGGTGAACCAGATGGGTTTTTATGACAATCAACAGTTGTTCCACAACTACCATTAGGCCAGCTCTTTATTTCAGATTTTATTAAATTTAAATTTCACCATCTGCTATTAAGGAAATTGAATCCAGTCCCCAAATCATTGGCTGTGGTTTCAGATTGCTTACTTAGTGGCATTACCACTACAGCACTTGTAGGTTGGTAAGCTCAGTTGCCTGAATGGCTGGTTTGTGATGTTAATAGCATGGGCTTAATTCACACACTAGCTGAGATGATCATAAGAGGGGCTCTTCTTCTCAACCTCTCTCCTTGCCTGAGGGATGGTGACACTCATGTTAAACCACAAGCCCGTCGTCTTTCTCTATATTGAAGGAGCAGCCCAATGGTCCATTAGGACTATGGTGACTTTATACAACAGGAAAATAAACCTTCAGTAAACTTTTTTACATAGTGATAATGCAGAAATTTATTGTGGAAATGGAAAGATCAAAGAACATCAAAAGAACTACTTCTAATGAGTTGTGGTAATTTTGGCAAATTATAAAGTCATAGAGATGTACAGCATGGAAACAGACCCTTCGGTCCAACCCGTCCATGCTGACCAGATATCCCAACCCAATCTAGTCCCACCTGCCAGCACCCAGCCCATATCCCTCCAAACCCTTCCTATTCATATACCCATCCAAATGCCTCTTAAATGTTGCAATTGTTCCAGCCTCCACCACTTCCTCTGGCAGCTCATTCCATACCCGTACCACCCTCTGCATGAAAAGGTTTCCCCTTATGTCTCTTTTATCTCTTTCCCCTCTCACCTTAAACCTATGCCCTCTCGTTCTGGACTCCCTGACCCCAGGGAAAAGCCTTTGCCTTCACACTATCCATGCCCCTCATTTTGTAAAGCTGCATAATGTCACCCCTCAGCCTCTGACGCTCCAGGGAAAACAGCCCCAGCCTGTTCAGCCTCTCCTTATAGCTCAAATCTTCCAACCCTGGCAACATCTTTATAAATCTTTTCTGAACTCTTTCAAGTTTCACAACATCTTTCCGATAGGAAGGAGACCAGAATTGCATGCAATTTTCCAACAGTGGCCTAGCCAATGTCCTCTACAGCTGCAACATGACCTCCCAACTCCAGTTCTCAATATTCTAACCAATAAAGGAAAGCATACCAAACGCCACCTTCACTATCCTATCTACCTGTGACTCCACTTTCAAGGAGCTATGAACCTGCACTCCAAGGTCTCTTTGCTGTCCACTACACCTCCAATTTTGATGTCATCTACAAACTTACTAACTTGTACCTCTTATGCTCGCATCCAAATCATTTATGTAAATGACAAAAAGTAGTGGACCCAGCACCGATCCTTGTGGCACACCACTGGTCACAGGTCTCCAGTCTGAAAAACAACCCTCCACCACCACCCTCTGTCTTCCATCTTTGAGCCCGTTCTGTATCCAAATGGATAGTTCTCCCTGAACCAGCACAGATGTTGGAAATTATAATTGAATTATAAATATGGAAATTATATTTTGAAGGCAAGGTATAAAGGGTATTGTAGCCAATGTAAACATCTAAGATAAAAAAGAACAACAATGATTCCTGAAAGTCCAAATAAAAAAAAACACACAGGTAATGCTATAAATTCACAGCTGGGTCAACTATCATTTCATCGAAACAATGAGAGTTACAATTTGGATGGGATTCTTTGTCAGAACATTAACCTGTCTTTGTCTATAAGCCACTGGCATTTTCAAAGTTTTCCATTTTCAGTTTATATCCAAAGGCCCATTCTGTTAGCCAGAGTCTTTAACCTTTACTTACCTTTTCTTGCTTTACTGCATATTGGATCGTATAAGGTTCCATGTTGTTAGAAGAAACCAAACTTTTACTAGTGACCGATACTCGTATCACTATTAAAAACAAAATAAGAGAGAATATTATCCTAACATAACATGTGAATAAACAGGCAGGATATTTAAGATGATTTGTAACAGAGTTGTAATACAGTGTAACAAGAAAAGTTTCCAATGATGCAGCTTTTGTTGCTAGTTTTAATTTTATTCGTAGGAAAAGTTTTCAGTTTATTCTCGCATAATTCAAAGGTCCAACTGCTAATGGTGAGGATTTTCCTTATGAGAAAGAATATGTCATATTAATCTGTCATGCCAATGGTATCCCGGAACAGTTGAAAATAATTCTGCACTTTTAACTCTGTTTAGTTCCTCTGTGTTCAGCCGCAGTTGCTTCCATCCACTAAATCTATAATCAACAAAGCTCATCAAAAATTAAACAGTAACTTCTATAGTTGGGAGTACCAATGAATATTCATTAGGTGTAGAAAAATGTAACATTTTTATGTTTTTGGAGAGTAGCAGATCGAATCAATGCAAAAGCACAATGGTTTTGATTTTCATTATGAAGTTGGAGATGCAGAACTGGGAGAAATTCCAGGTCTACAAATCTGACAATTAACAATGGCTGCCTGCACTCCGGAGTTTTCATCTGGGTTCTGACGAAGAGTCATATTGGGCTTGAAATGTTAAGTCCGCTTCTTTCTGTAGAAATGTTGCCAGACCTGTTGAGTTTCTCTAAGAATGTTTTGGGGCAAGAAAAATCGTTCGACAACATGGATCCTTTGAAAAATGCCAAAGCTAACCATCTTTCTGTCAACTGCTTAATGCCCAGATAAGGTGTATGCTGCACCCATTAGTCCAACATAATCATAGTCAGGGATTTACAACCACAGCAGATCCTTGATGCAGAAAGCCTCCCACCTGTATTTGGCCAGAGTTAAGTGCACTCACCTGAAAGGCCTGTTGGAAACAGAATCAGCCATGCGAAAAGATGTCCAAGGTGCCTGCCAGATGTTTACTGTGATTGTTTTTTCAGGATTTGGCAGTTGCCATTTTGAATTTCAAGGTGTAGCTCATGTATAACAAATGAAAATGCAACATCTTGTCATATAGAATGTATCTAGTCCTCAGTGCAAGGCTGCTTAATTCAGATTGTATAATAGTGGTTCACCATCACCTTCTCAAATGCAATTAGGGATGAGCAATAAATACTGGTGTAGCTAGGACTGCCACATCCTATGAAAGAAACAAAATCTAGCAATTTTGGAATTTTTAGTTCTATCTTTTCATGTTGTCCTATTTATATTGAATAATCCGGTTATCTGAATCAAGCATTTTTTCAAGTCAAGAAACGAATAGTCGGACATGAGCTCCAATTTAAACACCTGTTTTAATATCCTGAGAATCCATATTAATTATAGACCAAAACTATACATGAGGTAAGAGTAATAGCTGAAGATATTTTCAGGAATGGACCTAATACGAATTCATCCAACAAGCTGTGGTTGCCAGACATGCACTCCCTTTTCTCTCACCAGCTTTGGAAAGCTAAAAGTCACCCAGTCTCTGCATGAAGCCAGCCAGCTGCTTAGTCCTGCATTTTGGAAGAGGCAGCAGAAACTGGCATTTGGGGGATGGGGGGGACGGGGGGTGGGGTTGGCGGTGATAGTGTCAGTTGTGGAATCAATCCTCATTAGATCAGAGAAAATGTTCATCCTTCCACTCAGCTGGGTAACTATCCCATCAGGATTTTGATATGATGAATTCTCCCAGTATTAGACATTGCATCAAGATACTGCAGTAAGTGTTCCTGACAGGCACAGCTTGGGTGTATTAGGAATCCAGCTGCATCTGGTGTATCATACATTTTACTATAATTAATATTCTGCTGCTGTTACTTAGTGCTTAACCCTTGTTCTGTGCTGTCAATAGAATACTCCTGATGATAGTTAATGTATAATGGGAGAGAACTGAAAGCCAATCCTACAATTACATGATATTAGCATCTTTACAGCAGAATATTTAAGATGAAAACAAATACACTTTATGTTTAATCTTGTTGGTAAAATTGCTTTGTGGACAGACTGAATTTTTTTAAAAATCAGACTAACATTCACATTCTCTGCTGGAAAAAGTCTATTTCTTATTTGTAATTTCTTTGCTTGATGAAAGAAAATGTTACTTTTCAGCCTTCTTCTGTATGCAGATTAACTCATTGTACAATTCAGTCACAGGTACAATGCAGCCAGATGCAAAGAGGAATACTATTTCATAGTTCACCCCATTGCTACCTAATGTCTGTTTCTCTCAGTATTTTAATCTGTCCTGCTGCATAATAACAGCCTGTTTTACTAAGTGTAAACTATTGATTTACAAAATGAAAATAGAATTACAAATTGAGGCGGCATGTAAATTTTACCTAAAATGTTTAAATTAAACCAATTTTATTGTTTTGAATTCCAGATCAGCAATTTAATTTGCATATCTGCAAACTCACAAATGCAAAACAGTCTAATCTTTAATTAGTCATGTTTAAAATTCCTAGGAACCAGTGCTATAGAAATCATAAGGAGGCTGACAGGAGAATAACAGAGATCAGACTGAGACACAACATAAAAGGGTAATATCCCAATGTAGCCTACATACCTGATACAAACAAATATACACAATAATGTGATTTGTAATGGAGGAAGAATCTTTACTTAATCAAAGATCTATTTGGTTTTGTCTATTAGATGGCAACTGAATGGCCTTGAAATTCAACAATAGTATTTACACTTTTACCTTTCAAACCTTTCCTTGACAAAAATATATTCTCCATCCTCCTTTCCTTGCAAACTTAGTCCTTTTCTCTCCATAATCCTGGAACATCTTGTTTCCTTCTTACTTTCATGTCTGAATCTCCCATTATTCTATTTGAAGGTCTTCAGTTAGGTTTTCATCCTCCTAACAATATCGAAATGACAATAACCAAAAACACACATAATACTATCTGTAACTGTGATCATTGTATGTAGTCCTTCCTCTGTCTCTTTTACTCCTTTGCTTTCTTTAACACAATAGATGATATGATTTTGTCCTTGCCAGTTCCATAGAATTGATCTTGTTTGGCCCCATTTATCCCTCACAATCAAAATTAAAAAATCTCCAAGAATGTTCCCAGACTCTAGCTTAGCTCCACACTATCATCCCAGTTTCCTGTATTGTTCAGTCCCCATTTTGAGCTACACACTGAACCTCGATGACATTATTTGAAACCATGCTATCAAATTCCTGATATAATCCAATAACATCCAGGTCTGTCTTTCACCCTCTCTCTCAATTTCCCTCCAACCCTTCACTGCTACTGTACTGTAAGGCTACTTGTGAATATTCAGTTTTGACTGAGCTACAGCCTTGTCCAATTAAGCTTGTCTTCAGGCCCCACCACAAATGCCATGCCTCACCACTAAGGCCATCACTTCCATATTTGCAGTTTTGGCATTCTGTCCTATGGAGCTGAGTTTCCTATTTTACATCCATTCCATCACAAAAACATAACACATGAGCTCAGTTTATCGGCTGCTGAATCTCAATTCATATCATTACCACTACAATTATTCCAATTGGATTCTGGCTGGTCCCACATCAATCATTACATATAAACTTCATTGTGACCAAACTCAGCAAGCTGCCTCTGATTATCCTGCACCAAGCTATGCCATTACTGACCTAAAAAAGATCACCTATACAGTGTATTCAAAAAGACGGGTACCCAATGAACACAGTCCGCAGATTTCTCAGCAACAAGCCCAAACAAGGAGACAAAACGCGTCCAGAAACTCTAGCCACTCTCCTCTACATCAAAGACATCTTGGGAATGACTGCCAGACTACTCAGACCCCTTGGCATTCATGGTAACCCACAAACCCACCAACACACTAAAACAGCAGCTATTGAACTTGAAAGACCCCATACAGACAACAAGCAAAACTAATATTATTTACAAAATACCGTGTAAGGACTGTAACAAACACTACATTGGACAAACAGGCAGAAAACTAGCCACCAAGATACATGAACACCAACTAGCCACAAAAAGACATGACCCTCTCTCACTAGTATCCTCACATACGGATGAGGAAGGACACCACTTCGACTGGGACAATACATCCATCCTAGGACAAGCCAAACAAAGACACGCACGAGAATTCCTAGAAGCATGGCATTCCAACCAAACTCTATCAACAAACACATCGAGTTCGACCCCCATCTATCACTCCCTGAGAAAAGGAACGGGAAGTGACTTCACCACAGGAAATGACATCACAAACCCAAAGAATCCCAAACGTATAAATAGAAAGCAGGAATTATCAACAGTGTTTTGCCCGGAGGCCCACTGAAGATGTTACCTAGTAGGGTGATGAAACGTCTAGAAATGAAACTTCCAGCTCAGCAAGCAAACCTACATCCAGAACTTCAACTTGAGCTACAAATCTTCTCAAAACATGCTATGACCTACACTGTCTTTCAATTCACCAATACCTTACATTTAAAATCCTCATGCTTATGATTAAATTGTTTCATGCTACAGTCATTGGAACCAGGCAGATCTCGTTGACTAGGTAATCCTTGATTAGGGTTGTTAACCTAGTCCAAAAAGTCTACCCTGGTTGACCAAGATAAACAGTGCATTCAGAATCATCTCAGTTCAGAGGACTATCTCCAAGCTGGCTGGCTGGCTTGCAAGTAAAGGGTGACAGGATACTGACTTTTGTGCAGTTACTTCACATGGACTCACCCCTTCTGAATTCTGTAACGTTCTCATTCATCACAAACCCGACATTCCTAAAATTCTAATCTCATGTCTCTTCTCCCAAACTTTTTCCTTTTCTCCAAAATCCTGGAACATCTTGTTTTCTTCTAACATAATGTCTGAATCTCCCACTATTGAAATGACAATAAACAAAGTCACAAACATTGGTCTGTAACAGTGATCATGGTGCATAGTCCTTCCTGTTTCTTCATAGCAACCATATCTGCAGCCACCTTGTCCACTCTTTGGAATTCCTCCAATTGACCTTTCCACCATTTTCTCATACTTTTTTCTTAAATTCCACTCTTCATATTATCAGTTTTCCTTATTTTCCTTTCAAACTATAATGAAATGAGAGCAGATTTTGTCTTGTTTGAGACTGACAGCAAATTTGGGAGATAATTATATGCTGTGTTAAATTTGGAAAGTCAGAATTGCTGTCAGTGGTTCCACCCTTCTCCATACTGAATTCTTTCCCCACCTCCCCATTGAAGTCAATGGTAATCAGGGAACACTGTCCATTGGTGATTTATACCTAACATAAATGAAGGTGACTTTAGCTTTTAGAGGCCAATTATCTCAGCTACAGGATATCTCTGCAGGGGTTCTTCAGATTTAATATCTTCTAATCAACCTGTTCAGAGACATTATTGCTCACTTCTGGAGTAGGTGGGGCTTGAAACTGGGCCTCTTGGATCAGAGGTAGGGTTACTACCTCTGCACCACAAAACCCAGTTTCTCAAGGTAGCACATGAGGCCTTATCATCTTCATCAATAACCATCCCTCTAAATGAGGTCAGAAAAGTAAAGTTTACTGATATGTTCTAGTAACAACTCCTTAGATATTGGAATGATCTGCGTCTGTACAGAGCAAGACCTGGACAACATTCAACCTATCACCTTCATCTCCTCCCCCACTCACCTATTGTACTCTATGCTACTTTCTCCCCACCCCCACCCTCCTCTAGCTTATCTCTCCACGCTTCAGGCTCTCTGCCTTTATTCCTAATGAAGGGCTTTTGCCCGAAACGTCGATTTTGCTGCTCATCGGATGCTGCCTGAATTGCTGTGCTCTTCCAGCACAACTGATCCAGAATCTGGACAACATTCAGCCTTGTGCTGATAAGTGGAAGTGACAATTGAGTCATATTAAGCCTGAAAATTCTTACAACATGAGAAAAAAAATCTAATCACCCACCCTATTGACATTCAATGGTATTTACCATTACTGAATCAAGCACTATTAATTTCTCTGGAGTGCTGCTTTCCAATGACCAAAAACATAACTGGGCCTGCCAGTGGGTGCAGATACCAATTGTAAGCTGCAAATACTGCAGCATGTAACTCATCTTCTGATTCTCCTAGGCCTGTTTTTACAAGATCCAAGTGAAACAGGTCATTTGCCCTCTTGCACAAACGAGTACTCAAAAAACCTGAGAATATCCAAAACAAAGCCATTTAATCAGCACCCAATCCATCAGCTTAATCAATCACCTCCTCTCCCTCTGATACACAATGGTAGCAATGTATGCTATTTACAAAATGTACTGGAGTGATTCCAAAAGCTCCTCTAACAAGGGTCTTCCAAACCAGCACTCTATCATCCAGGGAGAACAAAACAGAAGAATTCTTTCTTCACATTTAGGGGCTAAGGGTTAGCACTATTGCCCATTTCTGAATGCCCTGGACAAGGTGGTGGTGGTGGTGCACTGCCTTCTTGAACTGTTGTAGCCAATTTGGTGTAGGCACACCAACAATGCTATTAGGGAGTGATTTGCAGGATTTGACCCAACATTAAAGAAATGGTGAAGGATTTCGAAGTCAGAATGGTAAATAGCTTGGAGGGCAACTTGCAGGTTGTGATATTGCCATTATCTGCTGCCCTTGTTCATCTTAGTAGTAATTACTGTGGATTTAGAAAGTGCTGTCTAAGAAACCTTAGTACACACTGTTGCACTGAGCATTGGTGGTGGAGAGAGTGAGTGTTTGTGGATATGATGCCAATCAAGTGGACTGCTTTGTCCTGGATGCTATCAAATGTTGTTGGAGCTGCCTTCATCCAGGCAAGTAGGAAGTATTCCATCATACTCCTGACTTGATCTATAGGAACAGTGCCACCTCATCATTCCTTTTCAAGTCACACATTTTCTGATTTGGAAAGGTAGTCCTATTTCTGCTAGATTGGTCCTACAGTAGGTGATAAAACAGCCAGCACAAAGGAAAAATCTACTGGACCTTGTGTTCCCCAATCTACATGTCACAAGTACATCTGTCTGTGATAATTTTTGGTAGTGCCCACCTGTCCTAAGTGGGATAGATTTCAACAGATCTAGCAACTCAAAACTGAGCATCTATGAGGCATTGTGGGACCATTGACAGCAGCAGAGTTGTATTTGCTGCAGTCTGTAACCTCTTTGTCTGATATATATCTCACTGTGTCTTTACTATCAATCCAGGGACTAACTCTGGTTCAATTGAGGAGGGTCAAAATGCATGCCAGCAGCAGAAGCAAGCATACCTAAAAATGAGATGTCATCCTGGTGAAGGTACAATGCATTACCATATACATGCCATAGAGTGGAAGCAGAATCCCAAACCCAAAGGATCAGATCAAAGTTTTGTGGTCCAACCACTTCTAGTCATGAATGCTGTCTGATCGTTAAATGACTAGCCAGACAAGGGATGGAATTACCAGCTCCCAGAGATGGCAAACCTAGAGGCATGAAGGCCATGGTGATCTGTTATGTCACCATTCTAATACCTAATGAAGTGCCCTCCAGCCTCTACAGATTTAAGATATGGACAGTAAAGTCTTTATCTAGTTAATTAAGGACCACGTAAGGTCCTCAAGCCATTGCTGCTGGGATTAATCCAGCTGCAGAGTGACCTATTGCCATGCAGCAATCCCAGTAGCTGCTATCCTGCAGGAACCTTGTCATTTCAGCTGCCCTGCGATTGACTGCATTCCTTGTTTGATGTTGTCATGAATACTGGCATCTTGGGAAACCCTTGACTTGGTACAAGATTCAAAATCGCCTCAAGGAAAGAAGGTCAATACACAAAGATCACTAGATCTTTATGTGCAGCGTTGTTAGAGGTCAACAATTAATGATTTGCTATTAACCACAACATCTAGGTCACAGAGTAATGCAGCTCGGAAACAGATCCTTCAGTCCAACCAGTCCATGCTGACCATAATCCCAAACTAAGCTCGTCCCACCTGTCTGCTCCTGGCCTATTTCGCTCCAAATCTTTCTTATTTGTGTATTTATCCATATGTCTTTTAAATATTGTAAGTGTACCCACATTCAACACTTCCTCAGGAAGTTCATTGCACACGCAAACCACTCTCCGTGTAAAAGATTTGTCCCTCATGTCTTTTTGAATCTCTCTCCTCTCCCCTTAAAAAAATGCCACTTCGTCTTAAAATCTCCCATCCTAGGGAAAATACAGCTACTATTAACTCTATCGATTCCTCCCATTATTTTATAAACTTCTATAAGGTTGCCCCTCAACCTCCTATGCTCCAGTGAGAAAAGTTCCAGCCTTTCTTTATAACGCAAACTTTCCATACCCAGCAACATTCTGATAAATCTCTTCTGAACCATCATAGTATTTGTAGTTAGGAAGGAAAGTCAAAAACTATTGATAATTTGTGTGGGCTAGTTCGAGTTGTTGAGATTACTGTCAGCTTTATAGTTAAAATCATTAAAGGGTCTCAAATGTAATGACTAATTTATTCAAACACTAAGAAAGTGTTCGCTAAAAGTGTTAGCTATTTTTCAATCAATTGTGCCATTTGAAACCAGTGGGTGGCCAATGGCCAGTAGATTTCCTACCTTTGAGGAATAAGATGGAATCTAGTAAATGGAAGGCAAGCAAGCGTTTGCATCACTTTATTTTGGGAAGGCCCATCACATTCTGCACCACTCAGCAACTTGACAGCCAAGTGGCAGGGATATCTTAACCTGCCCATCTACAGATGCAGGGATCTCAATTGAATGGGAGCACCACCAGGGAGGCAGTGGCTATAGCTGGTACAACACACACTAATGAAGCCTGGATTGCAGATCAGAGGTGAGTGATGACAGAAGGTGGTTCTCAGAATGAGAGAGGGGTTGGCAAGAGATCCCGCACCCACTGCAGGACCCATTAACAGCGGAACAAAAAAGGTGTTTGCTTGTTGTCCTCCTCAAATGGTGAGTCATTGCCTGGTTCTGGGTTAATATTATCAGAAGTAGAATTAGGCCCTTATATGAGCATTCATTGCCCACTTAATGACCTTGAGTGGCTGTGATGTTGAGAGGACTTCCTGCCACAGACTGAATTGGAATGGAGTCAGGAAGGTTGCAGATTGCTTATCCTCTGCCACTTTATCTGCCTCAGGGCAGAGCACAATCTCTGCAACATAGTTTCTGCTCTCTGTCTCTGGCATACTCTATTTTATCCAGTAATTAATCCATAAGTAATCAGTGCAATTTAAAAGATGGAACATTGGTGGAAATGATTTTTGTTGGTGATTATCTGCAGATGAACAGAGGATCATAGATGGCTTTGGGAAATCTAATAATTTTTTATAAAAACCCCATGAACTTCAGCCGTTCTAAATGAGGTACGAGTTGAGTATTTACAAATGTAAAGCATTTCAACAAATACTAAATAGATATTTTTCAAACTATCTTAAAAATATCAAGGACTAAAGCAACCGAGTATCTGCTGCTAGGACCTTGGACCAGATTCTCACTCCCTCATTGGGGAGCAGGGGTTGGGAAACTTCCTGCCCCTGCACCTGCTTCTGGAGAAACTCACTAAATGAGATGATCTGCAGTGGGTGAGAGTGCAATGCCGGATGGAATGAACACAGTTCGGACATGGCCACAGATTCAGCTAAATACCACGATAGGCTGATTAAAAACCCACCTGATTCTTTGTTGAAGTTCTTTTTAAATTGTTAGACCCTATAGACCTAATTACTTATGCTTGAAGCATCGATTCTCCTGCTCCTTGGATTAGATTAGATTAGATTACTTACAGTGTGGGAACAGGCCCTTCGACCCAACAAGTCCACACTGACCTGCTGAAGCGCAACCCACCCAGACCCATTCCCCTACATTTACCCCTTCACCTAACAATACGGGCAATTTAGCGTGGCCAATTCACCTAACCTGCACATTTTTTGGATTGTGGGAGGAAACTGGAGCTCCTGGAGGAAACCCACGCAGACATGGGGAGAATGTGCAAACTCCACACAGAGAGTCGCCTGAGACAGGAATTGAACCCGGGTCTCTAGCGCTGTGAGGCAGCAGTGCTAACCACTGTGCCACTGTGCCACCCTTAACCACTGTGGCACCATGCCACCCTTAACCATTGTGCCACCGTGCCACCCTTGCTGCCTGACCTGCTGTGTTTTTCCAGTGCCACACTTTTTGACTCTAATCCCTCATACACCCATATAACTCATGCTTCCTAACCATTCCCAAAGCCCCACCCATGATAACCAATACTTCCCAACTACTCTAATGTCCATCACATCCCCCATGCTAATTAAGTCATTATCCACCATTGACAGTCCTTAGCGTCATAGGGTTGCATAGTTTGAAAACAGACCCTTCAGTCCAATTTATCCATGCTGACCAGATATCCTAGATTAATCTTGTCATATTTGCCAGCATTTGGCTCCTATCCTTCTAAACCCTTCCTATTCATATACCCATTCCTTTTAAATGCATACACCAGTTCCTCTGGCAGCTCATTCTATACACACACCACCTTGTGTGAAAAAGTTGCCCCTTAGGTTCCTTTTTAAATCTTTCCCCTCTCAACTTAAACCTATGCCCACGAGTTTTGGACTCCACTATCCTGGAGAATATGTCCCGACTATTCACCCTATTCATTCCCCTCGTGATTTTATAAACTTCGATAAGGTCACCCCTCAAGTTGAGTTGAGATTAACAAAAATAAAGATTTAAATCTATTATAAGCTTCAGCACAATTTTAAAAATCCTCTGATATTCTTGAAAGCCTGTCAAAACATGTATATCTACTTAAGTATTTAATTCCTTTTAAAATAACAAACTGTTAAATTCATAACAAAAAAAATTGCTGGAGAAACTGAACATGTCTAGAGAGAAAATATGTTTCACATTTTGAGACCTGTGACCCTTATTCAGAACTAAATGACATAATGATAACCCTTGGTGTACTGTTAAGAAACAGCTGATCCACCTGCTAGATCAGATTTTTTTTCCAATTATCACTAACTCAGGCAGCCTATTTTTAATTTGTTTTAAAGAGCTGGGGAATTAAATAACTTCATAATTTCGTCATTTTTAACCTCTCACTGACACATTCAGGTTTTAAGAAAAATCAGTAGACTAGGGACTTGAATAACTTTACACCTTGGATAATGCAACAGAACTTTCAGGAGTATTTACAAATATTTTAAAGGTCATGAATCCCACATTGTTGATTAAGGACCTTGTTGCAGAAAAAATGGTGTCTATTTGAAATCTGCACAGAGTTCAAAAGGCCCTGTTACGTTTAGATGTCTCTCATATGAGTCATGCCCCAAACCGTTTCCCCAGCAGGAAAATGCAATTTAGAGCCATAGAATCTTGCAGCATGGAAACTCTTCAGTCCAACCAGTCCACACTGACCATGTTCTCAAACTAAAGTAATCCCGCCTGCGCTTGGCCTGTATCCCTCCCAGCATTTCCTATTCATGAACTGATTCATGTGTCTTTTAAAAGTTGGAACTATAACTGTATCCACCACTTCCTCTGGCAGTTCATTTCATACACAAACCATTTTGCGTAGAAAAAAAAGTTGCCCTTCATGTCTTTTTTGAATATTTCTCCTCTCACCTTAAATATACCACAAGTTTTAAAGTCCCCTACCCTAAGGAAAGAAACCCTTGTCATTCATCTTATCTATGCCGCTCATGATTTTATAAAAATCAATAAGGTCACCCCTCAACTTCCTACTCTCGACTGAAAAAAAATCCCAGCCTTTCCAGTCTATTTTTATATCTCAAACCCTCCATTCCCAGCAACATGCTGGTAAATCTTCTCTGAAGCCTTTCCAGTTCAATAATATCTTTTCTATAACAGGGTGACCAGAATTGCACACAGTAGTTCAAAAGAGGTTTCACCAACGTCCTGCAAACCTTAACATGATGTCCCAATTCCTGTACTCAAATGTTTGAGCAATGTAGGCAAGCATGCTAAATGTCTTCTTAACCACCCTGTCTACCTGTGATGCAAATATCAAGGAATTATGTACCTGAACCCATAGGTCTCTCTGTTCTACAACACTACCACTAATTGTACAAGTCCTGTCATTGTTTGTATTGCCAAAATACACTACCTCACATTTATCCACATTATACTCCATCTGACACTCCTCAGCCCATTGACCACGATCTCTTAGATAACCTTCTTCACTGTCCACTATACAATCAATTTTGGTGTCCGTAAACTTACTAATCATTTGTTGGAAAAATAGTTGAGACTTCCAGATCCAGGACCTGCTTGAAGGTCCTCAGATTCTTCATGACACTGCAAAAGTCCTAGTCTTAAATTCTTAAGGATGAAAACCACTACTTACAAAGTAATTACAAAAGACAGTCTGTTGAGCCCACATTAGCTTACCTGTTCAGGAAACTGTTTAAATACACTACTACCAAACTGGATCTTGGATGAATCTCAAATTTTTCATAGAATCCCCACAGTGTGGCAACAGGCCATTCAGCCCAACAAGTCCACACTGACTCTCTGAAGTGCATCCCACGCAGAATCACTTCCCTACCCTATCCCTAGTGCCCTGCATTTCCCATGGCTAATCCACCTAACCTACATATCTTTGGACTGTAGTTGGAAACTGGAGCACCTGGAGGAAACCCACGCAGTCACCATGGCTGGAATTGAACCAGGATCCCTGGCACTGTGAGGGAGCAGTGCTAACCACTGAGCTGTCATGACACACTCCTGTCTATATTATTCTACAAATAATTACTGGAGAAAAGCAAATGACAAACAACATACTGTAGATCACAAACCATAATGAAGCAGGATATGCTTTGAATATTTTGCGTGAAAATTATTCACATACATTGTTGAGGTTGCCTAAGCTCTGGCTCACTGTTACTGGAACTATGTTAAAATGAGCATGTTATTATCTATGACAGGTTAGCATACCACAAAATTATAGTTCATGGGGAAGGTACAGCTGTTACTAGCCTCAGTTCTAATACACAGACAGATGGAATACTGATATAGGTTCAGATCTCATGGGGCATAAGATGTCATGAACTGCATAAAACTGGAAAATGCTTTGGCTTCCTCTGTAAGCTCATTGAGTTAATTAAACTTGGGTTCACTACCCTAAAAAACCATTTTATCAGCTGCCAATGCCTGTTCAAAAAAGAAAATGAATATGTTCCAAAGGATTCAGACTGCAACAGTGCTGAACATGGCTATAATGTTCAAGTTATTGTAAAATCCTATGACATAAATACTTTATGCAAAATTGACAGTAGGCCTAACACCATCCAATGCACCAATAAACCAGCCCATTCTGAATTAATTGAGAGCTTCACCTGCTAATTGGTAGAGAAAAAAAACAGTGTTTCCGAGATATTTTCTCCCTGTATCCATTGCTTAAGGAACTAAAGTTAGCCAGGAATAGCAGCAATTTGCACAGTATAATAGTTTGAAAGCTAGTAAAGATAAACTATAGTTCCTCAAGGTATTCTGCAAAAAAAAGGTTCAAAATTCTGGAAGTTTGCTTAATTCCGCTATAATATTGACCAGAATGAGTGTGAAAACTGGCTTTTGGTATAAACTCTTTTCAATAGCAACTGGATGCTGAGGTCCTGTCCTTCAGTATTCAATAATTCATATAAATAATAAAAGCAAAATATTGCAGGTGCTAGAAATCTGAAACAAACACAGAACGCTGAAGAAACTCAGCAAATATAGAAGCATGTGTGAGAGAGAAATGGATTTGTCGTTTCAAGTCTGGTATGCAGTGGTTAGCAGTGCTGCCTCACAGCACCAGAGACCCGGGTTCAATTCCCGCCTCAGGCAACTGACTGTGTGGAGTTTGCATGTTCTCCTTGTGTCTGCGTGGGTTTCCTCCAAGTGCTCCGGTTTCCTCCCACAGTCCAAAAATGTGCAGGTTAGTTGAATTGGCCATGCTAAAATTGCCCGTAGTGTTAGGTGAAGGGGTAAATGGAGGGGAATGGGTTGCGCTTCGGCGGGTCGGTGTGGACTTGTTGGGCTGAAGGCCTGTTTCCACACTGTAAGTAATCTAATCTGGTCTAAAAAAAAGTTCTAAAGAAAATGTTAACTCTGTTTCTCTTCCACTGATGCTGCAAAACCTGCTGAGTTTCTCCAGCATTCTCCGTGTTTGTTCCAAGTATCCATCCTGGCAAATATTGTCCATTAAGAAAGCTAACTGATGTTTTTCATGACCTCACTTTTAAAATTTATAAAATCTGTCAATAGAGTCAGAGTGACTGAGTATGAAATATGAGCTAAGTACATATGGGTTTGTAAAGGTAAATCATATCAAATAACTTGATTTTTGTGAAAACCAACATACTAGATAAGGGAATGACAATGAATATTATTCATATGGACTTCAAACATTTGATATAGTTCCAAAACCAAGACTATAAGACCATAAGACCATAAGACATAGGAGTGGAAGTAAGGCCATTCGGCCCATCGAGTCCACTCCGCCATTCAATCATGGCTGATGCGCATTTCAGCTCCACTTACCAGCGTTCTCCCCGTAGCCCTTAATTCCTCTAGACAACAAGAATCTATCAATCTCGGCCTTGAAGACATTTAGCGTCCCGGCTTCCACTGCACTCCGTGGCAATGAATTTCACAGGCCCACCACTCTCTGGCTGAAGAAATGTCTCCGCATTTCTGTTCTGAAATGACCCCCTCTAATTCTAAGGCTGTGTCCACGGGTCCTAGTCTCCTCGTTTAACTGAAACAATTTCCTAGCATCCACCTTTTCCAAGCCATGTATTATTTTGTACGTCTCTATTAAGTCTCCCCTTAATCTTCTAAACTCCAACGAATACAATCCCAGTATCCTCAGCCATTCCTCATATGTTAGACCTGTCATTCCAGGGATCATCCGTGTGAATCTCCGCTGGACACGTTCCAGTGCCAGTATGTCCTTCCTGAGGTGTGGGGACCAAAACTGGACACAGTACTCCAAATGGGGCCTAACCAGAGCTTTATAAAGTCTTAGTAGTACATCTCTGCTTTTATATTCCAACCCTCTTGAGATAAGAGACAACATTGCATTCGCTTTCTTAATCACGGACTCAACCTGCATGTTTACCTTTAGAGAATCCTGGACTAGCACTCCCAGATCCCTTTGTGCTTTGGCTTTATTAATTTTCTCACCATTTAGAAAGTAGTCTATGCTTTTATTCTTTTTGCCAAAGTGCAAGACTTCGCACTTGCTCACGTTAAATTCCATCAGCCATTTCCTGGACCACTCTCCCAACCTGTCTAGACCCTTCTGTAGCCTCCCCACTTCCTCAGTACTACCTACCTGTCCACCTAACTTCGTATCATTGGCAAACTTCGCTAGAATGCCCCCGGTTCCCTCATCCAAATCATTAATATATAATGCGAACAGCTGTGGCCCCAGCACCGAACCCTGCGGGACACCGCTCGTCACCGGCTGCCATTCTGAAAAAGAACCTTTTATCCCAACTCTCTGCCTTCTGTTAGACAGCCAATCCTCAATCCATCCCAGCAGCTCACCTCGAACACCATGGGCCCTCACCTTGCTCAGCAGCCTCCCGTGTGGCACCTTATCAAAGGCCTTTTGAAAGTCTAGATAGACCACATCCACTGGGTTTCCCTGGTCTAACCTACTTGTTACCTCTTCAAAAAATTCCAACAGGTTTGTCAGGCATGACCTCCCTTTACTAAATCCATGTTGACTTGTTCTAATCAGACTCTGCTCTTCCAAGAATTTAGAAACCTCATCCTTAATGATGGATTCTAGAATTTTACCGGACGAAGGGCTAATGCCCGAAACGTCGATTCTCCTGTTCCCTAGATGCTGCCTGACCTGCTGCGCTTTTCCAGCAACACATTTCCATCTAGAATTTTACCAACAACCGAGGTTAAGCTGATTGGCCTATAATTTTCCATCTTTTGCCTTGATCCATTCTTGAACAAGGGGGTTACAACAGCCATCTTCCAATCATCCGGGACCTTTCCTGACTCCAGTGACTCTTGAAAGATCTCAACCAATGCCTCTGCTATTTCCTCAGCCACCTCTGATAACACAAATGGAAACGAGTGGAATTGGAGGAATGTTTTTGACATGGGTAACGTATTGGTTAGGTGCTAAGAGTAAGAGATTAGGGGTAATGATAAATAACCCATTTGGTAGCATACAGCTGAGTTACATATCCAAGGATTGGTACTCAGGCTTCAGCTCTCTGTTGTATTTATTAATGATACAGATGAAAGAATAAAGATGTATTCTGCTAATACTTAGTTAGGTGGTACAATAAGTATTGTAACTGGGAGCAGAAACCTTCAAAGGACTATTGAAAGGTTAAGCAACCTGAAAAAAATTGTGAATTATGTGGGGAAGTGTGAGGTCATCCACTTTGAACACCAGGTAAATTGAAATGGTGAAATCTAGGAATGTGAAAGAGCAAATAAATGGAGGAGACCTTGTGTAAGAATTGCTATAAACTAGTGGAATGATACATTAAGTAATTTGAAAGCCTGATGGAATGTTACCTTTTATCCTGTTGATTAGAATGAGGGCCAGGTGGGTTCTCATAGTATATGAATTCCATAATTGAAATTGTGATTTGGAGATTTGAAATTATTAACCTGGGCCAATCAGGGAGCTCTCGCTGACAGATATAAACAGGAGATTAGAAGAAGAGGAGAATTTAAAAAAATAGATAGGAGATTGGGGTGGCATGGTGGCTCAGTGGTTAGCACTACTGCCTTACAGCACCAGGGACCCAGGTTCGATTCCAGCCTCGGGCAACTGTCTGTGTGGAGTTTGCACATTCTCCCCGTGTCTGCATGGGTTTCCTCCAGAGGCTCCGGTTTCCTCCCAAGGTCAAAAGATGTGCAGGTCAGGTGAATTGGTCATGCTAAATTGCCCATAGTGCTAGGTGCATTAGTCTGAGGGAAGTGAGTTACTCTTCGGAGGGTCGGTGTGGACTTGTTGGGTTGAAGGGCCTGTTTCCACACTGTACGGAATCCAATCGAATAAATGCCGATTACTATGGTAAATAGGTTTCAGTAAAAGGGGTAAGTTTAAAGGAGAGATGAGAAGCAACTTTAAACTATATTTAAAAATTCAGGAGATTCAGAGATTCTCCTCATTCTGGGGACTGGCTGTGAGCTGGCTGGTCAGATTCCATGTACTGTGTACTGTGTAAATAATGGGTGACTTAGTAATGGAATATCGACCTCTGTGGAGTTTTTTCACATCTCAAGAGGCTAGAATATGAAAGTGTCAATGTTATACTACAGTATAAGATTAACTTTTTGGATCATATCTAGAGTATTACATTCAGTTCTGGGTATTACCTACCTCTATCTACTTAATACCTATTACATCTCTAACCTTTCCCATTTCTGATGAAATTTTATCCATTTTAAACTACACGATCTTAGGGTGGCACATTGGCTAAGTAGTTATGACGGCTGCCTTATGGGACCTGGGCTCAATTCCGCCCTTTGGCAACTGTCTGTGCTGAGTTTGTACATTCTTCCCCATGTCTATATGGGTTTCCTCTCACAATCCAAAGATGTGCAGGTTGGGTGGATTAACTATGGGAAATGCAGAGATAAGGAAGGTGGATGGGATGCTCATTGGAGGTACATTGTGAATTTGATGGGCCAAATGGACTGCTTCCACACTGTAGAGATTCAGTGATTTTATTGTGCCCTAATCCATGGCAATTTACTGGTGGGGCTTGTGCCAGTGGATTGTAAAATAGCAAATGTAACATCCTGATTCAAAAAAGAAATGAGGCAGCAATTTGAGTCCTCAAGTACATGTCGTATTGGCAGGATTGATCACCTCCCCAATGGTGCTACAGAAGACCTGTCTGCTTCATATTGACTGGCACCTCACAGAGGATGGGACCTCTGCATCCCCCCCCCCCCCCCACCCTGAAGCCTTCGACCTGGGGGAAAGCCTGTTGCTGACCGATTAAATACCTGAATGGTACAAGATGTGGTGGGCTTTCCCAAAAAGAGGTGACACAAGAATTTTGTCACCTCTCCACCAGCAACCAAGACCCTCATTGCCTCCACAAGGTTCTCCCCAACAACTCTGTTTCTGTCTGCAGGTGCTGCCTGAATTGCTGAGAATTTCCATTTCTATTTTCGGCTCCTCAAATATTTTGCTTTTGTGTTGAGCAGTTTTAATTAGGCAATGGTACTAAGGGATATAAAACCCTGGCAGGTAAATTAAACTAAGATTCAGATCAGCCATGATCTAATTGATGGCACACTGGCTCAAGAGGCTGAATAGCTACTCCTGTTCTATGTTAAAAGGTCAATAACGGTTTTCTTTATTAAATATGGATATCTCTGTTAGGATTGTAACAATAATAAGTGTGTTGATAATGTTTGACAGCGTTTGAAATCTCATTCAGAAAGTTTCATCTTGAGTTTTTCCGTGTATCTAATTTGTTTTTCCAGAGAGGTAGGGAAGGCTATTTGCTCGTAATTTAATAATATGAGGTACAAGCAATGTTAAAATGTTGGAGTATTTAATTCCTGTCTATGAGAGATGTGATCTGGATTAGTATAAATTTATATAAATTTTGTATAAATATATTTTTTTTGTTGTTGGCATTGTTTCTGGGCAGCACAGTGGTTGGTACACTATTGTACAATGCTATACATCACAAGACATGGGAGATAGAAATGTGAAGTATTGGCACCAGAATGTTACAATAATTTGAATTAATTTTGCATTACAAACTTATACAATATCATTTGTGTTTAAATATCTAAGTTTTTCCATATTCAAGATGTACAGAAATTGCTCATACAAATCTCCAGTGGTTGAGAACAATTAGAAGGCTGACCCTACAGTAGATCATTTTCTTAATAGAAGTATTAATAGTATATTTAAACTGTTGTTAAACCATTGGAGTGCTGGTCTGTTTTGTTATTCTGGTGCAGTCCCTGAGAGTTGCACACTGTAGGAGTATTCGTTGTTTAGTTTACAGAGTTTACTGGAGACTTCACAACTAGAGTCTATGAATTGCAATAATCTGTATCATTATTTGTATTTGGCTTTCATTGTTGACATCAGTACCCTGTTCATGATTACCTGTTCATCCTTTATCCATAAAGGAAATCTATCCTCTATATAAAAAAATCAGTATGTTGTATTTTTCCTTTAACATATCTTATATAAAAGAAAAAGAAATCTCTTTGCATAAAAAGAAATTTACTTGCATCTGTATCTCCTAAAGCCAGCAATTATTTTTGACTGACAGATTAATTCCATCAGTATTTATTTAATAGTGACATCACAAACCTTAGTACGCAGTCTTCAATCAGGATGTTTGTTGCTAAATCTAATGGAATGAATACATAATTTCAATTGTGTATCAACAGTCAGCTACAGAGGCTGTTGCCAGGCCCAGAATTAGCACTGAGCAGCGTGTATTTGCCCAAACCGGAGGCCTGAGGCTCAGCTGAATCCAGTCTCAATTTGAGCATGCATGAATTGCAGGTGTCTTTTGAACCTCTATAGACAGCTGACCCTTTTGTAGCAAGTAATTTCAGACCACGTACTGGATCACATTGGCAGCAGCCACAGGTCAATGAATGGATGCTACAGGACAGCAGGGCAGGAGCAGATTGTGCTAACAGTATCGCTGTGGATCCAAAAAGACCCTGCCTGCTTTTCCTGGCTCTACAGGAAGGTTGGCAAATTTATTTTAAGACAATATTTCTCTTAGTCAGTGACTGTTCCTTCTGCTATCGAAGTTCCCTTGCTGCCCTATTTTCAGGGGACATAAAAGGCATTAAGCCCCTTATTTACATATGATCTGATACTGATTGTAGGCAGCAGGCAAGAATGCCTGAAAAATGGCAGGGCATTTTCACTCAATTTAGAATGTAAAATGTTGATCCCTGAAATTGGACCGCATTGTATTTATTCTGTGCACTTATAATGGGCACAATAACAGCCAACTACTGCCCAGTATTGTTTTAATGTTGTTTGGAAGCATTAAGAATTAACTATTAAACAGAAAATCCAGTCCATAAATAATAGTTTGCTTTTGAAATCTATTTATCAACTTAATTTTTAAAATCTTTATAAACAGAGGTCATGTGAATTATGGTGCATTGCTATTGGATTAGTATAACTGTTGAAGTGTGTTACAGAAAACAGATTTTGATTACGTTTGCTTACTGCACTGATAGGGTCTTCAAAATGGCATAAATGCATACAAGACAGATTAGTATTTGTTTAGCAGTGTAGAACATTTGTCATTTTCCCAATCACTTTGCTATTTGTAAATAATTTTGCTGGAAATTCACATAAACTTAAATGATTTATCTGAGTTTGTTTCAGCTTTGAAAGGCAAATTGGAAACATATTGAAAGGTAAGGATCATTGGGATTATGACATGAGGTCAGATTTTCAGACATGTTTTGGACAACTAGTTGAGAACATATTTTTTGGAATGATTGCTAGTTTTCTCAGCTTGCTTAACGTTTAAAACCAAAAGGACATATTAACATTGGACTCCAAATCCTGCAAATCAAATCTGAAAGGATCAGGCCTTGCCAGTTGTGTCTACCAATGGATTGATCTTGATTAACCATTGTCTTTAGAGTTGTGATCAGAAATAATCCGTGGATGTACTCCTAAAGTCAGCACCAGAACTAGGTAACAGGATGCAAAAATCTTCAAAATCTGAAGACAGGGGCAACTCTCAAAAATATGCGAAGGCAAGATTTTTTTTATTGTGCGCAGAATTTCACATGCTCCATGAGAAAGGAATGCGATCTGTGGAAACTGAAACCTGAAACAGATGCACAGAATGCTGGTGAAACTCAGCAAGTGTGGCAGCATCTGTGGAGAGAGAGAATCAAAATTAACATTTGGACTCCAGCATGACTGACGAAGTAAAAGTTCTGAAGAACAGTCATACTGCACTTGAACTGTTTACTCTGTTTCTCTCTCCACAAATGCTGCCAAACCTGCCGAGTTTCTTGAGCATTTTTTATATTCCTTCTACTGGAAAGAAGGTTTTGTTCCAGGAGACTGCCGTTTTCAGCAGTGACCAGTCGTGAAAGCCTGAATCTCCTGAGGCAGTGAGGCTGAAACAGGTTGAAAAAGAGCTGATCCTCTGCCTGTAATATCCATTTTAGTTGAAGGGGGGTTTGAGGGTCTTGCCTACTTTTAGCTGAAATTGCCCTGTGAAGGAGCATGGTGACTGTTCAGAATGTAATTGATTCTGCTGGTGTAGGTGACATTGGTGTTACTTCATCTCTGGTCTATCATTAGGGATTGAATCTGAAACTGAATGGTCTGCTCTCATGCCTTGGTGAAGGCTGATGTGTGAGAGTGTAGCTCAAGATGTGTGAAATGTTAAACAGGTGAAGCACCTTCCATGAAGGTGGCAATCACCTGGCAAGCACTGGAAATTAGTACTGGAAGAAACTGTACTTGTTAAATCATTTTAAAATTCCATAGTGGTAAATTTAATTCCATCAGAATGCTGACACTGTGCAACATTGCCTTGTAAGAGTTAATTTAGCATAATATTTGTATTTAAATATTCATGGATGCACAAAAAATCATTTACAGCTATTATGGGCCCACTATTAGTTAAGTAGTGGATATAATGAAGTGGTTGTGCATTTTGTCTTAGCTGCTATCTAATTCAGTCTCACTCTTCAACATAATGTTTGTCCTAATATCTAGCAAAGACATCAGAGGTTTTCTGATGATTATGGTACTCATGGTCTGATGGCAAATTAAAGAACTGCCTTTCAAAGCAAACATCAAAATGCCATAGCTACAAAATAAAATGTAACAAAAAAGACTTTTCTGAGTTTTGTCCTTAAGAACGCTAATTGGTACCTTACAAAAACATATAAACATTTTTTAAATGTAAGAAGGCTGTCCCTTTGAAAAACCAGTTTTAATATGCTGTTCTGCATTCACACAAGCGATATTTGAAGCAAAGTCAGCAACATTATACATAACCTCATAAGATGTTTTCATTCTCACAGGGTGACTTTGTTAAATTCATGAATGCAGACTTTTGGATTTGAAGAAAGCAAACTTTTGCCCTGAGAATCTAATTATTTGCATTAGAAAAAGGGACTGAGTAAAACAAGGCAGTGTTGTTGGCCCAAAGGAAAAATGAGGATTTAAACAAAAACCTCTGCAAATTGGGTTGCCATCTTTAACATAAAACATTACAGATTTTATTTTGCATTTTCTTATGTTCAAAAGTGGCTGCATTTATCAATCTTATCCTGGGTTATGGAAGAAGCTTTTCTCTCTGCTGCAAGCTTTGGGACTATTTCCATTCCTTTGCTAAGGTTCCCAAAGAGGAGCCCAAAAAATTCTATTATGTCGAAGTGTGTTCAGAGGATAGCTTTGTTAAGCAAACTGAAAAGATAGTGTGTTAAAACAAAACTCTAAAGCTGTCTCAAAACAGGCTCAGATTCAGTTACAGTAAAGAATGTTGTAAATTAACATTAATGGACACTTTATCAAATGAAAAACAAATCACTGAATACAAAGTGTGTATTTGTATTGATTCTTATGGTTAGTATAACTTGCCTGACAATAGTTATATAAAACCATATTTGTGTCTGAGTTTTATATCTGTGTTGTGGCACTACAATTTAGACAAATACTATTGTCAGACGTCAAAGTGCCAAAGAATCTTTCAGCTGTCAGTTTATATGCAGCTTTAGTCTAGTTTGGCATGCTGTGTGCTGGCTGAAATCTATTGAAGGGACAGGCTCATGGAATAAAAGCTACATTGTTAAGCTGTCCCTGAGTGCCACACTACTAATCACTTCAAAGAAGATGGACAGTAAAAGGTGCTTGGCCCAGGCTTAATCAATTCTGCTGCTTGTAACCATTAAGAAAAGACATGGAAAATGTGAAAGTTGTGGTGGTCTCTCAGAATTAAGCACTGACTGAATTCTCTGCATTCACTGCAAACTCTGAGTAAGCAATCCACCCAGCTAAGAGTATTAGATATGTTGTTAAATATTGATTTTTACACCACTGAGTGTTTCTGATCTATGTAACTGTTATAATTAGATTTGTATTTGAGATTGTTCAACAGCCTTTGTTTTACTGCAACAATAACAATCCAAATTGGAGAAAAACAGGTTAACGGCTTCTTCTACTGATTGAGAACCCCTGGGTCATTGCTAAAATCAGATCTGTTACTATTTAAACAGTCTTGTGTACCAAAGTTTATAAAGAGGATAAGAAAGTTGCTTCACAAAATACAAATTATAGCCATAATTATCCAAAAATCAGGATTTTTAATTTGTACATGCATCTTGCTGTCTGAATATTAAGGACAATTAATCAGTATGCAGAGAGAATAGTCTTTCCCAAGGAAATGCAAATTTTGTTTTTACATTTAATCTTAGTGTTTGGCGGATATCAATTTACAATTTGAAAATGTTGGAAAATTTTAAAATATTTAATAAACTAGTGTCTCAAACATTTTTTGTTAAAGCTATACATTAAAAAGATTGCATTAAATGAAATCAGAATCAAGCTTGAGAAAGTGGCATTTGAATTCAAGAGGACACTTTCTCCAATATTTAATATGCTCCCTGTTTTACTGAAGCAAATTGAAACAAATTTTTGTTTAATTCTGAAAAGCTTCAAAAATTTATTGAAAAAATGTTAATCGTACTTGAGCAAATGTGCAAATAGCTAGAGCATTTCACTTACCTATATCAGAATTACAAAATGCTGTTTGTGGGTGAACTGGAAGGCAGGTACATGCATCCACGAGTTCCTGAAGTCTCAGAGTCAGAACTGAGAGTAGCAAGCCAGTCACCAGGGTATTCATGGTAACTATCGCACAATACAGTATACCAGTCTTTCTGCTCAGCAGAGCTTGTGTGTGCAGACCTAACCTTGTGGAGCAGCGTCTCAGTAAACTTCTTTTGCCTGCAGCAGGAGTGACAGGAAGAAGCTTGTTTAGCAGTAGTACAATGCAGTAACCTTGTTTAAGGTTCTCTGACTGAGCAGCCTGATTTTCCACTTTCACTACAGTGGACCCTCATATTTATGGTCCTGCCACTTCATTTAAGCCCCGCCTTCCCATGAAGAAAATGGCCTGTCATTGCTTGAGATCATGTATGAAAGCACATTGTTGGAACTCCAACTCTCACGTAGACCAGTTATTTCAGGTGATTTAACCAAATATTTCTTATGATTCAATATAATTGCTGTGAAAATGATGCTTAGAGGAAACAAAAAGCTGCAGATATAAATTTAAATTATTTTAAAATTTTAAACAATAAAAATAGTTCTGCCTAACTTGTATCAATTGTTATACTTGTTTTTAAATATTAAAATAAGGCATTCCCAACAGGTTGTTTTAATTATATTGTTCTGAAAGTAATTGATTTTTTGTCAATTCTTTAATGGGTCAAAGCTTTGACAATTAAATCCACTGAAATGGTATGAAGATTTTTCAGTTTCCTGAAGAGCTCAATTTAATCCTATTCCTGAAGATCAATTGTCATGTCAGTAATCTGATTGTTAATTCACTAATCTGCTGCTCAATACAAAATATTATGTAAATCATTCCATTGTGCTTCTTTCAGTTGCAATGAAAGACTTTCTAATTTGTTCGCAGCTACTACAGTCGTTACTTCCTAATCCTAACTGAAGGTAGATCTATGAAACAAAAAAAGTCATTAATGAAAAATGGCTGTCTGTAACTCAGCAAAATCACATCAAAATCTGTAATCAATTCAAAATAGAATGCATTTGTGAAATGAATCCACTCACCGGTTTAGGCAGGAGGCATAAATGAAAAATTATTTCTATTTTCAATTTTAATGTAATGGTTATATACCTAGGTGTAGCTGGCTATGTGGGCTTAAAGTGACAGAGTTACAGTACTGTTCCCTCTCCACTTAAGGGTGATGTAGCCACAGGGGGGAGTTATCAACCAAGCTAGATTCCAGAAAGAATCTCTCCACAGACTCCGTTCAAACTTAGTAATGGATGCCTGAATAATTTTATACTGCAGCAGACACTATATCTGATGTAATGTTAACTTGTACTTTTATTTAGAATGAAATGTTTTCAATGCTGCAAATCTTGTGGGTGATGCTATTAAATTATCACCTTCTCATAAACCTTGATTTATAAAATATTTTTATCAGGATATCTGTGTGCAATAAATGCCATAGACAGAAGGAGGACATCAATAGACTGGTCAAGTGGGCAGAAAAGTGGCAAATAGAGTTTGATCAGAAGGAAATGAGAACAACAAGGCAACATTATACCACAATAAATGATAAGATAATAATTCTTATAGAGGATCTTGCTACATTTGGCCACAGAGCGCCACAGAGCATGTTAGTTGATATGGTAGTTAAGAAGGCATATGAGATACTTTGTTAGCGAAGGCATAGTGAATAATGTGCTCAATAAAACATTAGTTAAGCTATAGCTGGAGAACTGCGTGCAGTTCTGGTCACTTCACACATGACAGAGTAGAGAGGAAACATACAAAAATGTTGGAGGGTTTTGCTGCCACAGGGTCATAGAATCATAGAGGTGTGCAGCATGGAAACAACTTTGGTCCAACTTGTCTGTGCTCATCAGCTTTCCTAAATTAGTCTAATCCTATTTGCCAGCATTTGACTAATTTCCCTCTAAACCCTTCCTATTCATGAACTCATCCGGATGCTTTTTAAATATTGTAATTGTACCAGTTTCCATCACTTCCTCCAGCAATTCATTCCATACAGGGCCACCCACTTTGCCCCTTAGCTCTCTTTTAAGTCTTCCCCCTTTCACCTTAAACCTATACCGTATAGTTTTGGATTCCTCTACCGTAGGGAAAAGACCTGACCATTCACCCTATCCATGCCCTTCATGATTTTATAAACTTTACCAGGGTCACCCCTCAGCCTCTGATGCTCCAGCGAAAATACCCCAACCTATTCTGCCTCTCCTTATAGCTCAAACTCTCCAAACCTGGCAACATCCTTGTAAATATTTTATGAACCCTTTCAAGTTTCCTAACATCTTTCCTATATCAGGGAGACCAGAACTGAATGCAGTATTCCAAAAGTGGCCTAACCAATTTCCTGTACAACTGCAACATGATCTCCCAACTCTTATACTTGATGCACTGACTGAAAAAGGCGAGCATATGAAATGCCTTCTTCACTATTTTGTCTACCCTATGACTCCACTTTCAATGAACTATGCATCTAATGTCTCTTTGTTTGGTAATTCTCCCCAAGACCTTACCATTAAGTGTATAAGTCCTGTCCTGGTTTGCCTTACCAAAATGTAGCACCTCATATTTATCTAAATTAAACTCCATGTCCCACTCATCCCATTGGCCTATCTGATCAATGTCCCATTGTTCACTGAGGTAACTTTCTTCTCTGTCCACTATATACCCGCCACATTTAGTGTCATCTACAAACTTACTAACCACAACTGCTATATTCACAACCAATTCATCTGTATAATGATGAAAAACAGTGGACCCAGCACAGATCCTTGTGGCACACTGCTGGGCACAGGCCTCCATTCCGAAAAGCAACTCTCCACCACCACCCTTTTTCTCCTACCTTCATATCCAATGGCTAATTCTCCCTGTATTCCATGTGATCTAACCTTGTTAACCTGTCTACCATGCAAAACGTTGTTGAATGCCTTTCTGAAGTCCAATTACACAATGCCCATTGTCTCAACCCTCTTTTTCACTTCTTCAAAACTCAATCAAATTAGTGAGACACGATTTTCTAAGCACATAGCCATGCTGACTATCCCTAATGAGTCCTTGCCTTTCCAAATACATGTAAATCTGTCACTTAGAATTCTCTCCAATAACTTACCCACTATTGATGTCAGGCTCACCTGGCTCTTCTTTACCACTTTTCTTAAATAATGGCACCACATTAGCCAACCTCCAGTCTTCTGGCACCTCACCCATGGCTATCGATGATACAAATATCTCAGCAAGGGGCCCAGCAATCACTTCCCTAGCTTCCCACAAAGTTCTCGGTGACACCTGATCAGGTCCCAGTGATTTATCCTCCTTTATGCTTTTGAAGACTTCCAGTACCACAACCTGGGTTAAATGGAGACTTTTCAATACATCACAATTTATTCCTCCATATTTTCCAGCTTCCATATTCTTCTCTACAGTAAACACTGCCACAAAATACTCGTTTAATATCTCACCCATCGCCTGCGGTTCCACGCATATGTGGCCTTGTTGTTCCCTGCCTTGTTACTCTCTTGGCTTTAATGTATTTGTAGAATCTGTTTGGATTTTCGTTCACTCTATTTGCCAAAGCTATTTCATGTCCCCTTTTTGCCCTCCTGATTTCCCTCTCGAATATACTCCTACTGCCCTTATACTCTTCTAGGGATTTTTAGTCCCACTGTCTATACCTGACATATGCCTCCTTCTTTTTCTTGACCAGAGCCTCAATTTCTCTAGTCATCCAGCATTCCCTACACCTACCAGCCTTGTTCCTCGCACTAACAGGAATGTACTGTCTCTGGACTCTTGTTATTTCATTTCTGAAGGCCTCCCACTTTTCAGCCATCCATTTACCTGCAAACTGCCTCCCCCAGTCAACTTCTGCAAATTCTTGATAAAGGGCTTCGGCTCCTCGGATGCTGGCTGACCTGCTGTGCTTTTCCAGCAACACACTTTCAACTCTGATCTCCAGCATCTGCAGACCTCACTGTCTCCTTCTGTAAGTTCTTGCCTAGTAACTGTCAAAATTGGCGTTCTTCCAATTTAGAACTTTAACTTTTAGATCAGGCCTGTCCTTTTCCATGACTATTTTAAACCTAATAGAAATAAAGTCACCATCCCCAAAGTGCTCCCCCACCTTAGTCACTTAGCCCTGGAAAAAGTGAGGACTGCAGATGCTGGAGATCAGAGCTTAAAAATGTGTTGCTGGATAAGCACAGCAGGTCAGACAGCATCAAAGGAGCAGGAGAATCGCGTTTCAGGCATAAGCCCTTCTTCAGAAATTCCTGAAGGTGATAGGCGGAGAAAATAGGTGGGAAGAAAGATGGACACATAGGACAGTTCAAGAGGGCAGTGCTGAGTTGGAAGGTTGGATCTAGGATATGGTGGAAGATGGGGAAATGAGGAAACTGGTGAATTCCATATTGATCATGTGATTGGAGGGTCCCAAGGCAGAAGATGAGGCATTCTTCCTCCAGATGTTGAGTAGTAAGGGTTTGGCGATGGAAGAGGCCCAGAACCTACATATCCTTGGTGGAGTGGGAGGGGGTGTTAAAGTGTTCAGCCACAGGGCACTGAGGTTGTGTAGTTCGGGTGTCCCAGAGATGTTCTCTAAAATGATCCGCAAGTTCGGCGTCCTGTCTCCCTGATGTAAAGAAGACCATTGGGAGCAACGGACACAGTAAATGAATTGTGTGGAAGTACAGGTAAATCTCTGTTGGGTGTGAAAGGGCCTTAGATGGAAGTGAGGGAGAGGTGTGGGCGCAGAGTTTGCACTTCTTGTGGTTACAGGAGAAGGTGCCAGGAGTGGAGGGTGGATTGGTGGGGGCACGTGGACCTGACAAGTGAGTCACGGAGGGAATGGTCTCTCTGGAGTGCAGGTAGGGAGAGGAGGAAAATATATCTCTGGTGGTGGGGTCTGTTTGTAGGTGGCGGAAATGGCGGAGGATAATGTGAAGTATCCAGAGGTTTGTGGGGTGGAAAGTGAGGACCTGGGGCTTCTGCCCTTGTTGCAATTAGAGGGGTAAGGCTCAAGGGCAGAGATGCAGGAAGTGAAAGAGATGTGCTGGGGGGCATCGTCGACCACATGGGAGGGGAAATTATGGTCTTTGTAAAAGGATCTTCAGTGTTGCAATTGGTCCTCCTGGGAGCAGATGCTGCAGAGGTGGAGGAATTGGGAATAAGGGATAGTGTTTTTACAGGAGGCAGAGTGGGAGGAGGAGTAGTCCAGGTAGCTGTGGAAGTCAGTGGGTTTGTAGATGTCTGTGTTGAGTCTGTTGCTGGAAATGGAGATGGAGAGGTCCAGGAGGGGAAGGGAGGTGTCCAAGATGGTCCAAGCAAACTTGAGGTCGGGCTGGAAGGTATTTGTGAAGTTGATGAACTGTTGCTGGCAATGCTGGGAATCCCATCTTACTGCGTTCCACTTGTCAGAACAACTCACCACTCAGCGGATATCCATGGAAAAGATTGGCAAACCTTGCACCTACATCATCTTTAAAATGCCTTTGTGCACCCAGACGAGCATTAGCAATCTTGTATTTGCCCTCACTAGCAGTATAATGGCACACTATCAACAAAGCCTTGCTGCCCATGACAGATAATCAGCACACTTGACATTCCATGCAAGCCCATTCTTTTCCACAGCATGTGCACCAACTTGCTGGAGATGCCACATTGGCTGAATGACCAACATATTCCATCAAAAAGGGTATGTGACCCTCTTTTTCAGATCCTCCTCAACTATACCACATTGCATTGAATTCAGTAGAGGCCACCATCATATTTACTTGACATATGATGAAGAGATGATGATGTTCCTGTCATTCAACAGTATATTTGGAAGTTTCACAACTGATGGGATGCTTTTACCCAGCATTCATCTTCCTTTATATCATAGTTGCTAACTTCTACATCATTAAGATGGCAATGTTAGATTTGCAAGTACTCATGGCATGGTGCAATTCGCTTTTGACCAGCATTTGAACCCGAAGAATGTTCACTCTGCATGCATTGCAAATTAGCAAAGAAATTATTGTGAATGAAATGCAGCTAGAGTCTGCAAATGCAAGCTTCATGTATTTGCCCCTTCAGTGTCCTAATGTCCAGCAGATGTGGATCCCAATCTTTCACCCAGCAAAGGTTACTGATTCCATTAACTCTGGGCATTGCCCCAGCCATTCTGCTGTTGCATTTCAAGTTTACAGTGATGGCAAAGAATACAGCTCATCTGGACACATCAGCACCAGGCCCCATCCAGTTGCCAGATCCCACCACCACCACCAACCCATACCACCCAGAGCCACCATGTCAATTCGCCAACAGCACATTTCTATTTATTCCCTGACTACATTGTTCTTTGCCTCCAACTGTCCTCCCTGCTCTCTGAGCTGTGATATTGCACATCACGATGCCTGCCATGTCCTCTATGTTCCTTCTGTGGAGGTCACAGTGATTGCCATTGAGAATAAATACCATCTCATAGATTACCATGCCCTCTGCTGATGTTCCACCTATCCCATATACCTTGAGTTTACTCCTGTCTCTGTTCTTGTCCCCACATCTACACATGCTTCTGTTCCCCTCCCAGCCTGGACACCCCACTCCATTGACAGTGATCCCACAGTTACACTTACAGACTTTCTTGTATCTATCTCAAACTAAAGACCCAGACAGACACCCCAAACTAGAAACCCTGATAGACACTGGGCGATTATGGCAAGGACTGAATGACATCACAGGTTCTAAAAAGAGACAGAGCAAGATAGCAGACGATGACACATCCCTCCCAGATCGTCTCAAAGCCTTCTACGCTCGCTTTGAGCAGAATTTCGGCGGAGAGGTAACACCTATTCCAACAAGTCCTGACGAACCTACCCCAACAGTCACTGCATCAGAGGTCAGATCAGTTTTCCTTCGTGTGAATCCAAGGAAAGTGATGGGGCCAGTCGGAGTACCAGGCTGTGCACTCAGAGCATGTACAGATCAACTGGCAGAGGCCTTCTTGGACAGCTTCAACCTCTCCCTGTAGCAGGCCACTCTCCCTGCCTGTTTCAGGAGATCCAACATCATCCCTGTGCCTAAGACTCATGCAGCATGTCTCAATGACTACCGCCCAGTGGCCCTAACTTCGGTGGTCATGAAGTGCTTTGAAAGGCTGGTCATGGCATTAATCAATCCCAGCCTCCCCACTACTCTTGACCCACTCCAATTTGCCTATCGGACCAACAGATCCACGTCAGATGCCATATCACTTGCCCTTCACTCCTCCCAAGAACATCTTGACATCAAGAACAGCTACGTAAGAATCCTACTCATTGACTACAGTTCAGCCTTCAACACTATTGTCCCCTCGAAACTGATTACTAAACTTAGCGACCTCAGACTAAGCCCCACTCTCTGCAACTGGATCCTCAGTTTCCTGACCCACAGTGAAGATTGGGACAATATTTCATCCTCACTAACACTCAACACTGGAGCCCCCAGGGGTGCGTATTCAGCTCCCTACTGTACTCACTGTATACCCATGACTGCGTCACCAAATGCTAAACTAATATCATTTACAAGTTCGCTGATGACACCACCATAGTCAGTCGAATCTCAGATGGGGATGAAACAGACTACAGATGGGAGGTGGAAGATCTGGAAAAATGGTGCACTGAAAGCAACCTAACTCACAATGCTGGCAAAACCAAGGAACGTATTATTGACTTTCAGCAGGATGTTACTCATGCCCTCCTACACATTAACAACACAGAGGTGGAACGAATGGAGAGTGTCTGGATGTATCTCTACCTGATATGGCAACTGTACCATTCAAGATCAGAGATGGTTACAGAGTATGGTGACCTTGGCCCGGACAGTCACAAAGGCTAACCTCCCATATAGAATCCATCTACCAGGCCCGCTGTCAAGGAAAGGCCACCAACATTCTCAAAGATCCATCCCATCCTGGCAATGCTTTCCTACAACCTCTACCATTGGGGAGAAGGTACAGAAGCCTAAACACCAGCTGGTTTTGAAACAGTTTCTACCCAACTGTTGTTTGAATACTGAATGGACTCACAAACTCTTAGCATTTGCCTGGACCTATGTTTTTGTTTTGCCGCTGTTTACCTATTATTTTCTTGTCTATGCTATTTAACTATGTGATCTGCCTGTATTGCTCGCAAGACAAAGCTTTTCACTGTACCTCGGTACACGTGACAATAAATTCAATTCAATTCAACAACCAGCAGATTCTTTTCCAGGTGTACTCACCCCAACCCTCTAACTAAGCCTTTTTTTTTAATCCTCTTGTGGGACATGGGGAATGCGACTGGCCAACATTTATTGTCTATTCCTAGTTACCTTTGAGAAGGTGATGATGAGCTGAAGGTAGAATCACAATGCCATTAGGGAGAGAATTCCAGGATTTTGACCAAGTGACAGTGAAGGAACATCATTATATTTTCACATCAGGATGGTGAGTGTCTTGGACAGGAACTTGCCGGTGGTGGTTTTTCCATGCATCTGCTCCCCTTGTCCTTCTAGCTGGAAGTAGTCATGGGTTTAGAAGGTGCTGGCTAATTTCTTTGGCAAATTTCTGCGGTGCATCTTTAAATACACACTGCTGCTACTGAGCATCAGTGGTGGAGGGGGTGGATGTTTGTGGATATGATACCAATCAAAAGGGCTGCTTTGTCTTGGATCATGTCAAGCTTCTTGAGTGTTGTTGGAACTGCACTCATCCAAGCCAGGGGAAAGTATTCCATCACACTCCTGACTTGAACCTTGTAGATGGTGAGGAAGTCAGAACATGATTTATTCTCTGCAATATTCCTAACCTTTGGCATGCTTTTGTAGCCACTGTGGTTATACGGCAAATTGAGTTGAGCATATAGTCAATGGAAATCCCTAGGATGTTGATAGTGGGGGATTCAGCGATGGTAACACCATTGAATGTCAAGGGTCAGTGGTTAGATTGCCCCTTATTGGAGATGGTCTTTGTAAGGCATTTGTGTGCCATGAATGTTACTTGACACTTGTCAGCCCAAGCTTCGACAAACAGCTCCTAGACATGACAGACCAAACCCCAACCCCTGTCTTTGCAGCTTCCTGATGGATGATATGCAACTGGTGGATGTCTTCTGATAGCCCTGCAGGATTGACTTTTCCCACTCCCTGTCCTGTAGTTGGACATCTCTTCTGAATGTGCCCCTTGAGTGTGTGCAGACTGTGTCTGTGATTGACACTACCAGGACTCCCGAACCAACAGTTATACCCTTTGGCTGGACTGAGGACTGAGCTCCCACCCACTTTCCAACATCATCATTTGATTGATTAAATGTTCTGTGTTTACATTAGATTAGATTACTTACAGTGTGGAAACAGGCCGTTCGGCCCAACAAGTCCACACCGACCCGCCGAAGTGTACCCACCCAGACCCATTCCCCTACATATACCCCTGCACCTAACACTACGGGCAACTTAGCATGGTCAATTCACCTAACCTGCACATCTTTGGACTGTGGGAGGAAACCAGAGCACCCGGAGGAAACTCATGCAGACACGGGGAGAATGTGCAAACTCCACACAGTCAGTCGCCTGAGGCGGGAATTGAACCCAGGTCTCTGGCGCTGTGAGGCAGCAGTGCTAACAACTGTGCCACCGTGCCACCCTACACCGTACTGTGTAGGGAGCTTACATATGGTGAAGGTGTTAGATTGACTTCTTGGGGTGCTGTACATAAACATGTCTCCCCGGGACCTGACATCTACTGACAAGCATCTTGTCTGTGTGTCTACATAAAAGGGCACATTATTAGGCAGTACTAATAGTGGGTTCAAGCTGAAGTGTCAATGTTCTAATGAGCATGGTACATCAAGGCAAAGTAAGACAGGAGTGCTGTATACATACAAATAAACATGAAGTGATCAAACTCAAGCAAGTGCACAGCCTTGGAATGCAGCCTGCTCCAATCTGTGAGCTGGATGCCTGTCTCCGCACACTGGGTGTCCTTGAAGCAGCCTTTCAATGCTGGTTACTAGCGTGCCCCACAATGAAATGCAAGTCTCTGCTCCGAAGTGTTCCACAAATGGATTGAAGAGGTGCCATAATAATAAAACAAAAACAGAATTCTGAAACAAAAACAGAAATTACCGGAGAAACTCAGCAGGTCTGGCAGCATTTGAAGAGAGAAAACAGAGATAACATTTTGAGTTCAGTGACCTTTGCAAAATGCTGGACACCAAATTCTGTGGTCATGGGATGTACATAATTGTTCCAGATTTCCACCTCTCTGAGTGAAATAAATTCTCCTCAACTCTCCTCTCGGCCTTCTACCTCTCAACTTAAATCCATGCTCCCTATTTATTGATCCCTTCACTCATGGAAAACATGCCTTCCAATTCAGCCCATCAGTGCTTCTCATAATCTTATACACCTCTATCAGGTCACTCTCAACCCTTGCTGCTCTAAGGGAAACAACTCCAGCTTATCCAATCTTTCCTCAACACAGACCCATTCAGGTCAGGCAGCATCTTACTAAATCTCTTCTGCATCCTCTCAAGTGCAATCACATCCTTCCTATAATATAGTCACCAGAACGCCATACAGTACTCAAATTGTGACCTCACCTGCATATAATATATCTCTAGCATAACCCCTTTGATCTTGTGTTCTATACCTATGGCAAATATTCCATATGCCTTCTTAGCCACCTTATCCACCTACCCTGCTACCTTCAGTGTCCTGTGGATATGTACAGCAAAGTCCCTTTGATCTTCAGTAAACTTTCTACAGTCCTACCGCTCTTAGTGTAAGGCTTTGCTGTTAGCCCTCTTCAAGAGAATTACTTTGCACTTTTCAGGTTGAATTCCATATGCTGCTGCAAACAAACCATATATATGGCTTGTAAAGTTTACCATCTTTTGCGCTTCCAGCAAGAGAAGGAAATTACATCAGAAGATCTTTAGCTTTTATTCGGTCCATTAAAGTTCATATGTCCCCCGATCCTACTGCTCAATACAATATTTAAACTATAGTGAGTTTTTGAATTGCTAAAAATCAACTGAGACTCAGTATTAATATTTAGCATCACATCTTCCCCTGAAAACCTCCCTCATCGCCTATCTGAAATCCTTTCCCTCGATTTGCTGGGGACAGGCATGTTGTTTGTACCAGATCCACCTGCACTGAAAGGTCAGAAACATAAACATTTGGGTGAGAAGAGATAATAGGATAACTTAGATTTTGGTAGGATAAGCAAATTGCAAATTTGCAAATTCAAACTTATTTTGTGTGTAAATTACAAATCAATGACTCAGACGTTATGTGTAAATGGGAGTTTGATCATCATACAGAATATAGTTTCTTAAATAACAGAGATCAATTCAAAAGACCAAAATGAAACAACAGAGACCAGCAGTCTACATTAAATTTTACATTAATCAATTTTCTATGTCCCAATCTGATGGGACCATCTCTAAACCAATTAAAATTAAAACCAATTTGTCAATTATCTCACTAGCTGCTTCTTTTAAGCCCCTAGGATGTTGTTCCATTAGAAAGCAATCACTTGTCGGCCCTCGGCTCCAACAGTTTACACTGTATATTTCTTAGGAGATTGTGATCTTCCAGAGTTTCTCCCTCCCTTCCATTTCCTGAATTGTTGCTGCTTCTTGGAAATTAGTTAGTTGTATCTATTGTAGTGAAAATTGATGCAAAATCCATGTTCAATTCATCTGCCATTTCCTTGTTCCCATTATCAATTCTCCAGCCTCACTTTCTATAGGACCAATGCTGCTTTTCTTTCTTAATTATCCATGGAAACTCTTATCCATTTTTTAAAATTTCTGGCTCGTTCTCTCTGATACACTTATTTTTCTTTCACTGTTTATTCATTTTTTGGTCTTTTGACCTGACACCTGTATTTGCACAATTTTATGCATTTTCTTTCAGTTCTGTACTGTCTTTATGATTTCTTCTTAAGATTTCTTGATGGTGGTTCTATCACTTGGAATTTTTCTTTACTCATTAGACCATAAGACCATAAGAAATAGGAGTGGAAGTAAGGCCATTCGGCCCATTGAGTCCACTCCGCCATTCAATCATGGCTGATGGGCATTTCAACCCCAACTACCCGCACTCTCCCCATATCCTTTCATTCCTTGTGGGATTAAGATTTTATCAATCTCTGCCTTGAAGACATTTAATGTCCCAACCTCCACTGCGCTTCGTGGTAATGAATTCCACAGGCCCACCACTCTCTGGCTGAAGAAATGTCTCCTCATTTCCATTCTAAATTGACCCCCTCTAATTCTAAGGCTGTGCCCATGGGTCCTAGTATCCCCACCTGACAGAAACAATTTCTCAGCGTCCACCCTTTCTAAGCCATGAATTATCTTGTAAGTTTCTATTAGATCTCCCCTCAATCTTTTAAACTCTAATGAATACAATCCCAGGATCCTCAGCCGTTCATCGTTTATTAGGCCTACCATCCGTGTGAATCTCCCCTGGACACGCTCCAGTGCCAGTATGTCCTTCCTGAGGTGTGGGGCCCAAACCTGGACACAGTATTCTAAATGGGGCCTAACTACAGCTTTATAGTCTCAGTAGCACATCACTGCTTTTACATTCCAACCTTCTTGAGATAATTGACATTACATCCGCTTTCTTAACCACAGACTCAACCTGCAACTCAACCTTTAGAGAATCCTGTACTAGCACTCCCAGATCCCTTTATACTTTGGTTCTCTGAGTTTTCTCAGAGTTTAGAAAAATTTTCTCACTGTTTAGAAAATAGTCCATGCCTGTATTCTGTTTTCCAAAGTGCAAGACCTCGCATTGAAATTCATCAGCCATTTCTTGGACCACTCTCCTAAACTGTCTAAATCTTTCTGTAGACTCCCCACTTCCTCAGTACTACCTGCCTGTCCACCTAACTTAGTATCATTGGCAAACTTCACCAGAATGCCCCCCAGTCCTTCGTCCAGAACATTAATATATAAAGTGAACAGCTGAGGCCCCAACATTGAACCCTGCAGGACACCACTTGTCACTAGCAGCCATTCCAAAAAAGAACCATTTATCCCAACTCCCTGCCTTCTGTCAGACAGCCAATCCTCAATCCATGCCAGTAGCTCACTTCGAATACCACAGCCCTCACCTTACCCAGCACCATCCCGTGAGGCACCTTATCAAAGGCCTTTAGAAAGTCTAGGTAGATAATATCCACTGGGTTTCCCTGGTCTAACCTACTTGTTACCTCTTCAAAGAATTCTAACAGGTTTATCAGGCATGACCTTCCCTTACTAAATCCATGCTGACATGAACTAATCCAACCCTGCACTTCCAAGAATTTAGATATCTCATCCTTAATGATGGATTCTAGAATTTTACCTACAATCAAAGTTAAGCTAATTGGCCTATAATTTTCCATCTTTTGTCTTATCCTTTCTTGAACAGGGGCTTACAACAGCGATTTTCCAATCATCTGGTACTTTCCCTGACTCCAGTGACTTTTGAAAGATCACAACCAACGCCTCTGCTATTTCTCAGCCATTTCCCTCAGAACTCTAGGATGTATCCCATCCGGGCCAGGAGATTTATCAATTTTTAAATCTTTTAGCTTTTCAAGTACTTTCTCTTTTGTATGTCTGCCATACTCAAATCTGCCCCTTGACTCTTCTTAATTGTTGGGATATTACTCATGTCTTCCATTGTGAAGACCGACACAAAGTATTATTAAGTTCTTCAGCTATTTCCTTATCTCCCATCACTAGCCTTCCTGCATCAATTTGGAGCGATTTCTCCAATTTCTACTTTTGCCTCTCGTTTATTTCTTACGTATTGAAAGAAACTTTTACTATTATTTCTAATATTACTGGATAACTTACCTTCATACTTGATCCTCTCCTTTCTTATTTTCTCTTTGTTATCCTCTGTTTGTTTTTGTAGTCTTCCCAATCTGCTGATTTTCCAGTGCTCTTGGCCACTTTATAGGCGCTCTCTTTTTGTTTGATACATTTCCTGACTCCCTTTGTCAGCCATGGTTGTCTAATTTCCCCAACCCCACCCTGGGTAATCTTTTTTTTCTTTGAAATGAACCTCTGTACTGTGTCCTCAATTACAACCAGAAACTCCTGCCATTGTTGCTCTACTGTCTTCCCCACTACGCTCTGCTTCCAGTCAATCTTTGTCAGTTCCTCTCTCATGCACCTGTAATTATGTTTATTTAACTGTAACACCATTTCATCCGATTTTGCCTTCTCTCTTTCAAACTGCTGTCTGAACTCTACCATATTATGATCGCTGCCTCCTAATTGTTCCCTGACTTTAAGATCTTTTATAAAGTCTGGCTCATTACATAGCACTAAGTCCAGAATAGCCTGCTCCCTTGTGGGGTCCATCATAAGCTGTTCCAAAAAGCCATCCTGTAAGCATTCCATGAATTCCCTTTCTTTGGATCCACCGGCAACATTATTCGTCCATATTGTGACCTTATCTTTCTGAAATGCCCTATCTATTTCCTGGTACATCTTATGCCCCTGGTCCTTACCATTGCTGGGAGGTCTGTACATAACTCCCATTATGATTTTTTTGCCTTTGTGGTTCCTCAACTCCACCCACACAGACATCATCTGACCCTATGTCATTCAGTGCCATAGATATCATTTCATTCTTAACTAACAAGGCAATCCTGCCCCCTTCTGCCCACCTCCCTGTCTTTTCAATAAGTAGTAAATATTTTGAAGTTTAACTGCCAGTCCTGAACCCCATCTCTGTGATGCCTACCACATCATAATCATTTACAATGATTTGTGTTATTAATTCATTTACTTTGTTACAAATACAACGAGCATTCAGGTAAAGCACCTTGATGCTAATTTTCTTATCCCCATGATTTCCATCACCTTTTGTAATATGTCCTAAGTTATTCCTCCTTTTTGCTTCATTCCTAGTCTGCCTCGAAGTTAAACACTGCACATGCTAACCTGCTGCTTATCTTTCTACTTGACTCCATGCTCCCTGTTGCTTTCGCTTTCCCTTCCCCCAGACTTGCACCTTTAAAGTCCTAGTGACCACCCTATTTATCATTTGGAATGTATCGAAACTATATATTCATCTGCCACTTTATCTCTATTAAGCTAGCCTTGAAACTAATTTGCCAGTTCAGTTTAACCAACTCTGCTTTTATGCCCTCATAATTCCTTTTATTTAAATTTAAAAAAATAGATTCGGATCAATTCCTTTCTCCCTCAAACTGAATTTAAAATCCAATCATATTATGGGGCACTTTCTCTCTGAGATAATACATTAATGCTATCTCATTGCACAATACCAGGTCTAATATAGCCTGTTCTCTGAATGGTTCAAATATACTCTGTTCCAGGAAACTATCCTGAAAACATTCTATGAGCTCCTCATTTGGACTAACTTTGCTCATTTGACTTTGCCAATTGATAGGTAGATTAAAATCTCCAAAGGTTATTGCTGTGTCTTTCTGACAAGCTCCCATTATTCCCGCCTTTATTCTCATTCCTTCGATATGTGTTCCAATGTATATATTGCATTCTCCCTTCTAGATGGAAGGTACTGTCTAAGGAGTCCTGGTGAATCTCTGCTGTGAATCTTGTAAACAGTACACAATGCTGCTATTATCCATTTGTGCTGGAGAGAATGAATGGTTGTGGATTTGGTGCCAATCAAGTTGGCTGCTTTGTCCTGGATGTTGTCAAGGTCATTTTTTTTAATTCCATATTTTTATTGAACTCAAATTTCACTACTACCATGGTGGAATTTGGACCCATGTCCCCAAATTATGAATTTGGGCTCTGAATTAACAGTTCAATGACATTACCATTACACCACTGCCTCCCACCTAAAGGAACAGTTGACAGTGATGCAGAAGTGGGAGAGGATGGTGAGGTATCCCCATTGTATGAGTAGGCTGTGCATTGGGAGTAAAGGGTTTATATTTGGGAGGATGAGATAAATGAGATCTATTGAATTGGCAAGATGCATACAATACTGAGAGTTATAGTCTTTGAGTCTTATGAAAGATGTGTTCAGTGGCAGATTTAGATTGAGTGGAGGCCTTGTGAGTATGAAGTAACAGAGTTCCTGTAGTATTGAGCATTCCTTTTGACATGAGAAACAGCACTGACCAGTTGCTGGCTGAGTTGGTGACACAGCCTCCTTTACCAATGATCAGGAAAAAGCACTGGTCTCCTTTCTAATTCCCAATCCACCAGCAGCTCCACACCCCTGTCAGCAAAGCAAGATGCCAGCTCTGGGTAATTGCCTTCGCGTTGATGGTCAAGCACCAGAGTGTGAAGAGCAGTTCCTGGCTTGCAGTGTCTGAAGCAGGGCACAGCTGGGGTTTAAATGTATTGCCAGTGCCGTAAACGTAGCAAACTCGCGGCAGCAGTGACCACTTGAACTTCTGCTGCACAATTCCACAAGCCTATGCCAAAGATGCAGGTTGCATATTTAATGAGGGAAGGAGCAGAAAATCGTGTGAAAGAGGTTGACATGGGCCAAGGTGGATTTGCCACCATGAATTGCACTCAGGAAAACACTACCAAAAATGGGAACATTTACTCTGTTGTATCCATTACATATGGTTTTTACTATAGTATTTATATTTCTCTCTTGTGTTGGGCTTTGAGTATATACAACTTAATTCACAAATCTTAAATTTAAGTTGCAATGACCCTAGTGCTCATTAATTTTTCTCAGAGCTGCTGAGCTTTCTAGCAGGTGAATTACTTTCTCATAGAATTCACATCCATGTGAAATAAATTACTGTGTAAACATTTTACTACAGAATATTTGTTTAATAAATAACCTCAATAACTTAGTAACTGGAAACATAAGTTTTAAAAAATAACAATTACGTCAATAAATTCTTCCCAACAAATGGGTTGCTGGAAAATGAATTTAGTTCAATAAGTCCTCAACTTGGTTTTCAATTTCAATTTTTTCAGTTTCTTGTGAAATTAGTATTGCTTCTATAATGGTTTCCACAGAACTTCAATGAAATTACTGCCCAGCGCATGTTTAATTTTCTTCCATTCCAATTTGTTCAACCAATCCAATTCATTTGATCCTTCTAAAATCCCTGTTCAACAAATAGCTTCATTCTGCCCACCTTTTCCATTTGCTTATTCTATTCAATCTAATTGGATTTTCAATCCATTTTATTTGGTCCCTGGTTTGGTCCCTGAGCATTTATTGGTCATTTAAGGACATCAACTGATAGTGGACACAAGTCTTTCCTTAACAGACTTAAATTGGGCTGGAGGTAGAAAAATCCCCCAGTCACTACCTTCCCACTTAATTAAATATCCAGGCAGGGCATTAAATTCCACCACAATGTTCCTATATTTTAGCAGTTACTATCTTTCAAATGTACTTTCTTGGCTCGAAAACACCTAGGGGCATCTTGACATCATGAAAGGCATTACATAAATATAAATCATTTTGTAATCTTTCTACTATTCTCAAAGATTCCCGATTAGATTCTTAAAGTAGGTTTTTGAAGTTAATGTTGCGAACTTACACTCAACAAATTTTAACAAACAGCAATGTCATAAGGGTCAGATAATCTGCTTCTTGTAATGTTGAGGGAGGGATAAATATTGGACCTAAGTTTGAACTCTGTGAGTAGGCTGCACTTGCTAACAATCCTGAGTGCACAAACAAATATGTTAACAGCCATTTTAAGGTAATCTCTCAAAGTTGTAATGTGTCTCATTTAGGTCACTAGTGGTGACCTACACTTTAAACAAAAGAAATATGTTCAGGCCTTACCTTTTTGAGATTGTAGTTTCCCATTGCTTCCCACAGTGCAACATCTCAACCAGTCACAGCTGGGAGACTGGCAGACAAATGAAGTTGGATATCTAATTGGTTCCTGCCTCCACACCCCTTCTGTTCACAATGTCACCATGGTTAACAAAAAGCAAATAGCTCAGTATAAAAAAACAAAAATTACTTATCATGTCACACATGGGTTGAATGTATAGTTTACAAACTGTAAATGTGTGCCAATTGGGTTTGTCTAAGCCAAGAGGAAGACTTGGCCCAGTGGTTATTTATTATTCATTAGCTGCTATAAATTAGGCGGAATATTTTGGTTTGTTCTTGGTGAAAAACAAAATGATGTTGGTATCAGAGCTCAAGATCAGAAGGAAAAAACAGCCTGCAGGTCCATCCAGCTGAGTAGCCTTGCTTCTAATGATCTAAACATTGTGAACTGTGGGAGAAAACAGTTCCTTGGAAGACTGCAGTACAAACTTTTGACCAGCATGACCCAAAGTAGCAGATAAAGATCAAGAATGCATAAACGGTTATTGAAAGGACAATTGTTTTCTGTGCAGCAGTTTGAATTATTACGACAATTCTAAGAAAATTAACTATTAGCATAACGTTAATGCTTGTGAGCTCACAGCTCTTGATTAGTATGTCAAGCCAAAGGACAGGACAAGGTCACCTAAGCCAATACCTTTTGGACAGTAAATTGTACAATGCTCTTTGCAACAATGGTAAGCTGCCAAAATCTGTTGAATGCATCGCCAAAGTGTTGTAGTCGAACAATAAAGAATTAATGAGAACGAGCAGCAAATCAAAGATGGCTGTGCACAACCACTATTGGTATTGGTACCTGAGAGGTCAATGTGAATACAAATGTTGTCCCAAGCAAAAGAGAAACTGAGGAACCAAGACAGATAATCAGTGCGATTTCATTCAAACATTTTACCACAGCCCAGAAAAGCAATTTTCATACTGATTGTCACAATACTGGTAAGCATGGGACATATGATGGTAGAAGTGGTATGGAACTCGTAATGAGAAGAGAGAGCACTATTATTGGAGTACAGCAAGTTTAGAAATCCTGACATTGTTTGACCAATAGCTGATAGATTTTTAAAATACAGATTAATAGACCTGGGACTAATGCAATATAAAATGAAAGACTTTGTATTATCTTTAATTTTCTGCTTGGCCATTTAGTTATACAGTTCATATTGTAGTCTGACTGATTAAAATAAATGGCTGTGTAACTTGACACTTCAGTTTCATTTCTTCATACTTCATAATTGAATTAAACAGAAGCATTTGGATAAAGTATTGGGTGGTGAAATATATCTCATTTTGAAATTATGAAACAGGGAGTTGCACTTCCCCAAATCATAAACAGATTTTTTGAAACTGTTTACGTGGATTGGCAGATTTTATAATCCTTTGGTTAGCCTAGAAATGTTAGTATCTCTAACAAACACCATCCCAAAATATTTATCCCCGAGTATGTAAGCAGAAAGAGCCTCTAGTGACATAATTAAGAGGATGTTATTGATTGGGATATTGGGATCCATAACCACTTGGCTTGAGAGGCTTGGGATCAAAGTCATCTTGATCCTACTTTTATAAGAATGATGTTTGAGGAACAATCAAGTATCTTTGTGAGCATTGTTGTACTATTTAGGAATCATGACTCATATGTGCAGTGTCATCTTGGAAGCTTTGAAACACAGTAGTTCACCATGGAGCATGGGAAATTCTAAGAACATCGATATGTTGGTATAAGTGAAGAGTGTTTAAACAGGAAGACAGCAAAGAAGGTCACGTCAAAATACAACAGGATCTTGACCAGATGGGCCAATGGGCTGAGAAGTGGCAGATGAAGTTTAATTTTGATTAATGTAAGGTGCTGCATTTTGGGAAAGCAAATCTTAGCAGGACTTATACACTTAATGGTAAGGTCCTAGAGAGTGTTGCTGAACAAAGAATCTTTGGAGTGCAGATTCATGGCTCCTTGAAAGTGGAGTCACAGGTAGATAGGATAGTGAAGAAGGCGTTTGGTATGCTTTCTTTTATTGGTCAGAGTATTGAATACAGGATTTGGGAAGTCAAGTTGCAACTGTACAGGACATTGGTTTGGCCACGGTTGGAATATTGCGTGCAATTCTGGTCTCCTTCCTATCAGAAAGATGTTGTGAAACTTGAAAGGGTTCAGAAAAGATCTACAAGGATGTTGCCAGGGTTGGAGGATTTGAGCTATAGGGAGAGGCTGTTTTCCCTGGAGAGTCAGAGGCTGAGGGGTGACCTTATTAGAGGTTTACAAAATTATAAGGGGCATGGATAGGATAAATAGACAAAGTCTTTTCCTTGGGGTGGGGGAGTCCAGAACGAGAGGGCATAGGTTTAGGGTGAGATGGGAAAGATATAAAAGAGACCTACAGGGCAACTTTTTCATACAGAGGGTAGTACGTGTATGGAATGAGCTGCCAGAGGAAGTGTTGGAGGCTGGTACAATTGCAACATTTAAAAGGCATTTGGATGGGTTTATGAATAGGAAGGGTTTGGAGGGATATGGGCCAGGTGTTGGCAGGTGGGATTAGATTGGGTTGGGATATCTGTTCGGCATGGACGGGTTGGACCAAAGGGTCTGTTTCCATGCTGTACATCTCTATGACTCTATGAGGACTCTGTGCTTTGCTAATATCTAAACTACTGTCATAGAAACCTGGAATGTCAGATTCAATAGTGTTGTCTCTTCCAGCCTCAAATGATAGAACTCAATAAAACAAGCTCTGGCCTGGACATACAGCTGAAAGGACCCAAAGTCAGACTGTCAATGCAGTGCTACAAATGATGTAGTCAGCATTACCCCAACTTCGGATTTGTTTCCATTTGAAAATGGCTACTCTATAGTTCACTGAAATGGTTCAACATTCCGACAGCTCCCAGGGTAGGATTTCCTGTACGATATTCACAAATCGGTATCAAATAAAGGAATGATTGTGAAAGCACTACACAATCCTACACGATGTGGAGGAACACATTAAAATTATCGTTTTGCTAGTTGGTGTGGTATGAACATACTGTTCTTGGTTAATCCATCTTGTTCTCAATGCAGAACAGGGAACAAGATAAGAAAATTTGCAGGAATAAACATTAAAAGCAAATGTGATGGATTTGGCATATAATAGAGGACTCTGGAAGAATGAGGCAGGATGTAGGTACACTGAATAGGCAGACGTTTAAAAGATTCATTTAAGTACACAGAGATTGTGTAATAATACATTTGGAGTGGAAAAGCAAGAAATGGGAGGTAAAATGGAGAAGAAAGACCTAATAGGGGCATTAATACTACTAGAGCAACTAAATAATGATTGAACCATACAAAGCAGTGATAAGGCCACTGTTAGAAGATTCTACTCAATTTGAGGCATCACATTAAATAAACCTTATAACTAAATAGGCGAAAGTGAGGACTGCAGATACTGGAGATTAAAGTCAAGAGTGTCGTGCATGGAAAAGCATAGCAGGTCAGGCAGCATCTGAGAAGTAGGAAAATCGATGTTTCAGGCTTTTGCCCGAAATGTTGATTCTCCTGCTCCTCAGATGCTGCCTGAGCTTTTCCAGCACGACACTCTCGACTCGTATGATTAAAAGCTCATGCACGGCGAACAGTGTTTTTTCCACCAGGGTGAGAAACTCTACTTATGAGGAGAAAATGGAAAATGGAAATATCAGGGTTTTTATAAGAGGATATTTCTCTGGTTTATAAACTTTTGCAAATTGTAGAAAGAGTGAAAAGGGAAAGAACATTACCTCTGTATCAAGGGAGCACCACATTAAAATTTTCATTAAGAAAATGAACAGAGGGGTTAGGGGAGTATTTGGGTTATTTGGAAAATACTTTGTCATTGGGCATAGTAGAGACAGAGATCGATGCACATCATAAGGGAAGAGTAGATGATTTGAAGCAGACAATAATATTGGGCTATGGAGAAAGTAGGAATGAATTGTTCTGGCCAAGAGTTGATGCATAGATAATAGGATCAGTAGTTTCCTTTTGGTCAATCAACAATGCCATAGAGCAGCTTATTGAATCTTCCACACAAGAGGATTACTTGCTTCTGGACTTTCGTTCCTATCATTGCAGAGCACAAACTTAGACTGATGAACTGCCAATAAAGGAGCACAGATCTGTCCGTCTGACGTAATGCATAAGTGGCTGACTAGATTGAGAAATGCCCTGGAGATTGACACGCATTCTGCAGTGGCTTTTGAGAATCTTCTGTTCTCTTTCCATACACAGCAAATAAGAATATAATTTGCCATATCTGTGAATCTAGGGTATATCTGCCATTAATTACATATGTAATTGTATGATTAGGTTCTTTAATATTTGAGGACACAAGTTGTTGAAAGTGCAAGTTGATGTCAGAGTGAGGAGGAAATTGGCATTTTGGAACTGAATGAACTGGACCAAAAGCAATTTATAAAAGCAAAATACAAAAAAGGAAATAATGATTAAAACAGAAAATGCTGGTAATACTGTACACTGCTGCTCCTGAGCATTGGTGGTGGAGGGAGTGGATATTTATGGATGTGGAGCCAATGAAATGAGCTGCTTTGCCCTGGACGGTATCAAATTTCTTGAGTGTTGATGGAGCTGCACTTCTCCAGGCAAGTGGGGAGTATTCCATCACTTTTCAGACTTTTGACTTTTAGGTGGCTTTGAGGAATCAGGAGGTGACTTACTCACTGAAGGATTCCCAGCCTCTCACCTTCTCTTGTAGCCACTGTATTTAAATGGAGAGTTTAGTTGAGTTTCTGGTCAATGGTAATACCCCCCAAAACTTTGATAGTGGGGGATTGAATATCATTTACTATCAAGGGACAATGGTTAGACTGCCTCTTATTAGAGATGGTTATAGCCTGGCATTTGTGTGGCACAAATGTTACTTGCCACTTGTCAGCCCAAGCCTGGATATTGTCCAGATCTTATTGCATTTGGAATGGGGCACTTCTATATGTGACGAATCATGAATAGAGGTGAACATTGTGCAATCATTAGTGAACATCCCCACTTCTGACCTTATGATGGAGATAAGATCATTGATGAAGAAGATGAAGACAGTCGGGTCTAGGACACTCCCTTGATAAACTCCTGCAGAGGTGTCCTGGAACTGTGATGTCTTACCACCAACAACCACAACCATCTTTCCTTGTCTCTGATATGACTGCAGTCAGTGGAGAGTTTTCACTTGATTCCCTTTGACACCAGTTTTACTAGAGTTCCCCGATGCCACACTTGGTCAAATATGACCCTGATGTCAAGGATAGTCCCTCTTACCTCACCTTTGGAATTTAGCCCTTTTGTCCACGTTTGAACCAAAGCTGACTCAAATGATGACAGGAGAGGGAATTGTGAGATGGGCTTCATTAAAATGGAAGGTCCAATAACTAGGCATCATTTTCCATGCTGTCCAGCAATTCAGAGGTGGAAAGGCAATGGCCCCTACCCACTGCCCTCTTGCCAAATTAAATGTTCCCTGCAGCACGATCAACTCCAATTAATTCGGTTTCTCTCTCAGGTGCTGACTGCCAATACTAATATACCACCTCACCTACCACCCCACCAATCTCCATGTACAGCGCATCATCCGCCGTCATTTCCGCCACCTCCAAACGGACCCCACCACCAAGGATATATTTCCCTCCCCTCCCCTATCAGCATTCCGTAAAGACCACTCCCTCCGTGACTCCCTCGTCAGATCCACACCCCCCACCAACCCAACCTCCACTCACGGCACCTTCCCCTGCAACTGCAGGAGGTGCAAGACTTGCGCCCACACCTCCCCCCTCACCTCCCTCCAAGGCCCCAAAGGAAACTTCCATATCCGCCACAGATTCACCTGCACCTCCACACACATCATCTATTGCATCCTCTGCACCCGATGTGGCCTCCTCCATATTGGGGAGATAGGCCGGCTACTTGCGGAGCGTTTCAGAGAACACCTCTGGGACACCCGGACCAACCAACCCAACCACCCTGTGGCTCAACACTTCAACTCCCCCTCCCACTCCACCAAGGATATGCAGGTCTTTGGACTCCTCTATCGCCAGACCACAACAACACGACGGTTGGAGGAAGAGCGCCTCATCTTCCGCCTAGGAACCCTCCAACCACAAGGGATGAACTCGGATTTCACCAGTTTCCTCATTTCCCCTCCCCCCACCTTGTCTCAGTCAAATCCATCGAATTCAGCACCGCCTTCCTAACCTGCAATCTTCTTCCTGACCTCTCCGCCCCCACTCCAGTCTGACCTATCACCCTCACCTTGACCTCTTTCCACCTATCACATTTCCGACGCCCCTCCCCCAAGTCCCTCCTCCCTACCTTTTATCTTAGCCTGCTGGACAAACTTTCCTCATTCCTGAAGAAGGGCTTATGCCCGAAACGTCGATTCTCCTGTTCCCTGGATGCTGCCTGACCTGCTGCGCTTTTCCAGCAACACATTTTCAGCAAGAGTTTCAATAGTTATCCATATGAATTGTCATTGAATTGCAAAATCCCTGTTGAATGATTAACTATGAACAGAACTCAATGTTCTTGCTAATATCTGATATGTAATGAAATGTGTTCCATTTAAGCATGATGTGAATAAAAGTGAAGTGTATTAAATGTAATGGGAGCATTTTCTGTGTTTTCAGTTAACCATGCCAACATTTCCTGCTGTTGTGAAGATTGGACATGCTCATTCAGGCATGGGAAAGGTAACTAATCCTTTGCAATTGTCTCAGCCAAAATTCTGTATTGCATCAAAAATATTTGAACAGAAAGATTTCTCTAAACTTTAAATTAGAAATTCTTCCTGCTTCCCAGTAATGACATGTTACAGAATTACAGTATAGTAGCACTGTAATTCTTTGACAATGCAAACCAGCCCAATGTGTCTACCAAGTACTGACCAAGTGCCTGCAAGATCAGAAGATTGTATGCAACGTAAGCTAAAACTTCCAATGTTATTTAACCAAAGATTCCTTCTGTTTGTCACCATTGGCATAAATTTATCCAATATTCAAAAGTTTATATCAAAGTTTGTATTTTGTATAGATTGTATAGAATTATATTATTTAATTTAAGTATATCAGATACTTACAAAACTCTCATGGAAGAAAATTGCTTCTATATTATTTCAGAGAAGTAACGTAATCCGATTCTTTTCTCTTTTCTCTCTCTCTCTTCTCTTTCCTATATGCTGCCTTTATTGGATGCACCAGGTGAAAGTAGAAAATCACTACGATTTTCAGGACATAGCAAGTGTGGTAGCTCTAACAAACACTTACGCCACAACTGAACCTTTCATAGACTCCAAGTATGATATAAGGATTCAAAAAATAGGCAATAATTACAAGGCTTACATGTGAGCAAATATTAAATATATTTATCTGAAAACTCATTTCCTTTTTTATCTTTAGTTGATTATTTTCAATAGCTGTATTGGTGTAAACTTTTTTTTAGTACAGTTCCTACTACTTATGTTGAGTTTTTTCATGCTGTATGGTAAGTGAGTATCGCTTTTAATAAGTTACTAATGCCTGAAGGATGTTTAAATCCACAAACAGGAAGTTGTTGCTGTTCAGAGAAACAATTAGGGTACAGGCTGGTTTGCTGTAGTCATGTGATCTCTACTTCGCCTAGAAGTGCCTTTGACTGAAGTCTGTGGGAGCCACTAAAACACATCATTTGTAACATGCTGTCAGTGTCAGCTGTTGAAGGAAACAGCAACAAGTACATTTTAAAAAGCAATCTGGATTCTGAAGAAGCATCACTGGACCCAAAATATTAACTCTGCTTTCTCTCCAAGGATGCTACCAGACTTGCTGAGTTTTTCTAGCAATTTCTGTTTTTCTTTTACATTTAGTGGGTGAGCCAAAACTGCAATGCATTTTCTAGTCCTTGTTACTATGGAAATTAAATGAGATATGGGACAGAATTGGAGTTTTTTTTCACACTCAATGTCAAAAAACTGAAATAGTAACAGAGTTAACTAAAAACCAGATTATATAAGAGTACCATCTTGCTATTGATGCTGAGGAAAGAATTCTGCAAGCTTTATTGCAGTCTAGATCTCAATGGGGAGAGAAATGGCAGGCAGGAGAGATTCTGTAGGATTTGAAAACACACTTTGAACCTCTATTAATCTTATTTATAAATAGTATGTGTTCAATATCAGAGCTCAAGTTTAATATGTACTGCATCTACCCTATAATGTGGAAAACTTCCCAAGTTTATCTTATACACAAAAAGCAGGACAAATCCAACACAGCCAATTACCACCCTATCAGTCTCCTCTTGAACATCAGTGAAGTGATGTAAGGGGTCAGCATTAGTGCTATCAAGGGCATTTGCTGAAAAATAAATTGCCGATTCTGAATTTGTGTTTCACTTGGGCCACTCTGCTCCTGACCTCAAGAGAAGAAATTTTCTCATCTCCATCTTAAATGGGAGACCTAGATATAAGTGACAGTTTCGGAATTACATTCTGGAGGTTATTCTGGAGATACAAAGGGTTGCACGTGTTAGTTGACACTTACACTGCTCCAGAAGAACAACACAAGATAGTCAGTGTTTTCTGCAGTGGAAGTTATTGTAGATGATCTGATAATTTATTAAGACATAATGGAAAAAGACTTTGCAGATCAGAATCTATTGTAACTGCTAGAAATAGCTCAGCAGATGAACCTGAAGCTGAACAAGAAAAAGATGCAGTGAAGATGCCTAAATTCAGAGCAGACAGTAAAAGTACTTTGCCCAGATATTTTTTTTTCATGGTTCAATCAAGGAAAGTGGGCTCCACTGGCTGCTCATTTATTGCCCATCTGTAAGCAAAATATGGTGGATGCTGGAAAACTAAAATAAAAATAGGAAGTGTTAGAGAAAGGTCAGTAGGTCTGGCAGCATCTGTGGAGAGAGAAATAGAGTTAATGTTTTGAGCCCAATACAACTGGAACTAATTCTGAGGAAGAGTTGGACTTAAAATATTAACTCTTTCTGTCCACAGATGCTGCCAGACCTGTTGTCTATTGTCTGTTGAGTTTCTCCAGCATTTTCTGTTTTTGTTTATTGCCCATCCTTAGTTAATCTTAAAGATTTCATGGTGAGAGCTCCTTTCTTAAACTTTTGCAATCCATATATTATAGATTCACCAACATTTCCTGACATGATGAAAGCTGCTAGCAGAGATGTAGTGATCAAAAGATGTGAAAGCAAAGCAATGATTTGATGGATTCCTAAAATCTTTAGCGAAATTCTTGCCTAACTTTCTCATCCAAGTATGAAACTCTACATAAGCTCACTGCCAAGGATGTGCTGTGGTATGGGAGTATAGGACAAGAAGTGATTTTCACCAAAACTAACTAACTAACTAACCAGTGACAAAAACAGCAATACTGAGGTACTACAATGTCAATGATGAAGTAACCTTGCAGCATGATGCCATGAGATGGGATTTGGAGCAAACTTTATGCAACAAAAATAGCTATATGCATCCAGACTGTGAACCCAAACTAAATGCTCAGGTGCAAATAGAGAAAAAAGTGCCTTGCTGTAGTTCTTAAATGTAAGCATCTTCATGTTTGGGAGACAAAATGACTGGATTTCAGCAAATTCAATGCATCTCCCTCAAACTGTCTCTATGTGCTCCAAAAGATTTTACAAAGAATATATTCTTGTTTGTAGAGATATAAAGTTACCAAGTCATGGAGTCATGCAGCAAAGAAACAGGTCCAATTCGTCTGCACCAACCAGACATCCCAATCTGATCTTGTGCCATTTGCCAGTATTTGGCCCGTATCCCTCTAAACCCTTCTTACTCATGTATCCATCCAGATCCTTCTAAATGTTGTAATTGTACCTACCTCCGCTACTTCTTCTGGCAGCTTGTTCCATACACACACCACCCTCTGTGTGAAAAAAAGTTACCCCTCGTGTTCTTTTTAAATCTTTCCTCTCTCACCTTAAACCTATGCCCTTTAGTTTGGACTCTGCCACCCTGGGAGAAATACCTTGGCTATTTACCTTATCCATGTCCCTCATGATTTTATAAACTTCTATGAGGTTCCAATGCTCCAGGGAAAGAAGCCCCAGCTTATTCTGCTTCTCCCTGTAATTCAAACCCTCCAGTCACAGCAACATCTTTGTAAATCATTTGTGCATCCTGTAAAGTTTACCAAATCCTTCCGATAGATTAGTAACCAGAATTGTATACAGTATTCTAAATGTGGTCTCACCGATATCCTATACCACTGCAGTATGAAATCTCAACTCCCATACTCTATGTTCTGACCAATGAAGTCAAACGTGTCAAACACCTTCTTCAACATCCTGTGCACCTGCGACTCCACTTTCAAGAAACTATGCCCCTGCATCCTGAGATCTCATTGTTCAGGAACATTCTCTAAGGCCCTACCATTAACTATATAAGTCTAGCCCTGGTTTGCCTGACCAAAATGCCACACCTCACATTTATCTAAAGTAAACTCCATCTGCCACTCCTCGGCTCATTGGCCCATCTGAACAAGGTTCCATTGTACTCTGGGATAATCTTCTTCACGATGTACTACACTTCCTATTTTGGTGTCATCTGCAAACTTACTAACCATACCTCCTAAATCAACATCTAAATCATTTATATAAATGACAAAAAGCAGTGGACCCAGCACCGATGCTTGTGGTACACCACTGGTCACGGGTCTCTAGTATGAATAGCAACCCTCTACCAACACCCTCTGTCTCCTACCTTCGAGCCAATTTTGTATCCAATTGGCTAGCTCCCCCATATCCCATTTGATCTAACCTTACTAACCAATCTACCAGACAGAACCTTGTCAAATACTTTGCTGATGTCCATATGAACAGCTCTGTCTTCAATCCTCTTTGTTACCTCTTCAATTAAGATACAACTTCCCACACACCAAGCCACATTGACTATCCCTAATCAATCCTTGCCTTTTCAAATGCATGTAAATCCAGTTATTTAAAATCCCCTCCAACAACTTACCTACCACTGACGTAAGGCTAAACAATCTTTTGTTCCAATTTTTCCTTACAGCCTTCCTTAAATAATGGCACCACATTAGTCAATCTCTAGTCTTCCAGCACCTCACCTGTGGCTATCAATGATACAACTATCCAAGCAAGAGGCCCAGCAATATATTCCCTGGCTTCCCACAAAGTTCTGGGAAACACCTGATCTGGTCCTGGGGATTTATCTACCTCTATATGTTTTAAGACCTCCAGCAACTCTCTTCTGAAATATGAACTCTTTTCAAAACATCACTATTTATTTCTCCATGTACCGTAGCTTCCATGTCCTTGTCCACAGTAAATACTGATGTGAAATATTCATTTAGTGTTTCATCCATCTCCTGTAGTTCCACACATAAACAGCACGTTGATCTTTAAGGGGTCCTATTCTCTCCCAAGTTACCCTTTTGTCCTGAATGTTCTTATAGAATCTGTTTGGATTGTCCTTAGCACTATTTGCCAAAGTTTGCCACTATTTCCTTCTTTGATTTCTTGATTTCCCTCTTAAGTATACTCCTACTGCCCTTATATTCTTTGAGGGATTCATTGGATCCCAGTTGCCTTTACCTGAACAATGCCTCTTTTTTCTCGATGCTTCAATTTCTCACATCATCCAGCATTCCATACACCTATCCGCCTTGCTCTTCACACTAACTATATTGGCTCTAGACTCTACTTCATTTTTGAAAGCCTCCCATTTCCCAACTGTCCCTTTACCTGCCAAAAGCCTCCCCAATCAACTTCTGAAAGTTCCTGTCTACCATAAAAATTGGCCTTACTCCAATTCAGAATCTTAAGTTTTTGATTAATTCTATCCTTTTCCATAACTATTTTAAAATTAATAGAACTATGATCACTTGGAGAAAGTGAGGACTGCAGGTGCTGGAGATCAGAGCTTAAACATGTCTTGCTGGAAAAGCGCAGCAGGTCAGGCAGCATCAAAGGAACATCCATGACGTTTCAGGCATAAGCCCTTCTTCAGGAATGAGGAGGGTGTGCCAAGCAGGCTAAGATAAAAGGTAGAGAGGAGGGACTTGGGGGAGGGGCGTTGGGAATACAATAGGTGGAAGGAGGTTAAGGTGAGGGTGATAGGCCAGAGAGGGGGTGGGGCGGAGAGGTCAGGAAGAAGATTGCAGGTCAAGAAGGCGGTGCTGAGTCTGAGGGTTGGGACTGAGAAAAGGTGGGGGGAGGGGAAATGAGAAAGCTGGAGAAAGCTGCTTTCATCCCTTGTGGTTGGAGGGTTCCTAGGCAGAAGATGAGGCGCTCTTCCTCCAGGCGTCACGTTGCCATGGTCTGGCGATGGAGGAGGCCAAGGACCTGCATGTCCTTGGCGGAGTGGGAGGGGGAGTTAAAGTGTTCAGCCACGGGGCGGTTGGGTTGGTTGGTGCGGGTGTCCCAGAGGTGTTCTCTGAAACGTTCCGCAAGTAGGTGGCCTGTCTCCCCAATGTATAGGAGGCCATATTGGGTGCAGCGGATGCAGTAACTGATGTGTGTGGAGGTGCAGGTGAATTTCTGACGGATATGGAAGGATCCCTTGGGGCCTTGGAGGGAAGTGAGGGGGGAGATGTGGGCGCAAGTTTTGCATTTCTTGCGGTTGCAGGGGAAGGTGCCAGGAGTGGAGGTTGGGTTGGTGAGGGGTGTGGATCTGATGAGGGAGTCGCGGAGGGAGTGGTCTTTCTGGAACGCTGATAGGGGAGGGGAGGGAAATATATCCTTGGTGGTGGGGTCTGTTTGGAGGTGGCGGAAATGACGAAGGATGATACAATGTATCTGGAGGTTGGTTGGGTGGTAGGTGAGGACCAGTGGGGTTCTGTCCTGGTGGCGATTGGAGGGGCGGGGTTCAAGGGCGGAGGAGCGGGAAGTGGAGGAGATGCGGTGGAGAGCATCGTCAACCACGTTCTGAGAGGAAATTGCGGTCTTTGAAGAAGGAGGCCATCTGGGTTGTTCGGTATTGGAATTGGTCCTCCTGGGAACAAATGCGGCAAAGGCGAAGGAATTGGGAATATGGGATGGCATTTTTACAGGGGCCAGGGTGGGAGGAGGTGTAATCTAGGTAGCTGTGGGAGTCAGTTGGTTTATAGTAAACGTCCGTGTTGAGTCGGTCTTCCGAGATAGAAATGGAGAGGTCTAGGAAGGGGAGGGAGGAGTCTGAGATGGTCCAGGTGAATTTGAGATCGGGGTGGAAGGTGTTAGTAAAGTGGATGAACTGTTCAACCTCCTCGTGGGAGCACGAGGTAGCACTGATACAGTCATCAATGTAGCGGAGGAAAAGGTGAGGGGTGGTGCCAGTGTAGCTGCGGAAGATGGACTGTTCCACATATCCAACAAAGAGGCAGGCATAGCTGGGGCCCATGCGGGTGCCCATGGCTACTCCTTTGGTTTGGAGGAAGTGGGAGGATTGGAAAGAGAAGTTGTTCAGAGTGAGGACCAGTTCAGTCAGTCAAAGGAGGGTGTCAGTGGACGGGTACTGGTTGGTTCAGCGGGAAAGGAAGAAATGGAGGGCTTTGAGGCCTTTGTGATGGGGGATGGAGGTGTATAGGGACTGGATGTACATGGTGAAGATAAGGCACTGGAGGCCGGGGAAGCAAAAATCATGGAGGAGGTGGAGGGTGTGGGTGGTGTCCCGAACGTAGGTGGGGAGTTCTTGGACTAAGGGGGACAGGACCGTGTCAAGGTATGCAGAAGTGAGTTCGGTGGGGCAGAAGCAGGCTGAGACAATGGGTCGGCCGGGGAAGTCAGGTTTGTGGATTTTGGGCAGGAGGTAGAAGCGGGCGGTGCGGGGTTGTGGGACTATGAGGTTGGAGGCAGCGGATGGGAGATCACCTGAGGTGATGAGGTTATGGATGGTCTGGGAGATGATGGTTTGGTGGTGGGAGGTGGGGTCATGTCAAGGGGGCAGTAGGAGGAGGTGTCCGCGAGCTGGCGTTTAGCCTCAGCAATATAAAGATCGGTGCGCCAAACTACCACCGCGCCTCCCTTGTCTGCCGGTATGATCACTTGCTCCAGAGTGGTCCCCCACTGACACCTCAGTCACTTGCCCTGCTTTATCTCCAACAGAAAGTCAGATTTTGCTCCTTCTCTAATAGGTACATCCACTTATTGAGTAAGAAAGTTTTAGATTAGATTCCTTACAGTGTGGAAACAGGCCCTTCATCCCAACCAGTCCACACTGACCCTCCAAAGAGTAACCCACCCAGACCCATTTCCCCCTGACTAATGCATCTAACACTTTGGGCAATTTAACATGGCCAATTCACCTGTCCTGCACATCTTTGGACTGTGGGAGGAAACCCACGCAGACACAGGGAGGATGTGCAAACTCCACACAGACAGTCCCCCGAGGCTGGAATCAAACCTGGGATCCTGGTGCTATGACGCAGTTAGCCACCGTGCCGCCCTGTACACCCTTTTCTTGTACACACTTAACAAATTCCTACCAATCCAAGTTCTTTAGACTAAAACAGTCCCATTCTTACAGATATCTGAGATCTCCTTACATATTTGCTTCTTGATTTCCCACTGACTGTTGGGGGCATATGGTACAATTCCAACAAGGTGATCATTCCTTTCTTATTTCTCAGTTCCACGAACACAACGTCTCTAGATCATTTCCCAGGTATATTCTCCATAAGTACAGCCATAATGTTATCCCTAACCAAAAATGCCACTCCCCCACCTTTCTTGCCTCCCTTTCTATCCTTCCTATGGCATCTATACCTTGAAACATTAAGCCGCCAGTCCTGCCCATCCCTGAGTGATGTTTCTGTCATCGCTTTGATACCCTTGTTCCATGTTCCCAACCGTGCCTAGGTTTATCCACCTTACCTATCAGGCCTCTTGCATTGAAGTAAATACAGTTTAATTTATCAGTCTTGTTTTGTTTTCTGCCCCAAGCACTTATCTGCCTTGACTATTTAATTTGCTTCCCCTTACCTAGTATGCCAGCCTCAGCCTTTGCTCTGTTCTCACTATTGCTTTGGTTCCCACCCCTCCTTACTAGTTTAAAGCCTCACAAGTAGCACTAGCAAATTTCCCTGCAAGGATATTGGTACAATGGGATTCATCCCTCTTATACAGCTCATTTCTACCCCTAAAGAGATCCCAACGGTCCAAAAATGTAAATCTTTGCCCTCTGCACCAGTTCCTCAGCCAAGCATTCATTTGCTCTATCCTCCTATTCCTACTTTCACTAGCACATGGCACTGGTAATAGTCCAGATTTTACTACGCTCAAGGACTTACATTTTAACCTCCTACATAGTTCCCTCCATTCTCTCCGCAGGACCTCATCCCTTTCTTTACCTATGTCATTCGTACCATACTGATAACCACTGGCTATTCACCTCATGCATTTGCTTCATTACATCCCTGACCCTGCCACACAGACAGGCAACATATCATTGTGGAATCTCTTCTGCAGCACAGATACACATGTCTGCTCCTCTTACTAATGAATCACTATAGCTCTGCCATTCTTCTTCCTCCCCTCTTGTGACCAGAATCACCCGTGTGTTAGTCACTCTCCCCTTTCAGAATATTCTGCACCTTCTCCAAGACATCCTTGACCTTGGTACCAGGGAGGCAAAACAGCATTCATATATTTCACTCCGACCAGAGAAATGTCTGTCAGTGATGGCTGCCTGGACATGACATTCAAGCAAAGGAAACACAGCAACGGTCCCTTAGAAGATAGTAGAAGAGTGTGACATCTTCCAGATTCAATGCGCTGCAATGGCTTGATATGCTCTGCAAGTCATCAACCCAGCAGAAACGTTCGATCTGTAGGGAAAGCACCTTGCCTCTGCCCCAAATATATTGATACCACTCCTGCCCACCTGCAACCTGTCCTGCTTGTACTGGTCCAATCTTCCCTAGAATGAGTCCCAATGTCCCAGGAATCTGAATCCCTCCCTCTTACATCTCTGCAGCCAAGTATTTATCTAGTTTGTCCCGTTATTTTTACTTTTGCTAGTAAATGGCACTGGTAGTAATTACTAATCTTGAGGTCCTATTTTTCAATTTATGCCCTAATTTTCTATATTCTGCTTTTAGGACCTTGTATCTATTTTTTTAACCAAACTGTTGGTTCTGAAATGTATCAAGAACTGAAATACCGATAACCACTGGCTATTCACCTCATGTATCTGCTCCATTACATCCTTGACCCTGGCACACAGAGAGGCAACATACTATGGAATCTCTTTTGCAGCACAGATACACATGTCTGTTCCTCTTACTAATGAATCCCCAAACGCTATATCTCTGCCATTCTTCTTCTTTCCCTCTTGTGACCAGAGTCACCTGTGGAGCAATGGATTTTGCTTCTGTTGCTATCCCCTGAAAATCCATTTCCTCTCAGAAAGTTTCTGTTTGAGCGTGGGGATGACCACAGGAACTCCTGCACAATTTGCCCATGTCTGCTGTGCTTGGTGTTCGCCTATTCCCTTTCTGCCTGTACTATCTTTACCTGTGGTGTGACTACCTCACTGAATGTGCTGTCCATGACAATCCCAGCATTGCAGGTGCTCCACAGTGAGTCCATCTGAGCTCCAGCTCTGAAATGCCATAGCCAGTAGCTGCAGCTGGACATACTACCTGCACACATGGTCACCAGGGACACACTGGAAATGTCATGACTTCCCACATAGTGCAGGACGATCATGAGGACAAATTTGTTCTCTTAAAGGATAATAATTCTGTGGAATTCTCTTCCACAGAAGGCTGAGGAGGCCATGTCACTGTATATTTTCAAGAAAAAGATTTATTTTAGATTTTAAAAGCATTAAGCATTATGGTGAGAAAGAAAATACCTGACATTGAGATAGAGGATCAGTCGTGTACATATTTAATGATGGAGTGGCTCGAAGGGTCAAATGGCGTACTCCTGTTCCTAGTTTCTATTTTTCTAAATCAATCAAACAATGCAATAATGTGTAACTCTTTCATGGTGCAGGAAATTGTGAAGAACAAAGGGTCTGAAACACCAAGAACATGCCTGTTACTGTAAGAGTTGGACATACAGACATAGAGTGATAGCCCAAGATAGCGTCAACCCTAATGAGATGAGAACAGAGATTCTGAAGTGCATCAATATGCACTAGCAAAGAATTGAATCTAGTTAGAGGAATGCAAGATAGGTGCCCTGCTGGCTGAACAAGGGCTAGGAAATTAAAGACCAAATCAGCCACTGCAGTGTTTTCAACAAATTCCAAGGTAAGCAAGCGAAAGAGCTGATTGATCCATGACATCCCAGACAGGTGAAGTTTGGAGTGAACCTCTTCATCCTGTGAGGAACTAATTATCTGTCACCATCAGTGACTATTCTGACTATTAGAAGTTAGACCAGTAAAACTGTAGAATGCCTGAAAGCATACATCAGTAATTATGGCATTCCATATAATGCATTGAGTGACAATGTCCCTCAATTCACAAGGGCAGGATTCAGGTGCTTCATAAAGTATTAGGAAATTCAACACCATCTCTAAAATATCCCCAGTCCCACGTGCTGCTCTGGGACTAGTTGACCATGTGGTACTCAGATTATCTGATTACATGGTACTCTGGGACTTGCTGACCATGTGGTACTCTGGGACTTGCTGACCACATGCTGCTCTGGAACTAGCTGACCACGTGGTGCTCTGGGACTAGCTGACCACATGCTGCTCTGGAACTAAATGACCATGTGGTGCTTTGGGACTAGCTGACCATGTGGTACTCTGGGACTAGCTACCCACGTGGTACTCTGGGTCTAGCTGACCACATGGTACCCTGGGACTTGCTGACCACATGGTACTCTGGGACTAGCTGACCACATGGTACTCTGGGACTAGCTGACCACGTGGTACTCTGGGACTAGCTGACCACATGGTAGTCTGGGACTCGCTGACCACGTGGTACCCTGGGACTAGCTGACCACGTGGTACTCAGGGACTAGCTGACCACGTGATACTCTGGGACTAGCTGACCATGTGGTACTCTTGGACTAGCTGACCACATGGTAGTCTGGGACTCACTGACCACGTGGTACTCTGGGACTAGCTGACCACGTGGTACTCTGGGCCTTGCTGACCACGTGCTGCTCTGGGACTCTGCTCACACGCTGCTCTTGCTGCCTGTGCCTGCTACTGCTTTGGGATTTGCTTCTAGGACTAAGGGGAGAGAAAAAGAAAAAGAGGAAAGAGAGAAAAAGAGAAAGAAAGAAAAAGAACAGGCGGAATTGAAGAGATCTGCCAGGTATGAGTCACAAAATAAAAGTGAAATGACAGTATTCCAAATTAAACTTTGATAAAGGTAATTTCTAGAGCTAAGCAATGGACCGCCCATCAGAGTACAAACATTCAATGCTCTCAACAAGAGTCAGACCATGTACCGATGTGGCACCTATGTTGAGTAGTTGTCAGCTTGAATATACAATGAACATGAATGATCAGATATATTTGATCACAGACTGCAGCATACAACTACAGCAGCAATGCCTTCACTAAAAGTAGTGGATCAAAAGGTGTGATCTCACCACCTGTATAGACCATTTCTTCCAGAGATTCAGCAATACCCTGCAATGAAAATGGATCAACAAGGAATAGGAATACAGTTATCATAGCGACAGCACTTCCCACATGAATGACACTCCCCGGAGAAGAAAAACTACCTTGGGAATGAGCAGATATCAGATAAACAGCCAATAATATTGCATATACATGTCATTAGAGACTTATGACTTAAATACTCTATATCCAATACCTCGTTAGAGACTGATGAAAGTAGAACTGACTAGACGTGACAGATTTGTTAATGAATGAAAATGTTATTTTCGACTATGTTCGGTAACTTGAAACTACAAAGGATTGTGCATGCAAATATTTCTACTTTCTTGTGAAAAGGGAAATGTTTGGAGTGATGAAAATGTATTCAGTACAGTATACAGAGGAACCTTGAATATCTGAACGAGATGGGTGGGCACTATTTCGTTCGGATAACATTATTTGGATAACTGATTCAATGCCACTCCTTTGGAACTCGGAGTTTTCTGAAGTTTCCTTTTTCCTCACACTGCCTGCCTTGCTCCCTCTCGCTGTCTCAGGGTTTGTTTCTGAGCAGACCCACACCTGTGTATAAGGGACCTGCAGCATTGCTGAAGCCTCTCCCTGCCGCTGCTTCACTTCGATGGGATTGACAGAGTGAGCACTTGCTATGTCCGCTCCCCATTTTGTGGAACATTTTGTGGTTCAGATCGCTTACCTATTGTCAGGATTAAGCACGATTTGCCTGGTTGCACTTTATCCCAATTCGACACAATAACTTACTTAATAATGACAAATGATCACATGCTGTCTGTTGGCTGTCAATTCATTATGGCTGCAGAAATTTAAGCGTTAACGTCAGGCAAAAATGGTAGAAAATACACAAGATGTTTTAAATTAGCACCCACTATTTGACCCTACTCACAACTGAATTTCCACCCTTGTCAAGCGTCCACTTTGGAAACTGTTTCCACTCAATATCTTTGACTAGGCAGCAGCACACCGCGCAACAGATCACAGCTCTGTGCCCCCGCATCCCCGCACCCCCTCCATGCAGTATGCTAATTATGACAGATATAATTTGCAGAGCATGATATAAATTACCAAAGACTATAAATGACTAATACAACAATTGTTTTTTGCTCTTCTTAGAGGATATTGGATTGAATGAATATTAGATGCATTTAGACCAGGAAAAAAAACAGCATTCTTGTTTTCCTTGATAAAGCCAACTTAGTATGGTTGAAGATTCCTTCCATGCAGTTTACTTATGGTTGGTATGTTAGCTTGTGCTGCATGTTTTGTTGTTGAGTATAGATGTTCCATGCACGGAAGGATTTATTTGCTGATAGAACTTATTAACTATGATTAATACAACAAGTGAGTAAGGACAACAATTCCTGCTTGAAATAACAACACTCTATTATAAAACACAAACAGAAATTGCTGGAGAAAATCAGCAGGTATGACAGCATCTGTGCAAAGAAAGCAGAGTTAACGTTTTAAGGCTGGTGGTACACAGGAGAGGTATTTGTGTTTTTTCTTTTCTGTAGTCCTCTCAGTATAACCAGGACTGTGAAATCTGGAAATTGTGATCCACGAACAAGTTCTACTCTTACACATACTTCCCTAATCTCCTGCTAACACCGTTTTTATAGCTGAAATGTGAATCATTCCTGACATAAGCTGCCTCCCATGCTCAGATGCTACCATAATAATTTAATTGCCCTGCCCAGAGACCTCAACATATCAACAGGAAGGTCAATTAGAGCAATTTCTCAAGATGATCTCTAGCCTGACCTCCCTCATCAATCAGATCTATGGATAGTTAACCATCTTTCCCATCACTGCTAGCTATCCACTGGCTACCCACTGAAAGTCTAGTTCTCAGCACCTTCCTCCGAGTTCAATAAATTGATTTTTTTCCAATTCCACCTGATGTTCTAAACCTTGAGCTCACTGAGTCAAAATGTGGCAATCTTCATGCATAGACACTTGCTCGTTATCATTTATTATGCCTTAAAAGCATTCAGCAAGAATAATAACAGAAAATACCAGAGATGCTGAAAAGTTGAGACAGTGGTGAAAAGAAGAACATTTTGTGGTTCAGATCACTTACCTATTGTCAGGATTAAGCACAATTTGCCTTGTTGCACTTTATCCCAATTCGACACAGTAGCTTACTTAACAATGACAGATAATCACATGCTGCCAGTTGGCTGTCAATTTATTATAGCTGCAGAAATTTAAACATTAACGTCAGGTAAAAAAGGGAGAAAATACACAAGATGTTTTAAATTAGTACTCACTATTTAATCCTACTCACAACTGAATTTCCACCCTTGTCAAATGCCCACTTTGGAAACTGTTTCCACTCAATATCTATGACCAGCTCAGTCCATAATGTTTTCCATTACTAGAACTTTTAAATCTGAAACAAAAACAAGCTAAAGGAAGCAGTTTTCAACAATTAAGTCATAAAAAGGAATATCTCTAAAAGGAGTTTTTAAAATGTAGGTGCAAAATTTAAGAGGAGCTACACTTTTACTTTAACAAAAACTTTTAATACATATTCAGACAGAAAACATGTATTTACTAATCATATTGCTTTGCCACACAATTGAATGACTATTGAATCAATTGCCTATTTTTGAAACCATACGGATTTACAAGATCTGCTGAAAAATGAAAATAAATAGTGTATTCGTGATGATTGAAAATGAAGATGATTAGTAAATGGTAAGCAAATGTAGCATTGAAGTGATTACTTCAAGCTGTGTATGAAACTGAACAGAGGCTTACTTACATTTGGATGTAGCCAAGTAAAACAAGCAGCAATATACTTAATTTTCCTTAGTCTCATCCAACATAGTAGAATCATAGAAACAGACCCTTCGGCCCAACAAGTCCACACCGACCCTCTAAGGAGTAACTCACGCAGACCCATTCCCCTAGCCTAGTATCCCTTATTTACCCCTGACTAATGCACCTAACCTACACATCTCTGAAAACTATGGGCAATTTAGCATGGCCAATTCACCTATTGTGGGAGGAAACCTGGGAGAATGTGCACACGCCACACAGACAGCCCAAGGCTGGAATCAAACCCGGGTCCCTGGTGCTGTGAGGCAGCAGTGCTAACCACTGAGCCACTGTGCTGCCCTGTTAGGGTCCTGTTCAAAAGAAGATAAAAATGTCTCTTTTTTTTAACTAGTTAAAATAATGTTAGAAGTCAACAGATTTATTTGAAATCATGAGCTTTCCGAGTACTGCTCCTTCATCAGGTGATGGAGCAGTACTCTGAAAGCACTATTAAGCTATAACCTGGTGTCATGTGACTTCTGACCTTGTCCACCCCAGTCCAATATCGTCATCTCCACATCATAAAATAATGTTAGTGATGATAGGCAATTGCATATAAATCATAGCTAAATATGTTTTGAAGTCATATTGAAATATTAAACTACAGAGTCTGAGAAATGGAACCGAATGCACCAGCTGTATTGTGTTTATCTTTTCCAGGAGAACATCAATATCCGGAAACTGGAAAACAAATACTGGGTCAGCCATGCTCGAACAGATTGCAATGACTGAAAGGTGGGTGCTTCACTGATACATAGACCTACAAATGTATTTTCTGATATATTCAAATATGAAGCTGTGAATATATGTGCATTATGTCTCAATCAGCATTAGAGAATAGTGGGCCAGTAATACAGTGTGATATACTAACAGAGTAAATGCTTTAAGTTAAAAATGCAGATCCTTTGCTCACTTCCGAGAGGATGAGGGTTGATGTATTAACATGTTAGTTTTTTGCTTATGCCCATTTCATGTATCAACTTTATTAAGGTCCTAAATTTTACACAGAAATACTTGGATGAGTACTTCACATAACCCACATGGTTCTTTCAGATTTGATATTTTATTAGAGCACAATGCAGTTTTCCACAGCAAAGAAGCTTCTTTAATAACAAAGGCTTTGCACAGAATTTATTTCCTCCCCATGGTGAATTTGGTGGTGGGTTGTGGGTGCACTTTATTAGGCAGAAAAGCAGCAGACAGGAACCCACCAGCTTCCTGCATCCATCCTGATTAACTCTGGGGAAGGGGGGAGCTTTTTGATGGCCTTCCTCCCACGTCAGCCAGTGGCAATTGAAGCCCTTAAGTGGCAGGCCCGCACCCTGCCAGCATTAGTATTAAGCTAGCAGCAAGGAAGGGCTTGCCATGGGGACATTATTATAGCTCCTACAGTGGAGGTTCCCATGTTCAAAGGCACTCAGTGCTTTTGATCTGACAAGGAGAATTCGGTGGCTTGCTGAGGACGACCTCCCAGCTCCCTTCCGATTGAAGCCTTTCTCGGAAACCCCACTCTGTCTCTTCTACCTGAGGTTGTGTTCCTCCTCAATCTGAGGCATCACATGAGAGTCATACCAGCAGCAGCGATGGCACTCCTGAGTACAGAAGAGCTGATGACTCAATTGGTCGCAGCTCTTGGCCAGTGTGACGTCCATCCTGCAGTCCTTAATCCCTAGGAAACCCAATCACAAGTGTGTATAATAACTTAGAACAAGATGCAGTGGGACTTCCTGAAAAGAGTAACAAGGGGCTCTTGCCAGCACACCAGCCAGCAGCCATGAGCCTTGTAATTTCCACAATATCCCACCATTTGGATCAGCTTTCTTTTTAGTACAGCTTTCATTGTACAGTTTTGTTCATTTTATTCAGCAGCATCTTCTTCTTCACTCCTTTAAGTATGTTTGTTTTTAAATTGTCTCATATGCAATGTTTCATGGTCAAGGTAGAATAAGTTAATAGGAGATTGGAAAACACTATATTTGTAAAACTAATAGTCTGCCTAGCAGATTGCCCTGGATCAGCTAATAACCAAATTCAGAGCTTTGCCATCTCGAGCAAGAGCACCCACAAACAAGTTAGAACATAAGGAGGACAGTGTTATCCACATCATCACTGCACACTTCCAAGCTGTTGGTTATTTCCATATGAACTACAATATTAGCTAAAGTGTTGCAGACATGCATATCAAACAAGGGACTGAGCTATTGCATTGTACAGTCCTCACTTTCATCTGCTTTCTCACTGAAAGGCAACCACCCAATTTTACTGCACTGGATTCAGTGACTATCATTTTATTATAGTCACAATATGGTAAAAACAATGACTGCAGATGCTGGAAACCAGATTCTGGATCAGTGGTGCTGGAAGAGCACAGCAATTCAGGCAGCATCCGACGAGCAGCAAAATCGACGTTTCGGGCAAAAGCCCTTCATCAGGAATAAAGGCAGAGAGCCTGAAGCGTGGAGAGATAAGCTAGTCACAATATGACAGGCAGATCATGGGAAGGCCCAGAAAGTGCAATTGAATGTTATAATGGTAGATTTTCAACAACAGATATATGGCTGTAACAGCTTCCACTCATAATTACTCACTATGCTGGCACAATTAGTACTCTGAAAATAGTGAGAAAATTCTGCATATTACTATGAATCATCATTTTGTACACCACAGGAATCTATTATTTTAAAGGAGAAAGAAAAGTTTCCTTGCTATATCGATAAACTTGATTGTGTGGCTGATGCCTGTTGAATAGATCACAGGTGATTCAATTCAAAACGATAGGTTTTGGAGTAAATAAGAAATAAGATTGAAATTCTTTCTTAAAAGTTTGAGTTTTTGTCAATATTGTTACCTTCCTGATTAGGGAAGTATGTTTCATTATGAATGTACTCATTGGCTTAGAACATAGGACATAGAAAAGTACAGCACAGAACAGCCCTTTTGGTCCACGATGTTGTGCCGAGATTTAATCCTAATGTCAAATACAGTAACTTAACCTACACACCCCTCAACTCACTGCTATCCATGTGCATGTCCAGCAGTCGCTTAAATGTCCCCAATGACTCTGCTTCCACCACCACAGCTGGCAACGCATTCCATGCATTCACAACTGTCTGCGTAAAGAACCTACCTCTGACATCTCCTTTATACCTTCCTCCTAATATCTTCAAACTATGACTTCTTGTACCAGTCAATCCTGCCCTGGGGAAAAGTCTCTGGCTATTGATTCTATCTATTCCTCTCATTATTTTGTACACCTCGATCAGGTCTCCTCTCTTGCTCCTTCTCTCCAGAGAGAAAAGTCCGAGCTTATTCAGCCTTTCTTCATAAGGCAAGCCCTCCAGTCCAGGCAGCATCCTGGTAAACCTTCTTTGCACCCTCTCCAAAGCTTCTGTATCTTTTCTGTAGAAGGGCGACCAAAACTGGACACAATATTCCAAGTGTTGACTCACCAGGGACTTGTAGAGCTGCAGCAAAACCTCACGGCTCTTAATCTCAATCCCCCTGTTAATGAAAGCCAAAACACCATATGCTTTCTTAACAACCCTATCCACTTGGGTGGCAACTTTGAGGGATCTGTGTACTTGCATACCCAGATCCCTCTGTTCCTCCACACTGCCAAGAATCCTGCCTTTAATCCTATACTCAGCATTCAAGTTTGACTTTCCAAAATGCATCACTTCACATTTATCCAGGTTGAACGCCATCTGTCATTTTTCAGCCCAGCTCTGCATCCTGTCTATGTTGCGCTGCAGCCTGCAGAGGCCTCTATACTATTGACGACACCTCCAAGCTTTGTGTCATCTGCAAATTTACTAACCCTCCCCTCAACCTCCTCATCCAAGTCATTTATAAAAACAACAAAGAGCAGAGGCCCAAGAACAGAGCCCCACTCAACGCTGTCCTCCAGGCAGAATACTTTCCATCTACAACCACTCTCTGCCTTCTGTCAGCCAGCCAATCTTGAATCCAGATAGCCAAATCTCCCTGTATCCCATACTTCCCGACTTTATGAATGGGCCTACCACGGGGAACCCTATAAAATGCCTTGCTGAAGTCCATATACACCACATCCACTGCTTGACCGTTGTCGACCTGTCTTGACATCTCCTCAAAGAACTCAATAAGATTTGTGAGGCCTGACCTGCCCCTCACAAAGCCATTATGACTGCTTTTAATCACACTATGCTTTGCCAAATAGTCATAAATCCTATCCCTCAGAATTCTTTCCAAACCTTTGCTGACCACAGATGTAAGACTGACTTGGTCTGTAATTGCCAGGGATTTCCCTATTACCCTTCTTGAAAAGAGGAACAACATTCCCCTCCCTTCAATTCTCCAGTATGACTCCCGTGGAGAGTGAGGAGGCAAATATTCTCGCCAGCGGCTTAGCAACCTCCTTCTTGCTTCCCGGAGCAGCCTAGGATAAATCTGGTCTGGTCCTGGAGACTTATCCATCTTAATGTTTTCCAAAATTTCTCGCACATCAATTTCATCAATCTTGATCTGGTCAAGACTGTATCCCAGCTCCTCTAAGTTTTCATTTACAACAAGTTCCCTTTCCTTGGTGAAAACCAAAGCAAAAAACTCATTTAGGCTTCCCTTATCTGCTCAGACTCCACGCACAAGTTCCCTCTGCTATTCCTGATCAGCCCTATCATCTCCCTGATCATTCTCTTATTCCTCATGTATGAGTAAAATGTCTTTGAGTTCTCCCTAATCCATCTTGCCAAGCCTTTTTCATGCCCCCTCCTCGCTCTCCTCAGTCCAATTCTGAGCTCTTTTCTAGCAAGCCTGTAATCCTCTAAAGCTATGCTAGATCCTTCCTTCCTCTACCTTACGTAAGCTGCCTTCTTCCGTTTGATGAGAAGTTCCTCTGTTCACGTCGTCCAAGGTTCCTTAATCTTACCCCTTCTAACCTGTCTCGGAGGAACAAATTTGCGCATCACTCGCAACAACTGCTCCTTAAACAGTCTCCACATATCTGCTGTGCCCTTTCTGTGGAACAATTGCTCCCAGTCTGTACTTCCCAACTCCTGTCTGATAGCGTCATAATTTCCTTTTTCCCAATTAAATATCTTCCCTCAGTAACTGCTCCTTTCACTCTCCAAGGCTATGCTAAATGTGAGGCAGTTGTGATCACTTTCCCACCACGAGATCTGACATCTGTCCTGGCTCATTGCAGAGCACCAAATTCAAAATAGCCTCTCCCCTCGTCAGTCTGTCTACATACTGACAAAAAGAGGTTCCACAACAACAACCCTGCTACATGCATTTTTCCAGAATCACACGAGCAAATCTCTACTGCTATTAGGTGGTCTGTAGAAAACCCCCAATGAGGTGGCTGTTCCCTTGCTGTTCCTAACTTGCACCCATACTGACTCAGTAGACAAATCTTCCTCAACAACCTTCACTTCTGTAGCTGTGATGCACTCTCCGATTAGCAATGCTACACCCCCTCCTCTTTTTCCACCCTCCCTGTTCTTTTTAAATGTTCTAAACCCTGGAACATCAAGCAACCATTCCTGCCCATGTGAAACCCACATCTCTGTTATGGCCACAACATCGTAGCCCCAAGTACTGATCCATGCTCTAAGTTCATCACTCTTATTTCTGACACTCCTTGCATTAAAGCAGACACACTTTAAATGATCCCTTTGTTTCATCGCGTGAGAAACCTTCCTGATAGATTCAATATATCCTATCACTGTCCCGTCTGCAATTGACCCCCTCTCAGAAATGTGGCTCTGATTCCCAACCCCCTGCCAAACTAGTTTAAATCCTCCCGAATCACACGAGCAAATCTCCCACCAAGGACATTTGTGTCCCTCCAGTTCAGGTGCAACCCTTCCTTCATGTACAGGTCCCACCTCCCCCAGAAGGTATCCCAATGGTCAAGGTATCTGAAGCCCTCCCTCCTGCACCAGCTTTGCAGCCACGTGTTAAACTGCATTCGATGACTGTTCCTCATCTCACTATCTCGTGGCACCGGTAGCAAACCTGAGATCACTACTCTACTCGTCCTGCTCTTCAGCTTCCAGCCTAACTCTCTGTAGTCACTTTTCAGATCCTTAATCCCTTTCCTGGCTATATCATCGGTGCCAATATGTAGTACGATTTCTGGCTGCTCACCCTCGCCCTTCAGAATCCTGTAAACTCGATCAGCGACATCCCGGACCCTGGCACCAGGGATGCAACATACCTTCCGGGAGTCCTGTTCCTGACCACAAAATTTACTGTCAATCCATCTAACTATTGAGTCCCCTACCACTAGCAGTTTTCTATTTTCCCCCCTTCCCTTCTGAGCCACAGTGCCAGGCTCAGTGTCAGAGACCGGACAACTATGGCTTTCCCCTGGTAGGCTGTCCCCACCAGCAGTATCCAAAACGGTATACTTATTACCTATGAACACGTTAGCACTGAAAGGACTTTGGAATTTCTGAATGTAGGCTGTTCTGTAAATGTTATGAACATTCGCATTTTACAATAAGATTGTACATTGCTGAATCATTGGTTATCTGAGGAATTGTTCATGGTAGCTTCATTATTATTCCTGCACTGAAGCCAAGCTGCCACATTTGATATACTTAAACGAAAATACTCCTAAGCTAACAAATCAGTAAAACTCCAATGGCAAAGAGTCAAATGGAAAAACTTTGTTAGAGAAGAAAATGTTTTAAAACCTAACATGAGCAATTAGTTTCTAAATTTGAATTCAGCACTTGACAGCACCAGCTAATGTTACCCACAGATTTATCATTAGTGTTTCACTTTCGTATCCTTTGCATTCTTCAAAGATTCTTTCAGTTAACAAGATGATTTTCTGCAGCTTTATTTTTAATCAGCTAAATGAGGAGGAGAAATAATAAAGGAAAAATATGCTGAAAACATCAAGGCAATGGAAGAAACAAAACAAAATTGAAAGTGTGTAATAAAAATAGACATGTCAGAGATATGTGCCAGAATTAATGTAGCCGTATGGCCTACTCCTGCTCATATTTATTGTGTTCTTATGCCAACTCCATCAATGCCCATATGTTTCCACCTTTTGTTTGGTCCTATTAATGGACTCACTTCTGTTTTAGTGTCCAATTCTATAAATGCTACATACCCAAGGTGTTAATATACCTTTCCTCTTTCAAAAAATCCAGATGGATCCAATGCGTGTTATCGAGACTTTTGTTTTTGTTTCAGGTTTTCAACATATATGCAGGGCCTTTTTTCCTTTTGAATTTTGCTTTCTATGGCTTCTCAGCTCAAGAAATGTTTCACATTTGCAGCCATAAGCTTTTAAATGTAGCACAATCCAACTGGGCACAAGATAAGGCTGAAGCATTTACAACAATCTTCAGTCAGAAGTTTCAAGTGACTGATCCAACTCAGTTTCTTCCATAGGTGCCCAGCGTCGCTGATACCAGTCTTAAGCCAATTCAGTTCACTCCATATAATATCAAGAAATAGCTGAAGGCACCAAGTATTACTAAGGCTATGGGCACTGGCAGCATTCTGGCAATAGCCGCATGCTCCAGAACTTGCAGTGACCCTAGCCAAGCTGTTCCAATACTGTTACAACCCTGGCATCTAGCCAGCAATGTAGAAAATTGCTAGGTATGCCCTATTCACAAAAAAAAACTGAAGGCTTCTTACACACTACCTTCAAAATCCCACAACTACTTTCATTGAGAAAGACAAGGGCAGTGGATACTTGGGAACACCATCTGTAAGTTTCCTTTCAAGCTGTCATCCTGTTTGAAAAGTTATATTGCATTTCTTCATTGTCACTAGATCAAAGCCAAGATGTCCTTCCCTCCTGGCATTGTGATGTCCCTACACTAAAAGGACTGCAATGGTTCAAGAGAGCTGCTCACCAAGACCTCTCAAAGACAACTGGGCAATAAATGCTTGCCCGGCTGGCAATGTCCATACCCCACAAATGATTTTTTTTTTAAATCCTGAGGTTGGTACCAAGTGTGGGTTGCATTTTCTGCTATTGCGATTAAGAGTGCAAACTTCCAGAAAGTAGACTCACAGCTGGCTGTCTCCACATACTCAGAATGGCAGCTGGCTTTTTGATGCCGTAGGTCAATTAGATGGAGGCATCCTCACCAGCCATTGCTAAGGGGTTGCACTGAAGGCTCTCAGACCCCTTAGGGGCAGTGGAGAGAAGGCAAAATTCTTCCATAAGCCTAGTCACTACTGAGGAAGTAGTCTTTCATCCATATGGCTCTGTCTTTGTGAACTGGACCCTCCCCAAATGGCCCCTGACCTGTCAACAGAAAGCTATCTTAATTGAGCATGGCGTCTCAAGAAATGATGGGGACAGGCTTGTTTTGAATCTTAGTAAAACATCAGCATTGACTCAAAATATTCCCGAAATGGAGCTTTAGTTGAAAGGATTAGTGTAGTGCCTTCACAGAGCAGGCAGCTAATCTTGTTCCAAGTTCACCCTTAGTAGGCCTCCAGGAATTGGGAATGCATTGTGGAGTCATCTCTACACATTCCTCTGCTACTTTCTGGGCATCATTCCCAGCCCTAGCATCCATCCACCATCAACCTTGCTTTCCTGAACCAGGAAAGTCCACTAGCCGGGCCACTGACATTACTGAAGTCATAATTTGAAAAACCGGTGCTGAATTTCCTCAGATTTTCTGTTGTACCTTGCCAGAAGTGCTACAGAAACCCTGTTTACATTTCTGCTGCATCTCTGGTGGTAGTATGGCAAACTCCTGGCAGTCACATTCTGGCGAGAGCTCTGAGGACATTCAGAAGATTTTACATTACCCATGACATTGGATGAGAGCAGACAAAATGTCAGATGGAGCAGACTGACAGATGGCCAGCATGATAAAAGAAAAGGGACATAATTGTTTAAATTCATTATAATGATACATTTATAATCAACCTCTTAGTTGAACTAGACAAGGCTGTAATTTAATTTTGCCAATAATGTTCTTGACAGGAGTTTAAAAATTTCAAAAACAGTATTTTTTGTTAGACGAGATAGAAATCAGAACACCTGAAAATCCCCAAGCTGCTAATAAGATGTCACACTCCCACTCTGTGTTGGGGAGCATGGATAAAGAGTTTAAATTGAGAAATTGTTCAGATAATGTTTACCCCAAAGCACATCTAAATAAGTATTCTGAATTCTTTCTACAGCTGTATGTTCAAATAACTGAAAACCATGAAAGAACATCATATTTAATCATTGCTGTTTTACGTAACACTGAACAGTGCTCTCAAGCAATTATCCCAAACTGTGATTGCTTAGGATTAGGTTTTTCCAATTTCTTAATTCAATGATTTTTTTAAAATTGGTTAGTGCCTGTAGCTGTCAGTGATGCATTTAACATTCCAGGTGTTGCAGCTGGTTAAATTAAATTTAAGGGAATTGTATCTGAAAATGTAACTGGTTGCAAAATCAATGTTCCCAGATACAAACAAAGGATGAGTTGAAAGAGGGTTTGAGCTCAGTGTCACTGACTCTGAAGTGCATCCCTTTCAACTTGAGTTCTCACATTAAAAGGTGGTAGCAGTTAAATCCCCTTTCCGAGCAGGATTTTCAGCCCCATTCAACAGTTTGCCTTCTTAGGTGGTTGGCAATAGGGATTTTGCCAATTGACTAGAACATTGATGGGAATCTTACATTTCACTTCTCCATTCCAAGACAATCTGGCATTTGCTTGAGTTGAACTAATCCCTGGACATGGCAGAAATCCAACCCCTGAGAAGTCACAGTCAATTGGAAACCAACAAATATCTAGTAGCCACCAGGAGCAATGTCCATTGCCAGTATTATACTCAAGTCTTCAGGAGGAATCACTGATGGCTTTGCATCCAGGTACACAGATCCTTGAAAGTTGCCACCCAGGTTGACAGGGTTGTTAAGAAGGCATACAGTGTTTTAGCTTTTATTAATAGAGGGAGTGAGGTTCCGGAACCATGAGGTTATGCTACAGCTGTACAAAACTCTGTTGTGGCCGCATTTGGAGTATTGTGTACAGTTCTGGTCACCGCATTATAAGAAGGATGTGGAAGCTTTGGAAAGGGTGCAGAGGCGATTTACTAGGATGTTGCCTGGTATGGAGGGAAGGTCTTACAAGGAAAGGCTGAGGGACTTGAGGCTGTTTTCGTTAGAGAGGTAACTTAATAGAGACATATAAGATAATCAGAGGGTTAGTTAGGGTGGACAGGGAGAGCCTTTTTCCAAGTATGGTGACGGCGAGCACAAAGGGGCATAGCTTTCAATTGAGGGGTGATAAATACAGGACAGATGTCAGAGGTAGTTTCTTTACTCAGAGTAGTAAGCGTATGGAATGCTTTGCCTACAACAGTAGTAGATTCGCCAACATTAAGTGCATTTAAGTCGTCATTGGACAAGCATATGGATGTACATGGAATAGTTTAGGTTAGATGGGCTTCAGATTGGTATGACTGGTCGGCACAACATCGAGGGCCGAAGGGCCTGTACTGCACTGTAATGTTCTATGTGTCTATAATGTTCTATAGACCCCCCACCCGTTTCCCCGATGTAGGGATATCAGGTTCCTTGACCCACACACCCACCTTTCATGAGACCACCTGTAAATCCAACAGGGTTTGTTCAGTGGTCTGACTAAGTAGCATGTTCTCCTCCAGCAGCGGCCTGGTAAGAGCCTTAAGGTTAAATAGGAGTCTCAATTTGCCTCTGGACTGTAAGGTCACATGCACCCACCTGCTTAAAATTTGATTGGATGCATTAGTAAACCCTGAATCCACCAGCCTAATTGAAAGGCCCACCACCGTCAACCTCCCCTTCCACAGAACATTAAATTCCACACTCTTTTCCTCTTCCTTTTCCATTTCTCCCCATTAGCACCTTCTGATCTACAATGCCATGATCTCCACCACAGATTAGGCAAGGAGTCAGGTGCCGATCTCCCCCCAGCTGGAACAGGGATCAAATCTTCTGCTATTGACACCAATCTGCTCCACACCAATTGTCCAACCAACTTAGCAAACTGGCACACCCCCAAGGTGTCTGAATTACTGGAGCAACATGCACTTTTACATTCATGTTGTACACTGGAGCAAAGGATAGTGATGGTACAAGATCCAATTTGTTTCCATTGCATGACTGACCAGGATCTTTCCTGCTCATGCCACCTTCTAATGGTATACATCTAAACGTTGGTACTCAATACATTTGAACACATTCTTTCTTGGCATTGAAGCTTTGAGGTGGAAAAATGTCTGGACCTTCTGGCTTGGAGGTGAGGACCTAGAGTCCACTTAGCCCTTTTTTACTCTAACTACTAAAGTGCATTCTAATTCACATTGCATTGAACTAAAAAATAGAATACAGGAAGCCTTTCTCTCTTCAGAGTCATAGAACTGTACAGCATTGAAACAGACCCTTCAGTCGAATTCTTCCGTGCTGACCAAATATCCTAAATTAATCTCGTCCCACCGGCCAACATTTGGCCCAAATCCCTGTAAACCCATTCTGTTCATATACCCATCCAGATGCCTTTTAAATGTTGTAATTGTATCAGCCTCCACCACTTCCTCAGGTAGTTCATTCCATACACACACCATTCTTCGAGTGAAAAAGTTGCCCTTTTAAATCTTTCCCCTCTCACATTAACCCTATGCTCTCTAGCTTTAGACTCCACTACCCTTGGCTCTTCACCCTACCTATGCCCTCGTGATTTTATAAACTTCTTTAAGGCCACCCCTCAGCCTCCAACGCTCCAGGGAAAATAGCCCCAGCCTATTCAACCTCTCCCTATAGCTCAAACCCTCCAACCCTGGCAACTTCCTTGCAAATCTTTTCTGCACCCTTTTAAATTTCACAACATCTTTCCAATAGCAGGGAAACCAGAATTGAATGCAGTATTCCAAAAGTGGCCTAACCAATGTCTTGTACAGCCGCAACATGATCTCAAAACTCTTATACTCAGTGCACTGACCAAAAAAGACAAGCATACCAAACGTCTTCTTCAGTATGCTGGCCACCTGTGACTCTATTTTCAAGGAACTATGAACCTGCACACCAAGGTCTCTTTGTTCAACAACACTTCCCAGGACTTTACTATTAAGTGCATAAGTTCTGCCCTCATTCACCTTTCCAAAACGCAGCACCTCACATTTATCTAAATTAAACTCCATCTGCCACTCCTCAAGATTCCATTATACTCAGAGATAGCCTTCCTACCTGTCCACTACACCTCCAATTTTGATGTCATCTGCAAACTTACTAACCATACTTCCTTTGTTCATATCCAAATCATATATATAAATGACAAAAAGCAGTAGTGAGGTGTAAATTACATTGACCAGCATTCGTGTCACTATCTCTTTTCTCCTGCTAGGCAGCTTGCTAATCATCTTGCTCCAGCTCCTCTCCAGCAAAAAGCAACATATCCATCAGCCCTTGAGCAACATTTCCCCTAAAAATACTGGCAAAATGTAACTGGAAGATCAGAATGGGAAAGGAACTGGAAGAGAAAAGGAGAAGTATACCACAATCCCTGTCCCAAGGAACATCATTTTAAACCCATCTCTCACTTACAATGCCAAGTTCAGCCCATGCCCAAAAGGAGAAATAATGTGTTAGGATTAGATGAGAAGAGAAGTAAGACAAAAGAAAACAGTTATACAAATCTGCACTAATGCATTATTTATGTGAATCCAGGAAATTCATGTGTGTGTTATTCAAATATCAGTTAAATAAATTACATTGTTTTGACATGCAGTAGAAGTGATGTAACCTGTCATAAATTAGCTCCTTCATAAGAACAACTTAGGTCTTATGGAGGTAATTTCACTGGAACCTTCCAGGGAATTTCAGCTCATATTAAGTCAAACAATGTCCCCCAGTTGTAGACCTCTCTATGTAGCAAGGTCACCATTACAATGCATGTCTTGTCCTTTAGCAGCAATCCTTCCATGTCTGGAAGGACTAAATATTGAGGTGAGCGCAGGGTGGGATAGATTCCCCTGGATAAATACATACTGACAATGCTTGGGTCCTGTTCTCAGCTCCTGTTTTTGCAATCAGAGACCACTTGAACTTTTAATGCAGAGATGGCTTTTTCCATTGATGAATATTTTTAGCTCGTGTTTTAATTCTCTAATGACATGTGCAATCAAAGATGCCCAGATGCGAGGAAAGCCAATCACTGCTGCAGATTGTTGAGTGTTAGCTGATGGGGTCAGTGAAGAAGGTGATGTACAACTGAGACAAACAGAGTCAAGTTAGCAAAAGCAAAATAGGCCATTGTTTTATAGAAACATCAGCATGCCATTGGTATTGAAGTATCTGAATGAATGAATGTTCTTTCAACAGGATTCAGAGAGTGTTGAAGGATATATCCAACAATGCAGAAGGATATATTCACATAGAAGTAAGTTTTCAGAAAAAGAGAAATGATTGGATCACTGTGCAGTTGTATCATTCCTTACAACTTACAACAAGGTGGTGGTGAGCTGCCTTCTTTGAATCATTGAATCCCTACAGTGTGGAAACAGGCCATTAGGCCCAACAAGTCCACACTGACCCTCCAAAGCGTATCCCACCCAGACCTGTTCCTCTACCCTTTTACTTTACATTTCCTCTGACTAATGTCAGAAGAAATGTAAAGTACCTACACATCAGTTAACACTATGGGCAATTTAGCATGGCCAATTCACTTAACCTGCACAGCTTTGGAATATGAGAGGGAACCAGAGCACCCAGAAGAAACCCACGCAGACACGGGGAGAATGTGCAAACTCCTCATAGACAGTCGCCCGAGGCAGGAATCAAACCAGGTTCCTGGCGCTGTGAGGCAGCAGTGCTAACCACTGAGCCATCATACCACCACCATGTTGCTGTCAATTATGTGTAGGGAGCCCCACAATACTGTTAGAAAGAGAGTTATAGGATTTTGATCCAGGGACACTGCAGGAGTGGCAGTTTGGGTCAGGTTGGGTTAGTTTGGATTCATGGAGGGGATTTTGCAGGTGGTGCTGTTGCCACGTGTCTGTTGCTCTTGACCTCCTATATGGTAATGGTCATGGTTTCTAAGAAGCCTTTGTGAATTTCTGCAGTGCACCATGTAGATGGTACACACTCCTGGTACTGTGCGTTGGTGGTGGAGATAGTGAATTTGCAGATATGATAAAAATCAAAAAAGCATTTTGCCCTGAATGATGTCAGACTTCTTGAGTGTTGAGTACCACCTCCGGTGATGGACATTGAAATCCCTTAACAAGAGTACATTGTGCTTTTGCCATCCTGTTCTTCGAAATGGTGCTGAACTTAATTAAATTGGGTCCTCAACAGGAGGCTTCCTTGCACATATTTGACCTGTCACCATGAGACTTCCTGGAGTTTGGAGTCTCAGAGCTATTCTCTCCTGACTGTATACCACTGTTTGCCTCCTCCGCCAGTGCATTTAGTTATATCCAAGGAATGATGATGGTGGTATTTGGGATATTGTCAGTATGGTATGAGTTTGAGTATGACTATATCAGGATTTGTTTGGCTAGTCGAAGATGTAGGCGGAAGTGGGTACTGCAAATGCTGGAGGTTAGAGTCAAGATTAGCGTGGTGCTGGAAAAGTACAGCAGGTCAGGCAGCATCTGAGGAGCAGGAAAATGGACTTTTCGGGCAAAAGCCCTTCATCAGGAATGACTGATGAAGGGCTTTTGCCAAAATGTCGATTTTCCTGCTCCTCGGATGCTGCCTGACCTGCTGTGCTTTTCCAGCACCACTCTAATCTAGTCGAAGAGGTAGCTGTCCTGTTTTGGCACAAGCCCCCAGATGTCAGTGAGGAGAATGATAGGGTTGAGTTTACTGTTGTTATTTTCAGTACCTAGATCAATATCAACCGATCCGTCCAGTTTAATTTCTTAGAGATTTTATAACAGTTTGATTCAAGTGAGTAGCATGCCGGGCCATTTCAGAGAGCAGTTAAGTTGCTGTGTGTCTAGAGTGACCTGTAGGCCACACCAGTAAAGATGTATTTTTCATTCCTAAATGGCATGAGTGAACCAGATGAATATTTACAGCAATAGACAATAATTTCATGGTCATTATTATTCTTTCAATTCCATCTGTTATGTAAGTCAAAGCAATGTAATTTATTTAAGCAACACTGTCCCTTTGTAAATAACCCTTCTGCTCAGGTGGGATTCAAACCCTGGAGTATTTCCTGGTTCTCGGAATTACTAGGAGAAAGTGAGGTCTGCAGATGCTGGAGATCAGAGCTGAAAATGTGTTGTTGGAAAAGCGCAGCAGGTCAGGCAGCATCCGAGGAGCAGGAAAATCGACATTTTGGGCAAAAGCCCTTCATCAGTCATTCCATTCCTGAGCCCTTCCATATGCCCTTCATTAGCCCTTCCATTCCTGAAGAAGGGCTTATGCCCGAAACGTCGATTCATTCCTGAAGAAGGGCTTATGCCCGAAACGTCGATTCTCCTGTTCCCTGGATGCTGCCTGACCTGCTGCGCTTTTCCAGCAACACATTTTCATCTCGGAATTACTAGTCCATGTGACTGTTGGGCATTATCCATACACTATTTGTAAAAGTGTTGACATTAACTTTCATCTGGGTTGACTTTAATCAGAGTTTAAATTATTTATTTGTTGGAACAGTTTGCTCTAGAGGAACAAACATTTAAATATTTCAGATATTGAGACACAATTGACTTTTTGTAGTAATAATTAAAATTTATTAAAATTGGGCATATTAAAGATTTAGTTTTAGACACCTTTAATTTGAAGGATAAGAAAACAAAACGTGTGAGTTAAATCTCACTTGCTATACCAGCCATTGTGATAGAGACCTTGAGTAAGCTTTTTAGTTACAGGTTGTTAACTCTAATTATCTGTCCACATTGCAGTATCAGGAGTTGGCAAAACATTTCATTCACAGATTATGAATTTCTACATACACAATTTTTGTGTCTCAACAAAGCCCTAGTATTCAGGTAGTTTCATTGTTTTATAGAGTCATAGAATCATAGAGATGTACAGCATGGAAACAGACCCTTCCGTCCAACCCGTCCATGCTGACCAGATATCCCAACCCAATCTAGTCCCACCTGCCAGCACCCAGCCCATATCCCTCCAAACTCTTCCTATTCATATACCCATCAAAATGCCTTTTAAACGGTGCAATCCTCTGGCAGCTCATTCCATACATGTACCACTCTCTGTGTGAAAAAGTTGCCCCTTAGGTCTCTTTTATATCTTTCCCCTCTCACCTTAAACCTATGCCCTCTAGCTCTGGACTCCCCAACCCCATGGAAAAGACTTTGCCTATTTACCCTATCCATGCCCCTCATAATTTTGTAAACCTCTATAAGGTCACCCCGCAGCCTCTGACGCTCCAGGGAAAATAGCCCCAGCCTGTTAAGCCTCTCCCTATAGCTCAAATCCTCCAATCTTGGCAACATCCTTATAAATCTTTTCTGAACTCTTTCAAGTTTCACAACTTTTTTCCAATAGGAACGAGATCAGAATTGCGTGCAATATTTCAACAGTGACAGAATAAATGAGGAGGAACACCTCATATTCCTCGCTGGGACCCTCCAACGACACAGAATCAATGTGGATTTCCTCAGTTTCCTCATCTCCCTTCCTCCCACCTAATCCCAGATCCACCCTCCAACGCGGCACTGCCGTTTTGAACTGTCCTACCTGTCCATCTTCCTTCCCACCTATCCACTCCACCCGCAACTCTGACCTATCACTATCACCCCCCATCTTCATCTACCTATCGCATTCTCAGCTATCTTCCCTCCAGCTCCACCCCCCCTCTCATTTATCTGTCAGCCCCTTTGGGCCACCACCCATTCCTGATGAATGGCTTATGCTCGAAACATCGATTGTCCTGCTCCTTGGATGCTGCCTGGCCTGCTGTGCTTTTCCAGCACCACACTTTTTGACTCTGATCTCCAGCATCTGCAGTCCTCATTTTCTCCTAGTTTTATAAACTTACTGCGAAGCCTGTTCCAAGGATGTTTACCTTGAAGAAGTTTTCCTCCTCCCTCTACAAGGATCTCAGTGAGTTTCTTTCTCACTCCACCGCTTGGTCATCTCCTCTGCCCTGAAGCTTTTCAGCCACGTCCTGAAGCAGACCCATTACCACAGCCACATCTCCTTCCCTAATCCATTCCCCGCTACCTTCTCCCCAGCCCCAGCCCCTCCCGTTTATCTCTCAGCCCCTTTGGGCTACCCCCTCATTCCTGATGAAGAGCTTATGCTTGAAAAGTTGACTCTCCTGCTCCTCGGATGCTGCCTGACCGGCTGCTTTTCCAGCACCACACTCTTCAACTGTGACCTCCAGCATCTGAAATCCTCACTTTCGACTAAATTTGCAGACAGTTTCAAGAATGGGGAGGATAAAGTCATTTCAATCACAATTTCTTCTGGCTTCCCACAACCTGCTGGCCTATAGACCAACGTGAGGAATTATAAACAATGACAATTCAGAGAAAACTAAAAAGAATAATTTGCACTTTGACTGTATTCTAAGTTTCAAATAATATCAAAATTGCCACATTTTATACAAGATTCTGCATTTGTCAGGGAGTTGCATTTATCAAACAGTACTTTGTGCTAATTTGGACTAATCCCGGAAATCCAGTTAGACAGCAAGTGTAATGTCTTTGTTTTTCATTTCCTGATTCTCATATTTTTCTTTGCTGTTTTTTATTCCTGAAGTTAATATAAAAGTAAATAATAGACTGTTAAAAGGGATGACAAACCTCAATTCCCTCCACAGACAAATTCCCATATAACGTCTATGATGCTACACTGTTGCACATATCTATATTTAAAGAATATAATTATCCTGATATAATTAGAGTTTCATTTTAGCAACTGTTTGCAAACAGAGGTGTTCAATGATGTGCCAAACCTATAGTCTAGTTAATTACGTTTGCTGATTTAGAGTATAAAATCACCTGAAGTCATCCTTTAAAGATCCTCAAGATCCTGAAATTCACAAGTGGGTGCAGAACTAAAATCTACAGAGCAGCTTGTTTCAGGAACAGGGAGTGACCAAAGGTTCCCTGTGACTGGCAAAATGTCATTTTATAAGAGCTGTAGCAAGTGGAAATTGAAAACTTTTTTTGAGCATGAATTTTATAGGGCTGCAATTCTACTCCATGTTACCAGCTGCATTGATAGCAGAATGAAACTGAAGAACAAGTACTCATTCTTGTCAGTGTCCCATTTAGGTTAACAAGTTCAAAATCAGCTGCATATTAAAAAGCATACGTTTTTAATGGAGACTCTTGTAAAAATGTCTGCAACCTTTCACTCGTATATTCATGATTCTGTAATTAAAGTATGCAATATCGCCACATCCTTCATTATTTTTCTATCTCCTTGTCAAAAGATTTTCAGGGCCGGTCACAATCCTGTCTACTGTGATAATAAAACTGGCAATAGCCAGAGTGATTGACCCACACTGATACCACTACTTTCCATTGATAGTGATCGTAATTCACTCTTCAGGACAGGCAAAAACACTCTGGAAGGCAGTTTGATCTTCATTTAAAATATGCAGATCAGGCTCACGTTAAGTAATCAGCATTCAGTTGCAATTTAGTCACACTCATTGGAGCCGCATTCTGGCTTCTCACCTATCTGGTGGCAAAAAGGACATGCACCAGGACCAGCATAAAGGTAAACAGTTTTATATGGTTTCATTGTGGGCCTCAGGCTTCCTTCTCCCTCCTTTAGCCAGGACGGAACCATTGTTTCAGGTCAGTTGTAGTGAGCTCCTGAACCCAAAATCCTGCTCCAAGACACCAATTAGCTGCAGCTTCCCACTTGATCTAAGCACCAGGCTAACAAAGTCTATGCTGATGAAACATAAGTGTTAAGATTTTCCAGGCCACTCACACCAGAATGGTTGGTCAGCTGCCTTTCTCTGTACACATAATGGTTAAAATTAAGACTTCTGTCTTTCCATACACAGATAAAGTTGAGCACAAGGACATCAATCATTTTCTCTGTACAGCAGAAACAGTTCTTGAAAGTAGTGGAAGAAGTTCTTTTCTCATTGTTACAGGAATGTTTGTGATCTGTTTGAAAAGGTGGCAGAGTTGAAATGAAATGAAATCTTTGGACACCAGCTGAAATCTATGTTTTCTTTTCTCTATGACAGGTACAGATTTTGGGTTGATAAATGCTGTGAAATGTTTGGTGGGTTGGATATCTGTGCTGTGAAAGCTGTCCATGGAAAGGATGGAAAGGATTATATAATTGAGGTAAGAAGGGGAGGGGAAAGGGGAACAGCAAGACCCTGATGGATCACCACACCACCCAACCCTATCTAGCAATGGTCAATAGAAATAATTAGCAATGTATTCGGCTTTATGCAAATCCCATTACTATGTCAGCCCTAATGCCACAAACACTAAATTCCATGGGAAATATCATGCAAATTTATTTTAATTAATTACCATGGAGTAGACAAACAGCAAATACTGGTATCCAGTTTAAAGCAAATCTATGAAAAAAAGGAGAATGTTCTATGGTCTCAGTAGTGACTGATGATGTTTAAAATGAAATGTGAACTTCAAGGTATCAACTAAAAGAATTGTGTCACAGAGTTCATATTTAAAACTAAGATATTTACTGTACTTAAGCAAAGCAAGTACTAGTAACTTAATTATGAACACAATTATTTTTAAGCTTGTAAGTTTCAAGGTGGCCCCATTGTACATTTATTTCCACCCAATGTTTTGCCTATTCTTTAAAGGATCTTGAGATCCCTTCATTTACCTAGATTTGGTCTACAGGGCAAAACTGGGCCATTTCCCACATTTTTAGTTAAACACCAGTGTTGTAGCTGTACTGGAACAAATTGGCTAGACACACAGCAAATTCTGGAATACATGGTTTCAGTACTATTTCCAGGATGTTGATATGGTACATGCTATATTGCAATATTCAGTGCCTTAGCCATTTTGATATCACAGGGTGTGAATTGAAGTGACTGAAGATTGACACCTTTATTTCTGGGGAGCTCCGATGGAGGCTGAGACGGACTAACCACTCAGCACTTTTGGCTGAACATTGTTGCTAGTGCTGCAGCCTTATCTTTGCACAGATGTGTTAGGTCCCAATCATTGAGGTTTGAGATATTTGCGGATCCTTCTCCTCTTGTTACCATCATTCTCAACTAGATTTGGCAGGATTGCAGAATGAAGATATGATCCATTGATTGTGGTATCACTTGCTGCTTATTCTGTTTGGCAAATAAGTAGTTCTGTGTTGTAGCTTCACCAGTTGACACAGTTTCCTTTTTTGGTTTGCCTGGTGCTGCTCTTGTTGTGCCCTCATGTACTCTCCATTGAACCAGAGTTGATCCCCGGGATTGATGATAATTACAGCATTTGCAATATGCCAAGTCATGAGACTGCAGATTGTGTTTGAGTACAATCAATATAACTTCAATCTTGCCAAACACATCAGCTCCATTATGAAACTATGCAAGGTCCTCTTGTTGTATATTATTTTCACACCTCTAACTCTAACCTCTATAAATGAACATGGAGCAATCTTTGAATTGTAATTATCTTCTGTCTGTTTATTAGTATTTCAAACCAGTTGCTTTATTGATCCACTGAAGGCTCAATCCCAAACTAAAAGTTCAAGGTACAATGTACATACACAATAAAGACACTAGCATTTCACTAGCTTGTGAGCTCAATGCTCAGTCTTGAGCTCCTCATATTTTTGGATCTTTCATGTTTAAATCAATCCTGTAACATGCCATTGTTATTGCTGTTTGTCATATATTATTTTATATGTGAAATGTACTGAAGACAGATTCATTAGTTTGTTTTTTTTCTTTTGTTCCATATTTTTAGCTCTCTAAAAGTACTGCTTTCAACCCCTTCTTGTTCCAAAATAGCAAGTTCATCTGTTCTAGATCAAGTTTTCCATTTATAGAGTCTTAGAATCATAGAGATATACAGCATGGAAACAGACCCTTTGGTCCAACCCGTCCATGCCGACCAGATATCCCAACCCAATCTAGTCCCACCTGCCAACACCCGGCCCATATCCCTCAAACCCTTCCTATTCATATACCCATCCAAATGCCTCTTAAATGTTGCAATTGTACCAGCCTCCACCACATCCTCTGGCAGCTCATTCCATACACGTACCACCCTCTGCGTGGAAAAGTTGCCCTTTAGGTCTCTTTTATATCTTTCCCCTCTCACCCTAAACCTATGCCCTCTAGTTCTGGACTCCCCGACCCCAGGGAAAAGACTTTGCCTATTTATTTTATCTATGCCCCTCATAATTTTGTAAACCTCTATAAGGTCACCCCTCAGCCTCCGACGCTCCAGGGAAAACAACCCCAGCCTGTTCAGCCTCTCCCTTTAGCTCAGATCCTCAGATCCTGGGAACATCCTTCTCTTCAAAGATCCTAAGCTGCTATGCTTCCCAATACATATTCAACTTTCCTGTAATTCTGAAGGTGAATTTCTGGCTTCTGCATGCCACAGTGCTGAAACACCTCGAAAAAAATGCACAAATGATAACCTGCTCATACTGTAACCATGGCCCTCCTTGTCCTCCTTGAAGCCTTTGACATGGTCAACCATACCATTTCCTGCAATGCTTTTCCAAGGTTGTCTAACTCAGTGACATTGCCATCAGTATAATTAAACCGACGCATCTCAACTCAAAATTTCTTCTTCCACTCTTTACACTGACATCTCTAGAGTTCACTATTAATCTATGGCTTCTTTTCCTCATTTACAAAAGGTTCCTTGGCAACTATCATCCAGTCAGATGTGGAGACTTTTCACTGATGTTTGCATGGATTTCAGCTCCATTTGCAATTTCTCAGATAAAAAAGTGGCCCATATCACATGCATCTAGACCTCAACATTGTCTAGTTTTCATACATAAAAAAGTCATCATCTCTCTTTGACAATCGGTGTTTAATGAATAAATTGAGTCCCTCCCATCATAAACCTGAGTATGACCATTGCCCAGACAATCAATTAAATTTTTTATTCAAATGTCATGACTATGCTACCATGTTAGAAGTTAGTTTTTCTACCAAAAGTGGTTCATTTCTGTTTTTTTTTAATAAAGCCTTTCTACCAACTAAAATATAGAAGTCAGGTGTGTGATGGAATATTCTTTAATTTCTTGCACTGGATGCAGAAAAACTGACAGGTTTAACACTACCCAAGACAAATAGATTGCTAGATCAGTAACCCATTCACTGGTTTAAACATTCCCCCCACCATTGACATATTGTAGCTGCTGTGTCTGCTCTCTCCATGCTGCAGGGCAGAAATTCACCAATCAGCAGCAGATTTCATTTCCAAACTTTGTCTATCAGGAAGGGTAAGGGCAATGGGTGCTGCTCAGGATAAACCTTTGCTCCAATTCAAACCATCTGAACTTAGACATATATCATCATTTCTTCATTATTGTCTCTTGGTCAAAATCCTGGAAATGCCCACCTAACAGAATTTTGAGACCACATTCAATGTGGGTGTAACATTTTTGAGATCTTTTGCTCGTGTAAGTTCCTCCTTGTTAGTCTGTTCAATGAGAACTGATTGAAAGTATCTGTTCACAATGTCTCCCATTTCAGTGTTGTTCCCTTTAAGTTTATTTAATTCCTCAACTAGTTGCTACTTGCATATCTTAATCTCCTTTTGTTACTTATGCCTCTATAGAATACTTCATTATTTCTTTTTGTATTCATTGTCTAAACTATGATTCCTTACAAATCTAGAATCCAATGGAAAAAGCTGTGCAAAGCATTTTTTAATTCAGTATTAAAGCAAGCTGGTTCAAAACTTAAAGTCGGAGTGGAATTGAATATAAGTGATAATTGAATAAAGCAAGTGGTCCAGGTACTATGACGTAATTAATGTTGTAATTCCTATGGTGTAGTTGCTAACACTTATAAAAGAGGTCACTAATGGGTAGTTAGTTGTAGATAATGAACTTCTTATTAGTACTGAGGGACATGGTTGGTGTGACTAACAGCAATATTATTTAGCAAAATTTATTGATATTAATAAACTTAAATTACACATGTAACTATTGTGTTTTAGTCTGCAGTAACCAGATTACTTCAGAGAGAACATTAAAGTACTAAGTTCATTTAGAACAAAACTGAAATTTGTAAAACGTATTTACCATATTAATAATGTGTTAATATATGAACTTCGCAAAAATTGAGAAATAGCAATCCCAACAGTTTATTCACATTTTATACATTTATGAACTCTAGATTTGGATTCCTTCTCAAATGTAAAATAATTATGTGTATCTACCTAATCAGCCTTATCTTCATTATAGCACAAAGTCTGTGGAAGGATTACTTTTTCTTATACTCCACTATTCTGTTTTGAATTAAATAAAGTAGAAAATTCTACTAGAATCAGCAAAGAAACAATTATTTTTCATAGTGCCAAGTTAATGAAAGACTGTAGAGGTGGAAAGAATTAGAGGAAGATTAATAGGTATACTAAATTGCAGTCAACTGACGCATTGCAGTATTTTAAATGAGAAGGTGTATTTGTACATTTATTTCTCTCCATAGTAAATTAAAGTCCTTCATCATTCTGCCACCCATATTTAGTGACTGCACAATGCTGAAGACAACCAAGGGTAGCCAGTTGGAAACCTGGTGACCCACTGATGCTAGGGTGCCACCACTCCTCTGATTTCACACCGCTTACAGGTGGAAGTTGTAACACGGTGCCTGAAATGTCCATTGACAATCAAACTTAATCTTTTATCCAAAGCTCTGATAATCACTAGCATACGGTACCTGACATATTTTCTAAAAGTGTATTTTGAAACACTTATTCTGTAGCATTTGTCATTGTGCATTTGTTAAATTGTGAATACATCTGACAGAATATTTCGATCAGTTTTGCACTGGTCTGTGAACCTGGTTACTTTCAACATTTCGGATGCAATGGTAACCATCATACTGATGTTCTGCACATCACATACTACCTTTAAGCAGCAGTACACCTTGGACAGGGAAAACTTATTCTATTTTGTGTAAACTGCCTTTTTCAAATTCTATGCAAATATGTTAAGGGAAACCTTAACTTTAATATGTATTAACAAAGTAAATTTGATTTAGGAACAAAGTAGTTACAACTGCAGGGTGAAATGTATCATTTATGGTCACAGTGAAGGCTTCCTCCATCGTGTTGTGTGGCACTATTGATGTGCGAGAACCAAACACTTTAAATGGATCTAGCAATTCATCCATGAGGCACAGTGGGCCATCAGCACAATCTGCTACCTCATAGCCCAGTATATTCTCCCACTCAACCATTACCATCAAGCCTGGTTTAATGGAGAATGTAGGTGGGCATGACAGAAGCAGCACCAGACATACCTCAAAATCAGGCGTCAAACTGGTGAAGCTACCAAACAGAACTGCGTGCCTACTAAACAGCAGAAGCAGCAAGTGATACACAGGTCTAAACAATCCCACAGCCAACATATCTGGTCTAAGCTCTGCAGTCCTGCCACATCCACTCTTGCATGGTGGTGGACTTCAAGAATGCAGCTCACTGCCACCTTCTCAATGGCAACCAGAGATGGGGAAGAAATGCTAGTCCAGCCAACAACATCCCATGAGGTAATAAAAATTTTCAGCTCTCTAATCAAGTCTGCCTCATTGTACATCACCAAATCAAGAAAAGGCCAATGTGTTCAAACATGGCTGATACTAAAACTGTTATAAAGCTTTTTGGAGCTAAGTAGTAGCAAATAAATTATTCAGATTTTATAGGAAATCGATTGTGAACAAAGTATGTATTATATGGATTGTAGTGGAAGATAATCACATTTCTTAAATCAGTACTCAAGTTACATAAAATATAACTTGCATGATTTAATGAATAACTTTCCTTCTGATATGTATCTAACATGGAATGGGAGCAAGTCTGTGTCAACAGAATTCAAACACATTAGACCACAAGAATTTTCCATAAATGTTTTGTAAAGGTTGTTAATTTAAACTTCAGCACTTGCATGAATTTCCTATCACTGCTTGGCAACTGAATTTCAGGTGAGGTGAAGAATAAAGAAGCCACATTCTGTTTGCATGATAAGTGCCTAAAAGGCATAGGGGGCAAAGAGGTTGCTGGGTGCACATTCATAAATCAATAGGAGTGTATTGTAAATTAATCAAGATGTTTAAAAAATATCAAGCAGCAGGGTTCATTCACAGAGGAATGTAATTGGATTATAGACAATGTGTGACACAGAAACACAACAATTAGCTAATTAGGCCATGCCTGAACTTATACTCCATCTGAGCTTTCTACCACCATTCCTCATCCAAGTCTGTCATTATTGCTCTTCATTTTCTTCTCCTTCATATGATTGTCTTGCTTTCTCTTAAATGCATCTATATTTGCTGGCACTGTGGCACAGCATCAAGGACTTGAGTTAGATTTCACCCTTGGGCGACTATCCGTGTGGAGTTTGCACATTCTCCCTAAATCTGTGTATGTTTTCTTTGCGTGCTCTGGTTTCCTCCCACAATTCAAAGAAGTGCAAGTTAGATGGATTCGCCATGCTAAATTGTCCATAGTGTTCAGGATGTGTAAGTCAGGTGGATAAGCCATGGGGAATGCAGGGTTGCAGAGATAGGATGGGTTTGGGTGGAATTATCTTCGGAGGGCAGGTGTGGACTTGATGGGCCAAATGGCCTGCTTCCACATAGTAGGGATTCTGTGATTTATTTCCATTAACCAATCCTCATGGAAGCATATTGCAGATTTGCACAGCTCTTTGGACAAAACAAGTTTCTTCTGAATCACATGTTCATTTTCTTAGTGAGTATCTTATATTGATAGACTCTTGTTATAATATTTCCTAGTTATAATATTTCCCCTCAAGAGAAAACATTCTCTCTCTATCCAGTCTTTCAAAATCTTTCATAATTTTAATTACCTCTATTAGGTCCCATTTCAGCCTTCTTTCTTTCAAGGAGGAGGAAACACAGCTTCTCAATCCATTACAGGTGTGTAAATCTAATGCAATTCCACAATGAATCTTCCTTCTAAATTGTCTCTGCATCCTCTCCAGTTCCACTATTGCCCTTTTATGACCAGAACTGCATGAAGTCCACCAAGTGTGGCGTCAACAATGTTCGATACAGATTGAACATAATTTCCCTACTTTTCATTTCTATTCCATGATTTTACTGAATGACAGAACATCCTAAAGAAGCTGGGTGGACTGTTCTTGCTTCTGATTAATTTAAGAAGCAAATTTTAGTGTTTGGTTTTCTTGTTTTATAATCCTGCATACAAAAAGTTGAGAAATTATGTTAAACTTCTCTTGAACCTTGGTTAGGTCACTTTTGGAACATTGTACACAGTTTATGGGGTGTCTATGTTATAAAAGATGACAGACAGGCATTGGGGAAGGTTAAAAGAAGATTCATATGCTGTCACCAGAACCTAGAAGTAATATATATCACAAAATGACAAACATGCTCAGTCTCTTTTTTTAATTCCTGTAGATAGAAGTCTGAGGAGTGGTCTGATCAAAGGCTTTAAGCTAATGAAATATTCTGATGAAGTAGACATACTGAAATATTTTCCACTTGAGGAGGGGGCTCATAAGTTTACGTTAGTTACTAATAATTCAAGAGAAACATCTTTATCCAAAGAATGAAGAATATGGAACATACAAAGAATAGTTGAGATCTATTGCAAAGGCTCATCAAAGGGAAAGTTAACTAAACACATAAGGGATCAAGAAATAGAGGATATGCTGGTAAGGATAATGAAGAACAGTGAAAGGAAGATAGTGTCATACATAAACATGATACCAACCCACTAGGCTGTAGTGTTGTTGTAAACTTCTCATTAGGAATTTTGTTTTCTAATGTTTCTAAATCAAAATATTCATTCACTTTTTACACAACAATCTTCAATTGTTTAAGCCCCTGGGTCTGTCAATAAGCATGAAATTGTTCAAATTATCACAAACTGCTCAGATTCAAACACATGCAAATTTAGTATCATTCAGTTGTGTACTTTGGATGCAGAAATGATTATCATATGCAGCAAGGTGTGCAATGAATAATCAGCTGCCACAGCAATGATCAAGGTCACTGCAAACACAAATAAAATGAAGGCCATTACAAATGAATTGACTACACTATGAAATGTCCTTGCATCAGGAATGTCACTCTGCATGTTTCATTTTTTCCCCTCTACATTATATCCTGGCAATCTCTTTAACCTTTTAGATAATTTGTTTCTCTATTCAGGGTTGTCATTATTTTCCTGAATGTGACAACTCCTTAGCGGTTTGATTTTCCTTGCTGTCACCAGATAGTCATTACACATTTGCATAAATTAGAAAACCTTTCATTATCACCGACATTAACTGGAGACATGATGGATGCTCGAATATGTTTAATAAAACTGGAGTAAATGTGAATGCTAATGTTATTGCAATTTTCGCTGAACATTGCAATAGATCTGGTGGTAAAGGCCTGCCAATTTAGTTACAATAAAAGGCACTATGTCCATGGTTCACCCAGGCTCACTGGGTGTGCTGTGTACATGCTAAGTAGGTAATGGTATACAAAATTGGTTTCAAAAAATATCACTGCTTCTCTGAAGAAGATTCTGAATTTTAATGGATTATAATGAATAATGCGACACTAGACCTATGCCCAAAAAAATGGCTGTCAACCTCCTCATTGGAATTAGGTACTAATTATTCTGTGTAGTGTTCTCTGCTATTCATGTCAATTTATTACTGTAACTTACTTTAAAATGCATCTTATTTTACAATTAATTGAATTTGAGATTATTTTCACTCTTTCATGGAATGGCTGACAAGGTTAGCATTGTTGACTGTCCCTAATTGCCCCCGAATTGAGTGGCTTCCTAGATGATTTCAAATGGCATTTAGAATCAACAATATTGTTCTGGGTTTGGAGTCACTTAAAGATCTGGGAAGGATGGCAGATTTCCTTCCCTAAATGATATCAGTGAACCAGATAGACATTTTTTTATGACAATTTGCAAATATTTCATAGTCACCATTACTGAGCCTCATTTTCAATTCCACATTTTATGAATTGAATTCAGATTTCACCAGCTGCTACAACAGGATATGAACCTATAACCCTACAGCATTACTAGTATTACTAGGCAAATGATGTTATCTCTGCATCAGAATCTAAGGAACAATATCATATTAACTTGCTTTGAAAAGTTTCAGCTTACTCTGATGTACTTTAAAATGTCAACCTTCTGCCAGGGAATTATCTGGAACAACTAGTGCAGTTTGTTTTAAGGAACAGTTTACACTCTGTAGTGCTGTGTCGTAATGAAAATATTATTTTTTCATGTGGTACATTGAGGAAAGGAAGAGTCAGGATACAAGAGGAGAATACAAGTGATAATGACGAAAAGAATGGATAAACAATTACACTTCTGAGCTGCCAAGACAGATCGAACGAGAACAGAGGATGTGGCTGGGATGGAGGGGCGGGGGCTTTCTTAAAGGTAATGCCAAATTTTCACAACAGAAAGCTGAATTTTGGAGCCAGCTAACTATTTCCTTCTACTTTGATTGAGAAATTGAAAAGGACCAGGCTCACACTCTGAAGGACGTACTTGCTTTGGAGGTAGTTCAGAGAAGGCTCACTAAGCTGATTCCTGGGGTGATAGAATAAAACAAAGAAATGCTGTGCTAGAAATCTGAAACTAAAACAGAAACTTCTGGACAAACTCAGCAGGTCTGGCAGCATCTGTGGAGAGAAAGCAGAACTAATGTTTTGGATCCAGTGACACTTCTTCAGATTAGTTGGGCCCACATTCATTGGAATTTAGAAGAATGAGAGATGTTCTTATTGAAACACGTAAGATGTTGAGGGAGCATGACAGGGCAAATGATCAGAAAACGTTGCCTCTCATATGGGATTCTCAAACCATGAGTCACAGAGTCATAGAGGTGTACAGCATGGAAACACACCCTTTGGTCCAACTCATCCACACTGACTAGATATCCCAACCCAATCTAGTCCCACTTGCCAGCACCTGGCCCATATCCCTCCAAACCCTTCCTATTCATGCATCCATCCAGATGCCTTTAAAAAAGTTGCAATTGTACCAGCCTCCACCACTTCCTCTGACAGCTCATTCCATACACTCACCACCCTCTGCGAGAAAGGGTTGCTCCTCAGGTCTCTTCTATATCTTATCCCTCTGACACTAAACCTATGCCCTCTACTTCTGGACTCCCGAATTCCATGGAAAAGACCTTGTCTATTTTCCCTATCCATGCCCTTCATGATTTTATAAACCTCTATAAGGTCACCCCTCACCCTCAGCCTACATCTGGGAAAATGGCCCCAGCCTTTTCAACCTCTTCCTATAGTTCAAATCCTCCAACCCAGGCAATATCCTTGTAAATATTTTCCGAACCCTTGCAAGTTTCACAACATCCTTCTGATAGGAAAGAGACCAGAACTGCATGCAATATTCGAAAAATAGTCTAACCAACATCCTGTACAGCTGCAACATGACTTCCCACCTCCTATACTCAATGCTCTGACCAATAAAGAACCAATTAGAAATAGTCAACATTGCTTTGTGCATGGGAAATCATGTCTCACAAACTTGATTGAGCTTTTTGAAGAAGTATCAAAGAAAATTGATGAAGACAGAGTGGTAGATGTGATCTATATGAACTTCAGTAAGGCGTTCGACAAGGTTCCCCATGGGAGCCTGATTAGCATAAATGATTTGGATATGAGCATAATAGGTACAGTTAGTAGGTTTGCAGATGACACCAAAATTAGAGGTGTAGTGGACAGCGAAGAAGGTTACCTCAGATTACAACGGGATCTTGATCAGATGGTCCAATGGGCTAAGAAGTGGCAGATGGAGTTTAATTTAGATAAATGTGAGGTGCTGCATTTTGGGAAAGCAAATCTACACTTAATGGTAAGGTCCTAGGGAGTGTTGCTGAACAAAGAGACCTTGGAGTGCGGGTTCATAGCCCCTTGAAAGCGGAGTTGCACTTAGATAGGATAGTGAAGAAGGCATTTGGTATGCTTTCCTATATTGGTCAGAGTATTGAGTATAGGAGTTGGGAGGTCATGTTGCGGCTGTACAGGACATTGGTTCGGCTACTGTTGGAATATTGCGTGCAATTCTGGGCTCCTTCCTATCGGAAAGTTGTGAAACTTGAAAGGGTTCAGAAAAAGATTTACAAGGATGTTGCCAGGGTTGGAGGATTTAAGCTATAGGGAGAGGTTGAATAGGCTAGGGCTGTTTTCCCTGGAGAGTCAGAGGCTGAGGGGTGACCTAATAGAGTTTTATAAAATCATGAAGGGCATGGATAGGATAAATAGACAAAGTCTTTTCTCTGGGGTTGGGGAGTCCAGAACCAGAGGGCATAGGATTAGGGTGAGAGGGGAAAAATATAAAAGAGACCTAAGGGGCAACTTTTTCACGCAGAGGGTGGTATGTGTATGGAATGAGCTGCCAGAGGAAATAGTGAAGGCTAGTACAATTGCACCATTTAAAAAGCATCTGGATGGGTATATGAATAGGAAGAGTTTGGAGGGATATGGGCCAGGTGCTGGCAGATGGGACTAGATTGGACTGGGATATCTGGTCAGCATGAGCGGGTTGGACCGAAGGGTCTGTTTCTGTGCTGTACATCTGTATGACTCTGTAACATGCCTACCACTGACATCAAGCTCAACGGTCTGTAGTTCCCTGGCTTGTCCTTACCATCTTTCTTAAACAGTGGCACCATGTTAGCCAACCTCCAGTCTTCCGGCACCTTACCTGTGACTATCGATGATACAAATATCTCAGCAAGGAACCCAGCAATCACTTCCCTAGCTTCCCACAGAGTTCTAGGGTACACTGATCAGGTCCTGGGTTTTATCTATCTTTATGCATTTTCAGACAACCAGCGCTTCCTCCTCTGTAATATGGACATTTTTCAAGATGTCACCATCTATTTCTCTACATTCTATATCTTCCATGTCCTTCTCCACATAAACACTGATGCAAAATACTTGTTTATTATCTCCCTCATCTCCTGCGGCTCCACATAAAGGCCACCTTACTGATCTTTGAGGGGCCCTATTCTCTCCCTAGTTACCCTTTTGTCCTTAGTGTATTTTTAAAAACCCTTTGGATTCGCCTTCGCCCTATTTGCCAAAGCTATCTCATGTCCCCTTTTTGCCCTCCTGATTTCTCTCTTAAGTATACTCCTACTGCCTTTATACTCTTCTCAGGATTCACTCGATCTCTCCTGTCTATACCTGGCATATGTTTCCTTCTTTTTCTTGACCAAACCCTCAATTTCCCGAGTCATCCAGTATTCCCAACACCTAAGTGGCTTTCCTTTCACCCTAACAGGAATATACTATCTCTGGACACTCATTATCTCATTTCTGAAGGCTTCCCATTTTCCAGCTGTCCCTTTACTGTGAAAGTCTGCCCCCAGTCAGTTTTTGAAAGTTCTTCCCTAATACCATCAAAATTAGCCTTCCTCCAATTTAGAACTTCAACTTTTAGATCTAGTCTATCCTTTTCCATCACTATTTTAAAACTAATAGAATTATGGTCGCTGGCCCCAAAGTATTCCCCCCACTGACACCTCAGTCATCTACCCTGCCTTATTTCCCTAGAGTAAAGATAAGAGATCTCTCATTTAAGATGCAGATGAGGATATTTCTTCTCTCAGACAGCTATTTGACTTTGGATCTCTCTTTCACATTTCCATCAGAGGCTGGGTTGTTGGCATATTCAAGGCTAGCTAGATGTTTGACCTATATTTGATTGATAAGGGAACCAAGTCTAGGGAAGCAGATGGTGTTAAGGCTGCAATCAGATCAACCATAGTTTTACTGAATAGAGAAGCAGATTTGATAGATTTGAATGTCCAACTGCAGCTCCAAAGTCTTCTGATCTTATATTTTTACAAGAGTCAAACTACAAGCAAAAACAGGCAGACAAAAAAGCAGCCAAACAATTTCTTTCCTCTTTCTAAGTCAAACACATATTATAAAAGATATTGATGTTTTTAAAATAAGCAAGACCTCTTTAAGAGAAATAGATTGGGAGGGTTTGTAAAAGAAGAGAAATGGAGGGTTAGAGAGAAAAAGTATTTAGACAGAGTTCAAAGAAAATGGCATAGACAAACTTTACCAGACACTACTGTTGTAAAACGTATAATAAAATATCTGTGTTTTAATTAGCATTATAATGTTCTTTGTTAGGACAAAGAGGTTTAACTGATGTAAGATGGAGTCATTGCGTACAAAGAGTAAACATATGTAAAGCATTCTCTTTTACATTTTATATGTTATGACCAGTACTTGCAGAGTTCTCCAATTTGTTGCAGTTCCAGACAAGATACCCCAAATTATCAAGCTTTGAGGTGAGGATGGATGAGCTTCTTTATTCAACCACCATCACCTTCAATTGGTGGTAATAAGTTAAATTTAAAAAGGATCCTTTCTCTTGTGGATGCCTATCTTCCAGTCAGTCCCTCATTTTGTCTGCAGCCACAGGAAATCACTGTCCAGTTTGTTTTGATTTGCCTCTCTCCTATTGAAAGGTTGCAATGTGAAGTTCCCTTAGCCTTTTCATGTGTGATATTCCAGAGTTCCCCAGCAGACTGTCGCTACATTTGCATCTGCATCTGCATCTGCAGTCAACCTTTGGCTTTATATCACCCTTTTAAAAAACACACAATGCAATTAAAAGTTCATTATGTCTCTGAGTACCTCAAAATTCTCACATTGTCATATTTGAGTAATAACTGTTGGAATATTTAACTGCAGCCAAGAACACTTGGAGCAGCAAATGTCAGCCACCATAGGTCATTGAAATATATATAGTGCCATGATAACAGGTCAACAGGGGAAGGAATTCAGATCCACCAAGATCACTAGGAAATCAACCATTTGATTACAAAGCCTTTTTCAATATTGCTCATGAACCCTCTTCCTAAGAAAGCAGAAATACCTCAATATACAAGGAGATAGGGGAGAGTTGGTTAGGCATTTCCAGGATTGTTTTGAAGCGCATTCAGAGCAAGAATACTGTTTTAGATGCATTTACAACTGCAATTATTGCAAATTTTGAAGTCAGTCCATTCTTATGAACTTAACCAATCACAATCATTTATCATGACATCAGGTAAGCCAACTTTCGTGACCATTGCTGTAGTTACTTTAATCAACTTGTTCACATTATTTTGCTATTGGCAGGCGTAACTTGAACATAGAGGTAGGAATGGTACCACATAGCCACAAGACACCCTGACATCTTTTCCTGTATACTTGTAGTAAATGAATAATTATGTTTTAATTGAGAGTTATCAGGCAAACAAAGAATGCTGATGTGCATTAAAAGGAAGGATTTCCCATGTTGAAATAGTGTAAAAATCCAAGTGGAATTTGCAGATGGCCATAATTATGCTCATTAAGCGAATATATAGACAAATGTTTTAAGTAAATAACCCACCCATCACATTGATTGAGGAATGGTGGTTAACAAGTGAAAGCCTGACAAACGTCCACAAAATTCACCTGAAGGATGCAGAACACACAAAATTGTTAGATTAATCGACATGTGATGTTGATTGGATCTTAGTACTACTATTTCAGCTAACATCCTTTATCAAGGTTAAAAATCACACAACTCCAGGTTATAGTCTAACAGGTTTAATTGGAAGCACACTAGCTTTCGGAGCAATGCTCCTTCATCAGGTGATTGATGAAGGACCGTTGCTCCGAAAGCTAGTGTGCTTCCAATTAAACCTGTTGGACTATAACCTGGTGTTGTGTGATATTTAACTTTGTACACCCAGTCCAACACCGGCATCTCCGAATCATCCTTTATCAAACATGCATAATTGAGCATGTGTTCAGCAGTGGAAGGACCCCCAATCCTCCTTGAACAATTTAAGTGATTAGAGATGAACAGCACAGAAACAGACCTTCGGTCCAACCCGTCCATGCTGACCAGATATCCCAACCCAATCTAGTCCCACCTGCCAGCACCTGGCCCATATTCCTCCAAACACTTCCTATTACCAAATACATATAGATTAGTTGCTGATTTATTACAGTTGGCTGTTGTTGCTGCAATTCTCAAAACATCTGGCAGTTCCTGGAGTTCATTAAAGTCCAGAGAGTGGTGACTGTGCAAAGAACTTTGTTCTGACTTTAATGGTTTTGCATAAACCTCTTTACATGAGAACAATGGTAGGAATTTCCCTTGGAATACACCATGACTGGGAGAATGAGCAGAGATGACATTGTTCAGAAGAAGCTTCTTTTGATGGACTGGAGAAGGGCTTTAAGCAGGAGGTCCTATTGAGGGTATTAAGGCAGTAATCCTCCTAGCAAACATTAGGAAGGACACTTTCACTGTAGTAATGTCATCCTCAATGAAATCAGCCCCATGAGTGACTATTCTCTGTTTTACAGCAGGCTGCAGCTTGAGAGGTTTGCAATGCTGTAGATCTCTAAAACATCATTCTCGCTTCTCACTTTGTGGGCAGCCCATGCCTAGTCTTAGATATACCACAACCAAAAGGGAGTAAACTGACGTACAGCATTTCATGCAGGTCAGTATCCAAGTTACCTTCACTCTGAGGTTGGCAACAAACCAAAAGGTGATGAAGGCTATTCTTTGACAACATGACTCATGGCTCTGGTCCGCAACTCAGATGACAGCATGCAAACAACAACAGCCATGCTGCTACAAGAAATATCAGAGAGCAGATCATGGTTGTGCTAAAACAATGTTTGCATTGTGCGGACCACATTAAATAAACATTGCAATGCCTGACAGAGTCCATATTAAGATTTGCAGTGGTTTGCTGCATGCCAAACAACCTTAACATTCTGAGGAAACAGTTCTTGCCATCAAGTTTACAGGAGTTGAGAGTGTGTTGCAGGAAAAGCACAGCAGATCAGGCTGCATCCGAGGAGCAGGAAAATCGACATTTTGGGCTGGAGCCCCTCATCAGGAATGAGCTGGGAGCCTCAGGGGTGGAGAAATAAATGGGAGGGGGGTGAGGCTGGAGAGAAAGTAGGTAAAAACAATGACTGCAGATGCTGGAAACCAGATTCTGGATTAGTGGTGCTGGAAGGGCACAGCAGTTCAGGCAGCATCCGAGGAGCAGAAGGTAGCTGAGAGTGCAATAGGTGGATGGAGGTGGGGTTAAAGGTGATAGGCCAGAGAGGAGGGTGGAGCAGATAGGTAAGAAGGAAAATTGACAGGTGGGACAGGTCATGAGGGTGGTGCTGAGCTGGAAGGTTGGGACTGGGGTAAAGAGCGGGGAGAGGAAATGAGGAAACTGGTGAAGTCCACATTGATGCCCTGGGGTTGAAGGGTCCCGAGGCGGAAGATGAGGTGTTCTTCCTCCAGGCGTCAGGTGGTGAGGGAGCGGCAGTGGAAGAGGCCCAGGACCTGCATGTCCTCGGCAGAATTGGAGTGGTAGTTGAAATGTTCGGCCACAGAGCGGTGGTGCGGGTGTCCCGGAGATGTTCTCTGAAGCGCTCTGCGAGAAGGCATCCAGTCTCCCAATGTAGAGGAGACCACATCGGGAGCAACGGGTACAGTAAATGACATGTGTGGATGTACAGGTGAAGCTTTGATGGATGTGGAAGACTCCTTTGGGGTCCTGGACAGAGGTAAAGGGGGAGGTGTGGGCACAGGTTTTGCAATTCCTGCAGTAGCGGGGGGGAGGGGGTGGCTTGGTAGAGGGCTTGGAGCTGACCAGATAGTTGCAGAGGGAATGGTCTTTGCAGAAAGCGGATAAGGGTGGGAAGGGAAATATATCCCTAGTGGTGCGGTCCATTTGTAGGTGGCGGATGATGCGATTAATGCGGAGATTGGTGGGGTGGAAGGTGAGGACCAGGGATTTTTTTTAGATTAGATTAGATACCCGACAGTGTGGAAACAGGCCCTTCGGCCCAACAAGTCCACACCAACCCTCCGAAGAACAACCCACCCTGACCCATTCCCCTACATTTATCCCTGACTAACGCACCTAACACTACGGGTAAGTTAGCATGGCCAATTCATCTGACCTGCCCACCTTTGGAGTGTGGGAGGAAACTGGAGCACCTGGAGGAAACCCACACAGACACAGGGAGAATATGCAAATTCCACACAGACAGTTGCCCAAGGTGGGAATTGAACCTGGGTTCCTGGCATTGTGAGGCAGCAGTGCTAACCACTGAGCCACCGTGTCCTTGTTGCAGTTGGAGGGGTGGGGTTCAAGGGCAGGGGTGCGGGACATGGATGATATGCATTGCAGGGCATCTTCAACAACGTGGGAGGGGAAATTTCGGTCTTTAAAGAAGGAGGCCATCTGGTGTGTTCTGTTGTGGAACTGGTCCTCCTGGGAGCAGAGGCAGCAGAGGCGGAGGAATTGGGAATACGGGATAGCATTTTTGCAGGAGGAAGGGTGGGAGGAGGTGTAATCCTGGTAGCTGTGGGAGTCGGTGGGTTTGTGAAAAAATGTCAGTGTTGAGTCGGGGTCCTCGTGGATGGAGATGGAAAGGGAGCCTGTCAATATCAAACTGATGGTGACCAGTGTGAGTGGGTAACAGTGTTTCCTCTTTATCAGTTTTTTCCATCATTTCTTGCTCTTCCAGCACTTCTTGACCAGATCTCACTTCCTGGGTAGCTGAAAGGAAAAAAGCACAAAGGTGGGATTTGTTAGGGATCGAAGGGAACAGAATGTGGCAGTGATGGACTAACAGCTTCATGCTTACACAACCAAAGCTATTAAATCAGAATAGATTGTAACATGAAGTGAAGTATTTATTTAGCCTTAAGGAGTTTTTTATTACAGTGCCAGGGTAGAATTGTACTCATTTTGTGGGTTCAACCCACAGTTCACCATTATTCCTTGTGTCCATAGTGTGAAACTAAGCAGTTTATTTACTTTTATATGCATTATCTCAGGAATTGGTTGTTCAGTCCATTGTCAGAAGCATTGCAAAAATACATCAAAGGCACAAATACCCTGTTTGCATTGCAAAAGAGTTACCAAGAATTATACAAAAAAAACTAGGTAATGTGAGTAAAGACCGACAGAAGTAAGACCAGTTAAGAGAGTGACTAATGAGAGGAGAAATTTATAACAGACCTGAACTCTGAAGTATAAAGCAGGTCTGTCTGCTATATAATTTGAAATACAATATACATTTTGACTTGGAATTTTATATTGGACATTTGAAGCTGGAAGGAAAGAAATTGTAATCATTATTGTTGTGCTTTATTTTCAAATGTTACCATGACCTTTTAAGCAATACACCCAATAAATGGAGAAGGGACCAAAACCATGACAACTGCAAGAGAAATTGAAATTGATTTTACATTGTAAAATTGCAAGACTGAAGAAGTGCCTTCTCTGTAAAAGACTGAACAGTATATAATTCCACCAAACATAATAGAGAGCTGCCATAAGCTTATACAATTCATTTCACCAACTAGTTTGAGAATGTAGTCACAGATCGTAAAATGCACATTTTTTTTAAATGTACTCTTTACGCTCCTCCAATTTAGCATTTTGCCATTCCTAAAACTGAAGACAGATATCAACTGAAATCATTCCCTAATTCTTTCATTACATTTCTTTATTTATTTCATTTGAGAATTGCCAATGAAAGCTAACATGATGATTGATTCATAGATTTAATGCATGCTGTTTGTTTTCTTCAGTTTTCTGAATCAATTTATCTGAAGAACCATAATATAAATTTAGAGTTTTAGGAATTATAAATTGGATAAGGTCCACACACACAGGAATTGCCTGCTCACCTACATAATTGTTGTTCTGTATTGTTGCATGGCTGCAAACCAGTGAAGGAAGCAGAGAATCAAGAAAAGCTAGGACAAGTTTAAACTAGCCATGAGCCATTTAATATTTAAAAAGGATGCTATAATTCATTACACTGAACCTTTGAAGTAAGAAAGACAAAGAAATGTCATCATAGGCTACAGTGTGTGCTCCAAAATTCTCTAATACATCACTGAAGATCTTGGAATAAGAGAAAGATTCTCAATCCATTGGTGAGCAAGAAACACTCCAGCCAAATTCTGAGAATGCAGTGAGAGCAGATAATTGACCTGGAGTAGTTCAATAATCTCACACATGGTCAAGAATAGTGAGTGCGCCACATTTTACCAATTGCATTACTAAACTCATATGTTGTTCAATACAACACACCCAAACCACCAATAATCTTCATCAATCATGACTCATAACATTCATAACTTCACCTCACCCTTACTTACTAACACTTATAGGTGCATTCTCAGACCTTATACACACTGCTCACTATTCAGGCATGTCAATCATATCAAATAAACATGTTGCACTACAGTCACTGATAGACCTACAGCAAAGAGGTAGGTGTAAGTAAAACACAAATGAAGTCAGAAGCAGCTCGCCAGTGGTGTATTCCTGTGACAATCTCCTTGCACCCTCTCCAGTGCAATCATGTCCTTCCAATAGTGTGGTGGCCAGAACTGCACACAGTTGGACAAGACTTCCTTACTTTAATATTCTACAGCCCGACTATTGAAGGCAAGCATCCCATATGCTGCCTTCACCATCCTGTCCACATGTGGTGACACATTCAGGGATACATCAACTTGTGCGCCAAAGTCCATTTCTTCCTCAGTACTCTCTAAGGACATACCATTCATTGTGTACATCCTTCTCTTATTAGACCTCCCAAAATGCATCACCTCACACTTATCAGATTAATTTCCATCTGCCATTGCTCTGCCCAATTTACCAGCTGATCAATATCAGACTGTAGCCTGAGATCATCCTATCAACAACATCATCAATGTTTCTGCAAAATTACTAATTATATCTTCTACCTTCATGTATAAGATGTTAATGTACATAACAAACAGCAAGGGTACACTGCTGGTCACAGGCTTCCGATTACAAAATCATCCCTCCAGCATCATCGTTTGCCTTCTTTTTGTAAACTAACTGCAAATGTGTTTGCAATGTAAGTTACTGGCAAATGTGCAAATACAAGTTTCTCATGTCAAGGTGCTGTAAAGCAATCAGTCCACCTCCTTGGCTGATCATTGCTAATAACCATAACAAGCAGCCTGGCTTTGTGTTTGCTGTATAAATCAAAGCCAGACAGAAGTGTTTTAAGTCCAGTGTATCTGGCTGAAGGGACAAAGCACTTAAAGCAAGGTGAGGTAAGACATGGTTGGAATGCTGTGAACCTCCAGATAGACTTAAAGTAAGTGTACACCAAGACAGCAAATAAACAGCGCCAACCAGCAGCCTAGTCCAATCTGTGAGCAGGTCCTCTCCCTACACCTGAAGTGTCCTAACAGCAACATTGCAATGGGAGGTTCTGGTGCACCACAAAGTGCAGCATTAAATATAGAATCATCCTGTAAGTTAATTGGGAGTGTACCACAAGGATGGAGAGGCCGGTAGCTGTTGGATGCTAGTATCCATGATTGTGGGATACTGTGGTCACTACTCATGGAGAATGCCCTGAGATGTCCATGATGGAAGTCTAGAGGACCAAGTAACAAGCTAAACGCTCCAGTTACCCACTCTGACTTTTGTGATGGGCCTTTTTGGTGTCTAGCTTCTATATAGCTGATGGTAGAAGAGGAGAGTGCATATTAATAAGGCAAAATTAGATAATAATGAATGATGATAAAAGATCATCTCCATAAATAGGCCTGCTCACTAGTGAAAATTTTATCTCAGCATCCAGAACTTAGTATAAAATTGCTAATTGTCAGTTTCAACATCGAGAAAGGCCTCGCTTGATAGTTTGTGATTCTCCCAAGTTTCTCACCATTGCTCCCATCTCAGGGCCAAGAAAGATGTCACTCTCAGTGATAATACACATTCTTAAAACTTACTGAAAAATGATAAAACCAAATTGGGATTCAAACTGTATATATCAAAGCACAAGAGTGTGATGCTGGAAAAGCACAGCAGGTCAAGCAGCATCTGAGGAGCAGGAGAATCGACGTTTCGGGCATAATTTCTTATACGTTTGCTGCTTTTATCTCAATTTTTAAAATCACTGGAGAAAAATCTAGTATTAAAGATAATTGCAGGCAAAATGGAACAGTCTTTCCCTAAATTAATAGTTCTTTGCTCATCTGAAAAGAGTGATTTTGTATGTGAAAAACAAAATAACACTTTTTACAAATGAATAAAAGCAAATTACTGCGGATGTTGGAATCTGAAACCAAAAAAGAGAAAATGCTGGAAAATCTCTGTCTGGCAAGTCTGGCAGCATCTGTAAGGAGAGAAAAGAGCTGACGTTTCGAGTCTAACTGACCCTTTGTCAAAGCTACAAAAAGTAGAAATAGGGAGGTATTTATACTAGGCCGAGAGAAGGTGAGTCATGGCTCCAGAAGCAAAGGTAGCAATAAATTCTCCAGATGAGCAGGGAAGAACACATGCCAATTACAGTCTTATCATCCTTCCCAACTAATTAAACTTCTTGTGTTCTGCCATGACAGGATAGATTAAAATCTATGCCACTACCTTTGCAAAGTATATCCTTGGAGATTTTGTAATGCAGATTCAACTGAAAAGCTTAATGTTTCATGTTATGAAATTGACTTTCATGTCTGGAACACTTTAGTTGGCATGTATCTATTCCACCCAGGCAATACAGTCACCTGAGGATCTGTGTCATTTCTATGGCCAGGCTGAATTTGATAGGACTTGAAAAGCTGTGGTTGTTTACTCACAGTTCCTATAAAAACGTGCAGATTGAGAGGGCAAGAAATCTGGTTTGGCAGCCATTTTGAAAAACAGCCTACAGCTCCTTAAGGGAAATTGTATCTTTCCATAGAGGAGTGTTTTTAAGAAACCACATGCAAGTGCAGTGATTGTAATGTGGTCAGCCAGGTGGACCTCCATAGAGTACGAATTCCCTGATTGGGAAGTGTCAGACATCCTGTTCACTCTGACAGCTGACTCTGAGAGAGCTGGAGCAGTGTTGAGGAGTCTTCATGTGTCAATAAAGGGTGACTCAATGATGGGATACTAGCCTCTATCAAGTTATTTCATAAGGCCTTCAAGTTTTCTCTCTGGTGGTGATTTTTATAGTGTACGTTAGTAGCAGAAAAGCGGCCCTTTCTCCCATCCGTGAGCGATGCATGCCTATTCAAAGTTCAGCTGCAGTAATATACGAACAATGTGGAGATGCTGGTGTTGGACTGGGGTGAACAAAATTAAAAATCACACAATACCAGGTTATAGTCCAATAGGTTTATTTGGAAGTACAAGCTTTCCGAGAGCTGCTCCTTCGTCAGGTAATATATGAAAGCAAGTCAGTTCCAACAGCTTTGTTTCCATCACCAGCTGAAGTACAAGAAAGATACATAATCACCAGAATCTGGAGTATTTTGTGCCATTTTGGATTTATTTACAAAAAGAACTCCTTCCTATAGAAGGAGGGCAACAAAAAATTTACTGAATTAATTCCTAGGATGGAGGAATTACACTATAAGGAAAGATTAATAGATTGGGATATTATTCTCTGGGGTTTGGAAGAATGAGAGGTGATCTCATTGAAGCATACAAAATTCTTTCAGAGCTTGTGAAGGAGATGCAATATGGATATTTCTCTGTATATTCCTATGAAGCTGAGGGGATTTGGAGGGTAGGAGGCAGGGGAAAGCTGTCTGGAGTCAGGGAACTCAGTTTAGGAGTAAGGTACAGACAATTTCGGATTGAGATGAGGATGAAATTTTTCACTCCTATGTCTTATATTCTAAAGTAAGACACCCTTCTGTATATTTCAGTGTTTGAGCACCCTGCATTATCCCAAAGATCTTCACAGATCATCGTCAATTTTTGTCCAGCACACTGTCTGAAATTATTGAATTTGTTTATATGTTAAAGGCACTGCATATATAATTGTTTTTATTTGCTATTATTTTGTTATTGTCATTTAGGCCCAATATTATCAATCCTTCCTTTCCTCTCTGACTCCCCACACATAATTCTCTCCTGCTGTTGCTTTCTGCTTGTAGTCAGACTCTTAACATTTGCTGCTGCCCTCACCCTGACTTTATCCTTTTGGATGAACGTGTAGTTATATTGCTTCATCATACACACAGTGCTAATGTGTCTCAAACATGTTGAGAACCCTTCAACAGAGCACATTCATTCTTATTGCAAGAGAAACACTCATATCTGTACCTTACCTTAAGTAAGTTCACTTTTCAGCTCTCCATGTGTTGTATACAATGTTATGACTGTCGGAAATTACTCTGTTATGAGTTTGCAAACTGCAAACACAGACATCAGTTGCTTTGCTGTATTTTCTACTTCATAACTTTGAGTGTGTTTTAATGTTTTAAACTAATCAATAGAGTTAATCAATCTTTGATGAGCCATCCATTATCAGACCATTAATACCTACATGAAATGGTGAAAAGCAGTGAAAACATTGTGCTAATGAGGCCTATCATGCTTGAACAGTCATAAAGTAAATTAATATACAGGTGAAATACATGGCAGACTGTCCAAAACCATACTAAAGCATTTGAGATAACTCTTGTTGTCTTTATTTGTTACAGAGTCAGTAGTCAATGTACGGTGATAGCACACTGACAAGTAGACACATCCCCATTGACACGCTAGTTAAACGCAATTGATAAAGCAAAGTGGTCAAGGTGTGTGCCCAATCAATAGCAAGAAAAGGAAGGTCAAATGCATTTTGTCAGAATATCCACAAAATTCCCTAGTTTAAATTGGAACACATAACAGAATTTAAAATCTTTAAATAGCAGCTAGAGATAAGGTTTATAGATTCATTTCTAAATTATTGTGAATCTGTTGGAGGCATTAGATACTCTGCAAAGGCTATGGGCCCTGAGAACATTACAGCAATAGTACTGAAGAGTTGAGCTCCAGCCACTCCTCTCGTCAAACTCTTCCAGCTCACTTTCACCACTGGCATCTACCTGACAATGCGGAAAATTGCCTAGGTATTTGAGATTTTGCAGAAGATCTGTATGTTCAGGTTGTGGATCAGGTTGTAAGTCTGCTTACTGAGCTGGTAGATTTGTTCTTAGATGTTTCATCACCATGCTTGGTAACATCATCAATGAGCCACCAGTGAAGGGTTGGCGTTCTGTCCAACTTGCTATTTATCTGTCTTGATTTGTTGTGGTAAGTGATATCACTTCTGGTTGTGTTTCTGAGAGGTTGGTAAATGGGGTCCAGATCTATATAGAGTCATAGAGTCATAGAGATGTACAGCGTGGAAACAGACCCTTCAGTCCAACTCGTCCATGCCAACCAGATATCCCAACCCAATCTCGTCCCACCTGCTAGCATCCGGCCCATATCCCTCCAAACCCTTCCTATTCATATACCCATCCAGATGACTTTTAAATGTTGCAATTGTACCAGCCTCCACCACTTTGTCTGGCAGCTCATTCCATACATGTACCACCCTCTGAGTGAAACATTTGCCCCTTAGGTCTCTTTTATATCTTTCCCCTCTCGATCTAAACCTATGCCCTCTAGTTCTGAACTCCCCCAACCCAGGGAAAAGACTTTGTTTATTTATCCTATCCATGCCGCTCATGATCTTGTAAACCTCTATAAGGTCACCCTTCAGCCTCCGACACTCCAGGGAAAACAGTGCTAGCTTACTCAACCTTTCCCTATAGCTCAAAACCTCCAAGCCTGGCAACATCCTTGTAAATCATTTTTGTACCCTTTCAAGTTTCACAACATCTTTCTGATAGGAAGGAGACCAGAATTGCACGCAATATTCCAACAGTGGCCTAACCAATGTCCTGTACAGCCGCAACATAATCTCCTAACTATCTGACCAATAAAGGAAAGCATACCAAATGTCTTCTTCACTATCCTATCTACCTGTGATTCCACTTTCAAGAAGCTATGAAACTGCACTCCAAGGTCTCTTTGTCCAGCAACACTCCTTAGGACCTTACCATTAAATGTATAAGTCCTGCTAAGATGTGCTTTCCCAAAATGCAGCACCTTACATTAATCTAAATTAAACTCCATCTGCCACTTCTCAGCCCATTGGCCCATCTGATCAAGATCCTGTTGTAACCTAAGGTAACCTTCTTCGCTGTCCATTACACCTCCAATTTTGGTGTCATGTGCAAACTGACTAAATATACCTCTTATAGTCACATCCAAATCATTTATATAAATGACGAAAACTAGTGGACCCAGCACTGATCCTTGTGGCACTCCACTGGTCACTGGCCTCCAGTCTGAAAAACAACCCTCCACCACCACCCTCTGTCTTCTACCTTTGAACCAGTTCTGTATCCAAATCGTGAGTTCTCCCTGTATTCCATGAGATCTAACCTTGCTCACCAGTCTCCCATGGGGAACCTTGTTGAACGCTTTACTGAAGTCCATATAGATCACATCTACCGCTCTGCCCTCATTAATCATCTTTGTTACTTCTTCAAAAAACTCAATCAAGTTTGTGAGACATGATTTCTCACACGTAAAGCCATGTTGACTGTCCCTAATCAGTCCTTGCCTTTCCAAATACATGTACATCCTTTCCCTCAGGATTCCCTGTTTGTTAATGGAGTTCCAGTTTGAATGCCAGGCCTCGAGGAATTCCTGTGCGTGTCTGTATTTAGCCTGTCCCAGGATGGACAAACGGGCAGGAAGCTAGCCACCATGATAGATGAGCACCAACTAGCCACCAAAAGATATGACTAACTATCACTGATATCCATACACACAGAGAAAGAGGGACACCAATTCGACTGGGACAATACATCCATCCTGGGACAAGCTAAACAAAGACACACACAGGAATTCGTATAAGCCTGGTGTTCAAACTGGAACTCCATTAACAAACATATGATTTGGACCCCATTTACCAACCTTCCAAAAACATAACTTGAAGTGACATCACCTACCACAACAAACCATGTCAGATAAACAGCAATCGGGAAAAAACACCAATGCTTCATCAGAGGCTGACTAATAATGTTACCTAGCATGGTGACGAAATGTGCAAGAACAAATTGCCCAGGAATGTCCTGTACAGAAAAAGCAGGAAATTACCACCCCAGCATTCTACCCTTGATTATGAGTTAAGCGATGGAAACGTGTCATTAACAGTGGCATCAAGCAGCACCTGTTCAACAATAGCCTGTTCAGTGATGCTCAGGTTGGATTCTGCCAGAGCCACTCAGCTCATGACCTTATTACTGTCCTGGTTCAAACATGGACGAAAGAGGTGAATATGAGAGGTGAAACAAGAATGGCAGCTCTTGACATCAAGGCTACATTCGTAAATGTGTTTTATGCAAAAAGAACAAGCCATGAAGATTTGCTTGGCAACTGGGAACAAAGATCTACACTAACTTAATATCAGGATTAATAGCTAAAGAGCTACAACCTCCCCAAAAGATACAGAACATATTAGAAGGCCAATTTAGAATGATTATATCAATTCTTATGAAAGCTTTCTAGAAAAATATGCTAATGAACTGAAATATTACAATGTTGAAGAGTTACTGAAGGATGGACTTAATATGAAACAATCCTCACAGCTTAGAGGTTCTTTTATGATGCTAGACACAATCACTATAACACCTATAGTAGCAGGAAATGTAAAAGGTTTTACCTTCTGCATGTACCAATTAAATGCCTCACTTTCAATCAATTTTGCTGGGCCACTGGTACAGGCAGTGCACTAGAACAAAAGCAAATACAGCTAGAAAGATCCATGCATCAACCCAATGTACTACACACTAGGAATAACATTAACTTTCAACAAAGACCATGTGATATCCCAATAGGGGTATATACATGAAGTGATCAACAAACCAGAATCAGACAATGTATATGACGAGATTAAAAATGGTGAACAAATGTTTTACACTGTCAATCTCATTTTAAAAAGTATCATCAAATCGTATAAAGTGGTAAAAATTTCAGGTTATCTTTCTTCAGAAAACCGGTGACTCCTTGTAATAGGCTAAGATTGGTCCAGGGGCAAGTGTCAAAATACTTCCCCTGAGAATTTTAAAAACCACATATTTACAGACAAGGGAAAGCCATTGTGAAAGCTATCAATGTAAAATGTTCAGTTTATTATGGTTCACCAATTCCACATGTGGGATTAATAATGATCAAGTGTAAATACAAACAACCCACCTTAAATTGTGGACACTGCTCTCCCAGACAATGCAAATATACCAGTGTGCTGTGACATTTCACTAATCACAATCTATAGAATCAGTCAAACTTTGAAGGTACAGCAGAAACTGTAGCAAAATATTCAGAAGGAACTGTCCTTGAAGAGCCTGGAAATTAATAGAGCTGGGTGAGAAGGAGGTAATATATTGGACCAATAGAAGGCTAAAACATTGATAAGATTCAAAGAATCTACAATGTAAAACTTGAAGTTTGAAAGTGAGCTTGCTGAAGGAACAAATGGTAAATACCAAGAAAATCTGAACCACTCGAAATAGCTTGATGAATGAAATCAAATTAGTGGCTTGACAACACAAGCAGGAATGACAAACAATATCATTAATGACTGTCGAAATCAACAGCACCACCAGACAAAATCATCATCACAAGCTCTGGATATATCCGCAAAGTACTATTGGAATTATCTGGTTCACTAGTTCTTGTAAATAGAGTAGTGCGGGAAAAGCACAGCAAGTCAGGTAGCATCTGAGGAGCAGGAAAATTGATGTTTCGGACAAAAGCCCTTCATCAGGAACATTCCTGATGAAGGGCTTTTGCCCGAAACGTCAATTTTCCTGCTCCTCAGATGCTGCCTGACCTGCTGCACTATTCTAATCTTGGCTCAAATCTCCAGCATCTGCAGTACCCACTTTCACCTAGTTCTTGTAAATAGTTAACTATCATTTTGGAAAGGAGAGAAATGCTTTAGTTTGTCTTGAAGAAAGTTCAACTTTAAGGACTCCATGTGCTGTGTGTATACAATGATGTAACTCTGCCCGCCAAACAGTCTGCTATGAGTTTAGAAGTTATATACACAGAAACCAGTTGCTTTGCACTTCATATTTATGATGTGTTTTACCATTTTTTTCATAAAGGAACCCATCATTAATTAATCCATGATGAGTAATTGATTATTAGATCATTATCATTAGCATGACAGAAGTTAGGCACACAACAGAGGGGAGAATACAAAAACAAAGGGGGGTCCTGTTTCAATTAGTAGCCGACACAGTGTGTGTGTGTGTGAGAGAGAGAGAGAGAGAGAGCGCGAGAGAGAGCATGGACCACTGAAGATATTTAGGTCTGATGCCACCTACTGCACTTAGTTGTATATCTTCCCTTCCTTTTCTATTTCTTCTCAACTCCTTTAACTCACTCACACACTCATGTGCCCTAGCAAAACTGCAGTTAATGGGAATCTGGAGAAAATTCTCCATTCATTGGAGTCATAGCTGGCACAATGAAAGATGATTGTGTTTGGTGAAGATCAGTGATCTCAGCTCCACGACATCACAATGGGAGTTCCTCAGAGAAGTATCTTTAGACTAACCATCTTCAACTGCTTCATCCATTACATCAATGATACTCATGCCATGCTAAGCAATAACCTTCTCCAACAAGAGAGAATCTAACCATCACCCTTGACATTCAATGGCATTACTATCATATCAATATCCTGGAAGTTCCCACTGGTCAGAAGCACCAGACATATAAATACTGTGATTATAAAAGCAGGTGAGAGGCTAGGAACTCTGAGGTGAGTAACTCACCCCCTGCCTCTTTGAAGCCTGTTTACCATCTGCAAGGAGAGTAATAGAATACTCTCCACTTTCTTGGATGATGTAGCTCCAACAAAACTCAAGAAATTGAACAACCTCTAATATGAAAAGCAACCCATTTAATGACGCCATCCAAAACTATGACCTTTACCACAAGGAACGAACAGTTGCAGCAGGTACCTGGGGGGGCAACACCATCAAGTTCCCAAGCCACACGCCATCCTCACTTGGAACTGCATAATCATGTATTCTCTGTTTCTGGATTAAAATGCTGGAACACCCTCTCTAAAAACAATGTCAATGTCCCTACCCATCCATGCAACAATACAAGGAGACAGCTCACCACCATCTTCTCAGGGGCAACTATTGAGGAATAGTGAATACTGGCCCAGCTAAACACAGACAAATTCTATGAACAATTTTTTTTTTAAAAAATCAATTACTGCAGAAAAGAGACACCTAACTTAATATCCTTGAACTGAAAGATAATTTTTGAATATTTTAAGGCTTGTTAATTAAAGAATTCCAAGAGCAGAGTGACATTTTATTGGTTTATCATTTGGTACTGAGGCTCCTGCACTGTTCACATTTCCCCTAATAGTCTGTCAGCCACGTTCACTACTAAAAGGGCCCAACTCCATTACAGTTGCAGGATGGATTCAGGTTTAAAATGCTCTCCCTACATTAGAACTGGGAAGCATTTTGAGCAGCTCTGTGCACCCTTACCCCATGCCAGTGGAAATTGCCAAAAATGGGAATTGGCTAATCCATGTCCATCCTACATTTTTAAAGGGCTCCCAAGTCATCTCATCTCAGTAAACATTTGGGCCTTTTAAGGAATGCTATTGTAGTGGAGGAATGGCACCATCAAATGCTTCTATGAGTGGTATTTTGTGGAGACAACAGGTGTTTTAGCCACAGGCTGGAAAGTGGGGTGACCCCTGCACTACCTCTTTTCAAGATGGCCATCTTCATTTTGTGCCACTCAGGCACTTTATAGGCCATTACAAGCTTCCTCCAAGGTAGAAGTCCTGCCTGTCAAGAGCTACCAGCCAATCAGAGACTCGAACTCTTCAGTACTCAGCAACACCAATGGAGAGACAGTGACTGCTGACACTACGACACACGCCCAGGGCACAAGATAAAGGGAAAACCCAGGCACAAGGGTGATGGCATGGTAAGAGCTGCGAGGGAGGGGAGTAGTCACCAGAAAGAGCATGGGTGGTTTTAATTCGCTCCTACCATCCCAAAACCGTATCTCTCAGTCAGGAACTCAGTGTCTTTGAATGAAGGACGCAGGCCCAGGATCCAGCAACGAAACACGAAGCAGGGTTTCCTTGTTGTGCTTTCCACATGGTCACCCCCAGCAGTGGCAGGGTAGGCCAATTGGTAGCAGGGTAGGAAGGCTGTCCATGAGCTCTTTCTCCAAGTACTTAATCATATGGAGATGAGAAGGTGACATGACCACAATCTGTGACCCTGTCACCCTAATAACAACAATACATAACCGTTTGGATTGCATATGGAAAGAGTGACATACTAAGTGGGAATGTAAATGGAAGAGCAGGACTACAAATTACACTGACCTGGTGATGCATATAGCAAACAGGCTCTCCATTAAATAATCCAATGCTTGAAATAATTATGCTGTTTCACTGAGGATTTGTGATAGAATGAAACAATTTATCACCAGCAAAAAAATTCACATTTACGATCTTTTATAGGTCATGGACTGTACAATGCCATTGATTGGGGAGCACCAGGCTGAAGACAGAGAGCTTCTAACTGAATTAGTTTTAGCCAAAATGAACAAACTGATACCAAGGACACCAATTCCCTCACCTCAGAGGCCTGCTGCTACACAACAACCACAGGCAAGCCAAACAAAGAAAAAATATTAATGTATCTAATGTGCTTACCTTTTATATTTAAAGTGCTAAACATGGTGATCTAAATCATTCAGAAATACTTATTAATTTTGAGGTAACATGTTTATGTTACATAGTAAGACTTCAGTAATTTTTGCATCGCAGTGTGATCTAAATCCAATTTACTGTCATTATAAAGCAATCAGATACAATATTACTTTAGTGAAACAATTGGTTTAATCCTTATATTCCCTTTGATCATTTGCTTAAAGGTATAGAATATAGAAATAGAATTCCTCAGAACATTATTACAGTATGTACAGCAACAGTTAAATTTCATGTTAGTATCCCAGTTATGGAAAGACTCCAGTCTTCCGAGAAGTGGCAATCATTGGATTGTTGGTCTACTTGAAAATTCCCCTCATTCAGAACTGCTCTGCATTTCTTTGGGACCTTCCACCTGGCTTCCAGAAATGCGCAGCAGAATGTTCCTTCAAGAAAGCACTGAATTGGAGTAAAGCTATCACATGGTAAGTTTAAATGTGCAATTTCCAAAGTAAAGAATGGATGAATGACTGAATGGATATGACGGGTGCATGCATACAGTCAGTAGATCCGTGGGTGAGGTAATTAGTGAGTACATAGGTGGATGTTGGGTGAGATGAGTAGCTATGAAGGATAATGAACTGAGTAGGGTGAGTGAGGTAACTGGGTAAGTGTGAGTTTGGAGCTAAGGTGCATTGGTGAATGGGTCGGGAAGGGTTTAAGCAGATGAGGTGAATGGGCTGGTGGAATGGTTAGGTGGGTATATTGGCTAAGTCAGTGTGCTAAATGGGTGGGATGGATAGATGGGTGAGGTTGATAGGTGGGTAGGTGGATGGGTGGGTGAATTGGATAACTTAGTTGGGAAGTGGATAGATGGGTCATGCAGTAGTCAGGTCTAGTTGGCTGGTCAGGTCTAGTCTGGGATGTATTTGGATTAGGGTGAGATAGTCTGATCTGATCTGGTTGAGTGACTGGGCCTGGTTGGTGGAGTAGAGGTGGTTGGGACTAGTCATAGGTTGTGAGGGAGGGTGGGAGGTGGGGTTTGTTATTCAAAGGGAGCAGGTGAGGCGTTGGGAGATAACCAGGGATTCAGTGTGAGTGATTTGGGGTGTCAGCTCTGCAGTTACCCAGGTGTTGGAGTAGGTATTAATCTATGAATTCCTGGGTAACTCCAAGTAAGTGTATCAGAACTGGCCGAAGTCTCAGATTCTAATTCAGAGTTGGAGTTGTTCAAAAAAAATCTCAGGAGTAGGACATTGCCAGTCTGAGGTTCAGACTTCCTGGACAATACCTGCCTACAAAGATTGATGCATCGGGACTTCCATAAGGTTCTGAACTGTGATTGTAAATCTGAAGAGGAGTGTTGTATTCGTTCAAAACATTGGAAGATATGGCCCAAAATTTCTTCCACAGTGCCATGCTGACCTAGGTCAGCAACATTGCTCATTTCAATGAAATTCTAACATTATCACTTTAAGTACTGCCAACAATAGCATCTCCTAATAACTGTCATCAGCAGCAATATATTAGCATTGAAATTAGAAGCTTACCTAAGATCTACCCTGGTATCCCTATTCCTCTCATGATGTGGCATAAATGAACCTTTGTTACAGTCACCTGATAACCCATGTGGCCCAGGATAGCCCGACTTGTTCTTATGTATGATTTAACAGGTCTTTATAGTGATAGGGATGAGTAAGTGGATTAAAACAATGATATTCATACCAAAATAAACCTAATATTTGGAAACCGTATCTGCCAAGGTGAATTGTTTACATTTTTTTTCAAATCCAAGTTTTGAGTAATTATTTTGAACTTGCTACTTAATTAGTTCAATACTGTAATCACAAACAAGCCATTCTTGTATGAAGTATTTCATTCAAAACCAATAGGTGGATCATGATCACATTCAGCAGTTCCTACTGGTGCCATTTAAGAACTTTTTGGAACAATGCTACTGATGCAAATAGATTACATCTAAATACTAGACTTAATTTGGATTTGATGTTTTCTTTTGCAGGGTGGAAGTTTGAAGGAGGCACAGGCACAGCCAGGCTCATTTCCTCAGCAGCGACCACCACCACAAGGTTGTTTACAGTATATTCTCGACTGTAATGGCGTTGCAGTAGGACCAAAACAAGTCCAGGCTTCCTAAAAAAAAGATAAAAGGATGGAGATTTTTAGCTAAAACTGAAAAGTTTTCTTGGCAATTTTTGGCAGTGTTTCAGTGCTGACCTGGACTGTGTTTTTCTATGCAGTGTCAATTGTACTGTCTTATGTTTATTTGTCAATGTTTGTGCTCGTAATTGATGGCCATGTTTTACTGTACACTTTGTGACCTTGGGACTGCAGTTTAAGCCACAGTGTTGTAAACATTACACACAACTGTGCCTCTACAGAGTCCAGTGCTGCTGTACTTCATTCAATAGTTAGATATGGTGTTTCAAAAGTATTTTATGTTGTGAGGTGAATGGTTCCAGGAGTTAATCCTTTGCTTTTACCACATGCTACTAGTTGTTCTGCATGGGAATTAATGGAACAGGTAAAGATCATTAAAAGCTCAAATTTATTATATTAATTTATGAATTAATTATTAGCATTTTTATTTTACTGCTGATGATTTAGTGTTTTACAGATTTTTTATGTAGTTCCTGTAATAACTAGAGCAACTCAATTCGTCATCACTCTCACAGTTTTGACATTTTAGTTTAGTGAATCATTTCACTTTGGAATGGTTTACAGAAACTCCAGAGAGTAATTTGAGCAAAGGATGACACCAGCAGCTCAAAAGAGGCATTACAAGGCAATATTAACCCTGTGAATTTTATATATTCTTGTACTTGTTTGATTAGAGACATTACTTCTTGTTGCCTCCCATCCGGGTCCTGCAAATTATAACAGTTTGTTGAGATATTAGTTTCTAAGATCTAGGCATCCTTCAGTATCTTGCTGAAGTGGCCAATATGCACATTTGAACCTTGTTGTAAATTATATGTGCAGCTATTTGACCACATGCATCAAACATGTTCAAACCTCCTGTTATCTTAGAGTTATGCATGCTCAAAGAATTTTCCCCTTTCGAGCCTCAGAGCATTGATGATGACTACAACACTTCTACACATTGAATGTAGTCAACTAACTCAGCACAAAGTGTGAGTGATCCCTGGACTTTCCTGGGATTAACACCTTCACACAATTACTGATTTATTCATGTTACTTCAGTGGATTAAAGCAAAAGCTGTCAGAATTTAGTTTTCTGAATTTATCTGTAAAGAATTGATAGGCTGAATCTCCTTTCCCGTGATAAAAAGTTAGCTGAGGGGGGCACCATACATAATTTAAAATTATGTAAAGTTTGATGGAATTGATAGCGAGAATGTTTTCTGATATGATGAAGAGTATAACTAGAAGTTATTATAAAAACATAAGAACAAGATACAGGAATAAGTCGCACAGATCCTCAACCCTGCTTTGCTGAATAAGAACATGGTTGAGCTGATTATGGCCTTCTGTCCACTCTGTTGCTTACTCCTTCACCTGACTCTCTTGTAGATTTAAAACCTGATACAAAAATATTCAATGATATATTCAAATATTCAAAAATATTCAATACTCTATGATTCTATGACTCAAAAATCACACTCAGAAAAGAAGTTCTTCATCAGCTCTGTCTTGAATTCCCCTTGTTTTGAAACTGTGCCCACAAGCCTATATTCCCTAATGAGAGAAAACACCTCTCAGCATCTAACCTGTGAAGTCTCCTTGGAATCTTATTCTTCTAAACTCCAGTGAAAGTAGTTGAAGCCTGGATGATCTTTCCTCATAGGACAACCTCTTTGTCACAAGAATCAATTGAATGAACCTTCCCTGAACTACCTCCAATGCAAGTACATCTCATTAACTAAGGAAATGATGTGACCCCACTAATATCCTGTACATTTGCAGCAAAACGTATCGACTTTTATTCTGAATTCCCATTCCAATAAAGGCCAACATTACTTTGCCTTCCTAATTACTTGTTGTTAACTATGCCTGGATGTTTGTGATTTGTGCATAAGGACACCATATCCTTTCATACCACAACATTCTGCAATCTTATTCCATTTAAATAATATTTTCTTGTGATTGCCAAAGAAAATCCAATCATGAATTATGGAGAAATCTTTTTACTGGTGAGAATATGTTGCTTGCCACCACAGGAAGTAGCTAATGTGATAGCATAGATGCATTTAAAAGGAAGCTGCACAACAAATTTAAGGAGAAGGATTATTTTGATAGATTTAGGTATGGAAAGATAGGTAGAAGTTCAAGTGAAGCATAAACCTTGGTACAAACTATTTGGGCTGAATGGATTGTTTCTGTATTGTCTATCCTACATTATCATTTACAATTCTCCATTAATGAGTCAATAAATTTAATGTCTGGCAGATTTTTAAGTTCAGATATAACTTACTAAGAAAACTAAGTTATGTAGTTATAAATTATCAATTGGCCCTGGTGTATAGCATTCCAATATTTAGAACAGTAGAATTGAAAGGTTAACACCTAACTGGGCAGAAGTATGCAATTTATGAAAAAATTAGGAGAAATTACTAAGTCAAAATATGCTTGAACCTTGTACAGGAGTGAACAGTGCAACGTGCTATCTTCTGTCTGTACCACTGGTAACAGCCTAGATTTCTCAACTAATATTGTATTTATTAACAGAACTTGGCATACAGAATTACAGTCACTGAAGTTTTAGTCATTTAATGTTCTGATCCTGACTGAATATTGTGTTAAAATGTCTATTGTAATTAGGTGCATACATATTTTCCTGATCTCTCATTAATATTGGTAGGAGTGCCCTAGTGTTTTAGTAACAGGACTTATAATGCTGCATTAAAAAAAGGGCCACAATGTCTTCTATTCCTACCCTATATTCCTCATAGAAGTTTGAAACCTGAAAGCATCTTGATTTGAAACTAAATACATCATGAAGAAATAAGAATGGTTTGTTCACAGATAATAATATGTCTTAAGGTCAAACAAAGTTTTGTTCTTCATTGGTCAAGCTAAAGTGAATACATTAACGCTACAAACTTGAATATCTTTGGCTTTCAAATATTAACTAGACATGCAGAATAGCAATTCCCAGAAGTTGGCACATGTGAAAACAGAAGAAAGTGAGGACTGCAGATCGCAGCTGTTTTCATGTGCATTCATTCCCTCAACCAGCACTTTCAGATCACCTGACTGGATCCACAATGCACAAGCCGAGCAAACTTCATACAATCAAATCACATTGGAGACAGGCAAGATCACCCAGTGTGCCGTGAATTAGCTTGTTTTTGTATGAAAACATATGCAAATTTCTCAGATCTCAATAAATATCTGCAAAATCCAAGCCTTTATACTTTAAAAATTCAACATCCAACCTAACATGCTGAAATCAAAATTACTTTGAACACAAATGATCCAAGTATCTTCACAGACCCTAAAAGTCAAATTATTCTATTAATCTTAAGCAACCCAAGCACTCATGCTGATTAATCCATATGCCATAATTCCTACCCTTTCAAAAATCTAAACTCTGATACAATAAAAGTTCAACCTCAATAAATCAAGAATTCATCCTACATTGATGAAACTCCCTCCACAAAAATTTACTTTTCAAACAGTACAACATTAGCAACCAAAGCATTAAAGATCTAAATCTCATTTATTAAAATTTTAACATGAACACTGTATCTTGTTCTCTTTGTTTCCTTCATTGTCTTATACTCCTTAACCAGCTCCATCACCATCTTTTGCCACCTTTGATTATCAATGCTACCTTCCCAGAGGGAAAACAACGTTTAAAATAACAGTGATACCTGGAAATGAATGTATTGATTCTACAGGTCCCTACATTTTGAAGTGTAGAAGACTAGTTGGACCAGTATATCTCATTCAACAGTTTTACTGTTTATCTTTCCAGGTTGCCACTCCCACTGTAATCATTGCCCTCCACACTTAAATGCACCAAACACCAATGCATCATCAATGTTCACTGCTATCCAGGAAACTTTTGGAAATTGCATAGTTGAAAATCCTGGTGTCTAAACCAACTGGGTCCGAAAAACTGATAATGTTACGTTCTACATCAATGTTATATTCGTCACCATGTACAGCATCACACATAGAGAAGTCCTACTGGAATATTGGGCATGGAGAAAAATACACATTTACGTAGGTGGAACATCACATTGGCATAATCAATAAGCAACATTCAAACCAAAGTGTAGCCTGTACTATGCTATTAGTGTAATATAAATTTTCCTGACTTGCTTTGACAAACACACAACAATCGACATGTTTCAGACCACGTAAGAAAGAAACCTACTGGCATTTCTCCTATCGTGTAGGACTATGTTGCACATCTATGAGAATTGAGAGTTTCCAAATTTATAATTGCAAAGCTCATCTACTATAGAAATATCCTGGAAAACGGGGTTAAACTGTGCTTCCAGTTTTACAGGCTTGAGTACACAAATATGTTCCATTTGTTTTCAAACTCAATTTCAGTAATTTCTAGAAAATAAATAGGGAAAATTAACCAAAAGGTCAGTCTTCATTATATTCAAACAAACTCCTCAAAGAAACGAATATCTATTGATCAGTTATTTTCTTAATCAATATTATATTTACATTCTTGTTTGCAAGAACAAATGAAGGGATTATTGAACATCATAGAGAAAAGTAAAACACATCTTCACAATCTTTTGTTGGCTTATACTATAGTTGTTTCAATATTTTGTGAGAACTAGGCCAACATTCCGTCAATGACAATGTAAGTATTTTAATGTAGCAGATGCTGTAAACAAATGTAATTTAAAGAGATACATTTTCAACCCCCACTGGACCAAGAGGGGTGGTGGGCCGACAGTAAAAGTAGCATTGCCAGGCTTCCCAATTCCATCCCAACTCTGGGCCATTATCCTGGAGGTGGGCTAGATGAATTCAGGACTCACCTGCCTACATGTAATGAGGAGTTAACTGTCCTAATTAAAGGAGTGTAAGGGAGGCATCATGGATTTAGAAAGGCTTCTCTTCACAGTGGGATCTTGCTGGAAAGGCCATTTTTAACTGAAATTTTAAGAAGTTGGAGAGAGGGCCCTTATATTTTGAAGCTTCCTCTTCCTCATTCATGATTGACTGTTCATTTTTGAGAGGCTGCCTGCCATCCTTAACTGGATAGTCAGCCCGCTTTCCAGTCATCACTTGATCACTTCATGGAAGATCAAATGACTGTTTTCCAAACAGTTTGGGTTTTGGACCCCATTTAAGACTGACAATAGGTTAAGAAGCAGGGAAAATATTGCCCAACCTGTCATTTTTGTTATCTACAGGTATCCACAGTGCCTCACCGATTAAATTATATTCAATAATTTCAAGCATTTCTATAAAAGAGCCAAACAATCCAATAGGACGGGAGAAATGATAATGGTTTGTTATCCTTTCTTATCTGTACCTGTGTATGGCTTATAATCTCAATAGCCCCAGGAATCCAATCACTTAGAAGACTAAAACAGATGAAATATTTGTGTTTTTCAAATGTTCACTTTTGTAAAATTTGTATGTTCTACGTCATGTTGATATAACAATGTTTGTGCTGTTTTCAAAAAGCTGTGATAATTCTTTGAAACCTTTGTGCTCATTAACCAATCTGGATTTCCGTGCTCACTTAATTTGTTCACTTGTGCACCCACATAATTATGAAAAGTTTCTTAAGTCTCTTTTATTAAGGCCTTATGAGTAGAAAGCTGCATGGAGGGAAGAGTAGTTTTAATAATCTACACAAGCTTTTTTTAACGCTATTTCACTGTTGAGTGTAAGCGTACAAACAGTCCATTAATATTTCCGGTCAGTCATACCATTATTTACACATGTCTGTATTTTCATAACAGTTTAAACACAGAGGAAAATACCTGTCTTGTGACTTCAAATGGCCCAAAATTTGCTGCCAAAATAATGGCAATGCTCAGCATCATGTATACATCACAAATGTCACAGCAGTGTGAGTTGAGGACAGATGTAGGATTAAACTAGAAAATGAAAGCATTGCTGTTACAGATAAAATTAAATTTCTGATATAAGATTTGCGAAAATGGTACTTTGTTGTTTGGTTTCCCCCTCAAACGCAGTGACCATGCGAAGCTGCAGTTTTTGCATGGTGGATACAAGGTAAGTCTATGTGGGAAGTTAAGTCAAGTTATTTCAAGTCTTAAGTGGATATTTTACTGATAAGTACAATCTACATCTCTGGCAATGCAATTAACTTATTATATGCATAGAGTTTAATTTCCTTTGGTTTTTAATTGTTGTTGGAGATACTTCAAACAATTAACATTTTTACTTTGTCATTTTTCTTTCTCTTCAGTTCTGATTTTTGTTCTCTTTGTAGGTTTCTCTACACCTGATTTGAAATTAAATTCAACATTCTGAATTATATTTACTTCTCAGTCCTTACATTGTTCATTTTACAACCTTTCATTGGTTTAGGAGATTCACAGTTGCTTGTCTTGCCAATTATTGGTCATATTTCATAGTTAAAGCAACTTAAGTGGCAAAATAGCATCAAAGTAAAAATAACAAGGCCATTCATAAAGCAACGGATGCTGTTCATTGTCATGTCACAGCAGATTTTGAGCCATTATTGCTAAAATTAATGGATGCAAGGGTATGCATGCAATTTGCTAATATGTGCTCCAAACATGTGGGGCTACATGTCAGGAGCATATATTTCCAAAATGCCTTGAAATGAATACATAAAATTGTCATAATGTGCTGGTGTGTGGCTAAGGAATACCCTGTTATTGTTGAAAGTTTGGAAAAAGGTATCTTGCCCACTGCTAAAACCTAAATAGGTGTGCTTCTGAACTCATGTTGTAATCTGCATGTAATTCTGCAGTCGTCCTAATCATATGAAGTAGATATGGTTGACCTTGTACATTGCTTTAGGAGAGACATTTGTTGAGATAAAGTGCAGTGTTATGGCTGAAAGAAACAAAAATGGCTTAATATTTTAATTCCTGGAGGACACTGAATTGCACAGCCAGAAATAAACATTCCTAAAAGTGCATTTGGATTTGCATGCAAGCATGCTATATGCAAAGTTTAATGTTACAGTTGAGGTCATAACAAAATGTGTTCAGTTGTTTGTAAAAGTCTCTTTTTTTATTATAATTGTATTTGGTTTTAAAAAATGCTCAGGTTCTACTGCAGTATTTTACATAATGTGGCTACACACTTGTACAGCTTTAATGTGCAATAAAAACACAAAAGGTAGATGGGTCTTTATGATATAGTTTTTACACACATACCTATAAAACACAAAAATAAATATTGAAGTGCATTTACAGACAATGTTTCCTACACCGTCAATTCGCACAAAAAATACATTAAAGGAAACAGTTATGTACAAACAAAAACAGGAGATAGCACAGGAAAGTAAGTTTAATTACGGATTCAAATATAAAAGTATCAGCAGCTTTCATGACATTTTAAACATTAACTTATCTAATGTGGCATTCCTTGTCCATAGTAATACAATAATTGATGACAATGATTTAAAGACTATGCATACTGAGTGAACACCTCTGTATGAGTTGGATTCAAATATTACAATCACTGCTTATCCCTAAATAGGCAGTTCCTTCTCTGAGTAAGCTTATAAAACAAAGCAATTTTAAGATGTACACATGTTTGCTGAGATCAGTATTTAAGAGTTGTCTCTTTTTATTCTTAATAAAATGAGTTTTAACTGTGCAATGAAAATCATTGGACTTGTTAGATTAGAATTAATTTATTTTAGCGTACAGGCCTAGTAGAGTTCCTACCTGGGTTCACATTTCAACTATTCCAGAGATGTGCAATAACATCTCTGAACAAATAAATTAGAAAATATCAATAGATCCTAAATACACATGTATCCGTTATTGTATTTAATGTATCTTGATATATTGAAGAATAATGCAAGGCTCTTGGCACTGTTAATTTTTGCTGTCAACATCTTTGTGATTCTGTGTTCAGTTGTCAGTAACTCAAGTTCCCTGTTGAAACACTCAATCAAAATTGTTGATTCAAATTTAATTGAAATTTGAATGTAATGAAAAAATGTACTGTTTAAAAGTCAATCAAAATTCCTTTTTCAAGCAATCTATTTTACATAATCACTTGTATTGTACATTATAACAATGGAATATTGTGAATTTATCTAAATCCAGCACTTGCTTATGCTTTGAAAATGTAATCTGAGATTTTTGTATAGTTGCATTGGCCATTTTAAAAATTATTACTGAAACTTTAAGAGACAAATTAAGGGATACATGTTGAAGCAATTACGATTATCAATATAGTGAGTAATCAACTTCAACCACTATTAGCGACAGGTGAGGTCAAACACATCCCACATGGAGAGATGGTACATTAGAGGGAGAGTTGCATTGAATCCCTCAAACAGATCTTCACAGTCTTCTAAAGAATTACAAAGGCTTTACAACTACAAAGTTGTCAGTCCTCTGAATAATCCAAGTAATAAAAAAAATTCAGGAGAGGGCAAAATTACTTAATAAATGGAGAATAATAAATAAAAGATTGTTAATGGTACTGAGAGAGATAACCAAGATTTTTTCCTCTATCCAAGATCAAACAGAACTGTATCACAGACCAAGTACATCCATCTTCAAGTACACTGTTCTAGCATTACAGGTTGGCTGTTTGTAACCAAGGTGGGTGGCTCAGATCAGGAAATGTCAGACCCTGAAGACCTGTTTTGGTTTAAAGGACCCTGTTATTTCCAATTTTCATATCAGGAAGGTGATCATGGGATATAATTAGGCCCTATGGAAACAGATCATATGTGGCTAACAAGGCCCAGCAATTGCTGAATTGGGCTGGTGGCCAGCGCAGTATTCTTGAACCTCAGTTGACTTAAAAGCTGTAACTCCTTCTAGCCCTCACTTCTCTTACCCTCTAACCCACAACTCATCTATCCTCTAGGCTCCCTTCATTCAAACTCATGCCCTATCTGTGTTACCTCATACCCACAAACCATCTTTACAGACACAAGCACAGTATCCACTATGGGCAGACATCAGTAGCTATGTGATACTGAAAAACATCTAGTACTCTAATAGAGCTCTTCCTCACACATTCTTGAAATTGACAAATAAACTTCCATTTATTAAACACATTTGATGATTTTAAATCCCCTCAAGTATTCAATGTTATAAAAACAAAGTTCAATTCAGTAACCACATTAAAGGTAACTAATCCTTTGATAATGTCTTTTAACTTTCAATCAAAATGTGAACTCAGCACCATGCTGAGATAAAAAGAATCTACCTTGTAAAATTCATTTAAATTTTCAGAATGACCTCAGCTGTAATAGCAGTCATTGGTAAATAGCAAAAAAGAATGCTATTGAAGCCTCAGGAAGTGACGGCAATGGTGTTTTCTAACCTACACCCAATGGCCTGACAATCAAAGCAATTCAGTAGAGGATCTTCTAACCCTAACTGATCACTTCAGTTTGTTTTTTTTTGTATTTAAAGGACTTCAAGTTGTTACAAACTTGAACTTAGCTTAATTCCAGGAAATGGAGGGGGATTCTGATTCTTATCAGCCCAAGAAATATGACACAAACTATCCATAGTGCCTTTGAGTTTCTGTTTTACAGTTGATGGCTGTCACTTAAAGTTAACACATCACCGTTGAGGTCATGTAGAGTGAGAACCAAAGACACAGTACCATGCAATAAAGGGAGAGACCTGTGAGACAGAGGGTGACAGAATCTTGGAGGAGAAAACTACTGGAAGATGAGGTCTTACAACAAAAAAAACTGTATCAGCAGTTTCTGTGCAGCTAGGGCTCAGACAAATCTTTAAAGCTATCAGGTGGAGCTAAGAGTTGAGATGAGGGCTCCAAGGAAGCCTGGCTAACCATCCATTCTAGTTGAGACTGAGAGGATGCCATCAAGAGGTATAAAGGTTTCAGGAGGTCAATGACTGCTGCTGACTGGGGGAAAAGTTACACTTTTAAGCAGTTGTGTTCTTTTCTAGAGGGTAAAGCATTGGGATTGTGGCCATAAGTCAGTAATGGAGTAAAGAAAATGGCCATTGAGAATCCATGGGAATGCACCCTAAGGAAAAGAGATTTTATTCACTGGGTAGTCACAATTATTTTATTCTTGTGGATTGTGAGGGCAATTCAGATGCAGGACCTTTTGAAGTAAAGAGTTGAAACTCATGTTGATTACTGACGTCTGAGTGGGTCGCTGAAAAACCCCTCTGAACTATCTTGGTTGCATTTGCCTTAGCGAGGTGTTTTACTACATCTTGCTTGTTAATACAGGGTACATGTTTATATCATGTTAAATCTACATTTTAGATTAGTAAATACATATTGGCCTATATTGTCCCACAACATGGATAACGATGTCAAAATAAAAACTGAAAGAACTGAGAACGCTGTAAATCAGAAACAAAAACAGAAATTGCTGGAAAAGCTCAGTAGATCTGGCAGCATCTGTGGAGAGAAATCAGAGTTTACGTTTTGGGTCAAGTGACCCTTCCCTAGAACGATGATGTGTCTATTGGGAAACTATTGTAAGATTCTCAAAGTCCAGTATCAATAGATGAGAATCTCAGTAGCGAACAGTGAGGGACCAATTTGCACTATTGCACTATTATCTATTCTCAACTTGTTTGCTATTTTCCATGCGGCAGATAGAACCAGGCAGCAACAGTTCCCAAAATGAAAATTTTCCAGCATCTCCAACTCACCATCTGCTGCTCCAGGCCTCCACCTTGGACAGAAGTCTCTAATATCTAAGGATATACTTCATGGGGAGTGACCATCTGTACCTCCATCCCCATCCATGGAAATTGGCCATCAGACACACATGGGCCTCACATTATCATCATGTCACATCTCCAACTCACTTATAATAGTTATCCACTTAATGCTGCACCTTGAGAGAGCATCAACACCTTTCATTGTGATGCTGCTGCTAGACCACTTTCCATCTCATGCATCGGATCAAGGTATAGCTTTGGGGTAGCTCACCTGCTATCTTCATGCTCACTCAATCTCCTCCAGAGGTCACAACATCACAGGTGCCGGTCTTCAGCAAAATTGAGTCACTCCATGTGTTACAAAGAAATGGTTGGAGGCACTGGATACTGAAAAGGCTGACAATATTCTGGAAATAGTACTGAAGACTTGTGTTCAAAACTTGTTGCATCTCCTTAAAGGTGTTCCTACGGCTACAATACTGGCATCTACCCATTAACGTGAAAAGTTTGGCAGGTGTGTCCTGTACACCAAAAGCAGGACAAATCCAACCTGACCAATTACCAGACCATCAATCTACTCTGTCATTAATAAATTGATGTAAGCTATTAACAACAATGCTATCAAGCAGCACTTACTCAGCAGTAGCCTGAACATTGATGCCCAGTCTGGGTTCCACCAAGATGCGATCTCATTAAAGCTGTGGTTCATACATGGACAAAAGAGCTAAATTTCAGAGGTGAGGTGAAAGTGACTGCTCCTCTACATCACCACTGAATTTGACCAGGTATGGCATCAAGGAGCCCCAGCAAACCTGGTGTCAATGGAAATTAGGGGGAAACTTTTCTGCTGGTTGGAGTCATACCTGGCACAAAGGAGGATGGTTGAAGTTGTTGGGATCATGACATCTCTGCAGCAGTCCCATAGGTTAGTGTCTGTGGGACTGCATTTTCAGTTACTTCATCAACAACCTTTCCTCCTTCGTAATGTCACAATGTTCACTGATAATTGCACAATGTTCAGCTCTATTCACAACTTCTCAGATCCTGAAGCAGCTCATGTTCAAATGCAACAAGATCTGGACAATAACCAGGCTTGGGGTGAAATGTGGCAAGTAACGCTCAAGCCACACAAATGCTAGGAATTGACAATCTCCAATAAGAGACTAGCTAACCACTGTACCTTGGCATTCAATGACATTACAATTACTTAATTCTCCCACTATCAACATCCTAGGATTACCATTGACAAGAAACTGAATTGGCCTAGCCATATAAATATAGTGGTTACAAGAGCACATCAGAGGCTAAGAATCCTGCAGCAAGTATTTCACCTCCTAACTCCCCAAAGTCTGTCAACTCAAGGCAGAAGTGCAATGGAATACTCCCCACTTGCCTGGATGAGCGCAGCTCCAACAACACTGAAGAAGCTTGAATTATCCAGGACAAAGCAGCCCACTTGATTGGCATTACATCTACAGACATGCACTCCCTCCACCACCAACATTCAATAGCAGCAGTATGTACTAACGATAAAATGCATTGCAGAAATTCACCAACGCTCCTTAGACATCACCTTGCACACCCACAACAATTTCCATCTAGAAGGACAAGAGCAACAGACATGTGGGAATGTCATGACCTGCAAGATTCCATCCAAGCCACCAGCCTTCCTGACTTGAAAATATATCGCCATTCCTTCGTGTTGGATCAAAATCATGAATTCCCATCCTTACAGCATTCTGGGTCTACTTATAGCATGGGATTGCAGCAGTTAAAGAAAGCAGATCACCACCAACTTCTCGAGGATAACTAAGGATGGCCACCAAATGCTGGCTCAGCTAGTGACACCCACATGCCATGAATAATTTTGTTTTAAAACTCAGTTTGCATCTACTTTGCTCATAGCATCTCTGCATTTGTCTTTTTCTGCTTTTCCACTTATTCAAAACTTATAGGCTTATAGTCATTCTGTCTTGTAGCACAGACACAAAGCTCAGCAGCTTGTCATGATGGTTTGCAGTGATCAGTCAGGAAGATGGATATATTGCTGCACAGTACCATGTTATATCAATGTCACACCCAAAGCATCTGCCAGCAGTTTACATAGCAAATTCACTACATGTGGTTAACCAAATGGCTATGTCTCAAAGTCTAAGGGTAGTAATCCTCAAGCAAGTGAAGAGGGACCCTTGTCAATTGGGTCTGTCCACTGAAAGTTAAAGAGCATTATTAAGTTCCTAATATGTATCCTGTGGTAGGGAAGTTGGGAAATCAATTGTTGGATTGAAAGCAGCACAGGGAACAATATATGTGACAGAGGGCAGCTCAATATTTATAAGTGGGAGACAATAGTGCATTGGAAGACATAGATTACTGCAGGAAGGATTAATTGATGGCCTCCACACCCCTGCCTTCAATGGTGTGACAATACATCATGATTTTGGCATGACAAAGCTCTTGACCCCAGGGCTCAGAGGGTAACATTGGGAAATGAAAACATAAATGTGAGTTGAGTGAGAATTTGTGCAAGCTCAGGATTGATGGAGTTGACAGGAAGCGCAAAGAAGAAAGAAAGAAATACGGAGGTTGGGGGTCTCAGATTACTAGGCTGAGCCTATGACTGACTCTGCAAAGTGTGACCTGTGTTCTACCCTCATCCTAATTACAAATGCACAATAGAAATAAAAAGCAGCTGTGAACACCTGGAATCGATGGAGTAAGTGTCTTTTCCTGTTTGAACTTGCAGGCTCTACTTGTGAGCAGCATGAAGTACTTCAATGGCATTCATCTGGACACTTATACAGTACTGATTTAAGATATTTCTAATCATAGAGTCCTGTTTGCAAAACGCATGCGAATATGTGAGATACAAATCCTGGTCACAAGCAATCTTGAGCATGTCACTGGTTATTAAACTTGATGATAGTCATTTCTGTGAAGAAAAGCAAAGACTTTCTTCTTCGTTTCTCTTGTTGTTGAATAAAAGTTAACTTTTTTCAACAGTTTGAAGACTCACACATTGAAAAATAAGATATGCTATGCTGGACATTGGCAAAAGAGGAGCACTCTCTTCTATTCTAACATGATATGGCATCAAGGATGGGTAGCCTGTGGATTTTAATTCTCATACTGGAGTTAATTGTAAGACAGGTGGTGATGTTAAGTAGCAATACACTTACAAATATGATCTTCTATTACCAATGAGAAGTCACCTGTTTGCCTTCAAAAATTGTTCTTTTTCATTTCCCTTCCATTACATATACTATGAAGGGCCATTTGTGATTGACCTAGTGCACAGCTGGGCTTTAAATATGGTACTGGTGGCAAGGTCTGGGGGATCCAAGCAATGGCAAGTGCTTCCACTGCTGGTGAGAGTATGATAGAGCATGCACAGCACCATCGAGCCATAGTCCATACAAGTGGAACAGCGGAGGTACCTCACAGAACTAATTGGGAGAAATCCACCATGAAATGTCCTGAACTTTACACTTTGCTGAATCTTGCTAAACGTTTTGCTAAAATTCAGCCCATTATAAATTCTTGACTTTGAGTAGTAAAGTAAATTTTGTTGGTTTAAAACCCTAGAATCTTGCAGTTTTATTCTCTTTGTAAGTAACAGCAAACTTGGAGGGCTTTTGGATCATAAGAAAATCATGAAGCTCAAACAGATCCATGCACTCTTCACAAACGTTTATATCTACTTAATAAATATGGAATTACCACATTATGGGTTTTGATCCTTGAAGCTGCAAAGATGCGGTCTACTTGAACTTAGCTCTAATTTCAAATGATCAGAGTGCATGATTCCTACACCTGTGATTCACACTATTCCCTCTTCCCTCATTAACAAAACTGACTTCCTTCAGAAATAGGGGTGAGACTTCAGGATTGGGCCCCATCCAGCATTTTCAAAGGCCTCTAAAGTCAGCCCGAAACTTCAAATGTTCAATGGTTATGTATCAATTAATTCATTAATTATGTACTGTTTTTTCAATGACCCTACATGCCCATGTAGGTATTTTCTCTAGCTTAAATCACATGAAATTTTATATTGATGTTTTAACATCTTTTTACCTGATGTTTTGCCCATTTTGAATTATCAAAGGATTACTTGATTAGCACATTAACAAATTTCTAACTTCCCACCAAAGTTTTATGCAGGAAAGAAAACATGATTGATAAACTTCAAAAAAATGTTCTTTTTTAATTTATGGTACTTTATTAATTAGCAATCTATGACCTACAAATATTATGAGTTTAACACAAAATTTCTCTTGATTCCTTAAAATATGCTTAATGTTTGTGGAAAAATACATTGATCGTGACAGTTAAGTATTGAATGAACCTTATGTTTAATTGACTGGCTACATTAAGAAAATAGAATTTAAATTTAGGAGTAATAAAGACAGTAAAATGGTCCACTGACTGTTTAACAGCAAACTAGTCATCAACTGGTGACTTTTATAATTAGAGTCAACATAGATTTCTTTAAGTTTTGTAACTTTTCTGCTCAGTTTTCTTATGGCCCCCAACCGACTGCTTATTCTAATCTTGTATTTTTCTGCTTTCTCTGGACTTTTCTATTGTTTTTGCTTTCAGCGACCTAGTATGCTATCTTCATGGATTGTTTACTTATAACTTAAGTACTCTAGCTCCTGTGTTAAACTATTTTAACACTGATCTTGCCTTCAGAATCAAATTTGTACTTTATTGGGGAGAAATGTTTGAGTTATTGCTTGCAATTAAGACTTTAAACTTAAATGTAGCCATTGACCTAAAATGTTTAAAGGTTTAAATTGAACTTCACAAAATATCACACTTTGGAACATCATCAGGAACATGTAAATAACCCCCTTTAATTTTATAGTAAGTAAGTGCTGGATTTCAAACTTTTTAAGGAATTTCTATAAATGTAACATTATATAGTGTTTCTTGTGCTGAACATAGGGGGCCCAACACAACCCCAAGGACCACATCCACAAAGCCAAGGCCTACTGCCACAACATCATGCTTCTTCTGAGGGGCCACGTGCACAAGGAGGTCCGCGTCCCACTGGCCCCCCAACTCAACAACAAAGGCAACCAAGCCAAGCAATGCAACAACCACGGACTACTTTGCAAACCCAGCGATCACAAGGTCAACCAGTGAGGGGGCAACCTGAACAAAAGATACAAGCACAGCCCATACTCAAATCCCAGCCAACAACCCCTCAACAACAGCCACAGCCTCATCCTCAGTTAAAGTAAGATTTTGTTAATTTTAGCTTTTTTTAAATAAACTTTCAAATGTTAGACAACAAATATTGGTAAGCCAGCAAGAAAAATAGTATTTGACTCCTAGTTCAAATTCAGAGCTTCAAACTATTAAAATTGGATACAAATTAGGCAAGCAAGGAGCTCTCCTTCCTTTTCATAAGATCGGAAAATATTGAATGTGCAATATGAAACTCAAGGTATTCCATTCATCAGAATACAAGTCTCCTCATCCCACTTTTTCCTTCATCTCCATTCTAGCCCTTCCTTTTATCCCTTACCTCAACCCATCTCTTAACCAGCTATTACGTTCCCACAACTATTTTCAATTCATTTTTATTTTTGATGGACTCAGTTCCCCACTTTCTCTCTCATCCCCTTTACCATTTACCTCTTTCTTGTCCTTTTTACTTCTTATATTTGTACATCTCTTCTCTATCTTCATACACGCCCTCTCTCCCTCCTCCTCAGTTCTCTGTTTTGGTTCAGCCATGATTTTATTATTTTCATTCTTCATTCTGAAATGTACATTATATCTCCTACACTGCAAGCCAGTTAAAAGGATGTGCGCTACAATTAAAAGACAGTTTTTTAAAAATTAACTGAGAGTACCTTGGTATCTGGGTTCCTAATTCAAGGCACCAGTTGTACCAGATTCAACAGTACATAGAAAATTGAAATGAAAACATGAAATGCTGGAAATACTCAGCAAGTGAGACAATATCAAAGGTGAAAGAAACGGAGTTGCAAATTTAAAAAGCTTTCTAGGTGTTTTGATCTGAATTCACTCCCAAGTCAACTGCTCATAGTGATAGTACCTCCAAGAAAATGCTACCAGGCCACAAATTATAAAATCATAATTCAAGATAACTCATGTAGTTGCTCAGACACTGAAGGTGCAGGTCGCTTGCCATTTCAAATCAATTTACTAATTTCCCCTTTGCCTACACTGACTTATTAAAGTACTAAGCTTGCCATTGCTTGCACTTAGTGCACAAGAGACAAGTTTGTTCAGGCAGGACTCCTGACAAATTTTATATGTTTTTCCTGATGCAACCAAAGGTGGCAAACTTAAGACATAGCTCTGTTGGCTGATAATCTTAGAAATTAACATCTCTTAAATCATTGTTTTTGCAAAATCCTGTGTGTCATGAAACTATTCCTTATTTTGTTTATGACAAGTCAATGTCGCTTCTGTGAGCTATAAGCAGATGTATGGACAGATATCAGAAATATATTTCAGTTTTTAAAAATATCAAACTGTAAATTTCTTGATTTAAGCTTATTTCCCTCAAAATCAGCATCAACAGGAAAGTTACCATTTTTCAGTCATATCAGCACATCAGAAGGTTGAACTCAATGAGAAATTGAAATCTGAATTTATTATTGATCTATTTAAAAGTTTTAACATATTATGCACCTACAGAAGTTAGATCAATAGCTTTTTCAATTAACAATTAAGTCATATTAAACAACAATGGCATAATACAAGGCAGCAATAGAAAATATTGTTAATTGACTGGTGTCATAGATTGATTAGAGCATATTTTACAGTGCTTATAGAAAAAAGATAAGACATGAATTGAGATGTTAATACTTTCAAGATGGAGATGTTTTTCTGAGAATAAAAATGAGATGGTTTATTGAAAATTTAATATTTCCATTTATGTAAAAAAAATAAGCATATTTTCTTTTGGTTTTCAGCAAATCACAATCTTTGACCAATGCATTCAACATTACGGAATCATCATTATTTCGATCAAATTTGAATGAGGATGAAGCTAAGGCTGAAACAATTCGTAATTTGAGGAAGTCCTTTGCCAGCTTATTTTCTGATTAGAAGAAATTGAATGGCTTGAAGTGTTGGTTTACCCCATGTCAATGTTACACGAAGCTGTAGAGCGCTACTTTCAGTGACGGTAGACAAATTCTGTTTTGTTGCCCTAAAGTTGATGCCTTCTATAATGCACTTGCAGGTGACTAGTGTGATGTGTACATAATGGGATGTGGTTTAATAAGTTGTTTTATGTCAGTTAGATGTAACAAGACTCTGGTAAACTTAAAACAGATCATACTCGATTTAAGTCAGAATGAGTGCAATATTTGAGTGGTTTCAACAGGGGAAAGAAAATAATCTTTAGCATATTCACTGTGATGTTGTGGTATGTGCACAGAGATGCCTTATAGTGAATGTATCATTTCTATATTTTATCCATAATGAAGTATGACAATATGGTATTCAATTAAACCATGCTTATTTCTGTTCAATGTCATGACAGAATGCAATATTAATTAACAAACTGCTTTTGTGATTAAGTAGACTATGCTGTAATAAGTTTGACTCAGTACATGTGTTGTGGCCAATCTACAAATTACTTTTGAATTGGTCAAAAGTAACAAAAAAAACCGCCAGTATTAACTGTGAATTGATTGAAATCACTTTGTAATATTAGGAATGAATAAACATTGCATTCCTTGACATTTGCACTTCTAAAAATTGCTTTCTTCTTAAATGTAACAACTTATATAAAAGTAACTGCAGTAATAGAATAATTTACTATAGACAATGTAATTTAAAAAGTTTATTATCTTAGTGTGTCATAAAATCTAATATGTTGTAAGTTGTTGTCATTAATATATTTTAGTCTTTTGCTTGCTTTTCTAACCCAGTATAGCTTGTATGATCTGATAAAACTGAACAACTTTGTGTCCAGTGAGTGTATGCTCATCAAACACCTGAGAGCATACTGACTATTTGAGGAGATACCTCCAAAGGAAACCAGACATTACCGCATATTGAAGTTGTCATATTTTACTCTATATAATAGCCATGTGAGCACCATCTGATATAACTGATATATTACCATTTTGGTATTTCATCACTTTATTGTAGAATGTTGGTGAATTAAATCTGCAGTATACCACACACCAATCATATACTGATACTTATCAACATCAAGAATAAAGTCACAGAAATTCAACATCTTTAACAGCAATCAGTCTCTTATTATAGTGCAGACCCAAAGCTGAAAAGGGTATTGTAAAAGTTAAGCACAGAAGTAAGCTTTGGTAAATTGTAGATAACTAAGAAGTTAGGGAAGTTTAAAACTGAAAGTTGTAAGTAAAGAAAGTGGAAGACAGCTTGGCAAGCTACTCATTGAAAAAGGTTCGAAGCTTTTCGGATGCTGCCTGAATTGCTGTGCTCTTCCAGCACCACTGATCCAGAATCTGGTTTCCAGCATCTGCAGTCATTGTTTTTACTCATTGAAAAAGCCTGACTCAATGTTTTTGCAGAGCTAGGTGCAATTTCACATTAGTTCATTTGCTAATCCTTCATCCTAGAACCAGCCAAATAGATCACAATAGCAAGTCCGTACATTTCGAAGTACATTCCTCAACCTGAAGTAACATGTAATAATAATATCTTTATCTATGTTCGTAATATGAAAATACAATTTGTCATTCCTGGTTGTAACTTAAGTTGACAAAGGAATTGCATTAGCTCCCTGAGCATGTTTTATTTTTCAATCTTTCTAAATGTTTGACAATATATTGCCAACATTGTGTTCTCCCTCATGCCTTCTAACTAAGACACCAATAGGAATAAACTACCCTGTCTGCTTTTCCTGATGGAATTATGCAACAGGATGAGTCTTATTTAAGAATGCTCTAACTGTGGTTATCGGGTTTTACACTCAAATGAAAGGCTTTGCAAGTAAATGTCCATTGATGCAATGCAGGTAATTCGGTATTAGTAGTTACATTAATCCCTATTAATCTTATTTAATTAAACAATACAGTACTTTAAATCCAAATTATATTTATGAACCATAACAGTTCATTGTTATATTCAGGTAGCCCAATGATAGCAAAATTCATACCATCCCAAGATTTCATAGCAAAGTGTTCTCAATAAAGATTTTATCCAAAATTACAATGTAATTCACAACAACACGTGAAAAAGAGGACAGCAAGGCCTTGTCAAACAAGTATATAAAAGAAACCGCATTATTCTAAACTAAACTAGATTTATCAAGCTGCCATTTTGTTATCCTGCCACTAAATGGTAGATATACAGTACAAAGTTAAGGGAATGTGATCCACCACAGTTTCAATTGCACAAAATAATTTTGTTTTTAGTAAATAATTTATGAGGTTTGCTTTTAGTGGACTGGAGTGGTTCAAAAAGGCAGCTTACCACCATCTTCTCAAGGGCAAATAGGAACAAGCAATAAATGCTAGCCAGCCAGCAATGCCCACATCCCATGAACGAATAAAAATACATTCTTAGTTTAGATATTAATTTTTGGCTTTTCAATATTGTTTAAATATAATTAATAGAAAATTCATTGGGAATGATTTTATAATTAACAAATATCATGTGGAGGTTGCAATTATAATCAATATATATCTCAGAGATACATTTTAGCCATGAAAATATACCTCAAGGTAATTTAAGATTCACCAATGTTTTCGTGTATGCTGTTATCTGAGAAACATGCTTTTGATTGCCATGTCCTTGCAGCACTTGAACTTGGATTTGGTCTTGAGCAATATTGAGAGAAAATGCTTCTATAAAACTGTCAATCTTTGTTCTATATTAAAGAAAAAACTTGCACAGCACCTTTTACGGCATATGGATATACCAGAATATTTCACTAATCAAGTATTTTTGTAGTCTTTTTTATTTAGTAAAACAAATATATAGTCAATTAGGTTCCATAAATCGAAATGAGATGGATAATTGGACATTTTTTTTCATTATGTTAGGGATATGTTTTAGCGAGGGCACTGTGAATGTTCCTCTTCCTTTGCTGGGATGGGAACCTTTGTGTTAACTTGAGATAGTTGACAAGGACACTGATATTTTCATAAGAACTTCAGAAAATTCTTGATGCCAGTCCAGTAATATTTTGCTGTTCCTTTTTCACAATGATGCCAAAGCACATTATTGTCAAGGAAGTCAGCTTTCTTTAATCTTAAGGCTATCAATTTTATTTGTTATAATTGTTTTAACTCTCACTTCTATGGATAGTTGGGGAGATGATATGCCATTATTCATCAAGAATGACTTTTTAGTGCCTTGGTTATGGCATTAACTGAGAAACAACATTATCTGTGCAGTTAAATTATCACAAGTCCATTCTAATTTAAACAATCAGCAGTTTCTACAATTATAGTAGGGGCAAGTATGTAATTAAAATTTTGTGTATTCATAGAATCTTTACATTGTGGAGAGGCCATTCAGCCCATCGTGTCTACACCCTCCATCCAAATAGCATCCCACTCATATTTACCCTATCCCTGCAACCCTGCATTTCCCAAAGCTGACCCACCTAGACCACACCTACTTGGATGCTAAGGGCAACTTAGTATGGCCAATATACCTAACCTGCGTATCTTTGAACTGTGTGAGGAAGCTAGAGCACCTGTGACAAATCCACGTAGACATGGGGAGAATGTGTGAACTCCACATAGACAGTCACCCAAGGGTGGGATCAAACCTGGGTCCCTGGTGCTGTGAGGCAGCAGTGCTAACCACTGAGCTACCATTGTTTAGCGATACTGGAAAAAAAGATATTCATTAATTAAATTATTTTAAAATGTAAGGTTCTCAAAAACTAGAAACAAATCTATGAATATATGAGAAAATAATCTATGAATATCGATGCAAGAATTATTTGTATATTATGAAAACATCCTTTTTTTAACATCCTTCTCTGAAGGACATTAGTGAACTAGATGGGCTTTTCCTGACATCAGAAATGATTTCATTGTCATCAATTGACTCTTAATTCCAGATTATTGTTGAATTCAAATTCTACCATCCGCCATGGTAGGATTTGAACCTAGGTCCCCAGAACATTATCTGGACCTTTGGAGTAATATTCTAGTGATAATACCACTAGGTTATCACCTACCTCTTGGCACCATTTCAATGACACAATTTAGAACTTGCCCTTTTCAGGATAAAAGCAGCAACTCGTTAATGAGGGATGGTGGGGTAGCAAAAATGGTACTGACAGTGGCAAGTTGGGCTTGGGAAGTAGAAGTGTTGTATCCCACAGCTTTTGGGTATCAGTGGAGGTGGGGTGATACATCCCAGGCAGCAGATGTTTGGATTTTGATTATGGGTCCTGTTGGAAAAGCCCTGTTGCTCCTGGCCCCGATAAAGAAATCTTTTCTACTTTTATTGGCACTTCTGGCTTTCCATCAGCTTTTAATTTTATTGGCAGGGTGGTCACAAGAGGGAGCCCAATTCAGCAAGAAATTAAGATGTATTTTGGTTTACGCCTGTCACATGTCATGGATTTTCATCTATTTATGAAGCTCCTAACATACTTCAGAGGGAGCTTTATTCCCCCAATTAAAAATCAGAGGCATTAAATGATCAATCAACAACAATAGAGCAATTTCATGTTAAATGCTCTCCTGTCTTTCTCTCACTATTTGGGAAAAGTTAAGGTACTCATCGTTCCTTTTTTTTCAATCGGTCCATAGAATAATGTACTCAACCAAAATAACAGAAAATGGATTATTCTGTTACATAAGCTTAATGTGGTATCGGTGCTGTAGTTTATGTTCATGTACAAACAGATATCCAGAATCTCATCTATTTGATGTTAATACTCATGAAGCATGTGACAAATTGAGAGTAATGAGGTCTTAAGCACAAAGGAAAGGCAAAAAGGGGTAAGAAAAGATTTATAAGAAAGCAACAGTGGGAAAAACTTCCTCTCATTTTCCAAAAACACAGTTTAATAGTGTAATGCTGTTTATTTTGGCAGCATTTCATGCATTAAATAAAAATAAATAATACAGGTGACTTCAGAGAAACAGGTTTCCCTGATATTGCTTTCAATGCAAATGTTAATATAAACTTTTATAAATGAGAGTCTGCATAACTTATTTGGTTATTCCTGTGTTTTTTTGATATGCTAGGTATCTATTGTTTTGTGGCCTGCTACACATACCTACCAATTAGTAATAACCAAATTGTCATTTTATATTAAGGAATGTGTGCATTGCTGAAAAATGACACTTTCTGCAAAGCTTTTCATCTTGCACTCATCAGGAAAGTTTACAAGAAACAGCAAAAGATAAAGGGGACTATGATTGATAAAGACTTTACCATGGAGAATGCACCAATTTGATTATGACTTAAAGTTAACTGACAAGCATTTTTAATCAGATTGACTCTGATTGGTCAAGTCAACGTCCTGAGAAATAAGCAGGAGAATGGCTGTTACCTGTTTGATTGAGTTGGAACAGCTGCAATACATTTTTTCTCTGTCTGCAAAGACCTGGAGACTTGAGTGTAAATGCATTTAGCTTCTGGTATATGCAGATACACCACATTAGAGGCCCAACTAACAAATGAAAATTGGTTATCAGTGTAATCCTCAGAATACTTGAGATTATTTAGCAAATGGTATCCAGTGGCAGGATCACATTTGATGTTTGATATTGTGTTTTGAGTTTTGGAACCATAGACTAGTTGGGTATGGTCAGTCCCTTGCCTGTTGTGAACATCTGGAGGGATATGCTGCTTCATATCATCTGCCATTCTTTGGGACATACCTGCATCATACTGGCATGAAAACTCATACACCATGAATAGGATCTTGTAAGGGTGAAAACAACCATGGGCTATATTGATAAATGTGTCCAGATTCATGGATGATGTCCTGTGTGGCCTATCTCAACATCCAGAACAATTCACTGCCTTTTTTTTTAAATTAAGTTGTAGCCATCAAGGTGAGTTTTGTTTTAAGGAGTGGCAAGTTGCCTATGGGATTAGTTTACTGCTTGTTAATGATCTTATTAATTGCATATTTCACCCCATTATTGTGCAGTTTGCTATCCTACTACCCACTGCAAGCAAACTGAATGCAAAGAATTCTTCACATGTTCACCACTTGCTACAAAGCACCTTCATGTTAGACACCAGGCACCAATATCTCAGTGTATACACCACAGTCATCGGTCACACTCACCCTACAACCAATCTCTAAGAACCCTCATGGCACATCTCCAAACCACTTCTGGACTTCAATGCTGCATCTTGGGGGAAAACAGTAACTATTAATGTAATGGTGCAGCAAGGACACTGTGGGCTCAGGGACATTCTATTCAGCTCATGGACTTGACCAGGCTGCATCTCCAAGCTCTTTGTTTGCTTTCATAGCACTCACCAGCTCTGAGCCTACCCAGATGCTTACAGCATTCCTGCCTTGCCTTTTGCTTCTTCCCCTTGCTAACACCTGTCCAGGTGCACATCAACTTAAAGATGATGCCAGCACCAAGGATGTCAGTCAATCCAGGCTATCCCAGTAATCGGTATAGTGACTGGTAGAATGAGGTTAAAATCAGCCAAGAGGGATACCATAGGTGCAGAGTAGGCACTTGTGTTGCAATGACATTGCATCAGGGTGACACAGTTAGCTTCACAAATTACTCAAACATTGAGATACATTATTTTCCTGGGTAAACTGAGGCAGACTGGGTACTTTTCAGAACCAAACATGATGGGCTTAGGCCTGTTCATAAGTTTTTTGTTTAATTCATTCATGAGATGTGGATGTTACTGGCTAGACCAGTACCTGCTTCCCATTACTAATTGTCTTAGTCAAGATGGAGGTGAGCTGCTTTCTGAACCACTCTAGTTCTTGGGGTCAGGGAACACCTAAAGAAATATTAAGTAGGGAGTCCCAGGATTCTGATTCAGCAACAGTGAAGGAATGCATATATATACGTGGGTTGCTTGGATGGGAATATGCAATGTTATGATATTCAAATGCATGGTTACCCTTGTCCTTCTAAGTGGTTGAAGTTGCATATTTGGAAGCTGCAACTGAAGCAATCTTGATGATTGTTTGGAGTGTGGTGGCAGTCAAGCAGGCTGCTTTGTCCTGGATGACGAGAAGTTTATTGAGTATTGTTGGGCAACATTCATCCAAGCAAATGGGAGGTATTCCATTACACACTTGACTTGTACCTTATGGATAGTTTTGGGGAGTCAAGAAGTAAGTTACTTGCTGCAAGATTCCTGACCTCTGACTGTTCTTATATACACAGTATTTAAATGGCTTGTTCAGTAGAATTTCTGGTTATGGTAACCCCCATGATTTTGATATTGGGGTTTCCCCCAGTTATGATATTTCACTAAATGTCAGGAGCAATGGTTGGATTCTCTCGTTGAGGATGATCATTGCCTGGCCCTTCTCTCATGTTATTTGCCATTCATCAGCCCAAACCTGGATATTAGGTGAAAGTGAGGACTGCAAATGCAGGAGATCAGAGTCTAGATTAGAGTGGTGCTGGAAAAGCACAGCAGGTCAGGCAGCATCCGAGGAGCAGGAAAATCAATATTTCGGGCAAAAGCCCTTCATCAGGAATGAGGCAGGGAGCTTCTGGGGTGGAGAGATAAATGGGAGGAGGGTGGGGCTGGGGAGAAGGTAGCCAAGAGTACAATATGTGGATGAAGGTGGGGATGAAGGTGATAGGTCAGAGAGGACAGTGGAGCAGATAGGTGGGAAGGAAGATTGGCAGGTAGGACAGGTCAAGAGGATGGTGCTGATCTGGTAGGTTGGAACTGGGGTAAGGTGGGGGGAGGGGAAATAAGGAAACTGGTGAAGTCCACATTGATGCCCTGGGGTTGAAGTGTTCCGAGGCAAAAGATAAGGCGTTCTACCTCCAGGTTTTGGGTGGTGAGGGAATGACAGTGGAGGAGGCCCAGGACCTGCATGTCCTCGGCAGAGTGGGAGGGGGAGTTGAAATGTTGGGCCACGGGGTGGTGGGGCTGATTGGTGCAGGTGTCCCAGAAATGTTCCCTAAAGCGTTCTGCAAGAAAACCTGGATATTCTCCAGACCTTGCTACATTTGGATAAAGAGTCACAAATGGTGCTGAACATTTTGAAATCATCTGCAAATATCTTCATCTTTGAACTTATTTTGGAGGGTATGTAATTGATGAAGCACAAGGTTGGGGCCTGATTATTACCCTGAAGAACTCTTGCAGTGATATCCTGCACCTAAAGTGACTGGCCTCCAACAGCCACAACTATCTATGTACCAGCAGGGAGTTTGACCCCTCATTCCCATTGATTCCAATTTTGCTAGGACTCCTTGATGCCACAACTAGTAAAATACTGCATTCATGTCAAGAGCCACCACTCTTGCATCACCTCTGGAGGTCTGCTCTTTTGTCCATGTCTGAACCAAGTTTAATGAGGTCAAGAGTTCAATGGCCTTGCTGGAAGCCATACTGATTATCAGTGAGCAGGTTATTGCTTAGTAAGCGCTGTTTGATAGCACTTGTGGTGGCTCCATTCATCACCTTACTAATGATCAAGAGTTAACTGATAGGGCTATAATTGACTAGCTTGAATTTGTCCTGTTTTTTGTGTGTACAGCATACCAGAGCAATTTTCAACATTGTCAGACAGATACAATATTGCAGCTGTTACCAAATAGCTTGGCTAGTGGCAAGACAATTGCTTTCTGTGGCAAAGAATTCCAAAAGTTCACCACTCTCTGGGTGATAAATTTCTCCTCATTTCAGCCCTAAATAGCCTATCCTGTCTCCTTAAACTGTGAACCCTGGTTCTGAACTTTCCAGTCACTGGGAAATTCCTTCCTGCATTTATCCTGTCTAGACCTGTTAGACTTGTTTCTGATTTTCATCAATTTCATTTCAACTGAGTTTTGACCAGTGCTCAATAACATAGAAAACGATCATTCATTTTGAACATGGAATGAAGAGCCTGCGCTGACACATTATGCTTTTCTAAACTAAAAACCTTTTGCCTCTACACAGTCCATATCCTTCTATTCCCTGTCTATTCATGCTTCTGTCAAGATGCCCTTTAAATGTGATTGTATCTGTTTCTAACCCCTCCTCTGGCAGTGCATTCCAGGCACTTACAAACCTGTGTAAAAAACTTCCCTTTCTCATCTCCTTTAAACTTTCCCACTTTTACATTAAGGAGAAAGTGAGGACTGCAGATGCTGGAGATAAGAGCTGAAAATGTGTTGCTGGAAAAGAACAGCAGGTCAGGCAGCATCCAAGGAACAGGAGAATCGACATTTCGGGAATAAGTCCCTCTTTCCTGAAGAAGGGCTTATGCCCGAAACGTCGATTCTCCTGTTCCTTGGATGCTGCCTGACCTGCTGTGCTTTTCCAGCAACACATTTTCAGCACTTTTACATTAAGCCCATGTCATGTCATAATTGACATTTCTACCCTAGGAGAAAAGGTCAGTTTATTCATTCTTTCCACTTCTCTCATAACTTTGTAAACTTAATCAGATTGCCTCTCAGCTACCGATGTTCAAGTGAAAACAAGCCAAGTTTGTCAAATCTCTCCTCATAGCTAATATTCGTCACCTTTCCACATTTTCAAAACCTTTTTCACAATGCCTGCTCCATTTCTTGTCTATGCGCTGTTCCTTCCCAATATCATTTGAAAGCATTACATACAGTTCTATTTATATTGACACCATTGCAAAAAGAACACAGTCAGTTCTGATCTAACACGATTCTCGTGCAATCTCACATGATAAGAAAATCACGCAATAGCTGTGTCATTTACTCTAATGGGGCCAGAATCACGTTGTATCCAATAAAGGTAAGGAAAATTTGTGTTCTATAATAACAGTCTAAATTGTTCAATCACGTTAAAATCACGTTGAAGAAACACACGTTATAGTAGAACCAATTGTACAGTATTTTGTTTTCTAAAAATTTTCATTATGTACAAGTTAATCAAAAAATTTCACCAATATAGCCATTGCAACAAATTCCAGACAATTCTGTTTATAACTTTTATCAGTTTCAAAATGTATATTCTCTCCTCTCTCCATATTGTCCTCTACACCATTTTCCAAAATGAGACTCTGAATGACATGATAACACAAGTCCATTCCATTGTGGTCAGAGATTACAATGTGAGAAAAATAAGCATTGCTTAACTCACCTGCTGAATTCCCTTCCTTCGTAGAGAAGCATCCTGATTCTGCTCAGCAGCTCTCTTAAACAGTCAAGCTAAATATCTGATCTTGACTACAAAGGGAATCACAAGCGTAAGAGAATAGTAGCACAGGGATTGTCCTTGTTCTTTCATGGGATATGGATATCACTTATTGTCCATCACTCATTACCCTTGAGAATATTGCAGTGAACCATTGTCTTAACTCCGCATCCTTCCAATATAGAGACTCCCACTGGCTCTGATGGAAAGGGAGCTCCAAGATTTTTATTCAGCAGCAGTGAAGGAATGGAAACACAACTTACAGACAGGATGGAATGCAGCTCAGAGAAAAACTTGCTGGTGGTGTTCCCACACACCATCTTCCCTTGTCCTTCTTGGTTGTAGAGGTCACCAGTTTGGAAGGTGTTGGTGATAGAACCTTGGAAAGTTGCTTGAATGCATATAGTATATAATCCAGCCAGTTGCCAATGTCCATTGGTGATGGAAGGAGCAAATGTTTAAATTGGGGCATGGGGGATGAGGTGTCAATCATGTGGACTATATTGTCTTGGATGGTTTCAAGTTTTTTGAATGCTGTTAAAGCTACATTCATTCAGGTAATTGGGGTGTATTCCTTCACACGCTCACTTGTGTATTGTAGGTGCTTTGAGGAGCCAGGAAATGAGTTACTCACTTCATAATTCACAGTCCCTGACCTGCTCTTGTAGCTACAGTATTTTTATAGCTAATCAGGATCAGTTTCTGGTTAATGGTTATCAACAGGATGTTAATAGAGGAGGATTCAATGATGATAATATCATTGATTGTCAAGAGAAGATAGTTAGATCATCTCCTGTTGGAGCTAGCTGGCACTTGTATGGCATGAATGTTACTTGTCCCTTATCAGCTTAAGTCTGAATGTTGTTTAGGCTTTGCTGAATTTGAATATTGACTCCTTCAATACATGAGGAGTTGTAGATGGCATTGAACATTGTGCAATCATCGATGAACATCCCCGTTTATGATAGACAGAAGATCTCTGATTTCAAAAAAAGCAATTGAAGTTAGTTGAGCCTAAGACACTATCAGTGGGACATTGCAGCAATATTCTGGAACCCAGATGAATAATGTCCAAAGCCCACAAGCAATTTTTCCATGTTTCAGAACTGGAATCCAGAAACACAGGTTGGTGGTCCCCAGGAAATTAAATCAAACTCCATCACACCAGCCAGGAATGTTAAATTCACTTAGTAAATGAATCTGGTTCAAAAATGTAATCTTAAAATGTTACCACCAGATTGTCATGACAACCTATATTGTTCAATTGAACGTTTCATTCTTCTGACACCAGCAGTGGAACTAACTCTTAATTTTCCTCTGAAATGGTTTTGCAAGCCATAAAGTTAAGTGAGGGATGATCTTCCTATGATTGTCTATATCCTGTGAACAATAAAAAAACATTGAATTTCACAACAAATTAGTAATTTGCTTCTACTACTGCAAATATAAACACTGTTAGGAAAGAAGGTAATTGCATGTCTAGCATTTAAGATTACCCTACCTTATTAATTATTTATTTTCACAATGTTAATAGAGAACTTTTCACCCCAGAGTTGCATTCAAAAAACAGAACAGTAAATTACATGGTAACACCTCTCCAAACTATCCTACTAGAACAGTGAACTCATTTATTCTGTTTTGCAGCTAATTTCATTTTTTTTAATTGTTTGTATCCCTTTGTTATTATATCCTTGATTAGAAATAAACAATTTAGTTTTGAAGTATAAACACTGATGTTATGTGGGCAATTGCAGCACCAATTTTTATACAGAAAATTCCATATATAGATAATGGTGAGAGTTTGCCTCTGATTTGATCCTGTCATCAGCATTCTCAACCCACACACACACCTACCACAGCCATGGCTGGCTGTGATACAGATCACTCTCTGGCGTACACCACAGTTAGAGTGCAATCCTTGAAGCTATTTCACTCAGAGCAGAAGCTTCATACTCATACCAACATCTGCAGTGCTGCCCATCTCTGGACTAGGAAGCTTGGGTTCAAGTCCCACCTGCTCCAGTGGTGTGGAATAACATCGCTTAACAGGTTGATTTAAAAAGGAACTAAACATTCCTTGACTTAATTGAACAAACACTGACTTAGTCATGAATAGAGACTGCAGAAACGGAATGGAATATACTGTATTTTGTGACATCATTTATCTTGTTGTTCCCTCAATACATAGGAAATAAGAGTGGGAAAATTGCTGACTGGTTTGAGGTAACATCTCAGTGATATAATCTGTCTTTAAAATCAAATGATTCAATCTTATTAATTACAAGAGAGATCCAAGCAAGAAGATCCCGAATGCATGAAAACCACTGGAAGTGAAAGCCAATTTACTGCTAGGCCATGTAATAATGGCTACTGGTTGCAACTGTTCCAAAATGTGTAGATACCCTACACAACACAGGGGATGTTCTACACTTACATGATTAGATCAAAAAGGCAAAACGTATTTCACCAAAAAGTACAGCTCAATTGAATACAAAATTGTGGAGATCATCACTGACTGCAATAAACAATTGGAGAGATGATGGAGCACTACTTTCTGTGGTAGTCTCAGGTAAACATTGTCACTAAGGGAGCTCTAGAGACTACAGGGATTCTAATCATTATGTAAGAGACCTAATGAGCAACTTTTTCACGCAGAAGCTGATACGTGTATGGAATGAGCTGCCAGAGGAAGTGGTGGAAGCTGGTACAATTGTAACATTTAAGAGGCATTTGGATGGGTATATGTATAGGAAGAAAATACAGGAACATAGAAAAATTATTGGCTTTCTTGTCATGGGCAAAATTCCATGTGCTGATGACAAGGACAGGAAACTGGCTTTCCTATAGCATCTGCACAAACTTCTCTGTCTCCAATGATGGAAGGGCAAGTGCCCCAGGATATATATTATTCAAAGAGTATGACCTTGTAGAAGCTCAAGTGTGACAATTGTGACTGCAACCACTATTAAGGTGTAGTGCTGCAGAACATCATGGGAAATGTATTTGCCCATGTTGCCCTTGTCAGATCCTGGCAGAATATATCGGTCTTTGAATTCTGTTGTGGTTTCAGAACCAGAAGTTCCATTATTGACAAGACCTTCCCAGTTTGGCAGCTGCAAACAGAAACACTGTGAACAAAGGATACAACCATGGACTTTATCAATCTCACTAGGATATTCAACTATTTGAACAGAAACAATTATTTCAGATGCTAGAGAAAATTGGCTGCAAATGCTACACAATGTGATCTTTGTATGACAACATGATAGGTAATATCAACTGTGATGGAACAACATCAGAGCTCTGACGTCTATAGTGCAAAAACAGTTATGTTCTGGCACTGAAACTCTTTGGCCTTTTCCTCTGTTTGCTGCTGTCACTTTTAGTTCATTAAAAGTGAGTGTTTACGTAGATAGTAGAACTGACAGAAAGCTGTTCTGTAGTATATATTCATTTTACATTGCATCTGCAGAATAGAAACAGGTCATTCTGCCCAACTAACCCAATGCTTGTTTTAATGCCCCACACAATCCTCCTCTCAGCTTGACTGGCTATATAGTACATTATGTAATAATCAGATCTGCAACCTAATGGAATCATATAGCTTCTTACAACAGTACAGTCACTATTGCCTAACTTCAATGACATTCAACTCTTCAAAAGGTGTCCCCAAGATGTTGGCATGTAACAAAGTGTTGGCATAACCCAAATAGGTTACATCAATGGAGTAAGCCATTTCTGAGTCCCTGTACTGGACTAAACTTCAATGAGAAAGATTCATATCCAACCTACGAGGGAAGTTAAAGGGCATTGTAAATTATAGAAGAAGCTTAAAATGCTATGAGAAGTATAAATAGAAATAATAAATAATAATTAAAAATGGCAATAAAAAGCTTGAGAATCTGTACTGTTTTACAAAACCAGTAAAAGATAACCAAAACCTTTACAGAGTCAGAGTCAGAGAGATGTACAGCATGGAAACAGACCCTTCGGTCCAACCTGTCCATGCCGACCAGATATCCCAACCCAATCTAGTCCCACCTGCCAGCACCCGGCCCATATCCTTCCAAACCCTTCCTATACATATACCCATCCAAATGCCTCTTAAATGTTACAATTGTACCAGCTTCCACCACTTCCTCTGGCAGCTCATTCCATACACGTATCAGCTTCTGCGTGAAAAAGTTGCTCATTAGGTCTCTTTTATATCTTTCCCCTCTCACCCTAAACCTATGCCCCATAGTTCTGGACTCCCCGACCCCAGGGAAAAGACTTTACCTATTTACCTTATCCATGCCCCTCATAATTTTGTAATCCTCTATAAGGTCACCCCTCAGCCTCCAACGCTCCAGCGAAAACAGCCCCAGCCTGTTCAGCCTCTCCCTATAGCTCAAATCCTCCAACCTTGGCAACATCCTTATAAATCTTTTCTGAACCCTTTCAAGTTTCACAACATCTTTCTGATAGGAAGGAGACCAGAATTGCACACAATATTCCAACAGTGGCCTAACCAATGTCCTGTACAGCTGCAACATGACCTCCCAACTCCTGTACTCAATACTCTGACCAATATAGGAAAGCATACCAAATGCCTTCTTCACGATCCTATCTACCTGCGACTCCACTTTCAAGGAGCTATGAACCTGTACTCTAATGTCTCTTTGTTCAGCAACACTCCCTAGGACCTTACCATTAAGTGTATAAGTCCTGCTAAGATTTGTTTTCCCAAATGCAATACCTCGCATTTATCCGAATTAAACTCCATCTGCCACTTCTCAGCCCATTGGCCCATCTGGTCAAGATCCTGTTGTAATCTGAGGTAACCCTCTTCGCTGTCCACTACACCTCCAATTTTGGTGTCATCTGCAAACTTACTGTACCTCTTATGCTCGCAGCCAAATCATTTACACAAATGACAAAAAGTAGAGGATCCAGCACCAATCCTTGTGGCACTCCACTCGTCACAAGCCTCCAGTCTGAAAAACAACCCTCCACCAACACCCTCTGTCTTATACCTTTTAGCCAGTTCTATATCCAAATGGCTAGTTCTCCCTGTATTCCATGGGATCTAACCTTGCTAACCAGTCTCCCATGGGGAACCTTGTCGAACACCTTACAGAAGTCCATATAGATCATATATACCGCTCTGCCCTCATCAATCCTCTTTGTTACTTCCTCAAAAAACTCAACCAAGTTTGTGAGACATGATTTCCCACGCACATGACTATCCCTAATCAGTCCTTACCTTTCCAAATACATGTATATCCTGTCCCTCAGGATTCCCTCCAACAACTTGCCCACCAGCAATGTCAGGCTCGCTGGTCTATACTTCCCTGCCTTGTCCTTACCACCCTTCTTAAACAGTGGCACCACGTTAGCCAACCTCCAGTCTTCCGGCACCTCACCTGTGACTATCAATGATACAAATATCTCTGCAAGAGGCCCAGCAATCACTTCCCTAGCTTCCCACAGAGTTCTCAGGTACACCTGATCAGGTCCTGGGGATTTATCCACCTTTAACCATTTCAAGACACTCAGCTCTTCCTCCTCTGTAATCTGGACATTTTGCAAGATGTCACCACCTATTTCCCTACAGTCTATATCTTCCATATCCTTTTCCACAGTAAATACTGATGCAAAATACTCATTTAGTATGTCCCCCATTTTCTGCAGCTCCACACAAAGGCTGCCTTGCTGGGGTCCCAAGACTCTCCCTAGTTACCCGTTTGTCCTTAATGTATTTGTAAAAACTCTTTGGATTCTCCTTAATTTTATTTGCCAAAGCTATCTCATGTCCCCTTTTGGCCCTCCTAATTTCCCTCTTAAGTATATTCCTACTTCCTTTATACTCTTCTAAGGATTCACTCGATCTATCCTGTCTATACCTTACATATGTTTCCTTCTTTTTCTTAACCAAACCCTCAATTTCTTTAGTCAGCCAGCATTCCCTGTACCTACCAGCCTTTCCTTTCACCCTAACAGGAATATACTTTCTCTGGATTCTCATTATCTCATTTCTGAAGGCTTCCTATTTTCCAGCCATCCCTTTACCTGCGAACATCTGCCTCCAATCAGCTTTCGAAAGTTCTTGCCTAATACCGTCAAAATTGGCCTTTCTCCAATTTAGAAGTTAAATTTTTAGATCTGGTCTATCCTTTTTCATCATTATTTTAAATCTATTAGAATATGGTTGCTGGTCCCAAAGTGCTCCCCCATTGACATCTCAGTCACCTGCCCTGCCTTAGTTCCCAAGAGTAGGTCAAGTTTTGCAACTTCTCTAGTAGGTACATCCACATACTGAATCAGAATATTTTCTTGTACACACTTAACACTGTGCGTGGGCAGCACAGTGACACAGTCATTAGCACTGCTGCCTCACAGTGCCAGGAACCCTGGTTCAATTCCCGCCTTGGGCAACTGTCTGTGTGGAGTTTGCATATTCTCCCTGAGTCTGCGTGGGTTTCCTCCGGGTGCTCCGGTTTCCTCCCACAGTCCAAAGAAGTGTAAGTTAGGTGAATTGGCCGTGCTAAATTGCCTGTAGTGTTAGGTGATGGGGTAAATGTGGGGGAATGGACCTGTGTGTGTTGCTCTTCGGAGGGTCAGTGTGGACTTGTTGGGCCGAAGGACCTGTTTCCACACTATAAGTAATCTAATCTAAACCCTTAATACTATGGCAGTCCCAGTCTATGTTTGGATAGTTAAGATCCCATACTATAATCATCCTATTATTCTTACAGATAACTGAGATCTCCTTACAAATTTGTTTCTCAACTTCCCTCTGACAATTAGGGGGTCTATAATACAATCCCAATAAGGTGATCATCCCTTTCTTATTTCTCAGTTCCACCCAAATAACTTCCCTGGATGTATTTCTAGGAATATCCTCCCTCAGCATAGCTGTAATGCTATCCTTCATCAAAAATGCCACTCCCCCTCCTCTCTTGCCTCCCTTTCTATCCTTCTTGTAGCATTTGTATCCTGGAACATTAAGCTGCCAGTCCTGCCCATCCCTGAGCCATGTTTCTGTAATTGCTATGATATCCCAGTCCCATGTTCCTAACCATGCCCTGAGTTCATCTGCCTTCCCTGGGCAAGTTATTTGAGGGATTCCTGAGGGACAGGATGTACATGTTTTGGAAAGACAAGGACTCATTAGGGATAGTCAACATGGCTTTGTGCGTGGGAAACCATGTCTCACAAACTTAATTGAGTTTTTTGAAGAAGTAACAAAGAGAATTGATGAGGGCAGAGCAATAGGTGTGATCTATATGAACTTCAGTAAGGCGTTCGACAAGGTTTCCCATGGGAGACTGGTTAGCAAGGTTAGATCTCACGGAATACAGGGAGAACTAGCCATTTGGATACAGAACTGGCTCAAAGGTAGAAGACAGAGGGTGGTGGTGGAGGGTTGTTTTTCAGTCTGGAGGCCTGTGACCAGTGGAGTGCCACAAGGATCAGTGCTGGGTCGTCTACTTTTCGTCATTTGTATAAATGACTTGAATGCGAGCATAAGAGGTATGGTTAGTAACTTTGCAGATAACACCAAAATTGGAGGTGTAGTAGACAGCAAAGAGAGTTACCTCAGATTACAACAGGATCTTGATCAGATAGGCCAATGGGTTGAGAAGTGGCAGACGGAGATAAATTCAGATAAATGCGAGATACTGCATTTGGGAAAACAAATCTTAACAGGTCTTATACACTTAATGGTAAGATCCTAGGGAGTGTTGCTGAACAAAGAGACATTGGAGTTCAGGTTCATAGCTCCTTGAAAGTGGAGTCACAGGTAGATAGGATAGTGAAGAAGGCATTTGCTTTCATTTATTGGTCAGAGTATTGAGTACAGGAGTTGGGAGGTCATGTTGCAGCTGTACAGGACATTGGTTAGACCACTGTTGGAATATTGCATGCATTTCTGGTCTCCTTTCTATCAGAAAGATGTTGTGAAACTTGAAAGGGTTTAGAAAAAATTTTCAAGGATGTTGCCAGGGTTGGAGGATTTGAGCTAAACAGAGTGGCTGCACAGGCTGGGGTTGTTTTCCCTGGAGCGTTGGAGGCTGAGGGGTGACCTTACAGAGGTTTACAAAATTATGAGGGGCTTGGATAGGATAAATAGATAAATCGATAGGATAAAAAGTCTTTCCCTGGGGTGGGGGAGTCCAGAACCAGAGGGTTTAGGGTGAGAGGGGAAAGATATAAAAAAGACCTAATGGGCAACTTTTTCACGCAGAGGTTGGTACGTAATGGAATGAGCTGCCAGAGGAAGTGGTAGAGGCTGGTACAATTGTGACATTTAAAAGGCTTTTGAATGGGTATTTGAATGGGGTGGGTTTGGAGGGATATGGGCTGGGTGCTGGCAAGTGGGACTAGATTTGTTTGGGATATCTGGTCGGCATGGACGGGTTGGACCGAAGGGTCTGTTTCCATGCTGTACATCTCTATGACTCTACTCAGATAATATCAAATGTCTTCGAGGAGGAAGTGAGGATGCACATGCTGGACATCAGAGCTGAAAATGTGTTGCTGGAAAAGCGCAGCAGGTCAGGCAGCATCCAAGGAGCAGGAAAATCGACGTTTCAGGCATGAGCCCTTCTTCAGGGCTCACGAAGAAGGGCTCATGCCCGAAATGTCAATTATCCTGCTCCTTGGATGCTGCCTGACCTGCTGCGCTTTTCCAGCAACATAATATCAAATGTCTGCCAGGCTTGGAGCATCACAGACCCAAAGGACCACTGAACTCATGCAGTTACAATGCCAGATTCAGGACAGGTCAGGCAAAAGTAATGTGAATGCTGATGCTCTTAGTTGGAAGATTGATCATAGGATGAAGCCTATCCCTGCCTTAATGGAGAAGGCTGCAACTGACACTGTGCCCATGCCCCAAATCAAAGGCAACATTCCAAACATGATTCTCTGTGACATTCAAACTAAGATTCAGCAGATGCTGTAAGATTCAAACCGGTCCAGATAGATCGAGCCAGCTGTGATTTCACTTTCACCATCTATTTCTGAAGAGGCTACAGCTGATTGACTTGGCTATCAGAAGACAGTACCATTACTGAAAGGCATAACATATACCAACCTGGCACTAGCTGATGAGGAAGTCCAGGGAGGAGGATGGAGTCCTCTTAAAACTAGTTCAGTTCAAGGAGAGAAAGGCAAAGGAACTCATCCTTCTTGTCAGCCTCAAGTAGTGTACTATTTTGCATTGGAAAAAAGCTTCACTAAGAAGTACTTTCAGTTGATTTTTCCTCTTCTGCCTTCAATTTTTCCATGTTCATTAGTCAATTTATGCTGTGGTTTTCCCAATATTCTTGATGAGTGTCCTTTATAAAGATTTTTCTTGCAGCTTTCACTGATATTTTAAAACAACTGTAACAGCTTAATATAGTATTTTAAGACTCCTTTTAGTTGCTTAGGCTAGTTGTTCTCCTTAAATATAAAATGTTCACAATTCTACTAATGGATTTAATTTACATCAGGTGTCTGATATCAACTACTACAACTCCTGGTTTTATGATTTGGATATTTTCCCTTGTAATTCTAAGACTTTCCGTGGTCTACTCAAGCTTTGTTTTTACTATTTTCTCCATTTTTATCTGTTTTAAGCTTTTACTAACAGCATTGGTCTTGGTATCAGTGCTGCTGCTCTTTTAATTGCTGGCTGCTCCATTCACACAGGAGAAAGTGAGGACTGCAGATGCTGGAGATCAGAGCTGAAAATATGTTGCTGGAAAAGCGCAGCAGGTCAGGCAGCATCCAAGGAGCAGGAGAATCGACATTTCAGGCATGAGCCGTTCTTCAGGAATGAGGAGAGTCAGGAATGAGGAGCTCTCCTCATTCCTAAAGAAGGGCTCATGCCCGAAACGTCGATTCTCCTGCTCCTTGGATGCTGTCTGACGTGCTGCGCTTTTCCAGCAACACATTTTCTGCTCCATTCACACAATCTGGCAGAATCTGCGTCCTTTAAGCTTCTGTTATTTAAAAATAGACTTAGTTTCCTGAGAGGAGTTTGCCTTCTTTATTCTCCTTCAATGGCTGTGCCGTTTCAAATCTGAAGTTTTCTCCAGGTTGTGCTCACTTGCTGCTATCATTATGTGAGACAGTGATATCAACCACTGCCAGTATATTATAATAGGCAGTTAAGTCTTCAGGCGACCACTATTGGCACATATTAAAGCTTCTCTACTCAGTAGCTTCATTGCCCCAACCCTCTTCAATAGGGCTAGTCCAAGCTACTGAGTTCATGACGAGGAAGGTGCCCACAACAATCGTTTCAGATTGAAGAAAGAGTAATTCTTGTGAAACAGTGTATTGGTTTGTTTTGTATTACTTAATCGTTACATTACATCTGAAATACAAGGTGATCTCTTGTGAAATATTAGGCTCAACCTATGAGTAAGTCCAATTTGAAGCTAGTAAAACATTCTCAACAAATGCTGAGCTAGTTAGCTCCTCCCAGGAACAGTCATATACAATTATTTTAAATAAATCCGTTCAGGCATGCTATGACACACCTCTGGGATCGGTGGGAATGGAACCCAGAGTCTCTGGCTCATCGACCGTCACAAGACCATCACCATTCTTTAGAGCCTAATTGGCATAATGTCAGTTCACCCTTTGGGCTCAAACTGTCTCATACAAGTGTCGCTTCTGTAAAAACTCGAAAGTGGTGTGGCCAAACATGGGCAGAAATGGTAGACACTGCGAGGTACCAATAGTGGCAATCTCCATAAGGCCGTATTTACTTAGAAAATCAAGAACTGTACTATCATTTCCAATCTTTAATCACCTCAAACTTAAGCTTTAAAGTCGTCGTCTTTGTTTCCTGCACTACAATTGTTCTGACCCAAATAAATATTACACATACCAAACGTCTTTTACAGATGCGGATTGCTCCGTTTGAATTTCTTGAGTGTTCAACATTTTCAATGTTTTTGTCTATTTTACAACTGAAAGAATGCTGTGTGCAGAACTATCACTTAGAGGTGCGAAACACTGTAAAGACTTCCTTTCGCGTGTCAAGAGCTCTTCGTGAATTGCGTAGGAGGTTAAGAGCTCCCCCTTAGCTTGAGGAAACTTCAATAAAGGGGGGAGGTTGGAACAAGGATCTTGACAAACTGAGAATAAAAGTTGTGCGCGGACCACGTTGTATGTTTGTGTGTACATGCAAGAAAGTGAAGCTCACTCATAACTCAGGAAAATAGATCCAAGTGAAGGGAATGGTCTAACCGTACGTCCCAATCCGTCAGCTTCGAGCAGCTGCTCATATGTGGCCAGGGGGCGCGCCTGCTCCGTGCTGACGGGCACGCGCGCTCAGTCAGTGAGCTGTGGCGACGGGCTGTCTGCTCGCTCTCGCACGGCCACTCGGTGACGCGCTCCAGACAACCTCCTCCCGCCTCCGCTAGAACCCTGTGACAATCGCCTTGTTGCTACTGGGAGCGCGTGGCTAGAACCCTGTGACAGTTGCCCTTGTTACTATTGGGAGCGCGTGGCTCGAACTCTGTGACAGTTGCCCTTGATACTATTGGGAGCGCGTAGCTCGAACCCTGTGACAGTCGCCCTTGTTGCTGCTCGGCGCGCGTGGCTAGAACCCTGTGACAGTCGCGCGCCCCTGCCGAGGAGCACCTGAGTCAGTACTAGTGCAACTCGAAACGTGTCCGGCAGATTGGGACGAGAAGGCAGGGCGGGGGCATTTATCCCTGTTTCACCTCCAGCAACCAGGTAAATCTGACGCCTGCTCCTGCCGAGTAAGTGCCGTGGAGGAAGCGACTGAGATTCGTGCCGAATGCTTTGAAGAGTCAAGGTTAGTGGCGTTTAGAAAAGTGCTGATGTAACTGCCTGTAAATCAATACATTGGAACGTAGCGAAGGGCAAGTAATAAGGGTGTTTAAATGTTGAGTAAGCTTCTCTAAGCGAGTGGAAAGAGTTTGGAAAGAACAATTTGGGCACAATATTTTGCACTGAAGAATTCAGCCTCTATTGTACTTAAATCATCTTCTCTGAAAACACATTGTAGAACTTTCACAGTCCTATTGAGAAAGAGGAGTTTGGGATGCTTCACTCACTTTTTACACCTGGTTTAACTTGATCCCTACATTATTTCTTGTCAGCATCTAATTGAGGTCCTTTTAAGAATAAAGATTCAGAGAGCAGGTCAGCCCACTTGGTTACGCTAAGTCATGTGGATGTGGTATATCTCTATCAGGGTTGGTGTCGCTAATACTTCAGCTTTTGCAGGTGCTTAGTATAGATGGGGATTTAAATTATCGAGGATTATGTTATGTTTGGCTACTTTTGTCTATTGTTCTAAAGTCTCCAAAGAAGAATATGAGTATGTTGCACAAGCAAAAGGAAACTATTCAGTGGTTTGAGCATTTTTAGTGATAAAAAGTGAGTTTAAATTGTTTTATGAAATGTCATTGACATTAACATTTAATTTAAAATTTCATGTATTTAGACAAGGTTGTTTAAGCATTTTGAAATAGATCCAATAATGACATTAAAATACAGTGAAAATATGAGTCAAGTCTGAATAACCTGAATTGGAGTTTCAGCTGTCCTATGGACAGAACGGGGAATGTAATAGAAGGATGTCTGTGATGAACCAAAGTTCTGGACTGATAACTCTGGATTAGCCAAACTCGTGCATGATTATCGCTTGAATCAGTGGAGTTAGGCCATGCTAGAGCACAACATCATTAGACTTTCAGTGTTAAATGTACAATATAAATGCAGGTTGTGCTTTATTGGTTAATAATTTGAATGTAATTTCTTTGGTAAATTGAAAATGCAATTAGTCAAATAGCCAGGGGACTACCCACAAATTCATCCTAAATGGAGCCTGCAATGACGGCCACAGAATGGTCTCACCCACATCCCAAATGACTGTGCGCAAGGAACACTTTTAATGTCAATGAAAACGGACTGGTTTACTGTTTTTTGCTAGATCACCCTTTAATGCTTAAAGATGAAATATTTAATGGCAGAAAGTAAAGCAAAGAACCTGCCATTGCAGGATGGCACTGAAAAGCGGTTGCTCATAGGAATGTCCAAGAAGCCACGCTGTTTTGCAAATGTCAAAACACTACCCACATTCAGAGGTGCATAGATGCTCTCCAGCACTTCTGAAACAAGGCTCAGGAAAGTGATCAAAATGGATCAACAGAAGAAAAGGAAGATTATCATCTTGATGACTCTGAAGAATCTAATGAGAAGTCACCTGTTTCCACAGCTAAGCAAATAAAGGCTGCTGAGGTCCTCCAGGATTCCGCACTGCATCACAAAAGCTCGAGAATATGCTTGAATGTGTGGACAATGTAGCAGAACACAGCACACAAAGCAGATTAAATATTATTGATTTTTCCAGAGTTTCCAGTGCTTTTAAATTTGTTTTCCTGCACAAGGTCAGGCCACTGTAATGTATTGACAATTTGAAAAATAAAGACATACTACTTTTAAATTTTTTTTGCAGGCAAAGCAAGTTACATATGGGTGTCCTCGGCTCACTTGAAGCTCCATTTAGCATGAATTTGTGGGCAGTCCCCTGGCTATTTGACTAATTGCATTTTCAATTTATCAAAGAAATTACATTCAAATTATTGTACATTTAACGCTGAAGGTCTAATGAGAGATTACAGATCTGAAACATTGGGCTAAATATTGAAGTTGTGATAATTTGTACAATTTGTAAATGCTGAAGATATATTTTATTTGATTTATTAATTTTATTTTTATTAGCTTAATTTGTGAAAATGATTTGTAATGTCCTACAATATAAATTTTACAGAGAACAGGCTAAAACAACATGATGATTTTTGATGTAGCAATAAGTTGCATAGAACACAAGAGCAAGGAGATTACGTTGAATTTATATAAGACACTAGTTAGACCTCAGCTGGAGTATTGCATCCAGTCTTGGGTGCCACTCTTTCAGAGGGATGTAAAGGCATTTGAGAGAGTGCAGAAGATTCATAAGAATTATTTCAGGAATCCAAGTTATAAAGTCAAGATGAAGAATTTACAAATGTTCTTTTGGAGGTGAAAAGTTTAAGAATTAGATGACACTAATATAAAGTGATTGAAAAAAGAAGTAAAAATGTTATGAGAAAAAATTATTCGTGCTGTGAGTGGTTAAGGTTTAGAATGTACTGCTAGAGAGAGGAGTGGTCATAGATTAAATTGAAGCATCCAACAGGGAATAAAGTGGTTATCTGAAAAACCGAATATACAGGATTACGATTTTTGAGAAGATTTGTAGCTCAGGTTGTAAGTTTGCTCACTGAGCTGGAAGACTTGGTTTCAGACATCTCATCACCATGCTAGGTAACATCATCGATGAAGAACTGGTGTTATGTCCCACTTTCTGTTTGTGACTTGGCCTCTTTAAGGTGGGTAATATCCTTTCTGGTGCTTTTTCTCAGGTTGGTGAATGGGCTCCAAATTGATATGTTTATTGATGGAGCTCCCGTTTGAATGCCAAGCCTCTAGGAATTCCTGTGCGTGTCTCTGTTTAGCCTGTCCTAGGATGGATGTGTTGACCCAGTCAAAGTAGTGTCCTTCTTCGTCTGTATGTAAAGATGCTAGTGATAGTGGATCATGTCATTTGGTAGCTAGTTGGTGTTCGTGTATCCTGGTGGCTAGTATTCTGCCTGTGTGTCCTATGTAGTCTTTGTTATAGTCCTTGCATGGTATTTTGTAAATGATAGTTGTTTTACTGGTTGTTGGTATTGAGTCCTTTTAGATTCATCAGCTGCTGTTTAAGTGTCTTGGTAGGTTTGTGGCTATGATGATGCCAAAGGGTTGGAGTAGTCTGGTAATCATTTCAGAGATATCTTTTAATGTATGGTAATGTGGCTCGCGTTTCTGGGCATGTCGTTCTGCTTGTTTGGGTTTGTTGTTTCTGAATCGGTGGACTATATTAATTCAGGTACCCATTCTTCTTGAATATGCTGCATAGGTATTTTTATTCTGCTGCTCGTAGTTCCTGGGTGCTGCAGAGTGTTGTGGCATGTAATACAGGATTACAGTGCACAGACAGATGAATGGCATAAAGTGAAGTGTTCATTTGAATATCTGATATAGACAAAGTGGCCTGAATGGCCTCTTCCTGCACTGCAACAATTCTATGATTACACGACATCATGTAACTGTAGCAACCACTCTTCCAACCTCCCCTCCCCCACCATCACACCCTATACCATTCCCTCATCCCTGATCTCCAAAACTTCCATATTTAATATACAAAATAATGAAAGTCTGTATATGAAATAACTGCACAGAGGCTAGTATCCTGACACCAAGTTACCCCTTATTTATGTGTGCACAGTAATCTGACTATGGCCAACCAGTTCAGAATTATCCACCTGAAGTTAAGAGATTCTGAATCTCTTGTTTATTTATTTAGTTTTTATTTTACCCAGCACCCATGGTGTGTGTGTGTGCAGGTGTGAGACACAGTGAAAGACAACAGGTATATAAATCTTTATTCAGTGTCCACCACCCAGGAAGAAAGGAAACACCCGAGTGGCCAGTGACAAGCACTGCCCTTCACATCAAAGGGCAATGCTGTATGGTCAAACAGTGACGGGGGGGGGGGGGGGGGGTGCAGGGATTAAATCAAAATAGAGTTGGAGGGGGAAATAATGCACTCCACTCCCTGCGGTGCCCACCTCTCCCTGAACAGCTCAAGGGTATTGGAGACTGGGTGCTCCTTCTCCAGAGACACCCGGGCTCTAACGCAACCACGGAAGAGGGGCAGGCAGTCAGCCCTAATGACCCCCTCCATGGCCTGCTGCCTGGACCTGTTTATGGCCAGTTTGGCCAGGCCCAGGCGCAGATCTCTTGTTTGTTTTTTTTTCATTTTTTTTATTAACCCCCACACTACCGCTTAACTGCGGTAATGCTTAACGCTTCTCTTTTTTTTTCTTTCCCTATTTATTTTTTTTTCCTTTTTTTTATTTTTTTTTTAATTTTAACCCCCACACTACCACCTAAGTGCAGTAGTGCTTATTTTATCCCCAGCACCCATGGTGTGTGTGCAGGTGTGAGACATAGTGCACGAATCTTTATTCAATTTCCACCACCAGGAAGATAGGAAAACACCCGGGTGGCCAGTGACAAACACTGCCCTTCACATCAAAGGACAGTGCTGTGTGATCAAAACAGTGAAGGGGAGGGTAGGGACTAAATCAAAATAGAGTTGGAGGGAGAAATGATGCACTCCACTCCCTGCGGCGCCCACCTCTCCCTGAACAGCTCAAGGGTATTGGAGACTGGGTGCTCCTTCTCCAAGGACACCCGGGCTCTAACGTAACCGCGGAAGAGGGGCAGGCAGTCGGTCCTAACGACCCCCTCCACGGCCCGCTGCCTGGACCTGTTGATGGCCAGTTTGGCCAGGCCCAGGAGCAGACCCACGAGGAGGTCTTCAGACCTGCCCTCCCTCCTCTGTACCGGGTGCCCGAAGATCAGGAACGTGGGACTGAAGTGCAACCAAAAGCAGAGGAGGAGGTTTTTCAGAAAATCAAAAAGGGAGTGCAAACGCCCACACCCAATATACACGTGGTCCACAGACTCCACAACGCCACAGAACAAGCAGTTGGGCTGGGAGTCAGTGAACCACCGCAATCTGCGGTTGCAGGGGACCGCTGCATGCAGCACCCTCCATCCCAGATCCCCGAGAGAAAGGGGCAGGACTCCAGCGTAGAGAGCCCTCCACTGGGGATCCCCACCTGTGGTGAAACGGTTAAAAATTATGTCCCAATACATGTGTGAATCTAACCGGAATGGAGGTGTTGCTTAGTCCCGTGTGAATCTTATTACACACCTCCCCGTGTGAATCTTCTTATCTGTATGTAACCAGAATGGAATGTGTTTTTTAGCCTTGCTCTGCTGTTCACATGAATGTTTATATCTGGAAAAGAGTATATCAGCTGAAAAAGTCTCCAGTTCGGTGAGTCTGCTCCGGGGTTACGTTTAACCGCCGAGCGTGGGTTGTTGGCAACCGCTCTACGAGAACTGACGGCTCCCAGTTCCGGTAACATGTAGAGTGAGTATAAGCCAGACCCGGGAGTCTGCTCCGGGGTTACGTTTAACCGCCGAGCGTGGGTTGTTGGCAACCGCTCTACGAGAACTGACGGCTCCCAGTTCCGGTAACATGTAGAGTGAGTATAAGCCAGACCCGTTGTAAGTATGAGACCTGGTTGTGGCGACGCTGCGGGGAATAAAATGCTCATATTCTAGCAGACTCGCCTCTTGGTCGTTTGTTCTGTGTCAGACTACTCTCCTACGAACCTGACCTTGAGAATTTTTTAAAACACCACCACACGGTGGCAAATGGGCACGCCAAGGCGTGTCCGGACGGTGGATGAGGAAGAAGAGGTGGACGGTGTGCAGCAGCAGTCTATACAGGGCCCACCTTTTTACCCCCTGAAAGGGAACAAAATTAAAATTCCGGAGGCGGCTCAGATTGTGGGGCACAGGCTCCCATGGGAAGTATGGGACCTTGGGGCCATGTGAAATTCCGTCCGGGCTAGGGTGAGCGTGGATGGGATCCCACCGCACACCTGAGCGTCCTCCAACTGGTGCACTACGTCGGGTCTGAGCACCGCTGTTTTAAGGCGTCAGATGGTGGTGGCCACGTACCGGACGTCTACTGCTACCCTGCTCGTTATGTCCTGTGGCAGCGTCCAGCCCAGGCCCTCGGCACCCAGGCATGTCCCTGACTCTGGTCACCCTCACCACCACGGCCCTCCCCTCCGACAGCCACTCGAACCCGCGAGTACGGAGGTGCGGATTCCTGAGCAATGGCTCCCTGACGACAGCCGCTACTCCTGCCGGAGGGTAGGCACGGTGCGATTCGAACATGTTCCAAACAGTGATCAGGTCCTGGTAAAAAACAGGCAGCGTCTTGAGGGCGACCTCCAAACCGTCACAGTTGATGAACAGGAGCTGTGTGTCGTAGTTGAGGCTACGCACATGGCGGTAAAAATACGTCGCCAGGTCACACCACCTAGGAGGAGGCTCGACGTAAAGGTATCGCTGCAAGGTCTGAAGGCGGAACGTCGCGACCTGGGTGCGGACGCACACCAACGACTGACTGCCCTCCTCAATAGGGAGACTTAGAATCTGTGCAGAAACCCAGTGCATCTTTTTGTCCCAGAAGAAGTCAACCAACGTTCTCTGGATGTCAGCGACAAAGCCAGGAGGAGGGACCAAAGTGACCAGTTGGTACCACAGCATGGCGGCCACCAACTGGTTTATGATCAGCACTCTTCTCCTGTAAGGTAGCACTCAGAGCAGTCCTGTCCAGCGGCCTAGGTGAGCCGAGACTTTGGCCTCCAGCTCCTGCCAGTTGGCCAGCCAGGATTCCTCAGCCGGGCTGAGGTAGACCCTCAGGTAGAGGAGATGGGTGGTACTCCAGCTGAACCCCCGTAACTCCTCCAGCAGAGAGTCCACCCGCCACGGACCAACCAGTAGTCGGGAACATTTGGCCCAGTTGATCCTGGTGGAAGACGCTGCCGAGTACACAGCCTGGCACTTGCGCATCCTCCCCAGGTCAGCCGGGTCGGTGAACGTGAGGAGCACGTCGTCAGCGTAGGCCAAGAGGACCACCCCTGAGCACGCGCCGCGTAGAACCAACCCCGACAACCTCCTCCGCAAGAGGCGCAGAAAAGACTCGACGCACAGGGAATACAGCTGGCCGGACAGGGGGAAGCCTTGACGCACTCCTCTCCCGAAGCGAAGAGCGCTGTCAGGGACTTGTTAACTTTAACCAGACACTCTGCGGCGGCGTACAAAAGTCGGATCCGGGCAACTCGTGATCGACCCTGTTGAACGCCTTCTCCTGGTCGAGAGACAGGAAGGCGCTCGGCAGACCAGCCCGTCGACAGAAATGAATCGGGTCCCGGACCAGATGGACATTGTCGTGTATCCTCCGGCCCGGGACCGTGTAGGACTGGTCCAGGTGAATCATGTGGGCCAGCACAGAAGCCAGGCGAGAAGACAACACCCTGGCGAAGATTTTGTAGTCCGTGCTGAGGAGGGAGACCGGACGCCAGTTCTTTAAAGAACGAAGGTCTCCTTTCTTTGGCAGCAGGACGATGACCGCCCTGCGCCAAGAAAGCGGCAGCTCTCCGGCATTTAGACACTCCCCTAGGACCAGTGTGTAGTCGCTTCCCAGGACGTCCCAGCACGCCCTGAAGAACTCCACAGTCAGCCCGTCCAGCCCCGGGGTTTTGCCCGTGAGCCGGTCGAGGGCGCCGGTCAGCTCCTTTTAAGGTGACGGGAGCGTCGAGCCTTCCAGCGTCCTCCGGGCTGAGCTGCGGCAGGTCCTCCCACAGAACTCTGCGAGCATCCTCGCTGGATGGATCTGGAGAGAACAGAGCCGTGTAATAGTTTCAAACGTGGGCCCTGATGCCCTCCGGATCCGAGACGAGGGACCCGTCATCGGCCAGCAGCACAAGGAGCTGCTGACGGGTGCCACGCCTTTGTTCCAGCGAGTAGAAGGGGGAGCCACGGTCCAGGTCCTGGAGGAGCTGGATCCGCGACCTCACGTACGCGCCCCAAGCCCTGACGAGCTGCAGGTCCCGGAGCGCGGCCTTCTTCTCTTCGTACGCCCCGCGCATGGCCGGGTCCACGTCGGGCTGACCGAGGCGTGACTCCAGGTCGAGCAACTCCCCGATCCTGGATTTCCGCCTCTTTGTCGACCCCCCTCCCGTACCCCTGACAGAAGATGCGGACGTGAGCCTTGCCCACGTCACACCATAGCCTCAGGGAGGGGAAGCTTCCCCGCTTCCTTCTCCAGCCGGCCCAGAAACGATAAAACGAGTCCCGGAACCGTTCGTCCTCCAGCAGCAGGTTGTTAAAGTGCTAGTACGCGGAGCCGAGCCTTGGACTTGAACGGAAGGAGTTCCGCCCACACCAGGTGATGGTCCGTGCACAACACCTGCCGCGTGGAGGCCCTCAGAAAACAGGAGGCATACACCCGCGAAACGTACAGGCGGTCGATTCTGGAAGCTCCGACCCCAGGCCTCACGAAGGTGAAGGCGATGGAGTCGGGATGGAGATTCCACCAGACGTCCACCAGGTCAAAGGACTTGACCAAGTCCCCCAACCTCCTCCCCGACGCCCAACCCATGCGGGCACCGCCGTGGTCCCTGCCCTCGAGGACGCAGTTAAAATCTCCCCCGAGGGCGATGCACTGGTTCTCGTCAAAGACGCTCGCTTGCCTCTGCCCGGCCAGGGGAACGTAGACGTGCACCAAGTGAAGCACCTCGCCCCCCCAGCCAAACAGTCAGGTGAAGCAAACGGCCTGGCACGGGCTCCCTGACCCCCAAGATCTCCGGCTGAAAATGCGGGGCCAACAAGATAGCCACCCCGCCAGATCGGCGGGTGAGGTGACTCATGTAGACCCCCACCCTTGCCACTCCAGGAGCCAGGTGGCTTCGTTGCTCGGGTTAGTATGGGTTTCTTGCAGGAAGCACACCGCATACCTCCCGTCCCGGAGGACCGAGGGGGTCTGGAATCTGCGCTGTGACTCCCTGCTGCCGTTGATGTTGAGGCTGGCTATAGTTGTCTCCATGTCGGAAGCATTGTGCAACCACCACCAGTACAGTTAAAAACAGATATATACGTTTACTGGGAGGACGGGGGAGGGGCACAGAAGCCCCTCGCCCTCACAAGGAGTGCCCCCAGGAAGTTCCTGACTTGCTTTCGCTCATTCACGTCGAGCCCAGGCGCCTGGCGAGCAGCGTGGGCTGACCAGTAAGCTCTCTCGCATGAGCTCCAGCGGTCGAGCGCCAGTTGGGCTCTATCCCAGCGACTCCAAGTTTCGTTGACAAACTGAGTTCCTCGAGGGGGTTGAGGGGGAGATCGGTGGGGGGCACCTGGGACTCAAATGTCGCTGCAGTCGTCCCCGGTGTCCGCCACCGATCCTGAACCCTCCTCCGGGAGGTCGCCCTCAGTCACCGACCCCTCCTCCACCGAGAGGATGGGGGCTGGTCCGGCGCCGCCAACTGGCCTCAAACCCCCGGCGACCCCACCCCCAGGCTCACCGGCGGTACCTTCCTCGGCGCACCCCTTCCTGGAACGCCCCGAGTTCGGTCGTCAGGCGGCAGAGGCTCAGGGCCTCGCTCTTCTCCCGACTCCGGGACACCTGGCTCCTCAGGGAAAAGGTCATCCCCCCAGGAAAAGGTCATCCCCCAGGGCCAAGGCCCCCAGAAAAACAGTCTGGGAGGGAGGAGCGAGGATAACACCTTCCTCCCCTCCACCGCTCGACAACCCAGCAGAGGGTCCTCCGTTGTCACCCGCACCACGGCCCATGTGGTTATTAAAGTCCTCCCCAGGGGCCAGAGGAGTTGAGGCAGCAGGAGGCCCTGCTGCAGCCCCTGGAGGTTTAGGTAGTGCGGGACGGTCAAGAGGCACCGTAGGCTCTTCTCCTGGAGAGGGGCAGCGCCACCGGCGCGCTGCTGGAGTGTCTCTCCCCCTCCAAGGGCCGACACGTCCCAGAGAGACAGGGGAGAATTTATGGGCCTTCCCCTCCCCGCCCGCCTTGGTGGTCATGGGGCCCGAGGTCCCCCCCCCCAGCCTTTACCGGAATACGATTGGCTGGGGGAAGACAAGGGGTGTGGCCAGGGTGGGGTGGGTCAGCTGTGTCAGTTCCTGCCCTGCCCCGCCCCTGGTTTATCAGGTGATGGTAGGCGGGGCGGGGCAGGGGCCCAGTTCTCCCTCCGGGGTCCAGAGACACGGTCGCTGTAGGAGGTGGGGCAGCAGTGGTTCCCCCCAGGTTAGTGCCAGGGTGTGGCTGGGCTGGGTGGGGTGGGGCGGGGCTCGGGCTAAGGGGCCCCCCGGGGCCAGGTGTTGCAGCGCCAGGGGCAGGCGATGAAGCCTCAGGGGTTTCTCTATCGGGTTGGGGGTGGATGTGGGGTTAGTGGGGCAAGTATCAGGTACGGGTTTGGGGGTCAGGGTTCCCGCGCCGAGGCGTCGCTGGCATGGCCGCAGGGGCATTGTCGTGCCGGAGTGGGGCAGGTCGTGGGCTACGTGTTGGGGAAGGGGATAGGGTGGTCTCCCCATGGGCGGGCCTGACGCGTCACGTCTTCCTGGGCGCCTTCTGGCCGGCCGGGCGCTCACCCCCTCCCTGCCAGAGGCTGAAGCATTGGAAGCCTCTGGCTTAGCCCCCCGGTGCCGGGGCTTGTGGTATTGACCTCGGGTGCGGCGGTGCCACCCTCAGCCGTTGGTGTTGGTGTTGGCTGGCCAGCCTTCTGGGTCGGGCAGTTTTTTCTTATGTGCCCCACCTCGCGGCATAGGTGGCACCGAACGCCGTCTGCCATCCAGAAGGCGCGGTAGGCTGCGCCCTCGTGGAGGGTGAAAGAGCCCTCGGTGACCTCCTCCCGGGCCAGGCAAATGAACACCTGGCGTTGGAAGGAGTATATGTGTCGGAGGGTGGGGTCCTTAAGATCGAGCAGGAGCGGTTGGACACCCGACCACATCTTCCCCCAGGGTGGTGAGAAGGAGCTCGCTGGCAATGAAGGCGGGACGTTGGAGATCACAACCCTCTGGGCCGTAACCTCCAGAGGGTCGACGGGCAAATGTGTCCCGCCCACAGTGAGCCCCCTCTCCACGGCCAGGTGGACCGCCTGCTCGGTCTTTTGGAAAAAGATGGCCTTCCCGTATATCTGGGCTGCAGCGACGATGGTCAGTCGGCAACCACACTAGCCATGGCCTTGCTGCAGGCCTCGATGTTCATATTGGGGTGGGGATAGGCCTTGACCCCCAGGCGTTTAGTTAGGTGCCTGAAGGGGGTTGCGGTTGCAGCCGGGGTTGCGACAGCCGAGCCTAAGGCAGCGGCTAGCCCGGCGTAGGCGCGGCTGGGCCCTGCGACCTTTGGGCTCGCCATACTCTGTTGCTGGATATTGGTAGGCCCCAGGCGGCAGCCGTGGACGTGGGCCTCTGGCAGCAGCAGCGGCGGAGGTTCTGAGGAGGTGCCCAAGGCAAGTCACCCAAGGCGAGTCCCAGGCAGCAACGGTGGAGACCGGCCTCGGGCAACAGCAGTGGTGGAGGCAGGCCTCTGGCGAGTCCCAGGTAGGCCCTCGGTCGCAGCGGTGGGGACAGACCTGTTGGGGAGGGTCCCCAAGGCAAGTCCCAGGCAGCAGCAGTGGTGGAGGTTGTGGGGAGGGGCCCAAGGCAAATCCCAGGCACCGGTGGAGGACGCCGGCCTCGGGCAACAACGGCAGTGGAGGCAGGCTTGTTGGGGAGGGTCCCCAAGGCGAGTCCCAGGCAGCAGCAGGGGAGGTGGGCCTCTAATAACAGCGGCAGTGGTGGAGGCCCTGGGAGGGGCCCCAAAGCAAGTCCCAAGCAGCAGCAGTGAGGCAGGCCCCAAGCAGCAACAGCTGAGGCAGGTTCGAGCGGGGTCCCAGAGACCAGCAGTGGGAGTGGGCCCCAGGTCAGCAGCAACACTCCCTTGACCTGGGTGAGGCCCAGGCTGCAGCTCCAAAAGTAGGCCCCAGACTCAAAAGCTCTCACCTCCTCCTGCTTCTGCCTCCTCCTCTTCTTTCTTCTTCCTTCCTTCAGCTCTCTCGATGTCCAGGGACAGTCCCCTTCAAGGAGGAGAGTCCTTGCACATGTACACATACACTCACACTAATCCAACTCTCGAAAGGAAAATATCCGAGTGGCCAGTGAGAAGCACTGCCCTTCACATCAAAGGAAAATGCTGTGTGATCAAAACAGTGAAGGGGAGGGTAGGGACTAAATCAAAATAGAGTTGAAGGGGGAAATAATGCACTCCACTCCCTGCGGCGCCCACCTCTCCCTGAACAACTCCAGTGTGTTGGTGGACACCACGTGCTCCTTCTCCAAGGACACCCGGGCTCTAACGTAACCGCAGAAGAGGGGCAGGCAGTTGGCCCTAACGACCCCCTCCACGGCCTGCTGCCTGGACCTGTTAATGGCCAGTTAGGCCAGGCCCAGGAGCAGAACCACGAGGAGATCTTCAGACCTGCCCTCCCTCCTCCGTACCGGGTGCCCGAAGATCAGGAGCGTGGGACTGAAGTGCAACCAAAACCAGAGGAGGAGATTTTTCAGAAAATCAAAAAGGAAGTGCAAACGCCCACACCCAATATACACATGGTCCACAGACTCCACAGCGCCACAGAACAAGCAGTTGGGCTGGGAGTCCGTGAACCACCGCAATCTGCGGTTGTAGGGGACCGCTGCGTGCAGCACCCTCCACCCCAGATCCCCGAGAGAAAGGGGGAGGACTCCCGCGTAGAGAGCCCTCCACTGGGGAAATCCACCGCCCGGTGGCAAATGGGCATGCCAAGGCGTGTCCGGATGGTGGATGAGGGAGAAGAGGTGGACGGTGTGCAGCAGCAGTCTATATAGGGCCCGCCTTTTTACCCCCGAAAGGGAACAAAATTAAAATTCCGGAGGCGGCTTAGGTTGTGGGGCACAGGCTCCCGCGGGAAGTACGGGACCTTGGGGCTAATGTGAAAATCCGTCTGGGCTGGGTGAGCGTGGACGGGACCCCACCGCACACCTGAGCGTCCTCCAACTGGTGCACTACGTCGGGTCCGAGCACTGCCGTTTTAAGGCGTCGGATGGCGGTGGCCACGTACCGGACGTCTACCGCTGCCCTGCTCGCCATGTCCTGCGGCAGCGTCCAGCCCAGGCCCCAGGCACCCAGCATGTCCCCGACCCTGGTCACCCTCACCGCCACGGCCCTCCCCTCCAACAGACACTCGAACCCGCGAGTACAGAGGTGCGGATTCCTGACCAACGGCTCCCTGACGACAGCCGCTACTCCTGCCGGAGGGTAGGCGTGACGCGATTCGACCATGTTCCAGACAGTGATCAGGTCCTGGTAAAAGACAGGCAGCGTCTTGAGGGCGACCTCCAAACCGTCACGGTCGACGAACAGGAGCTGCATGTCGTAGTTGAGGTTATGCACCTGGCGGAAAAAATACGTCGCCAGGGCGCACAACCTAGGAGGAGGCTCGACGTAAATGTATCGCTGCAAGGTCTGAAGGCGGAACGTCGCGACCTGGGTGCGGACGCACACTAGCGACTGACTGCCCTCCTCAATAGGGAGACTCAGAATCTGTGCAGAAACCCAGTGCATCTTTTTGTCCCAGAAGAAGTCGACCAACGTTCTCTGGATATCAGCGCCAAAGCCAGGAGGAGGGACCAAAGTGACCAGCCGGTACCACAGCATGGCGGCCACCAGCTGGTTTATGACCAGCACTCGACTCCTGTAAGATAGCACTCGGAGCAGTTCTGTCCAGCGGCCTAGGCGAGCCGAGACTTTGGCCTCCAGCTCCTGCCAGTTGGCTGGCCAGGATTCCTCAGCCCGGCTGAAGTAGACCCCCAGGTAGAGGAGATGGGTGGTACTCCAGCTGAACCCCGTAACTCCTCCGGCAGAGAGTCCACCTACCATGGACCGACCAGTAGTCGGGAACATTTGGCCCAGTTGATCCTGGCGGAAGACGCTGCCGAGTACACGGCCTGGCACTCGCGCATCCTCCCCAGGTCAGCCGGGTCGGTGAACGTGAGGAGCACGTCGTCGGCGTAGGCCGAGACGACCAACCCTGTGCCCGTGCTGCGCAGAACCAGCCCCAACAACCACCTCCGCAAGAGGCGCAGGAAAGGCTCCACGCACAGGGAATACAGCTGGCCGGACAGGGGGAAGCCTTGACGTACTCCTCTCCCGAAGCGAAGGGGCGCCATCAGGGCCCTGTTAACTTTAACCAGACACTCTGCGGCGGCGTACAAAAGTCGGATCCGTGCGACGAACTGCGTCCCGAACCCAAATGCCTGCAGAGTACCGAGCAGGTACTCATGATCGACCCTGTTGAACGCCTTCTCCTGGTCGAGAGACAGGAAGGCGCTCGGCAGATCAGCCCGTCGACAGAAATGAATCGGGTCCCAGACCAGATGGACGTTGTCGTGTATCCTCCGGCCCGGGACCGTGTAGGACTGGTCCAAGTGAATCATGTGGGCCAGCACGGAAGCCAGGTGAGAAGACAACACCCTGGCGCTGATTTTGTAGTCCGTGCTGAGGAGGGAGACCGGACGCCAGTTCTTTAAAGAACGAAGGTCCCCCTTCTTTGGCAGCAGGACGATGACCGCCCTGCGCCAAGAAAGGGGCAGCTGTCCGGCATTTAGACACTCCCCCAGGACCTGTGCGTAGTCGCTCCCCAGGACGTCCCAGAACGCCCTGAAGAACTCCACAGTCAGCCTGTCCAGCCCCGGAGACTTACCCCTCTAAAGTGACAGGAGCGAGCCTTCCGGCGTCCTCCGGGCTGAGCTGCAGCAGGTCCTCCCACAGAATTCTGCGAGCATCCTCGCTGGATGGATCCGGAGAGAACAGAGCCATGTAATAGTTTCGGACACGGGCCCTGATGCCCTCCGGATCCGAGACGAGGGACCCGTCGTCGGCCAGCAGCACAAGGAGCTGCTGACGGGTGCCACGCCTTTTTTCCAGCGAGTAGAAGGGGGAGCCACGGTCCAGGTCCTGGAGGAGCTGTATCCGCGACCTCACGTATGCGCCCCAAGCCCCGACGAGCTGCAGGTCCCGGAGCGCAGCCTTCTTCTCTTCGTACACCCCGCGTCGGGCTGACAGAGGCGTGACTCCAGGCTGAGCATCTCCCTCTTCAAATCCTCGATCCTGGATTTCTGCCTCTTCATCGACCCCCCTCGCGTACTCCTGACAGAAGACGCGGACGTGAGCCTTGCCCACGTCCCACCATAGCCTCAGGGAGGGGAAGCTTCCCCGCTTCCTTCTCCAGCCGGCCCAGAAACAACTAAACGAGTCCCGGAACCACTCGTCCTCCAGCAGCAGGTTGTTAAAGTGCCAGTACGCAGAGCCGAGCCTTGGACTTGAACGGAAGGAGTTCCGCCCACGCCAGATGATGGTCAGTGCACGACACCTGCCGCGTGGAGGCCTTCGGAAAACAGGAGGCGTACGCCCGCGAAACGTACACACGCTCCGACCCCAGGTCTCACGAAGGTGAAGGCGATGGAGTCGGGATGGAGATTCCGCCAGACGTCCACCAGGTCGAAGGACTTGACCAAGTCCCCCAACCTCCTCCCCGACGCCCAACCCATGCAGGCACCGCCGTGGTCCTTGCCCTCGAGGACACAGTTAACATCTCCCGAGGACGAGGCACTGGTTCTCGTCGATGGAAGCAAGATGAGTGGACACTTCTTCAAAGAAGCTCGCTTGCCTCGGCCCGGACAGGGGAGCGTCGACGTTCACCAAGTGAAGCACCGCGCCCCCCCAGCCGAACCGTCAGGTGAAGCAAACGGCCTGGCACGGACTCCCTGACCCCCAAGATCTCTGGCTGAAAATGCGGGGCCAACAGGATAGCCACCCCGCCAGATCTGCGGGTGAGGTGATTCATAGACCCCCCCCTCGCCACTCCAGGAGCCAGGTGGCTTTGTCTCCTGGGGTAGTGTGGGTTTCTTTCAGGAAGCACACCGCATACCTCCCGTCCCGAAGGACCGAGGGGGTCTGGAATCTGCATTGTGACTCCCTGCTGCCGTTGATGTTGAGGCTGGCTATAGTCTCCATGTCGGAAGCGTTGTGCAACCACCACCAGTGCAGTTAAAAACCTATATACATATTTACAGTGAGGACGGGGGAGGGGCACAGAAGTCCCTCGCCCTCACCAGGAGCGCCCCCAGGAAGTTCCTGACTCGCTTTCGCTCATTGACATCGAGCCCAGGCGCCTGGTGAGCAGCGTGGGCCGACCAGTAAACTCTTTCGAAGGAGCTCCAGCAGTCAATCGCAAGTTGGGCTCTATCCCGGCGACTCAGAGTTTCCTCGACAAATTCCCAGAGTTCCTCGAGGGGGATTAGGGGGAGATCGGTGGGGGGCACCTGGGACTCGAAAATGTCACTGCAGACAGAGTCCACGTTGTCCCCGGTGTCCGCCACCGATCCCGTACCCTCCCCCGGGAGGTCGCCCTCGGTCACCGACCCCTCCCCCACCGAGAAGATGGGGGCTGGTCCGGCGCCGCCAACTGGCCTCAAACCCCCGGCGACCCCACCCCCAGGGTCACCGTCGGTACCTTCCTCAGCGCACCCCTTCCCGGAACACCCCAAGTTCGGTTGTCGGGCAGCTGAGGCTCGGGGCCCCGATCCTCTCCTGATACCAGGACACCCGGCTCCTCGAGGAAAAGGTCCTCCCCCAGGAAAAGGTCATCCCCCAGGGCCAAGCCTCCCGAAAAAAGAGTCTGGGAGGGAGGAGCGAGGATAACCTTTTCCTCCCATCCACCGCTCGACGACCCAGCAGAGGGTCCTCCGTCGTCGCCCACACCGTGGCCCATGTGGTTGTTAAAGACCACCCCAGGGGCCGGAGGAGTTGAGGCAGCAGGAGGCCCTGTTGTAGCCCCTGGGGGTTTTGGTAGGTCGGGCCGCGGTGCGGGACAGTCAAGAGGCGCCGTTGGCTCGTCCCCTGGAGAGGGGCAGTGCCGCCGGTGCGCTGCTGGAGTGTCTCTCTCCTCCAAGGGCTGGTGCCTCTTCCCCAGGCGGATAGGGGGGAATTTATTGGCCTTCCCCTCCCCGCCCGCCTTGGTGGTCATGGGGCCCGAGGTCCCTGCCCTTAGCCTTTCCCGGAATACGATTGGCTGAGGGAAGACACGGGGCATGGCCAGGGTGTGGAGGGTCAGCCGTGCCACTTCCTGCCCCGCTCCTGGTTTATCAGGTGAGGGCCAGCCGGCGGCCCGGTTCCCCCTCTGGGGCCCGGAGACACGGTCGCTGCAGGAGGTGGGGCAGCGGTGGTTCCCCCCAGGTTAGTGCCAGGGTGTGGCTGGCTGGGTGGGGCGGGGCTCAGGCTCGGGCTCAGGGGACCCCGGGCCAGGTGTTGCAGCGCCAGGGGCAGGTGATGAAGCCCCAGGGGTTTCTCTATCGGGTTGGGGGTGGATGTGGGGTTAGTGGGGCAAGTATCAGGTACGGGATTGGGGGTCAGGGTTCCCGCGCCGGGGCGTCGCGGGCACAGCATTGTCGTGCCAGAGCGGGGCAGGTCGTGGGCTACGTGTTGGGGAAGGGGATCGGGTGGTCTCCCCATGGGCGGGCCTGATGCGTCGCATCGCGTCTTCCTGGGCGCCTTCTGGCCGGCCGGGCGCTCACCCCCTCCCTGCCAGAGGCTGAAGCATTGGAAGCCTCCGGCTTAGACCCCCGGTGCCGGGGCTTGTGGTGTTGACCTCGGGTGCGGCGGTGGCACCCTCAGCCGTTGGTGTTGGCTGGCCAGCCTTCTGGGTCGGGCAGTTTTTTCTTATGTGCCCCACCTCGCGGCACAGGTGGCACCACACGCCGTCTGCCGTCCAGAAGGCGCGGTAGCACGCGCCCTCGTGAAGGGTGAAAGAGCCCTCGGTGACCTCCTCCCAGGCCAGGCAAATGAACACCTGGCGTTGGAAGGAGTATATGTGTCGGAGGGTGGGGTCCTTAAGACCGAGCAGGAGCGGTTGGACACCCGACCACATCTTCCCCCAGGGTGGTGAGAAGGAGCTCGCTGGCAATGAAGGCGGGACGTTGGAGATCACAACCCTCTGGGCCGTAACCTCCAGAGGGTCGACGGGCAAATGTGTCCCGCCCACAGTGAGCCCCCTCTCCACGGCCAGGTGGACTGCCTGCTCGGTCTTTAGGAAAAAGACGGCCTTCCCATACATCTGGGCCGCAGCGACGATGGCCGGTGGGCCGACCACACTAGCCATGGCCTTGCTGCAGGCCTCGATGTTCATATTGGGGTGGGGATAGGCCTTGACCCCCAGGCGTTTAGTTAGGTGCCTGAAGGGGGTTGTGGTTGCAGCCGGGATTGGGACAGCTGAGCCTAAGGTAGCGGCTACCCCGGCGTAGGTGCGGCTGGGCCCTGCGACCTTTGGGCTCGCCATACTCTGCTGCTGGATATTGGTAGGCCCCAGGCGGCAGCGGTGGACGTGGGCCTCTGGCAGCAGCAGCGGCGGAGGTCCTGAGGAGGTGCCCAAGGCGAGTCCCAGGCAGCAACGGTGGAGACCGGCCTCAGGCAACAGCAGTGGTAGAGGCAGGCCTCGGGCGAGTCCCAGGTAGGCCCTCGGTCGCAGCGGTGTGGGCAGACCTGTTGGGGAGGGTCCCCAAGGCAAATCCCAGGCAGCCCAAAAATTGAGTGCCAGGCAGCAGCAGTGGTGGAGGTTGTGGGGACTGGCCCAAGGTGAGTCCCAGGCAACGGTGGAGGACGCAAGCCTCAGGCAACAACCGCTGTGGAGGCAGGCCTCTGGCAGGTCCTAGGCAGGCCCTTGGTCACAGCGGTGGGGGCAGACTTGTTGGGGAGGGTCCCCAAGGCAAGTCCCAGGCAGCAGCAGTGGAGGTGGGCCTCTACTAACAGCGGCAGTAGTGGAGGTCCTGGGAGGGGCCTCAAGGCAAGTCCCAGGCAGCAGCAGTGAGGCAGGCCCCAAACAGCAACAGCTGAGGCAGGTCTGGGCAGGGTCCCAGAGACCAGCAGTGGGAGTGGGCCCCAGGTCAGCAGCAACACTCCCTTGACCTGGGTGAGGCCCAGGCTGCAGCTCCAAAAGTAGGCCCCAGACTCAAAAGCTCTCACCTCCTGCTTCTGCTTCCTCCTCTTCTTTCTTCTTCCTTCCTTCAGCTCTCTTGATGTGGGGCAGCTGGTCCAGGGACAGTCCCCTTCAAGGAGGAGAGTCCTTGCACATGCACACACACACTCACACTAATCCAACTCTCGAAGGAAAATATCCAAGTGGCCAGTGAGAAGCACTGCCCTTCACATCAAAGGAAAATGCTGTGTGATCAAAACAGTGAAGGGGAGGGTAGGGACTAAATCAAAATAGAGTTGGAGGGAGAAATAATGCACTCCACTCCCTGCGGCGCCCACCTCTCCCTGAAGAACTCCAGTGTGTTCGTGGACCCGGCGTGCTCCTTCTCCAAGGACACCCGGGCCCTAACGTAACCGTGGAAGAGGGGCAGGCAGTCGGCCCTAACGATCCCCTCCACGGCCCGCTGCCTGGACCTGTTGGTGGCCAGTTTGGCCAGGCCCAGGCGCAGATCTCTTGTTTATTTCTTTTTTTTAATAGAGTTGGAGGGGGGAACACACCTGTTTATTTTTTTTTATTAAGAACACCCGGGCCCTAACGTTAACTACCTGTTTATCTTTATTTAACCCCCACACTACCACCTAAGTGCGGTAGTGCTTATTTTTCCCCCAGCACCCATGGTGTGTGTGTGCAGGTGTGAGACACAGTGAAAGACACAAAGTGCACGAATCTTTATTCAATTTCCACCACCAGGAAGATAGGAAAACACCCGAGTGGCCAGTGACAAACACTGCCCTTCACATCAAAGGACAATGCTGTGTGATCAAAACAGTGAAGGGGAGGGTTGGGACTAAATCAAAATAGAGTTGGAGGGAGAAATGATGCACTCCACTCCACTCCCTGCGGCGCCCACCTCTCCCTGAACAACTCCAGGGTGTTGGTGGAGACCGCGTGCTCCTTCTCCAAGGACACCCGGGCCCTAACGTAACCGCGGAAGAGGGGCAGGCAGTCGGCCCTAACGACCCCCTCCACGGCCCGCTGCCTGGACCTGTTGATGGCCAGTTTGGCCAGGCCCAGGCGCAGATCTCTTGTTTATATCTATTGCCCAGGTCAACAACCACAAGCAAGGATTTCAGTCAAAATGATCTAACTGCTTCCAATGACTACCCAACCCCTGGGTTGTAGACCTGGTCTTTCTCTTGTGGCTTTTTCTGCAATGTTTTCATCCCAGGTCCGGTTCCTCTGACTCAGACACTGACACAGACAGCAATTACCAGACCGTAGCCCATCTCGTGTCTGGAGCGTCTCGAGAATTTCCTCTTCCTTCTGGTGGTAACTGTTTCAATGCCACATCCATCTCAGACTCTGAGGTTTCCTTGACACTCGATGGATGAAGAGAACCCACGGTTTCAGACTGGCCTTCTGGCTGTTCTGAGGGTGCCATGTATGTTTTGCTTCTGCCCCATTTGCAAGCTGGCAGCTTTCAGGTGATTCACATGTTTGTTCAGGCCTGCCTCACCTTCTTGAACTTTGTTTGTTACTGGATGTGACTTCACGTCGACCTCATCTCATATCCAAGAAGTAAAGTATCTCACTCACTTGGAGTTGTTGCTGTTTCACCCCATCCATCCAGGTCTGAAAACCTGGTGTAGAGTTGTCTTCCAGTCAGCAATTCTGTTGGAGCGGTCCCTGCAGTTGCATGAGGGATGGTCCTATAATCGAATAAAAATGGGATAGTTTGGTATCAAGTGAAGCTGTAGGTTTTTTTTTTAAGCCTAATGCTTGAACCACACTTTCCGCAAGACCGTCGTACAACTTCATAGTTTCCATTGTTCAATCGTGCCAAATGCTATTCGGCTTTAGTAAATACTCAAATTCCCTGCTGGTAAATGACATCCCATTGTCTGTGACCAATGCTTCTGGGAGTAAGTATATCGCAAATGATGCTTGTATCTTTTCAATCATTATCTCCTAGTTTGTCAAATGAACTCTCTGCATGTCCATCCACAATGACCCGAAACATTGAGCGCATAAAGGACCAGCATAGTCAGCATGTAATCAACTCTAGGGTTTGCCCAGCCATTCGTGCAAATGTGGGTTCGAGGCAGCAGCGGAGATTTTGTCCTGTTGGCACTCTGGGCACTGCCCCGCCAACATAGCTACATCAGCATGTATCAGTAGCAACCAGACATAATATCTTGCCTACACCTTTATCTTGGAAACCCCTGGATGACCTTGGTGGTGTTCACCAGTATCTGACAGCAACCTTTATTCAGTTCAATCACACTTGCTTCCCATAGTAATATGCCGTCCTCTACAGTCATCTAGTCTCACTGGGTCCAGCAAGGTTTCAATCCTAGTTGTGATGGCCCTTCTGTATCCCCCATTGCCATTAGCTATTGTAGTTTTGCCAGGACAAAATTGAATAAGTCAAGCATCCCAAATAAAGACATGATGCCAGAAATGCTTACCCCAATTCAAACATGACTGTGGCAAGTGAATATTCTTCAGGCATGAATTGTTTTCTCCCATTGCCACTGAATTAACTGCACAGAGGCCAGTATCCTGTCACCAAGTCATCTTTTATTTACATGTGCCTAGCAAATTGGCTGTGGCCAGCCAGCTCGGAGTCAATTCCTGATGCATAGAGATTCGGAATCTTCTTTTTATTTTTTTTTGGGTCTTTTCCGGAGTGTGTGGACTGGCGTATGGGTTTGCGGATGTATGCTTATATGGAACTGTGTATGTGAATGTGTGAATAAGTGCAGGGATTGCTGAATTCATCATGCCTTAAGCCCAAGGCAAATCAATCCGTGTTATTAGATATATAATTCACATTTCACAATGCAAGGAAGCAAATTAAAAGAATCCGCGCTGATGAAGTGGGCTTTAGCAATATAAGTTGGATGCAGTGAGATGGGGTCAGGGTGCAATTTAAATTCTGCCAACTTCGCATTTCCAGCAGAACCTTCTATGGAATGTAGAATGATGCTGAAACAGAGGCCAGTATCCTGTCACCAAATCACCCTTTATTTACGTGAGCCCAGTGCACTGGCTGTGGCCAGCCAGCTCAGTCAATCCTTGATGTGAAGAGATTCTGGATCTCCTGTTTGTTTATTTTTCTTTTTTGTTTCTGAAGGAAATGGCAAATGAATTGAACAACATATTGTGAATGAAATAACTGCACAGAGGCCAGGTCTCATGATCAAGTCACCTTTTATTTACTAGTGCACAGTACACCAGCTGTGGCAAACCAGATCGGACTTGGTCCTCAACTGAGAAGATTCTGATCTGGTTATATTTTTGCTTTCTATTTTTCTTTGCGTCCCGTCACCAAGTCACCCTTTATTTACATGTGGCCAGCCAGCTTGAAATCATTCCCTGATGTAAACAGGAGATACAGAATCTCTTCATTTTTTTTTTTTTATATATATTTTTTTTATTTTATTAAACAAATTACAAAAACAGTTTACAACAAACAGTTACATTTACAGCTACATACAAGAGACAGCAATTTTACAAGGGAGAGGAGCAGCAAAGCCAGGCCCCAAACCCTACCATTCAAACAGTTTACAGGGACATGAGGACAAACCTCAAATCAGAATCTCTTCATGTCTGTCATCTAGAGCTCCCTGATTGGCCCAGGTTAGCAATCCCAATCAAGGGTCTCATAGTCAATAAGGTCCACCTGTTTCCAATCACTACAGTGTAGTCAGTACATTTTATTTTATCAGGAAGCCTACAGATATGCTTTTATTACAATATTGCAATTTTGTCCTTCCTCTTTTTTTTAAATATGAACTTTGTACATTAATATAGGTTAATGGTTAGTTAGATCTGTACTCTCCATTACTTTCTACTGCTGGGCACTCTACAAATATTGACCTCCTCTCAACCTTTTGTCATACATTTCAAACAGCACATCAGGTTCCAAAAGAAGGATGCTTTTCCTGTTGCAGAAAATACTTCAGTTTACAGCCCAACTAACAATATGTTGTAAATCAACAAATTCAAATCTCTATTCTCATGACATATACTGTATTAGTCACAAAAAGGCTGAAATCTGAAGACTGAGATTTATTGGCTTTTATTAAAGGAAAGGAAATTGAAATCAAAACTGATGTGGTTGTAATACTTTTAAACTTAAGAAATACTAATTACCTGATGAAGGAGCAGCGTTCTGAAAGCTTGTACTTCCAAATAAACCTGTTGGACTATAACCTGATGTTGTGATTTTCAACTAAATTCAGGGTTTTGATATACTAGTCATATATCAAGTTAAAAATCACACAACACCAGGTTATAGTCCAACAGGTTTAATTGGAAGCACACTAGCTTTCGGAGCGACGCTCCTTCATCAGGTGATTGTCTTTTTTTTATATTATATATTTCCTGACAGTTTGAGCATACATGTCAAGCCCAGGGCAGTGGCCCTCCGGTGGGGTCCATGTTGACACCTTCTTTGGTCGCTCCTCTACAGATCCCTGTGATGACTGTTCTAGTTCATCAGTGGGCTTAGTCTGCAAACATAGTATGGTAGGCATCTACTAGCTAGACTCAAAATTTTGCGACTCCTTTACATAAAGGTCCTACTCCATGTTAGGCTGTAGTGTTGTAAGATTCAGGAACACAACCCATGTCTGAATACATGAAAATCCCATTTGGTTCACTAATGTCCTTCAGAGAAGGAAGTCTGCTATCCTCACCTCGTTTGGTCAACAAGTGATTCCAGTCGATAGCAATGTAGGTGACTCTCAAGTTCTCTTTGAAATACAACTACAACTGGCTTGTTAGGCTATCAGTTGCTACAAAGTCCACAAAGGATAAAAGTGGACAGACCACCTAGCAACAACAAACCCAACAAACCAGGCCCTGTCAATCTTGCAAATCTTCTCACTAACATGTGAAGGCTAGTGCCAAAATAGGGAGAGCTGTCCTCAGACTAGTCAAGCAATAGCCTGACATAGTCATATGCGTGCAATCCCCAGATACCCCTCTCATCATCCAGGACAGACACAGCAGAGTGGTGACAAAGTGGCATGTATTTGGGAGGGGGTTACCCTGCGAGTTCTCAACATTGAGTCATGAATTCTCGTGGCATCAAGTTTAAAAATGGGCAAGGAAACCTCCTGCTGATAACCACATACTGTCCTCCCTCAGCTGATGAATCAGTGCTCCTCCATATTGAACGACACTTAAAGGAAGCACTGAGGGTGGCAAGGGTGAAAAATGTGTTCTGGAAACAACAAGTGGGAAAGATAGCAGCAGACTCATACTCCAATGCAATCCGCAATCTCATGAGCCAGCATGTTCCCCACTCAGACGTCAGGCAAGGGGATAAGTCCTGGCTCAATGGAGAGTGAAGGAGGGCATGCCAGCACCAGATTCACTGAAAAATAAGGTAACAACTTGGTAAAGCGACTTGCATGACCAAACTGCATAAGCAACAAGTAATAGACATGACTAGTAATCCTACAATCAATGAATCAGACCTAAGCTCTGCAGTCCTGAATGGTGGTGGACAAATAGACAACTCACTGGAGGAGGAGTCACCACAAATATCCCCATCCTCAATGATAGAAGAGCCTAACACCTCAATCTGCAAGGTAAGGCATTTACTACAATCTTCTGCCAGAAGTGTCAAGTAGATGATCCAGTGAAAAGAATGGAATGGAAGGAAGGGGATTGTGGGGAAGGTGCAAGCAGGGAGAGAAGAAAAATGTAGTTGGAGAGTGGGAAGTAGGTGTTGTAGTGAAGAACAAACTTGGGTTTGGAATTTTGTTGGTTATTACTCCTCCATAGGGATGCCCAATCCTGGAAAAGGACATTATTACTGAGTCAGAGAAAGAAATCCAATGAGGCATTGAGGTCTTCCAATAATTATGCTTCATAAAGAGGGAAGTTCCTGAAGTATGGCACTCATTTCCTTCGAATTGTGCTCATAAGGTGGAGAACAATAGAAAATTCTGGAGAGATTTAGCATGACTCGGAGCATCCATGGAGACCGAAACAGAGTTAACATTTTGCAGCTACTATGACTCCTTCGGAACCGAGAAGAGAGAGAAAATTAATGGGTTCTATGCTGTTGATAAAATAGCAAATGGAAGAGAAGAAAAAGTCTTGGTAGGTGCAATCTTAAACAGGAAGACTGAGTCCATGGTCTGAAGCTATTGAACTCTATGTTGAATCCAGAAAGCTGTAAATTACATAAGCAGAACATGAAAAGCTGTTCCTCTAACTTTTTTGTGCTTCACTGGAACATACCAGCAGGTGCAAAACAGAAGTGTAAGCATGAGAACTTGCTAAATTGAAATAACAAGGAACTAGAAGGTCTGGGTCTTGCTTGACTGTTGAGCAATGGTGCTGCATTTGGCTCCCTAGCATGGAGGAGACCACATTGTTAGCATTGAATATAAAAGGCTGGATCAAAATATATACAAATGCAGACTGGTAAGGGATGAGGAAAAAGGCCAAGTGTCTCCCCACTTGCATGGGAAGGTGCTGTGGGAATGGTCGGGTGAGCTGTTGGTCTAATAGAGGAGTGGACCAGGATATTGTGAAGGTTCCTGTCCCTTTTGGAATGTTGAAAGGGGAGAGGCAAGAGAGTCCTGTTTGTAAACAGCAGAAATGGCAGAGAATAATCCTTTTGAAAAAGGAGGCTGTTGGAGGAAAAAGTGAGCCCTGCTGTTAGGGAAGAAGTGAGGGCAGGCAATGAGTTGGATACTGTCCTGTGCACCACATTAAAAATGGTGGGGGCAGTGCGGAAAGAGAAATCCTTGACTGAGTAAAAAGGAAGACATGTCAGAATGCCCTTGTGGAACATAGCATTTATTTGAAAAGATACAACAAAGGCAAAATTGAGAGAATGGAATGCTTTCCTTACAGGAAGCAGGGTGTGACAAAGTGTGAGGGTGGCTGTGTAAGTCAGTGACGTTGTAATGAATAATAATAGACATTCTATTCTCTGACGGGGAATACAAGAGGAATGTTTGGTTCAAACAGTATTTCTGGATGTCAGATGAATAGTGATTTAGATCCTTTAATTTGTCTGGTGTACTCTGTTCAGATGGTAGAGATTGGGGATGATGGTTAAGTATAGATTTAGATGTGCAGTCTGAAGCTAAAATTCCTGTTAGCCAGAGGGGAGTAAAGTTTCTGGTCCAATTTAAATATTTCTGTTCTGTGGGGATTTGGGGTGAAGTGAAGTTTAAGAAGCAATCCAAGCATTTTGGCTCAGTATTGGAACTGGAGGGATGTTGTGAGTTTGTTGTTCACTCCAGGGACTGATTCTTGCTGATGTCTTGAAGGAAAGGAATCTCCTGTTCCAACCTGGTATAACGTGCATGTGATTCCAGATCCGCAATAAAGTGGTTGATTATATTACAACAAGACCACAAGCAAGGTCCCCCAGTTATTACAGTTCTTGATAGATACCCAAGTTTTTAAGCATCTGGCTGATGTGGAATGAACTGGCTGCCCTCTTTATTCCCACCCTCTCTTAGGTGATTATAAGTTTAAGTTAAAAAGGATCCTTCACTAGTGGAGACGTTCCTCTCAAACCAAATGAATTCATGTTTTAAAATAAACCAATTGTAACCAAGATTGCTTGAATTTACAAATTTGAGTTTAGTTATTATTAACCTCAAAGAAAAGAATTAATAATACAACACATATACATATATTAAGGATAATAAGTGAGTCCAAAAAATGATACAATGTTAAAAGATGTAGGATCAATCACTCTCTGAATTGTTTGTGGAGAGTAGCAAGTAGAATATTGATTAGTTGTTCAGTTAATTCAGCCAATTCGATTTTACTCCATGTGACATCAAGGAACATTTTGGGGGCACTAGGTAGTGCAAAGGCTATGGCAACATTCCGGCCTTAGTACTGAAGGCTTGTGCTCCAGAACTTGCTGCTCCCCAAGTCTAGCTCTTCCAGTACAATTACAACACTGGCAGCTACCCAACAATGTGGAAGATTACCCAAATATAAAGTTGGACAAATCCAACCTGGCCAATTACTGCCCCATCAGTCTACACTCAAAAATCAATAAAGAGATGGAAGTTGTCAACAACAGTGTTATCCAGAAACACCTGCTCACTGACACCCAGATTGGGATCTGCCAGGGTCACTCAGTTTCTGAACTCATTACAGTCTTGATTCAAACATGGAAAAAAAAGTTGAATTCTAGAGGTGAGGTGAGAGTACTGTGGCAAATAACTCAACTCACCTTTTGACTTGCCAAAGCTTATCCAACATCTTCAAGATATGTCAGGAGTGTGATAGAAAACTCCCCACTTGCCTGGATGGATGCAGCTCCAACAAGACTCACGACGCTTGACACCATCCAAGCCAAAGCAACCAACTTGATTAGCACCGCATCCACTTCTCCCCACCACTGATGCTTGGTAGCAGCACTGTGTAACATCTACAAGAAGCACTGTAGAAATTGGACCACAGATCTTTAGACAGTGCCTTCAAATCCATGAACACGTCCCTCTAGAAGGGACGAGGGCTATAGATACATGGGAACACCACCATCTGCAAGTTCTCTCCAAGCAATTTTCCATCCTGACTTGGAAATACAGAAGAACTTTGATTATCCGAATGACATGGGCAGGGAATATTTTGCTTTGAATATTCGAATATTTGAATAATTGAATGCTGGATAACACCGTTTAGCCAAACATCAGAACCTTGCAATCTTGTTTGGATAATCTGAAATTCGGATAATCGAGATTTCTCTGTATATCACCATTCCTTCACTCCAGAAATATACACTGCCAATCAACACTGTCTATTTTGGGTCAAAATCCTGGACTTCCCTTTCTAATAACATTGTGCGTCAACTTAAGCATGTAGACTGCAGCAGTTCAAGAAGGCAGCTCACCACCACCTTCTCAATGGCAGTAAATGCTGGCCAGCAAGTGATGATTTTTGGGTTTGTTGGCTTTTGCAGATTAGTTTGTTTCCTTTGGTGGTTAGCTGGCAGCTCTCGGAGTGAGAAAGCACTTATTATCTTGTTTCCTTCTGACTGGCTTCCTGGTTATTTGGCTTGTAACGCACAGAACAAGAGCATGCTGTTGTCTGTAATGCAGGGATGACTAGTGGGTGGTAAGTTTTGACATTTACAATGCACAGCTTGAATCTAAGCTAGTAAACCTTTAACTGCTGCACCTTCTCCCACCATCTACGCGCACTCGGACCCTTCTTTCTGTTATCTCATCCTCCGACATTCTATAGATATGATATTCAATTGGTCCCACACAGGATTTTATCGGACAATACTGAATTTACATCTGCAGTCTATCTTTTTGTCCTGTGTCAGTCCTTTTTAAAAGCAAAACACATTTTCAACTTAAAAGTTGAAAATGCCCATAGCACTGTCCATAGTTCTGTTCTATCTGAATGACAATTGTTATCTGCAAACCATTAACTGAAATGGCCTAGAAAACAACTTGATTAAAAGCCCACATGATATAAGTGAATAAAAATATTGGGAATGTAATGATGGTATGCTAAATGAGTTAGTGTTACTTTGCTCTATGCTTCCAGAGTCAGTGCCCACTTAATGAGGGCATTTGTTCAATGTTTTCTGTTTATAGATTTGTGATTTGCTTAGAGTTGGCAACTATGATTAAATATATTTCTGGAGGTTTCATCACATTATTTGTTATGATACTCCATCTGTTAGGGGGCCAGGTCATTCATTCTTACTATGCACTGCCCTTTTACATTAATTGGAAAGGGAAAAAGGTTCATTACCCAATTCAATGATGCTTAAGTCTCAGCAAAACAGCAATTCACCCACCATCTTCAATTTTTCTTCTATCTGGTAAAGAGAAATATTCAAAGAAAATGACATCTTTTTCAAAAGAAAAGTTGCTCTGATTTTCTTTTCACCCAGGATCTCTCTCAGTAGTTTCCTGGCAATTGATCTACCGTTCCTGGAGGCTCCAGGTTCTTCCTGGATATTTTGCGACCCTAAATTTGCTCCCTTTTGACAGGGCAAAGGTGTTGCCTTGCAGTTTGAGTTCAGGATCTGATGTGGGCAGACTTAGGCAAAAAAGCACAGAAACGAACTTGATATTGTCCCATCTGTTATGTATTTTTTACCTAGCCTGCCCATTCAACTTTTTGTGTATGTACAAGTTACTGGATGTGTGGGTGACAGGCAGACTGAGAACTATGGGTTTGATGAAGGTCACAACCAAGAGGCCATTGACATAATCAATTATATTTAAGGATAACTTAGATTTAGATTTTATACTTTGTTTTCACTTCTCATAATTTTGGTAGATTTGGTGAATTTTGATTAGTAGTTTTCAAGCCTATTTACTACTTTTACACATTTGTTAGTAGTATTTGTCACATGTTAATTATAGATATTTTCTAATCTATCATCTGTTCAGAGTTGTTACTATACATTCTGGAGCAGGTAGGACTTGAACTCGGGTCTCCTGGCTCAGGTAGCTATCTCCCACTATGCCACAAGAAATCCTGCTTATTAATTATATCTGAACCAGTCATGTTTGTGTAATTAAATGTCTACATGTTTAATGGATTCCAAATGTGATCCATAATGACTTAATTTCAATTGCAACCAATATTTTTAATTAATGGAATGGAACACCTGTCTTCTGTTAAATTAGAGTAAAGCAATCATATTTCAAAAAGAGAGTTCTCCAACAACTCAGAACATGTTGAGCAGTTCATGTAGGAAAATAAATGGTCTGGAGTTTCTGCTGGCCAAAGAGTCCTTATGCCAACATAGTTCGGGTCTGTGCATGGGAAACCTGCTGAATCCCTTGTAGAACACTTTGAAGAAATTGCCTGACAAATAGAACTTTTCTGCTGGGCAACTCCATTATGCCTGCAACCTTCTCAAATATAACTATTGACCTGATCCCATCACTTCCTTCCCAATTTTCTACCCCCCCCCCCCCCCAACCAATTAGCTACCATTAGACCATCTCCTACTTTTCAAAACCACTTATAATAACTTAAGTACTTTGCATACTTCCTCAACATTCTTGGATAAAACATCCTGCCTAGATCCACTCTGACAAATTGAATGGTGAAAACTTTGCTCAGTCCATGTTTTTTGCTGTTATGGTGTGTTAAACCTCTTGATTTTAGCAATTGCAAAGATGAATATTGCTTGTTTTATCACTTCCTAAATTACCACTCCCCTTAGATATTTTTGACCTCCAGATATTAACACTATTTCTTACTAGGAATTATCAGTTAATTGAAAGAAAATAAACTTCTAGACAGCCCACCAAAAGGCATTTGCTTTTCATACTATAATTAGCATCAGGTTGCAAAGATTTATTTCCATATAAGTCTCTCAGGCACAGTGACTTTTTTTAAACTGACAAAAAGATAAAATGGTCGAGCTGCTGAAGCCGACACAGTTACCTCTGTAACCACAGTTACTTAATCAGCTAAATAAGGAACAAAGAATAACTGATAGATGTTGGTAGATTAAGTAAAATGTAAGTAATTTTATAAATGTGTTGTTGAGTTTCCTTCTGTTTTTACAATTTATGACATAAAATCAGAAGAATGCAAAGAAGATATTGCCTCATACCCATCTATGATTGCGTGATAAAACAAATAGTATGTTGCAATTCAAAGGTGAATATTAAACTTTAAATACTATTTTAATATCAATACACAAGCTGGTTCTGTGCTGTCTTTTGTAAATATGAACAAAGTAGTTGTACTGTTTATACATTTTAAATATATTAAGAAATTGGTATCTTGTTTTCTTTGCAGTAAAGAAAAAATATTTTAAACTGTTTCAATACAGAGGTGAAACCCTTCTGCTAATTAAATCAAACACCCAGAAAAGCTCACCTCGCCTCATAATCTGTTAAAATGAGAGACAGAGAACTCCCAACTTCCACTATTTAAAGAAAATAATATCAGTTTATTCCTTAACTCTAGAAGTGAACATTAAACAACAACTATTCACAACTCTAAATTCCCCTTTCTATGAACTGCTTATTATCTGCTTGCAAGTCTATAACAATATCCTGTTTCAATAAAACAACACTTATTAAAATTACATCAAATTAATTTCAAAACCATACAGTGGCTGTCATCTCTGGTATCTGTCTTCTTTTATCTGAAGATCCCCCTGGGTCGCGTCTTTGTTTTACTGCGAACATATTTCATATGGAAAAGATACCTTTTTGATACTGTTTTTGGATGGCAGTTGCTCTCTGACTTTCAAAATAATTTTTTTTAATACCGCTAACATTGGATCATCTCATTGGCAAAAACAATAAATTCAAATTCAATTCAATTTTACTATCCTGGGGCATAACTTATACTGGTTAAAATCGAATTGTTGTCAAAACAGAAACCAGTGGTATCTATTTCACAGCCAAATGTTACATAGTCTCAGAGGTATTGGAAAATTGAAATTGCTAGCTAGTCATATGACAGGTGATTGTAAGCTCCCAGTGAAAAACAGCATTCACTCTCTTAGAGGTACAGTATATGCCTTCAATTTCATAACTACACATTCAGTGAAAGTTCATTGAATTAGTTAGAGGTTGAACAATTTTCCTGATTGGAGGTCATCATATAAAATGTTAGCTGTTCTTACTTAGCATCAATCTTTGAGAAAGCTGATGTGCATATACAATTATAAATTCACCGTTTAGTTCTGGCTAATTAAGTTTTTAGCTTAATACTGTCATTGTAACTAAATAGGTGCCCTAAAAATGATTTCTCAGTGCTACTTGCTGTGAAAGGCTGTTCATAATGACCAAGTAACAGTAAGTTGGTCAACATCCAGAAGACATTTGCACAAACGTTCCACTTTTGGAATTTGTAGCTCTAATACGTTGAAGTATAAGGTCAGAAATCACATGACACTAAGTATAGTCCAACAGGTTTATTTGAAATCACAAGCTTTTGGAGTGCTGCTCCTTTGTCAGGTGAAGTCACCTGATGACGAAGCAGTGCTTTAAAAGCTTGTGATTTCAAATAAATCTGTTCAATCATAACCTAGCGTAGTGTGATTTCTGACCTTGTCCATCCCAGTCCAAGTATAGTTATTAAGTAGACTTTCATGGCTCTGTTTTTTTTTACAACTAACAATTGTTCTTTACTTGCCTTTCCATACTTGTCCCTTCAGAGTTCTTTAGAATGTAAATGTTTGCCTGTGAAGAAACTATCTGCTTTAGCATAGAAGAGACAGGTAAAACCCTCCCCCAGTGATGCATGTTGCAACACCATTGTAAAATACCATAACAAATTCCAAAGTGTTCAGGTTCAATATTTATGCCAAATACAAAAGGAACCTAGTAGATGACCACACGTATTATCCTGAGGTGCTAATTATTATATTGGCAGCAATGTCAGAGACCTACAGTACAGAGACAGGTCCTTTGGCCTGACTGGTCCATGCTGGCAAAAAAAGGTCCATCCATTCTAACCCCATTTCCCTGCACTTGGCACATATCCTTCTAAACTTTTCCTATTCACATTGTCCAAATGCCTTTTAAATGTTGTTAATCTACCCACCACAACCACTTCTGCTAGCAGCTCATTCCACGTGTGTACCATCCTCTGTATAAAAAGAAAAGAGTTGCCCCTTAGATTCCCTTTTATTGTTTCCCCTCTGACCTTATCCTGATGCCCTCTAGTCCTCGATTCCCAACCCTGGGAAAAACTGAGTGCATTCATCCTATCCTTACGCCTCATGATCTTATTCACTTGTATGAGATCCCCCCCCCCCCCACCTCAGTCTCCTACACTGTAAAGAAAAGAGTCCTAGCGTATCCAACCTCTCCCTATAACTCAGACCTTTGAGCCCTGGCAACATTCTTATAAATTTCTTTTGCACTCTTTCCATTTTAATAATATTCTTCCTATATCAAGGTGACTAAAACTGAACACAATACTCCAAGTGCGGCATTAGGCACAAATACCAAACGTATTAGCCTATTGACCACAAGGTATTAAAGACACTATTTAGAATATCCAGCAATAAGTGAACGCTGAAAATAATAGACAGCAATGTTATAATGGTGTGGAAGTAAAACATTTATTTTCACATTCATGCCGCCTGAACATGCAAAGTGCTTTCAAGATGCATTCAATCTTTCAAAAGGCATAGCTTAAACAATTTCTGCTGAAGGCATCTATTTAGGTTGATTAGAATAAATTTTTAAATGTACAGATAAGTGGATTTTGGTTGTGCCGCTCTGTAAAATTGCAATTGACTCAACATTTCTTTTAGGAAAGAAGGATGTATGCAAATTATAATTTGCCCACCTGGAATAACATTATTTTAATACACTTTTATAAGGTTTTTTTAAAGTTTTTTTTTTCTATTTCAAAACTTTTTTTTAGAACAAAATAATTACATGCATTTTGAGAGTGATCATGTAAACTGAAATTGAGCAAAAATGCCTGCTAGCCATTGTAACTGCATAATGCCCTGGTCCATTATTCAGTAACCCGCTATGGAACAATCTTCCAACTAGCAGTCACTTATTCCAAATACATACGAATAAGAAAACCTCGCAAAAGTAAATCTCTTAGACTTGACAATAAATAATTAAGGAATCAGACTTCAAGGCCACTTACTTCAACCACTCATGATGCTGTGAGGAAATGAGAAAGTTTTAAAGGAAGTTATCATTTAATGCAGAAGTAACTTTGGTCCAAAATAGGATCTTAGCAATTTACTGAGACATCTAGTCTCAGAATATTTGTAAATGTTACTGACCAGAATATTTTTGCTGAGTAGTGGCTTATGGCATCAGTTTGTGTTAAGTTGCTGTAATCCTGTAGGAATACAACTTCCTTGACTTCTCTTCTGCTTTATAAAGCTAGTCCCCTGTCCATTCCTCTAGATTTGACTGTTCCAACATGTTTCTGGCTGGCCTCCCAAGTACATGCTCCCAAAACGTAGTCGTTTAAAATCCTGCCCATGTCCTTACACAAAGTTTCATTCACCCATCATCTACACGCTAACTGACCCACATTGGCTCCTAGTCAAACAATGCTTGAATTTTAAATGCTTTTCCTTGTTTTCAGGTCCCTTTCTGGCCTATATCTGTAATATCCTCCTGTCCTCCAGCTTTTTGAGAACTCTGTGAAAATCTACTTCTTGCTTCTTGAGCATTCCCAATTTTAACTGTTCCATTGTGCTTTCAGTTTCCTGGGTCATGGGTTTGAAATTATTTTTCTTCTTTAGACTGCTCTCTAAAAAGTGTTTTGAACTAATCTTATGTTGTCTGCGCTAACATTGCCTGCTTATTGTCACATTTTGTTTTATAATGCTTTTGCAAAGCACTTTAAAATGTCTTAGTACATTAAATGGACTATTTAAGTACATGTTATTGGTCTATCACGTTTCACAAATATGGATGTTTTGTCTTCTGGGCTGAATCTTACCAAAATCAGCTCAGTGTCATTTTTGCTGAGTTTCCTGGATGATTCCATGAACCCTAACCAGTTTTCTCATGCCATCTTCCCCGAACTCCCCTCATTACGAATGCATCACACTGTATGGCATTCCCTCATTGTATGTTTTCCAACTCAGCACAGTTGGAAGTCTTGGCCATTGCTGGGATAGCCTGAGATTTCTGGCGTGATGTCACTGCTTGCATCACTCATTTTATATGCTCCAGACATGTCAAACAAAGGGTAATTGGTAGCTCACTTTGTTGATGGGCATCTGGAGGCCCTGCTGGACGAGAGGGTGCTGCGGCTGCTGTTCATAGAGCATGACCTAAGATATTTGGTGACAGATGGAAGTGCAGAGAAGCAAACGATGAGCAGGAGTTGCCAGATAACCACTCAGGCGTCTGAGTCGGAAATTTCACTGTCTAGTTTCTTGTAGTGGGAGATTGGAAAACTGCATGTCAATGAGAGAAGTTTGTGAAATAACAAGATTTTAGTACATGCTAATGGACTCACCACTCACTGACTAGGATCTTGACTCACCATTCAACATTTGTTTGTAAAATGGGACTTTATTGCTTTCAGCTTGAAGAAACTCCTTGCTGGCCATCTCTCTCAATTTTCCCAACTTTCTCACCAATGCCATATCACTCAGTGCCAAAGATGACTCTGCACTAAGTTTTTAAACAGTTAAGTGCTTCATGTATTATCTTTTTCGATCAAATGATTTATAAGGATGTCAGTGACCATTTGGAGCATCTTTGAAGTGTTCTTTTGAATTTTGTTCAGTTCCTGAGTATTGACCTGAAGCAATTTTTGATTGTCAGGATCTATTCTGGAGATGAAATTAAGGCAGTGCCTGACATCTGGAATGGTTCTGAAATGAGCCTTGTTGTCACTATTATCATTGTTAAGAATAATTAACTCTCCTTTGAGAATTTTGGAAATTTCTCCTGGTTGACTTGTGACTGTATCAAATGACAGAGACAGATCTTTCTATTTTGAATGGTAATGCCCACTTTCGAGAGCTGTGCAAGTCAATTTGGGAATTTTCTTGACTCTATATCATTATATGTCTACTTACCCGGAGTAAGGCTGTCACTTCTGTTTGAAAACAAAACATTGACATTTTCATCCTCAGATCATTGCTTATGCTGAAAGGCATTGTCTGGTCTGGTTATATTTCGTTCTTGAAAATACTAATTGGGCACTAGCGGGACTCTCCTAATTATGTTGATTTGTTTTTACATCAATTGGATCATATTTGTATCAACCATTAATTGTACAAATAGTTACATTGGTGCAGGATAAAGGTTTTAGTATCCTGCTCATGATTTTAAGAAAGGGGTTGGCTAAATATTGCTGTCATACTGTTTCCAGCATTATTACGGAGTTCCTGCCAGTTCAGTCTTTGAAAGTTCCACAATCTGGCTGCATGTTGTGTTTGACAGAAGTTAAATTGAAATGCCAAAACAATGTTAATAGGAAGTTTTTTTTTGGTAATGCACACTTATTATTGGAAATGAACATAATTTAAATGGAATATCAAGCCAATAAAAGCTTAAATTATTTCAAAAAGTAATGCTTTGTTTAATCATTCTAATGTCTAAGTTCAGTGTGCTTTTTTTTTGGTTTTCTAAAGTTTAGCTCTGACTTCCACTTGCCCAATTATCACTGTTTTCCTCCTTCAGCTCCCTGTTGCCTCCATCCCAACCCTCCATTACAAAAATTTAACTCAAAACATGTTTCATTCCATATCTTATTGTCAAAACGAGCAAATAATTTTGATCTTTGAAATGAAAATATATACGCTCTATCATTATATTTTTTTGTTTTGAAATAAATGCTTTATATAATAATGCTCCATTAATACTGGCAATTAACCAAGAGAAGCTACTATATTTCTAACTGAACCTTTGTTCACTGTTTCAGCAATCATTGGGCTTTTACTGTAGATAATTAACTTATCCACTGGCCAAGTATAATTATGAGCAAAAATCTGTGTGCAGCAGTTGAGTTCTAGAAAACATTCCTGCTCTGTTATTTTTCATAACCTTCAAAAATCACTGGTCATTAAAACTTTTGCCTTGACTGAGCATTTTGTTTTCTTATATTAAATTGTAAGATAATGAAAGTAAGCTTTAGGAGCAAAGAGCAAAACTAAGATAGGTTTATTCTGGAATTCTTTCAAATGTGTTTTATAGGTTGCCAACATCATAACAATGTTAAACTAAAATTAGTCCTCTTTACTCTTTGCTGTACTTTACCAACTTCCAGCTTCTTGCCTACTCCCAAAAGAAAGGAAGTTCCTAAGTTCTTAGTGTAGACTGGGAAATGTCCATACTTGTCAAGAAATTAAAGATTTTGAATCTAAGTGCAACTAATAAATACCGAATTGATATTTTACAAATATTTGGTTTGCATGTACACAAATGTACTTCTCAAAATTGTTGCATTAAATGAAAAGCAGAAGACCTACAAATAATAAGGTTTGTGCAAGCAAGTTAAAAAGTTAATATTCTTTATTTACTGCAGAACTCAGACTGAAAATTGGAGAACTCTATCATGATACTCACATACAGCTTTGATAACTCCAGTGCCTTTCTGCTTTGGGAATTGGATCTTTGCCAATAAATAGTAATATACACACATTCCCAACTAGATTCAGTAAGGAAATTTAGTATTCTTATAAAGTCCCCAATATAATTTGTTTATATAGGCTGAATTCTGTGCCATTATTCCAACAATAAATATTGTGCTCCAGAAAGTAAGTTTTTAAAAAGAACAGTATGTTTTGTTTCTTTATGCATTTTTATCAGGTGAAAATGGACCAGATGTGACCTTTACTATTTTGCACTAATTTGGCAAATAAGTCCTTCAAATTAAATTAATCTTTGATAGTGTGAAGTGCTGTTTAATAGAAATATATTAAAATGATATGAAAAAATTGTGCAAGTATCCAAAAAAATTACTTTTTTGATAGCTTCCCATTGTTCTTTCATAGACTTAACTTCAAATAGATATTTCCAGTCTAATTTGGCCAGATCCTGCCTTGTCTTAACAAAATATATCTTTTCCCAACACAAAACTCAATTTTAGATGTAGAGTAATTAACCCATTGTTAATTGCTCAGAATAGGTCATTAAGACCTACATTACATTGTGTACAGCCATTGAGATGTTTTGAAAAGTGCTTGAGGTGCTGTATATATATATTTTTAAAAAATGAAGAGCCCTGTATTTATATTGCCTTTCACAGCCTTCAGAAGTCCAAAAGCCAATAGAATATGTTTGAGTTATATTCTACACTATTATGTGTGAAAATCCTTTTTTTCTTTTTGGTTTGTGTGTAGTAGCCTCAATAGTATTCTTACTTGAAGAATATGTAATTTTCCAAACTTCCTTTTATGATCTGCAAGTTGTTTTCACAAGCAAGTCAGTAGCCAAAAAGTTCCATTAAGTCAAGTGATAGGACATGTGGCTCTTAGTCAGAAGGCTAAAAGTTCAAATTTCACAATTGACAGTCAATCACATCCATCTACTTCATTTTTGTGGATTTTTGTTTGGTTATTTGGTGTTGAAAACAAATCTGGTCAGCCTGCCTTCAGTTGCTCCCCCATTTGGCTGGTCATAAAACAGTACTATTATTAGTATGAAAAATGCACAGAAACACATTTGTGAGCTCTTCAGTGGCATTTCACAAAGACGGACAAAATACTCAGTAATTGCTCACATGGTTCATTGATGATTAACTTTTTTTTTAAGTGAGAGACATATTGAATTTTCTGTTGGTGGTTTAAACCATGGCTAAGCTGTTAGTGTTTCTCAAATGGTTCAGTCATGCAGCTATCATCCATTTTTTACAAAGTATATTCTTTTCCTAGAATAAGCTTTAATGCTTTGATTAGATTGCTGTCGACTTTTAAATATATCATTATTGCAATAATGTGACAAGATAAAATTGTTGAAAGCATTTTATAGATTTCCTAATTGATTTTACCTTTCAAACTCTTTGTATGAAGTTGGTTTGAGTTACACCAAATTAAATAAAGGTCAGAGGCTTTCCAGTCAAAGTTGTAAAATGTTATTATGTAAATGTAAGAATCTGGTTGAGAGAAGTACATAGACACCTCAGGGCTGTCCTTTCTTTAAAAAATAGCATTCAAATAGTCTGCTCAGACAAATGCACTGGTATCCAAAGCTCACATTTAATGTTACTGAAGAGCTGATGGGACAGTCAACTCTCTTAACATAACATAAAGAGTAGATTAAATTCCTAACCAAAATCTTCTACTTCTGATATGTGTCTGTCTGTCACTATAACACGCATACATGCGCACACACACAGTTATGGAACAAACAGAAAGCCACCACCAATCTGGAGAATCTCTCACAGCTCTATGGTATTTTCCCAGATGACCACTTTTGGTATTTGCTGTCTTTACAACTATGTTTATATATACTCTATAAATGTTCAGGGTGACAGTGATAATCAGAGCTACAGGCAAATAATGTGTGTGAACTAGTTCTCAACTAGTGGCGCAGCTCTTAGATGGTTGCCAGACACGCTGCTTCTCAGTTAAATGCAGATAAGATGATTTGTCCTATAGATATTGGTGGTTTAAGACCTTCCGTGCTCTCCACTTCTCCTCCCAGCAGCCGGCAGTTCTCTGCTATTTGCCATTCATTCTCCATCCAAATGGTAAACCAAGCAGAACACCCACTTATTTTTTTCAGTAATCTGTTGCAGGGATTGCCTTCCAGACAGGATATTTTAACTTTGGCAACTGACATTCAATAAAGTATTAAAAGACTATTAGCAGTCTGTAAAGATTAACCAGGGTTTTACCTGAATGCAGCTGACGTTCTGTTCAATAATTGGAATAGAGCCCTTTTCTGACTCTGCCAAAGATTAAGTAGCATGTCTAAGAAATAATGTTCCAGGAACTCAGCTGTTAAGACTCCAGTAATGGATATAGGAAGTGCATACTCATAATGAGACAAGAAGACTGCTGATCACTACACTGGTGAATATGTAGGCATGCCAATATATGAAGCAAGCTTTGATCCTTTGTCAGGACACTCACTGGAAGACTTATAAGGTATAATGTCTCTGAAGCAGCCAGCAATTGCTCAACTCAGTCCGGCTGTTCTGGTTTTCCTAAGAAGTAATTTAAAAGATGGATATTTGAACATTAGTATGGACAGAGATGCACACTACAGGTAGGAAGGGAGGAATGTCATCCATTTGCATGGGAGCAGGATGCCTCAAGAACTACCTTCAGTACATTGTGCAGACAGCTGTATTCACAGTGTGGTGCCATACCTGGCAGCAGTGTAATGGAAATTCTAGTGACATCATATGGGTGTTCAGCGTCCATCAACATGACAGCTCCTGCCCACCTCACTGCCAGTTGTTCATGCTGGTCAATGCACCACACACCTATCACTCACCCACAGTACATGTTAACACTTATGGTTCAAATCTAACATCACCTCAAATGCATGTACATTCACTGAAAATACCCTCACCCTCTCCTTTTGCTTCCTCCAAGTGTCTGCAGCAATTTGGCTAAGGCAGGCACACCGACCAAAAAAAAATATGCTGTGCAATCATTTGCCACCTCTTCTGTGACCAGTGTCCCTTCATAAGAGAAGCAAAGGGTTACTATCACAATTCCATCCATTCGGTTGCTGCCTAATGTCCTGCTCACTAGTCTCCTCGTCAGCATCCCAAAAGTTAGTGATTTAAAAGCTGAAGATGATGAGACCACGGAACCATCTGTTCCCCTCCCCTTCTGGTGTTTATCGTTTCAGATATCCAAGGGTTCCTGTTTACCAACAGCAAAACACCCACAAGGAGCAGTGAAAACAACTTCACGCCAATTATGAGGAAGCATCATAACTTGATGTGATGCACTGAGCTACCAGTATAGATACTGGCACTGCATGAAGTTTGGATCTGCACATGATACATCTCTGGACCCAAATGAGCTGGAGCTAAGTCTGATGAAAAAGCGAGATTTTGTGCAATCTCACCTGAACCAAGATTGTGCATGGGTCCGATTGCAAGACACTCAAAAGTATTTGGGGCTACATGAAAGAGCATTTCTGAGCGCACGTGCTGAGTTGTTTGGTGCATTGGGGATTCTCTGTGGCTGCCAATCAATGAATTATGCAGAACTGTGAGAAAGGTGACCAACTACATCTGTGACTGTCAATGTTCACTTCCTTCATTACTGATGCACAATGACCGCACTACACTGCAATACTGCACTACAATAACTCACCAAGACTTTTCCAAAAGTCTTCCCACAACCTCTACCATTTAGAAGAACAAGGGCAGAAGATGGATAGGAATACCACCATCTACAACTTCCCCTCTAAAACACAGACTACCCTGACATGGAACTATAGCAATGTTCCTTCACTGTCATTGAATCAAATCCCAGAACTCCCACAGTGGATGCATCTACACCCAAACAACTAGAGCAGTTCAAGAAGACCGCTCAGCACAAACCTCTCAAATGCAATTAAAGATAGTTAATAACTGCTGGCCAAGCCAACAATGCCCATATCATGTGCATTTTTTAAAAATGTCTGATCTGTCAATTCTGCTGATCTCAGTTGCCAAAAGAAGCTTGCAAGCTCTCTTGGCAGTCCATGAATCTGACATCCAGCACAAGACTAGGGTCATTGCAATGTCTCTTCATAGAAAAGGATTGGTTCTCTGATGCATGAAACTACATTTCTCTCAGGATTGACAGCATTGTGACCGCATGACAGCCATTTCACCAGTATCCTTGCTGTGACCTTTCAGCTAATTAATTTGGGCCTGCCCATTTTAATGCAGAACATTCTGAAACCAGATCCCATCTACAGTCTTCAGAGTAGCAGCATTCAACCATTCATGTTCTAGCTGAAGTAGAATCACATAGGAGAACTAGGATAAGCAAAGGCAGCTGCAGGATGTGCCAAAGAATTGTCAAATGTTTATTCATTTCTTTTTGTATAAATAGACAATAGACAATAGGTGCAGGAGTAGGCCATTCTGCCCTTTGAGCCTGCACCACCATTCAATATGATCATGGCTGATCATCCTTAATCAGTATCCTGTTCCTGTCTTATCTCCATAACCCTTGATTCCACTATCCTTGAGAGCTCTATCCAACTCTTTCTTAAATGAATCCAGAGAGTAGGCCTCCACTGCCCTCTGGGGCAGAGCATTCCACACAGCCACCACACTCTGGGTGAAGAAGTTTCTCCTCATCTCTGTCCTAAATGGTCTAAATGGTCTAGATAGCTCTGCTAGATAAAGATGCTGTAGAAAGATTTTTGTTGGTTGCTGTGATTGTTGGACAGTGACCAAGAGGATTATTGTGGGTGTCGCTGATGGATGTAATAATGGTTTTTTTGTGATGTGCCTGGGTTGGTATGGGGATGTTGAAATTGGAGCCTAATAATCTCTCTCAGGTTATCTATCTTAACATGGCCCATGATGCATTGTCTGTTCTTCCTGCTTCTCTTTCACCCAGGCTGCAGAGCCTAACCCAAAACCTACACATACTGCAGTACCTGCCACTGAGGTATTAAGGCGGCAGGCACATTTGAAACCGGTGATCAATGTGGCAATGTTTTGAGTGGTTACTTTGTCAACCATAGAGCTTAGTGAAATTTGTTGACTCACCACTTAAGTAGCATTGGTGCAGTCATTTTCCAGCAAAATGCTTGACCTTGGGTTGATTTGTTCTTCGGATCTGCGAGTCCAGATATGGAATGGTGTGTGATGCCATGATATCGTTTTCTTTTGGAGCGCACCGAAATACCTGCCTACCACAGAAGTAGCTGGAAACACGAGCAGAGAGATTTGGGATCATGGAATCCAATCTATTGGTGCTTTGGATCTGAACACCATAAATATTTAAGAATTAGACTTAAGTAGACATTATATAATGCTGACCTTTTTAAACATTTTACAGTAAACAGTGGTATTGATTCACATTATGCTTTGAAAGAATCAGCAATAACTGACAAGTTGCAGTCCAAACCAGTTCTATTTCTTCCGCCCCCATGCTTCCCATCGTGGAATAAAAGAAAAGAACACCCAATGACCTATGGTTGATACATTCATCCTTCTTTGGAAACCCATTTGTGTCCTTATGAATGCACACTGCAGAAAAATATGTTACTAATTTGAGCTGATTCAAGTTCCTTATTACGTAAGCTACATAAGGCAAAACCTTGCAATAGAAAGGCAGCTGATTGTGACCACATCATTCTTTGCTGCTGAGTCATTGTGGTGTGACATTAGTTTCACCTATCTTTACTTATTTTGAAGATTAATATAACCTCTCTCAAGACCATTATTTTAGATAATGCATGAAATTACTAATTAGCTTTAAAGCGGATGAATAAATGATCCAATATCATGTGCAAAGCAATTCAGTGTGTGTATTAGTACAGGTTAATGAAACATGTTACTAGAATGTGAGACAGTTCATTGTAACAAATAGATACAGTTTTGTAATTTTATGTAAATTCATATTCCCTGCCATGAACTGTAGATAAGGAGGGGAGTGTGCCCCTAGGTGTTCTTGTGCACCAGTCGCTGAAGGTAGGCATGCGGGTAAAGCTGGCAGTAAAGAAGGCAAATGCAATGTTGGCTTTCATTGCAAGAGGTTTCGAGTACAAGAGTGGAGATATGTTGTTACACAGGGCCTTGGTGAGGCCACACCTGCAATATTGTGCGCAGTTTTGGTCTCCTTTTCTGAGGAAGGGTACTCTTGCTCTTGAAAAATGTGGTGCGAGAAAAACACAGCAGGCCAGGCAGCATCTGAGGAGCAGGAGAATCGACGTTTTGGGCATAAGCCCTTCTTCAGGAATGCTATTCCGAAAGAAGGGCTTATGCCCAAAACGTCGATTCTCCTGCTCCTCGGACACTGCCTGGCCTGCTGTGTTTTTCCAGTATATTTTTCAACTCTGGTACTCCAGCATCTGCAGTCTTCACTTTCTCCTACTCTTGCTCTTGAGGGAGTTCAGCAAAGGTTTACCAGGCTGATTCTGGGGATGGCAGGATTGTCATATGAGGAGAGATTGACCAGGTTAGGATTGTTTTTGCTGGAAATCAGGTGAGTGAGGGGGAAATGTCATAGAGACTTAAAATTCTAACAGGACAAGACCGGGTAGTTGCAGAGAGGAGATGGTGGGTGTGTCCAGAACCAGGGGTCACAGTCTGAGGATTCTGGGGGGACTGTTTAGGACGGAGGTGAGGAGACATTTCTTCACCCAAAGAGTGGTAATCCTGTTGAATTAATTACTACAGGAAGTAGTTGATGCCAAAACATTGAATGTCTTCAAGAGGTGTCTAGATATAGCACTTGAGGAATGGATTAAAGTTTATGGGAAGAAAGTAGGATTAGGCTATTGAGTTGGACAATCAGCCATGATTGTAATGATTGGTGGAGCAGGTAGAAGGGCTTTATGACCACCTCCTGGTCTTATCTTTTATGTTTTCATAAACATAAGAATTAGTGTTTACAAAAAGCTAAGTAAAGTAATTTACAGAATATTTGAATGGCAACCAGCTGTTTTTATTGAATAACTTTATTAAATAGTTGTCAGATACATTAACTTCCAATTTTTACTGGTAAAGCACTAACTATTGTATTGTGACATATGCTAGGTCAACATCTAAGGCCTGCACATTTTTCTGACGTCTATTTGTGGTTTTGTTTCTGCTAAGCTGGTAAATTGACCCCTCTTTTTCAGCCACAACATGTTATACTGTACTTGCAATTGTAGTCAACCATATTTTTTTATTCCACAATAAATGATTGCACCGGATGGCAATGATATTTCAAAATGACAGCCTTCATGTCCACACTGGAGGTTAACTTTTATACTATGCACATAAATTAACCAACATTGTTGGAAGGATTCTTTGAGGCTTCAAACATTGAGTTATGCACTTACATCAGTGGATAACTTCACAAATCAGTTTTGTTTGCATCCCAGTAATCCTATTGTGAATGTGCAATGAGTCAAACTTTGATGACACAAAATTCTACTCGTGGGATAGTAAATTCCTTAAAATGGTGCCCATGATAAATCCAAATTTTGTACTCTTAAATCTGGATTAGCCAAACTTGTGTGCCTGCACCAACCAGTTGAAGCAGATTTAGACCATTCAAGTGCAATTTCATGGAATGCTGGCAAGCCATGAGTTGACATTGACATCTGTATATGAAAAGATGGATAAGAGACGGTGAAGTTGATACAGCAAGTAGAAATTCATTGTGTGAAATGGAAAGCAGATATAGCAAAAAGTGAATTCTGCCATCAAGTTTGTTCACCATTATGAAACACAAGGCAAACTTCTTGGAGCAGTTTGATAAATAAGTATTCTCTCCATCAACATAGAGGATGAGAACTTTGCATATTCTTGATGTGGAGAAGCTGGTGTTGGACTGGAGTGGACAAAGTTTAAAAAAAAATACAGCACAAGGCTATAGTCCAACAGGTTTACTTGGAAGCACTAGCTTTTGGAGCACTGCACCTTCATCAGCTACCTGATCAAGGAAGTGTGATTTTTAACTTTGCATATCCTGACATCAAAAATCTTCTGCTAAATTAGATCAAGCCAACCTGGCTAGATGGTAGATTCATCTCTCCTCCAATCCTGCAGGAAAGGAGGGTCTTCTTGGCAAAGGGCAGGGCCACCTAGCATTCACCTGTAGCAACAGATAGCTGGGCAAATTCAAGACCAGATACAGCACTGTCTTCCATATACCAGTGGTAAGGTACTGCAGTTACAGCAGCATTAACAGGTGATAGTTGGGAAAACCATTTTGGAAACATTTTATTGAGCATGCACCAAGCAATGTCTTCATTGTGAATGCTGTGGAATTGCTTTACCACTTTTTGCCAGATTGCTCTTGACATACTCTACATTTAGTCATCAATTCTGAACAGTGAATCAAGGAATGTGACCCTGTCATGGCTTTCAAAAACATGAATGCCACCAAAAAGCTGTCTCTCTTTATAGTAAGAAAGTCCAAAAAGCCAGGTCATTAGCCATGCATTTCAAGGTAAATAAAACCACCTGAATGACCTGCAGTATTTTTGAGGCATAATGTATCAATGAAAGAAAAGGAAGATTTCCATCATTACATTCACTCTTGAACATGTCAACATTGCTGGCCTGCAAAGCATTAAACTGTTGTTCTTGCCTCCCAACACCAATGCCAACTGCACCTACTTGATTGGAGTGATTAAGAACCTGTAAATCCACCAACAATAGCAGCTCATCTCGCAGGCTCTCAAGGCCACTGGAATCAAGCAGAACTTCAATCATGCTGTACTACAGATTTTTTGTGATGAAAAGTCTATGGAAGATGGTGACTGAAGTTACAGCTACCTCATTCAACCACAGTTGCTTTAATTGGGCTATGACTACATAAGACAATGAGTGTGATGAGGAGCAGGGTCAGGCACCACCCCAAAGACCAAGTTGCAGGAGGCTGATACATAATTTTCAGCAAGAGGCAACCACGAAAAATGATTCACAGATGGATATTGCCATATGATGCATAACAGAGTTGTGATGCCAATCTAAATTCAATACATTCTTCCACCAAGCAAGCCACTGTATGGAATCCAATTAATGCTCATCCTCTTGTTTCCCACACCAAGGCTGAGAAAATTAGAGCCCTAGATGTGTACAGCATGGAAACAGACCCTTCGGTCCAACCTGTACGTGCCGATCAGATATCTCAACCCAATCTAGTCCCACCTGCCAGCACCCGACCCATATCCCTCCAAACCCTTCCTATTCATATACCCATCCAAATGCCTTTTAAATGTTGCAATTGTACCAGCCTCCACCACATCCTCTGGCAGCTCATTCCATACACGTACCACCCTCTGTGTGAAAAAGTTGCCCCTTGGGTCTCTTTTATATCTTTCCCCTCTCACCCTAAACCTATGCCCTCTAGTTCTGGACTCCCTGACCCCAGGGGAAATACTTTGTCCATTTACCCTATCCATGCCCCTCAATTTTGTAAACCTCTATAAGTTGACTTCCCAACTCCTGTACTCAATACTCTGACCAATAAAGGAAAGCATACCAAACACCTTCTTCACTATCCTATCTACCTGTGACTCCATTTTCAAGGAGCTATGAACCTGCACTCCAAGGTCTATTTGTTCAGCAACACTCCCTAGGACCTTATTATTAAGTGTATAAGTCCTGCTAAGGTTTGCTTTCCCAAAATCCAGCATATCTCATTTATCTGCCACTTCTCAACCCATTGGCCCATCTGGTCAAGATCCTGTTGTAATCTGAGGTAACCCTCTTCGCTGTCCACTACACCTCCAATTTTGGTGTCATCTGCAAACTTATTAACTGTACCTCCTTATGCTCACATCCAAATCACTTATGTAAATGACAAAAAGTAGAGAGCCCAGCACCGATCCTTGTGACACTCTACTGGTCACAGGCCTCCAGTCTGAAAAACAACCCTCCACCAGCACCCTCTGTCTTCTACCTTTGAGCCAGTTCTATATCCAAATGGCTACAGCAACATGAAAATCTGTTTGCTGCGTTGGTTTAATGGAAGACTGTGTTGCACATGTACAAAAACAGCATGCTAAGCAGATGTTGATTATGGAGTTTTTCTCGAGCTAACTCCCAAGCTTTTTCAGTGCAAAGTCCTGGCCTTTTCATAAAATCATAGAATCCCAACTGTATGGAAGCAGGCCCTTCTGCACAACAAGTCCACACCAATCCTCCGGAGAACAACCCACCCAGACCCGTTCCCCTACCCATTACTCTATGTTTTACCCCGACTAATGCTTTTAACCTAGACATCTATGAACACTATGGGCAATTTAGCATGGTGAATTCACCTAACCTGCACATCTTTGGATTGTGGGAGGAAACTGGAGCACCTGGAGAAAACCCACACTGACATGGGGCGAAGGGCGAACGTCCATGTGGAATTTGCACAAAGGCTGGAATCGAACCCAGGTTCCTGGCACTGTGAGGCAGCAGTGCTAACCATTGAGCCACCGTGCCGCCCTAATTACAAGGTCAAGTTATTATAACCATCTTGATTAAAGAACTTCACACATTTACTGTTTTATTATGCTTTTGTTCAGCAATTGATTCTGTTCTTTTTAACATAGACCCCCATTTGAACATATTTTAATCTGAGACCAGTGCCCCCTTTGGCAATCACAAAGCTCCACCTAACGCCAATTTGGAGGCAGTTTCCCTGATAGTTAACTCATTGAGATTTTGCTGTATTTGGTCTCCAGGTCTTGGGTGACACTAGAAGGAGCACATTTGTCATTCATCTCCAGTTGCCCTGTGAATGTGGTGTGCTGCCTTCTTGAACAATTCCAATCTGTGTGGTGACGTCACTGTTATGATGATCTTTTGATGTTGTCAGAATGAAGGAGTGCAAACATGTGTCCAGGTCAGGATGCTGTGTTTCTTGAAGATTAAATTAGTTTGTCTAAAATTCTGCCCTTGGCTTTCTTGCCAGTAGAAATCATAAAGTGAGAAGTATTGTCTGCAGTATTCTATAGCCGCTCATATTATAGTGAGAATTTTCGGATGGCAAAGGGCCCATGGTGATTTTGCAGGACATTACCAAGCTTGAAAGCAAGATGTGCAAATGTAATATAAATGAAAAATGGTTAAGAACCAGCAAAGTTATGTTTTAAAAACAAAAAACAAACTTCTGGAAAAATGCAGCTGGTCTGGCAGCAACTATGGAGAGAAAGCAGAGTTAATGTTTTGAGTTCAGTAGCCCTTGTTTTGTCTAAACGACTGAAGAGGGAGTGGAGTTCTGCAGTTGTGATATTTCATCAAAAGATCAAATTTCCATTTATATATTATTTGACTTTCTGGATTGCAATTATCCAGGGTTAACTGATTCCATTATCAGCACAGTGTGGTAAAAACAGGCCGAATCTCAGCACTAAATGAGTAAAGCATTTACAGAAAGGCCCAAGGCCTACGAAATTGAGTTGCTCCCCATGTACCTTTTCATATATTTAGTGTGGCTGATATGACATGTACTTCTACTTGTTAATAGATTTTATTACCTCCCAATGTTTAGATTCTAAAGTGTCAGCCACAGGCTAGGGAGTCAGATATGTGAATTAGTCTTAGCTCTTTATCAGAGTCTTTAAGATAGTCTTGAGACCATTTGCAAAAATAATGCACTTCCTAGAGAAGGATACTGTCACTCAATGCCTCTCAAGAGTAAGACTATAATCTAGATTATTTAAACAATTGTTTTTTTCATCAGTTTTTATGATGAAGGACATACTTACATTATCTTTGGGACGTTTATCAAGATGATAATGGGAGGAAAGATCTCGCAACAGTCTCTATCACAAGGAACAAGGAGTTCAATAAACTAACAGGATTAAAGGCAGAATATCATCAGGAGCTGCTGGCTTGTGCCCAAGGATTTAAAAGAAGAGGTTGTAGAGATAGTAGGGATATTGGTTGAAATATTTCCAAGCTAACTGAATTCTGAAGGTATTCCAGCAGTTTGGAAAACTGTTAATGTGACACCTCTGTTCAGGAAATTGGAACAGACAAAAAGCAACAAACTAGACCAATTAACCTAATATCATTGGTTGGGAAAGTACTACAGCAAAAGTGGGTACTGCTGATGCTGGAGATTAGAGTCAAGATTGAGTGGTGCTGGAAAAGCACAGCAGGTCAGGCAGCATCCAAGGAGCAGGAGAATCGATGTTTCAGGGATAAGCCCTTCTTCAGGAAGAAGGGCTTATGCCCGAAACGTAGATACTAGAGTCCATTATTAAGGAAGAAATAGAAAGGCATTTAGAAAAGCTTAAAGTCATTGACCAGAGTTTTTTTAAAAGCAAAATGAATTTTGACAAACTCTGTGTTTGTTCCGGCTTTCAAATAAATAGAGTTGCTACAGGGGAACCAGGAGATGTAGTGTATTTTGAATTTTCAGAAGGCATTCAATAAGATGCCACATAAAAAGGTTATTGTTTGAACTGAGAGGTCTTGGTATTGGAATAATAGATTAACATGGATTGAAAATTGGGTACCACGTAATAGGTAGAGAGTCAAGTCAATGGGTGTTTTCAGGTGGAAAGACATAACTAGAATCAGTTATGGGGCCAAATTATTTACGGTCTATGTTAATGACTTGCAGGAGGAAGCAGATTGTAATGTATTCAAATTTACTGATTATACAAAAATAGGTGGGAAGACATGTTTGGATAGCAACATAAGGAATCTGCAATGGGACATAGGTTGAGTGAGTTTACTATGGGAAAGTGTAAGGCATGAACTTTGGGAAGAATTAAAAATCTATTAATTAAATGACTGCAAAGAAAGTGAACCTCAGAGTGATCTGGATATTCTTGTATATGAAACACAGAAAGTTAGCGTCGAGGTACGGTAATTAATTAGGGAGACAAATAGAGATTTAATCTTCATTGCTAGGAGCTTGGGGTTTAAAACCAGAAATGTCTTGTTATAATTATGCAGGGTGTTGGAGAGGTCGCACCTTGAGTACTCACCACAATTTTGATCCCTGTATTTTAAAAACAAATGGCATACTTTCTTTGGAGGCTGTTCAAGATCATTAGGCTGATACCTGGGATGAAGGGATTGACTAATCAAGAATGCCTAAATAGTTTAGGCCTTTAATCATTAGAGTTGAGAAGAATGGAGGTGATCTTATTGAAACAATTAAAATTCTGAGAGGGGTTGACAGGAGAGATCTTGAGAAGATGTTCTCATTAATGAACTCAACATAGTTACAGAATAAGGGGACACTCATTTAAAATTGAGATGCAAAGGATATTTTTCTCTGAAAGGATAGTAGTGCATGTCTGGAATTCCATCTCCAGAGAATTGTGGAGACTAGATCACTGATAAAGTATTTAAAAGGAGGTTAATGGATATTTGAAATATCAGGGAGTAAATGGCTATTCCAAATGAGGAATTGAGGCCTGTGGCACATAAGCCATGATCTTCTGGAATGTCAAGACAGGCTAGAGGGGTCAAATGACATGTTTCTCCTATTTCTTAAGCTCTTATGTAGACTTTGCATGATGTAAAATCAGCGCAACTCTGTAGTCCAGCCATTAATGCTTGTTTAAATGCCAATTGCTGATTGACCACATTATCTCAACTGTGAGCTACAAATTTAAGAATCTAGTTTGGCAACTGTGATGGTAATAAAGGTCTGGCAGCAAGCCAACTCCCTGAGAGGGAGTGCTCAAAGAAGAGGGAAGTCAGAAAAACTAGTAAAATTACCTGTTGGGATTGAGATCATGTGTGAAGAATAGCTGTTGTCAGGAGATACTCGTGGAACTCTGCCCCAGAAAAGTGGTGGTCAACAGCTTCAGGAGGAGGGGGAGAAAATATTCCATTTAATATGCATGTTAGTTGATTTGGATTTTTCTTTTGTTTTATAAGATACATAACGAATGTTTCTGAGGAGTCTGGTTTCACTCTTATACTTAAACAAATTTATTTTGAAACCTAAAGGTTTACATTTTAAGTGTTTGATCAGCTGGAAGGCTATTCACTTCAAGAAAGTCACCTACTACTTCTCAATACTTGCATCCAGTGATGCCACAGGGGACCAAAAAAAGTATATTTAGTCTCAAATTTTAACTTTATCTTTAAAAACATTACCCGATGTCTCAAGGTTCATGTTTGCAGAGTAGCCCTGACCTTGCTCATTATGCAACATGTACTTATTTAAATGGTAGGTAGAAGAATTAAGTCACAAGAGCGTGCTTTTCTTTTTTTAAAAAAAAGTGATCTTTGTTCGTGGCTTTGTTTCTAAATGTGTCTACAGCAGTAAATTTAAGGTGAGGCTAGGAAAACAAATCAGTGCTGGGTTCATCGAGTATGTTTAGACTTTTATCAGATCTACTCTATCATACTCCAGCAAGATTCCTGTTCACCTTTGGTAAATAAACTTTCAAAAAGTATAGATGCATGCCTCAAGAAAAGTTATCCAGATTCTAGAATTAGTATATCTCTATTTCCAGTTGTCAACTATTATATTAACTGACACAAATATGCTTATAGCTCTGTTATTTAAAATGGCACTAGGAAACTTGAAACAAGTGCTTCCTTCAGAGTGTTTTATGTACCAAACAATGATTTATTGTATTTCATAGAATCGCTGTTGTCCATGTCAATCAGTTTATGTCTTCAAACACTTGTTCCACCTCATCAACAATAGCACTTGGGTAAAGGAATACAGAGCTGGAAATGTGTTGCTGGAAAAGCGCAGCAGGTCAGGCAGCATCCAGGGAACAGGAGAATCGACGTTTCGGGCGTAAGCCCTTCTTCAGGGCTTATGAAGGGTTCCTGAAGAAGGGCTTATGCCCGAAACGTCAATTCTCCTGTTCCCTGGATGCTGCCTGACCTGCTGCGCTTTTCCAGCAACACATTTCCAGCTCTGATCTCCAGCATCTGCAGACCTCACTTTCTCCCTAAAGGAATACAGAATTTGGTTTGTGGTGCAACTCAATGTTTATTGACAGAATATTCCTTATTAAAGCACCATGTGAGCATTTCCCACATTCCTACCACATTTACTGAATCTAGCTCTATCCATCTGAGAAAAGATATTATCTGTAATAATTCACTTGTTTCAGTTGAGCTATTGGAGTCTCCTCCCTCTCCAATGTACGTCGAGCTCTCTTCCACCGAAGGTGGGTCTGGCAGGTCAGGGTAGAACTTCTCTTGCATTGTTGCACAGCCTTCCACCATGGGTCTTAGTGAAAGTCCTCATTAAGACAGTTGCTTCCAGATGTGTGTTTTTATCCCCTCTATTCCCTCCCCTGGATGTTTTCAATGTTCTGTGGCTTTCGGCCAATGGAGTCATGTTTTCAAAGGATCCAATGAAGTCTCAGAAATACTTTTGCACATCCTCAGCCTTGGCTGGAAGTCAAGGTGCCAGAAGGTCTGATCGATACTTCTCTATTACAAACCTCAAGCTGTTGTAACTGGTTCCTTGAACCTTTGTGACCATTTTGGCCCTGATTTCCACTAAGTTTTATTGATTCTGTACTCAACTAATATAATTTCCTTTTAAAACTATAATTTTACTTGAGATTGTATTATCTATCTATCCTAAATTGTGTTGCAAACTGAATACACCATGCAGAGAACATGATTATATTATATCCCAATTGCGGTGTTGCCAAAGTTACAAGTTCAGTCAGAAATTTGTAGTACAAATTACACCCTGCAGCTTACATCAGTATCTTCTACTTAATTGGCCGAAACATCATATTCTAAATGTTTTATCAAGTCAAAAAAGATAGTTGCTCACTATATTCATTCTTGGTTTCAAAAACTTTGGAATGCAGTCTCTTCGAAAATTCCAATAAGCTTTAGTTATGTTGCATAACTCCTATAGTTTAATTTCTGCTATTAAAAAAGTGAAAGAATGCTCTTTTGTTCTAAAAAAGCCAATAAAATAGAAGGTATTGATGTCAGCTTCAGGGTGTATTTTGTACCTCAATTTGCTGGTTGAACTCTTGTAAGTTTGGCAGCATCTTAATTGGGATAGAATATAAACATATAAAAACCAGAAGAACTGTGGATGCTGGAAATCAGAAACAGAAATTGCAGGAAAAGCTCAACAAGTCTGGCGGCATCTATGGAGAGAAATCAGAGTTAACGTTGAGGATCCAGTGACCCTTTCTTAGAACTGTTCTGCTTTTCCAGTGATTTCTGCTTTTGTTGTTATGGACCAAACCAGATCCCCTCAAAACATTTCAAGAAAGTAGTCCAGACCCTAGGCAGGTGTACAGTGGATATTTTAGAAGCAATGTTGCTGGTCAAACCACTCATCATATATATTTGTGTAATAGAGACAGAGAGATGTACCGCATGGAAATAGACCCTTCGGTCCAACCCGTCCATGCCGGCCAGATATCTCAACCCAATCTAGTCCCACCTGCCAGCACCCAGCCCATATCCCTCCAAACTCTTCCTATTCGTATACCCATCCAAATGCCTCTTAAATGTTGTAATTGTACCAGCCTCCACCACTTCCTCTGGCAGCTCATTCCATACACGTACCACCCTCTGTGTGGAAAAAGTTGTCCTTTAGGTCTCTTTTATATCTTTCCCGTCTCACCCTGAACCTATGCCCTCTAGTTCTGGACTCCCAACCCCAGGGAAAAGACTTTGTCTATTTATCCTATCCAAGCCCCTCATGATTTTACAAACCTCTATAAGGTCACCCCATAGCCTCCGACGCTCCAGGGAAAAAAAGCCATAGCCTCTTAAACCTCTCCCTATGGCTCAAATCCTCCAACCCTGGCAACATCGTTGTAAATCCTTTCTGAATCCTTTCAAGTTTCACAACATCATTCAGATAGGAAGGACACCAGAATTGCATGCAATCTTCCAACAGTGGCCTAACCAATGTCCTGATCAGCCACAACATGTTCCCCCAACTCCTGTACTCAATACTCTGATCAGTAAAGGAAAGCATATCAAACACCTTCACTATCCTATCTACCTGCAACTCTACTTTCAGGGAACTATGAACCTGCACTCCAAGGTGTCTCTGTTCAGCAACACTCCCGAAGACCTTACCATTAAGTGTATAAGTCCTGCTAAGATTTGCTTTCCAAAACTGCAACACCTCACATTTATCTAAATCAAACTCCATCTGCCACTTCTCAGCCCATTGGCCCATCTGATCAAGATCCTGTTGTAATCTGAGGTAACCTTCTTCGCTGTCCATTACACCTCCAATTTTGGTGTCATCTGCAAACTTACTAATTGTACCTCTTATGTTCACATCTAAATCACTTATATAAATGATGAAAAGTAGTGGACCCAGCACTCCACTGGTCACAGTCCTGTATCCAACTGGCAAGTTCTGCCTGTATTCCATGAGATCGAACCAGTCTCCCATGGGGAACTTTGTCGAACGCCTCACTGAAGTCCATATAGATCTCGTCTCCACTCTGCCCTCATCAAGCCTCTTTGTTACTTCTTAAAAAAACTCAATCAAGTTTGTGAGATATGATTTCCTATGCACAAAGCCATGTTGACTATCCCTAATCAGTCCTTGACTTTCTAAATACATATATATCCTGTCCCTCAGGATTCCCTCTGACAAGTTGCCCACCACTGACGTCAGGCTCATTAGTCTATAGTTCCCTGGCTTGTCCTTACCACCATTCTTAAACAATGACACCACGTTGGCCAACCTCCAGTCTTTTGGCACCTCACCTATGACTATCGATGATACAAATATCTCAGCAAGAGGCCCAGCAATCACTTCCCTAGCTTCCCACAGAGTTCTAGGGTACACCTGATCAAGTCCTGGGGATTTATCCACCTTTGTGTTTCAAGACATCCAGCACTTCCTCCTCTGTAATATGGACATTTTTCAAGATTTCGCCATCTATTTCCCTACGTTCTGTATCTTCCATATCCTTTTCCATCGTAAATACTGATGCAAAATACGCATATAGTATCTCCCCCATTTTCTGTGGATCCACATGAAGGCCGTCTCGCATATTTTTGACAGGCCCTATTCTCTCCCAAGTTACCCTTTTACCCTTAATGTATTTGTAAAAACCCTTTGGATTCTCCTTAACTCTAGTTGCCAAAGCTATCTCATGTCCCATTTTTACCCCCCTCATTTTCCTCTTAAGTGTACTCCTACTGCCTTTATACTCTTCTAAGGATCCACTCGATCTTTCCTGTCAATACCTGATATATGCTACCCTCTTTTTCTTCACCAAATCCTCAATTTCTTTAGTCATCCAGCATTCCCTATACCTACCAGGCTTTCCTTTCACCCTAACAGGAATATACTGGCTCTGAACTTAAATTTATGGGGTTAACTATTACATGTATACTACTTTTGATGCCCATCAAAATTCTTACCATAACTTTAGTAGAAACGCAATTGATCTCTCAACGAATAAAGAAAAAAAACAACAAATTATGGTAATTATGAAAACCCGAAATGGAAAACAACAGCCAGTGGACTGGAAGACCTGGAGCGGAGCAGAACAACCAGCAGACCGGGAAGCTGGAGCGGAACGTGATGGCCGGCACACTGACTCATAAACATTGATCCATTGATCCATTAGGGTTGACTTTTACACAAAGTATATGGAAAATTCCAGGTTATTTGACCAAAAATAGGGGGTTGACTTTTACATGAGATCAACTGTTACTCGAATATATACGGTAGTTTGAAACAAACAATATATTTATAAGATTACCGAATGAAATACAAACAGAAGAGAACAGAATAGAGAATCACTTAACCTATCTGAAAGCCAACTGATAATACCAACTTGATGGTGCTGTTCCTAATATTTGCAACAATCTCCATAAACACTCCTTGGCACAAAAGCTAAAATCAAATACAGGGTCTCATTGAAGAGAAATTGGAGAGAAAGCATGGAACACCTTCTTCCATGTAGCTATCTCTTGGATCAGCAACCTTAATGACTTAACTGCTAAAACCAAACCAGACCAGAGTAAGCTGACCTGGGAGAACAGGCCGCTCCTTTTTCATTGTACAAGTTTTTTTTAAAACGTGAAAGTATTCTCAAGTAGGTCAGCCCCAGACATTTTGGAACCTGTGTCTTTATGACTTTGTGGGGAAAAAAACCAAGGACAATCTAACCTTGTTTAAAGGAACAGCATTTTCATATTGTTCATAATATAACCATGTTGCCTGCATCACATATTTAGTTTGGAACACAGCTTAGTAAGAAATATAATAAAATCTTGATTGAAATTGCAGCTTTCAAAGGAAATTATATTAATTTGTGTTTTCTATACATTCGTTTATTCATGCCAATAATCAGGACTTGCAAGGGTGGTTGGACAATCTGTACCTGGTAGTGCAGGTCAGTTTGGCTCCTTTGAGATGCATCCCTTTCTCTCCTTTTTTGCATGAAATGGGGTTAATTCATCCAGGAGTGTCCATCAATGCTGTTGTTTGAGACTTGCGTGGAACTCGGCCTGCTCAGTGGCTATTGAATAGAATGGAAACATCTAACAAAGACAGACAAATAACTGAAATTGCAGGGGAGGGAGGGAACAATTTCTTTATTGCAGGTGGCCAAGTATGTGCATGTTAGCTGGAAGCAAGGTTAATATGAAACTTTTCATTAATAATGCTGAGGGTGGACTGCAATTCCAATGAGGTGAGTTTGGAGCTGTAGTATTGGTATTTAATCAGATAGGTGCCAAGCAATAATGCCACTCCATTCTGCTTCTGTTTCCATTGACTCCAGGTTGGATTGTGCAAGTATCTCATTCAGTCACACTTGGCATTTGATTGAGGGTCTCAACATTATAGGTGGGATGGCTTGCAAAGAGCTGAAGCCTTTGTCATTTCTTGGAAATCCCACCCATTTAGGACTCCCTTCCCTATGAGCTCCCCCTGCACTCATCCCAGATGGTTGCATTACTGACAAATGCCACTGTTCTTTCACTCCACTCCCCAATATATCCATAATACCAACTTGCGCACACCACACAAATGTGCACACTCTGCAGGATTAAGCCACCACAGTCTTTGATCCCAGGGATGCCATTTAAGTACCTGACTGGCATTTAGTTTGAAGAAGCTTCCCCAGAGGAAATGACACAGGGCCTTTGTTGACTTTCCAGCTGGCAGGTGAGACCTCATCACCAGAATTAATTCTAGCTTATGGATGTTTTTACCAGCACAGGTCGTGGCAAGTCAAAGAGTGAATACATTTTTTAAAAAAACTTCCATTTGTTTCCAGAAAGACCTTTCATTTAATGCAAAGTCTTCACACCAATGTGCTCAGACAAAATTAAAAATTCATGTAGGTGGATAACGGTTTGTCAAAAGAGCTAGGCCAAGGAGTTCAGTTATCTTGAAAGGTTGTGAGGTGGAGGAAGTTGCAAAGTTGTTGCAATGGGTTTGGAATCACAATAATTGAACTTTGAAATGAAGGCTATGCTGAATCAGGATTGAGATGATATGCTATTGCTACATATTTAGCATTTATGAGTCTGGCAGGCGATGTCCTGTAGAATTGTTATGATTATATATTATGATTCAACCAGCTGTATTTTATTTTCATTTCTGATGAAGAACACAACAATAACAACCATGGAAGTATCATACCAAAAGTTACCTAAGGCAAAAGATATTGGAAAACAATCCTCAATTAAAACATGTTGAACTTGAGCCGAAACTTGAAAAATGTGGCAAAAAACTTTCAAATTTTAAGTTTTCCACTTCATACAAATAAAACTTGTTTACTGCCACATAGAATTAATTGACATTGTTGATAAAGCACTCTTTAAAAGTAATGATTATTGATATTTTTACTGCACATATGTTTTATACCAAGAAACCATAATCTTGTTATGCTGTTTAATTTAATAGAGCTCAGGTAAGTGTAAATTGCATTGTGTCTGTGGTACTTATCCATTTTGGTATTAAAGTGACCCATTGGAACCTCTGTGGAATCATGTCTGTGACTGAACAAAATTATAATTCTAGAATTAGCACTATAATTCTATTTCTCTGTATATTTGAGTGAAACTTAAAAGATCAATATAGTAGCCTGTTAAATTTGCAGCACAGCCCTAGAAAGCTCTTTTTGTACTTTCATAAATGAGGGGATTGCACTTATAGCTCATGGTGAATATGCTGTACAGTATTGGATATTTAGGCACGATTAAATTACTAAACCATCATCTAGGCTTTTCCAAGTTGAATGAATATATTAATTTATATCATTAAAGTTAATGATTACATATTGAATATGTTCAATTTATTAAGTTATAATTATGGAATTATAATTTCTTTTAAAGTTTAGCTTTATCTAAAACCTTATTTGGTTATTATAAAGTAGATTCATAGTTACTACGCAAAAAATGACAGTCAAATTTTCTTGAGTCCAGCATTTACAATTATTTCATTGGTACACATCAGAGTTTGAGTGATACGTTGGTATATTGGTGCTTTCATCTGGTTTCCCTTATGACCTATTACTGTGTGAGATATAAAAGAATATGGGGCGGCACGGTGGCTTAGTGGTTAGCACTGTAGCCTCACAGCAGCAGGGTCCCAGGTTCGATTCTGGCCTCGGGTGACTGTCTGTGTGGAGTTTGCACATTCTCCCTGTGTTTGCATGGGTTTCCTCCGGGTGCTCCGGTTTCCTCCCACAGTCCAAAGATGTGCAGGCCAGGTGAATTGGCCATGCTAACCTGCCCATAGTGTTAGGTGCATTGGTTAGAGTGAAATGGATCTGGGTGGGTTAATCTTCGGAGGGTCAGTGTGGACTGGTTGGGCTGAAGGGCCTGTTTCCACACTGTAGGTAATCTAATCTAAACAAAGGAGGTAAAGGTTTTCTGAACAATAGCAAAGTTTATAATTCAAATATTTGCACATTCCCCAGAATTATTTTGGAGTTCAATGAAACGTAAGTTCTAATTTTGCACTGAGTCCTCTTGTACAGGCCAAACCCCGTATCAGCGGAATTGTTTTCCGTGGTTTCAGTTACCTGCAGTTTACCGTGGACCGAACATAATATAGCGAACTTTCCCACACCAGGGGGCTGCTGGGAAGGTAAATTTCCCATTTAAATGAATGGGTTCACTCCTATCCACGGTTTCAGGTTTCCAAGGTAGGCCTTGGAATGTATCCCCACGGATATGGGGGGACTACTGTACTTTGAATTGTTTCCTTATATAATGTATAACAATGTTAAAGACGGTCACCAGATATTCAGGAATTTGGCAATTAACTGAAACAGGTCAATGCTGTATGATTTTACAAAGTACTCCAAATTGTAAGGTTTGATATAGCAAGCTTGTGCTTAAATTGAGTGTGAATTGCCATAACAATTAACTTGCTAATTTAAAATAAATCCAGACTGAAGACTGCTGTCCCCAAATCACTGATGGCTGCTGTACTGTTGGCAGTGTAATGAGGCAGACTTCAGTCAGCTACATGCATTGTGGATCGTACATGTGTGTGTGTATGTATGTATGTATGTATGTAAGGTTCATTTCCAGACGTCTTGTTACCTTACTAGGTAACATTCTTCAGTGGACCTCATGCAAAGCAATGCTGAAAATTCCTGCTTTCTATTTATATGTTTTGGTTTCTTTGGGTTGGTGATGTCATCTCCTGTGGTGATGTTATTTCCTATGGTGAAGTCACTTCCAGTTCCTTTTCTCAGGGAGTGGTAGATGGGGTCTAACTCGATGTGTTTGTTGATAGAGTTCAGGTTGGAATGCCATGCTTCTAGGATTCTTGTGCATGTCTTTGTTTGGCTTGTCCTAGGATGGGATGTATTGACCCATGGGTGTCCTTCCTCATCCGTATGTGAGGATACTAGTGAGAGAGGGTCATGTCCTTTTGTGGCTAGTTGGTGTTCGTGTATCCTGTGGCTAGTTTTCTGCCTGTTTATCCAATATAGTGTTTGTTACAGTCCTTGCATGATATTTTGTAAATGACGTTAGTTTTGCTCATTGTCTGTATAGGGTCTTTCAAGTTCATTGGCTGCTGTTTTAGTGTGTTGGTGGGTTTGTGGGCTACCATGATGCCAAGAGATCTGAGTAGTCTGGCAGTCATTTCCGAGATGTCTTTGATGTAGGGGAGAGTGGTTAGAGTTAATGGACATGTTTTGTCTGCTTGTTTGGGTTTGTTGCTGAGAAATGGGCAGACTGTGTTCATTGGGTACCCATTCTTTTTGAATACACAGTATAGGTGTTTTTTCTCTGCTCTGCGTAGTTCCTCTGTGCTGCAATATGTGTTGGCTCATTGAAATAATGTTCTGATGTAGCTTCGTTTGTGGGTATTGGGGTGATTGCTTCTGTAGTTCAATATTTGGTTAAGGGTCGGTCAGATAATGACAGAAGAGGTCAGGCAGAAAATGAAAAAACTAAACCTGCAGAAAATACTAGACAAACTTACACCAAGTAACAACAATGACAACACAGAAGCATGGATAAAAAACTTATCTGACCATCCCTTAACAGATACTGAAAAAGCCATCTTAGTAAGAGAATTAAATTACAACTGCCAGGACAAGAAAGATTTAGCAGCATTAGAAACAACACTAAAAGACAACCAACTCACAGAAGAAACCCAACAATCCATCAGACAAGTAGTCGCACCAACATTAAGCAGAAAAATGGAAGGAAACACACTCCATACACAAGAAAGGAAAGCACTGGAAAGACTAAAAAAAATCAAAACATTGTTATCCTACCTGCAGACAAAGAACGCCTGACAGCCATTTTAAATCGAAGAGACTACGTTGAAAAAGCAAACACTACTTACAGATTCCAACACTTTCCAATAAGTGGCGGTAGACCCGACCCCACAACTAGAGAACCGAATCATAGCCCTACTCAAGACATCTAGACAAATAAATAAGACCGACTTCCAAAAAATGAAACCAGATGGATCCAACACACAACGCTTCTATGGATTACCCAAAATCCACAAACCAGGAGCTCTCCTCAGACCCACAGTCTCACTACCTGGAACACCAACTTACAGATTGGCCAAGGAGCTATACCAAAGACTAAAACACTTAGTAGAAGACTCACACCACTCCATCCACTCCACCCAAGAATTCCTGAAGACCATGAAAGACACTTAAGATAGAAGAGGATGAAATAATGGTCTCCTTTGATGTAACAGCCCTGTTTACTTCAATCAACATTAACCTGGCCAAGGAAACGCTGACTACACTATTAGAAGACCCAAAGACACATACCCAAACACCAGTAACTTCATTAACGAGGAGAATATCATCAAGCTAGTGGACCTATGCCTTACCACCCACTTCACCTTCAACAACAAAACTTACAGACAAACCAATAGAACACCCATGGGATATTCGATATCAGGGTTCTTAGCAGAGGCAGTAATGCAGAGACTTGAGCATACAGTTCTGCCAACCATCCAACCCAAACTCTGGGTCTGGTACGTGGATGACACCTTTGTCATCACGAAACAAAACAAGTTAGAGGAAATCTTCAAGACTATCAATAATACTCTTCCTGGCATAAAATTCACTAAAGAGGAGGTAAACAATAGCAAACTGCCATTCCTAGATGGCACAGTAGAGCGAACAGCCACTGGGGAACTCCAAACCAGCGTCTACAGGAAAACAACACATACGGACCAAATATTGAACTACAGAAGCAATCATCCCAACACCCACAAATGAAGCTGCATCAGAACATTATTTCAATGAGCCAACACACATTGCAGCACAGAGGAATTACACAGAGTAGAGAAAAAACACCAATACTGTGTATTCAAAAAGAATGGGTACGCTATGAGTACAGTCCGCCGATTTCTCAGCAACAAACCCAAACAAGCAGACAAAACACATCCAGAAACCCTAGCCACTCTCCCCTACATCAAAGACATCTCGGAAATGACTGCCAGATTACTCAGACCTCTTGGCATCATGGTAGCCCACAAACCCACTAACACACTAAAACAGCAGTTAATGAATTTGAAAGACCCCATACAGACAATGAGCAAAACTAACGTCATTTACAAAATATCGTGCAAGGACTGTAACAAACACTACATTGGACAAACGGGCAGAAAACTAGCCACCAGATACATGAATACCAACTAGCCACAAAAAGATATGACCGTCTCTCACTAGTATCCTCACATACGGATGAGGAAGGACACCATTTCCATTGGGACAATACACCCATCCTAGGACAAACCAAACAAAGACACACACGAGAATTCCTAGAAGCATGGCATTCCAAACTGAACTCTATCAACAAACACATCGAGTTAGACCCCATCTACCATCCCCGAGAAAAGGAACAGGAAGTGACCACCACAGGGAATGACATCACCAACCCAAATAAACCAAAACATATAAACAGAAAGCAAGAATTTTCAGCATTGCTTCACATGAGGTCCACTGAAGATGTTGAAAAATGTGTTGCTGAAAAAGCACAGCAGGTCCGGCAGCATTCAAGGAGCAAGAGAATCGACGTTTCATGCATTAGCCCTTCTTCAGGAATGAGGAGGGTGTGCCAAGCAGGCTAAGATAAAAGGTAGGGAGGAGGGACTTGGGGAGGGGCGTTGGGAATGCGATAGGTGGAAGGAGGTTAAGGTGAGGGTGATAGGCCGGAGAGGGGGTGGGTGCGGAGAGGTCGGGAAGAAGGCGGTGCTGAGTACGAGGGTTGGGACTGAGAAAAGGTGGGGGGAGGGGAAATGAGGAAGCTGGAGAAATCTGCATTCATCCCTTGTTGTTGGAGGGTTCCTAGGGGAAGATGAGGCGCTCTTCCTTCAGGCGTTGTGTTGCCATGGTCTAGCGATGGAGGCAGCCAAGGACCTGCATGTCCTTGGCGGAGTGGGAGGGGAGTTAAAGTGTTCAGCCACAGGGCGGTTGGGTTGGTTGGTGCGGGTGTCCCAGAGGTATTCGCTGAAACGTTCCGCAAGTAGGCGGTCTGTCTCCCCAATGTAGAGGAGGCCACATTGGGTGCAGTAAATGATGTGTGTGGAGGTGCAGGTGAATTTGTGACGGATATGGAAGGATCCCTTAGGGCCTTGGAGGGAAGTGAGGGGGGAGGTGTGGGCGCAAGTTTTGCATTTCTTGCGGTTGCAGGTGAAGGTGCAGGGAGTGGAGGTTGGGTTCGTGGGGGGTGTGGATCTGACAAGGGAGTCACGGAGGGAGTGGTCTTTCCAGAACACTGATAGGGGAGGGGAGGGAAATATATCCTTGGTGGTGGGGTCTGTTTGGAGGTGGCGGAAATGACTAAGGATGATACGATGTATCTGGAGGTTGGTGGGGTGGTAGGTGAGGACCAGTGGGGTTCTGTCCTGGTGGCGATTGGAGGGGCGGGGTTCAAGTGCGGAGGAGCGGGAAGTGGAGAAGATGCAGTGGAGAGCATCGTCAACCACGTTCTGAGGGGAAATTGCGGTCTTTGAAGAAGGAGGCCATCTGGGTTGTTCGGTATTGGAATTGGTCCTCCTGGGAGCAGATGCGGCGGAGGCAAAGGAATTGGGAATATGGGATGGCGTTTTTACAGGAGGCAGGGTGGGAGGAGGTGTAATCTAGGTAGCTGTGGGAGTTGGTCGGTTTATAGTAAATGTCCGTGTTGAGTTGGTCGCCCGAGATAGAAATGAAGAGATCAAGGAAGGGGAGGGAGGACTCTGAGATGGTCGATGTTACCTAGTAAGGTAATGAAATGTCTGGAAATGAACCTTCCAGCTCAGCCAGCAAACCTTCATCCAAAACCTCAATCTGAACTACAAATCTTCTCAAAACTCATGTATGTATATATGGGCTGATTTATTTCCTGTCTTGTATGAATCCATGACACATTCCATATATATAGATAAAAGACATATACTCTCATATGGTTTTCACAATTATGGGTAGAACCAAGGAATTCAATCTCTAAAGAAGGTCAAGTAGCAGAGTAGCATTTAATAAAAATGAAATATGACTTATTTGCTATCAATCACTGAATCTCAAGGTATTCCCTGCACTTTGTTTCAAAATAATGTATTCTCCCACTTCTTGGGGCACTGGCATGGGAACTCTAATTGTTTATAAAAACATGGTTGAATTCCTTAATCCTCACATTATGCTACAAATGTTTTTATTTAGATTGAATAAACTTCTTATTCTACATAGTGTAGTGGACACCAGTATTTTTATTTTATTTATTGAATCCTTATATTACTATCTATTATTGAGCATTAGTGGAGCTAAGTTAAAATGTGTTGAATGAAATTTTCACTGGCTCATAAACAGATGACATTTGTACCAATGTTAACCTTTAGCACATTAACTTATTGACCATTTGGCACAGTATATTGTCTCTTCCGGTCTTTGCTTTCGGATTTATTTTTCCTTCAAGTGCATTAACAAGATCGATGCAAGAACATCCTGTGTTCACTCCTTGTATTTCTATTTTTGAAATGACTAACATCAACTCAAAATATCACAAAAGTAAAATTGTTTAAACGGATACTGTCTTCAAAGTACTTGAAAACATTCCTAAATTTATAATTATTTAATTATATAGCATTAAATGTGTCAACCTAATTGTATGTGATGGCATTGTGAGAAAAAATGAGCATGCTTCTGACTTCTCTCCTTGATTTGTGAAGACCTTTGGTGAAACCAGTACCATTTGAAGAACCAAAAGAACTGCAAATGCTGGAAATCAGAAATGATAACAGAAATTGCTGGAAAAGCTCAGCAGGTCTGGCAGCATCTATGGAGAGAAATCCAAGTTAGCATTTCGGGTCCACTGACCCTTCCTCGGACCTAATGGTAGCTAGGAAAATGTTGGTTTTAATGCAAAAGATAGGATAGGTGTGGAGTAAAGAGTAAGCGGTAGGTGAAGGTAGAACCTAAAGAGAAGAACAGTTGGATAAAGGAGTGGATAATGATCAGCCTAGGAGAATGAATAGCTACTAATGAGGACTATTAGTGGCTAGCAATGGGTTGTGTGTAATAGCAGTCCATGTGATAACAACACCTGGTTGGTGGGTGTTAAGGTAGTGAAAAGATGCCTGAAGCCCTCAAATTGTTGGACTTGGTATTGAATTCCTTCCCCCCCCCCCCGCACACACAAAACCCTATCTGCTACATAAAAACAACTTTTCTCTAGCTGCCATCAGTTCTGAGGAAGGGTCACTATACCTGAAACGTTAACTATGATTTCTCTCCACAGATGCTGCCGGATCTGCTAAGCTTTTCCAGTAATTTGATTTATCCTTTTGAAGAATTTGTAGGACTCTTTTTTTTTCAAGAGAAAGATAAGTCATGGAAATGCAGGAATGCTCTAAAGATGGAGGACACAGCAGTGACTATCATTTTAAAAACTGAAGAAAATTATTTGAATTATCTAATTCACTTCATGACCTCACATCCCAAAGTGTTTCTGCATTAATGAAGTATTTGTAAAATATAGTCACCTAAAGTAAAAAATGCAGGAATCAATTTATTTACATTAGTGTCCCAAGTGTCACAACTGGTCAGATTATCTACCATGTTGATTGATGAACAAATGTTGACTAGGTTAATGGGAAAACCATGTTCACTCATTGTCAGTTCAGCGAATTCATCTATGTCCATACGCTTTACTGGGATTTAAAGCTAAGTCGGCAGTTACTTATCTTCCGCTTAGTGATTCTTTTCGGCAAAACACAACTTCTGCCATTAGCTTCATAAAGGTCTTGCTGGTGTTGTGAGTTTGTTTTTGATCAGTAGTGATCATTTCAATATATCAGATCTTTGTTTGGGAAGACAGATTTAGGGGAGGGTTCCATCGTAAGGCCTTCAGTAACTTATCGACAAGGCCACCTGGGTTACTTTGTACTTCTACAGTTTACAGCCTCCCATAGGGATACTCTACACTTCTGTGTTTTTCCTTCCAAAGTGGACAAGCTCATACTTTTCCAAGGTTTATTTCATCTGCTATATTCTTGTCCATTGACTAAAACTGTCCAAATCATGTTGAATCCATTTTACATCTTCCTCATAACACAGGAAGAGGTGATGTGTTTGAGCCCGTAGTATGTCCATGACTTTGCATATATCACAGGATTTACAACCCCCATGTTGACCTGCCATCTATAACGCTGAAAACTATTTATTACCCTTATCAACTTACTTTAAAAGCTTAATATCTAACTTAACCTTACTTTTTTTTGCAGTCTAAGTCTTTATCGCTGCTTTATAAATTACACCTCCTTTAAGTTTTGAGTTATTTAGGCTCGCTCCCTAACAGCAGCTTCTCTCCATTCAATACTTCAGCATGGGGGAGGAGCTGACCAGAGTTGACTGGGAAAGGAGTCTCGCTGGAAGGACAGAGCGATAGCACTGGCAGGAGTTTCTGGGAGTAATTCAGGAGACGCAACAAAAATTCATCCCTCGGAAAAAGAAATATACTATGAGGCAACCATGGCTGACAAGGGAAATTAGGGACAGTGTGAAAGCAAAAGAGAAAGCATATAATATAGCGAAGGACAGTGGGAAGTCAGAAGATTGGGAAGCGTACAAAGACGAACAGAAGACAACGAAAAAGAAATAAGGAGAGTAAAGATTAAACATGAGGGCAAGCCAGCCAATAATATTTTTTTTTTTAAATCTGAGTTTCTTTAGATATATAAAGGGCAAAAGAGAGGCAAACTGTACATTGGGCTGCTGGAAAATGACACTGGAGAAGTAGTAATGGAGAACAAAGAAATGGCTGAGGAACTGAATATGTACTTTGCATCATTCTTCTCAGTGAAAGACATGAGTAATATCCCAAACCCCCCATTCAAGAGATGAGGGGTAAGGTTGGCAGAGGTGAGTATGGTGGGCATCACCAAGGAGAAGGTGTTAGAAAAACTGAAAGGTCTGAAGGTGGATAAATCACCTGGACCGGATTGGTTACACCCAGAGTTCTGTAGACGTTAGCTGAAGAGATAATAGAGGCTTTAGTCATGATCTTTCAGGAATCACTGGAGTCAGTGAGGGTCACGAGTGTAGCCTGATCTTGGTTGTTGGTAAAATTTTGGAGTCTATTGTGAAGGATGAAATTTCTGAATACTTGGAAGTGCGTGGTAAAAATAGGCTAAAGTCAGCATGGTTTCATCAAGGGAAGATAATGCCTGACAAATCTGTCAGAATTTTTTTGAGGAAGTAATGAGCAGGTTAGACTAAAGAGAGCAAATGAATGTTATCTATCTGGACTTCCAGAAGGCCTTTGATAAAGTGCCGCACAGGAGACCGCTGAGTAAGATAAGGGCCCGTGTGTTAGAGGCAGGGCGCTAGTACTTAACTGTATGGAAAATTGGATCTGGCAAAAAGCAGAGAGTGGAGTTAAAAGGGTCCTTCTCAGGATGGAAACCAATGACGAGTGGTGTTCTACAAGGGTCAGTGTTGGGACCACAACCTTTCACTTTATACGTTAATGATCTGAATGAGGAACTGAGGGCATTCTGGCTACGTTTGCAGATGATACAAAGATGGGTGAAGAGGCAAGTAATATTGAGGAGGTGGGAAGGCTGTAGAAAGGTTTAGACAGGTTAGGAGAGTGGGCAAAGAAGTGGCAGAATACAATATGGGAAAAGTAGAGGCTTAGACTATTTTCTAAATGGGATGAAAATTCAGAAATCTGAAGTGCAAAGGGACTTGAGAGTCCTAGTCCAGGTTTATCTGAAGGTAAACTTGCAAGTTGAGTCAGTAGTTAGGAAGGCAAATATAAGGCATTCATCTCAAGAAGACTAGAATATGAAAGTAGAGCTGTACTTCTGAGGCTGTATAAAGCTCTGGTCAGACCACAATTGAAGTATTGTGAGCAATATTGGGACCTATGTCTGAAGAAGGATGTACTGACCCTGGAGCAGGTCAAAACAGGTTCACAAGAATGATCCCAGGAATGAAAGGATTAACATATGAGGAGCATTTGAGGACTCTGGGTCTGTACTGAATGGAGATTAAAAGGAAAGGGGGAGAATCTAATTGAAACTGACAGAATACTGAATGCCCTGGACAGGTGGCATTGGAAAGATGTTTCCATTTGCAGGAAAGACTGGGTCCCAAGGGCACAGCCTTAAAGTAGACAGAAGGTGGTGTTGGAGGGTTGTTTTTCAGACTGGATGCCTGTAACCAGTGGAGTGCCACAAGCATCGGTGCTGGGTCCCCTACTTTTTGTCATTTGTATAAATGATTTGAATGTGAGCATAAGAGGTATGGTTAGTAAGTTTGCAGATTACACCAAAATTGGAGGTGTAGTGGACAGCGAAGAAGATTACCTCAGATTACAACAGGATCTTGATTAGATGGGCCAATGGGCTGAGAAATGGCAGATGGAGTTTAATTCAGATAAATGCAATGTGCTGCATTTTGGGAAAGCAAATCTTAGCAGGACTTATACACTTAATGGTAAGGTTCTAAGGAGTGTTGCTGAACAAAGAGACCTTGTTCTGCAGGTTCATAGCTTCTTGAAAATATAGTCGCAGGTAGGTAGGATAGTGAAGAAGGCGTTTGGTATGCTTTCCTTTATTTGTCAGAGTATTGAGTACAGGAGTTGGGAGGTCATGTTGCAGCTATACAGGACATTGGTTAGGCCACTGTTGGAATATTGCATGCAATTCTGGTCTCCTTCCTGTCGGAAAGATGTTGTGAAACTTGAAAGGCTTCAGAAAAGATTTACAAGGATGTTGCCAGGGTTGGAGGATTTGAGCTATGAGGAGAGGCTGAACAGGCTGGGGCTGTTTCCCTGGAGTGTCAGAGGCTGAGGGGTGACGTTTTTGAGGTTTACAAAATCATGAGGGGCTGGGTGGGGGCATCCAGAACTAGAGGGCATAGGTTTAGGGTGAGCGGGGAAAGATATAAAAGAGACATAAGGGGAAACCTTTTCATGCAGAGGGTGGTACGGGTATGGAATGAGCTGCCAGAGGAAGTGGTGGAGGCTGGTACAATTGCAACATTTAAGAGGCATTTGGATGGATATATGAATAGGAAGGGTTTGGAGGGATATGGGCTGGGTGCTGGCAGGTGGGACGAGATTGGGTTGGGATATCTGGTCAGCATGGACGGGTTGGACCGAAGGGTCTGTTTTTGTGCTGTACATCTGACTTTATGGAGTTAAGGAGAAACATTTTCAGTCAGAGAGTGGTGAATCTGTGGAATTTGTTGCCACAGAAGGCTGTGAAGGGCAGGTCTTTGAGTATATTTAAGTCAGAGATAAGTCATTGATTGTTAAGGAGGTCAAAGGTTATGGGGAGAAAGCAGGAGAATGGGGTTGAAAACATATCAGCCATGATTCAATGGTGGACCATACTAAATAGGCTGACTGGCCTAATTTCTGTTTCTATGTCTTATGGTCTTAGATTTTCTGTGGTGTCTTTCTTGGATTCTGTTCACACACAGTGCTCCTCGATGCAGTGTAAAGAAGAAAGCCAATCCCCATGCTCTCTGCTCTTTTTAAATTTGCGGTCTCCTCTATTGATGTTGGTTTCAACATGAAGGAACTTCCCATTCCATAGTTTTTCTAAATCTTGTTGCCTCCTCTCTCCACATGTCTTCAGAATGGTCCTGCCGCTGATCTGAACTTCAGCTTCCATGTGCATGCTGTAATGTGTTTAAACTGGCTGAAAGAGCCTGTGTTTTTTAGTATAAAAACCTGCACTTCTGACATGGGATACTCAAATGGGTAACTTGTGTGCATTTTTTATTGCAATGAACATCTGAAATTTCAGTGAATACCCCCAATTGGCTGACAATAACCATTTGTACTCTAGGATATCTCCCTCACCTTCAAGAGTGTTGGGCCCCAAAATACCCCTTTATGGGTATGAGGAGTCCCAAACTTTAACCAGCACTATTATGAACCTATGTTTGTTATCCTACCAAAGAATGTCAAGTTTTAGGCTTCCATTACCAATTAATGAACAAGCAAGTCTTTTCTACTGCAAGCTCGTGTTCCAGATGTGAGGAGTAAAAATTAATAAGGGAGGAACCAATATCTATAAGGAAATCTTACAGCTCCAGAATACATCATTATAATTATTGGTCTACCATTTTGATTCTATCTGAACCCAGTTTTATGTGTAGTCTTTAAGATAATTCACCTTTTAAGGAATCTGTGCTTGTATGCTCAGCCTGTCATGACATGGATGTGCAAGCTGTTAGACTATTGTAATGTCTGCTTCTGAACTCTGTCAGTTGTTACTCACCAGTTTGTCCTAAGAGTGTGATCTGATTGTCTCTTCCCTCATCCGGTCTCTGCTTCACTGGATTTCAATGTGGGTACATGAAGCACTCCCTATCTGTTGTAATTCAATCTGCTCATTTGAACAATACAGCACAGAACAGGCCCTTCGGCCCACAATGTTGTGCCGAACATTTGTCCTAGCTTAAGCACCTATCCATGTATCTATCCAATTGCCGCTTAAAGGTCGCCAATGATTCTGACTCTGCCACTCCCACAGGCAGTGCATTCCATGCCCCCACCACTCTCTGGGTAAAGAACCTACCCCTGACATCCCCCCTATACCTTCCACCCTTCACCTTAGATTTATGTCCCCTTGTAACACTCTGTTGTACCCGGGGAGAAGGTTTCTGACTGTCTACTCTATCTATTCCTCTGATCATCTTATACACCTCTATCAAGTCACCTCTCATCCTTCGCCGTTCCAATGAGAAAAGGCCTAGCACTCTCAACCTATCCTCGTACGACCTATTCTCCATTCCAGGCAACATCCTGGTAAATCTTCTCTGCACCCTCTCCAAAGCTTCCACATCTTTCCTAAAGTGAGGCGACCAGAACTGCACACAGTACTCCAAATGTGGCCTAACCAAGGTCCTGTACAGCTGCAACATCACTTCACGACTCTTGAATTCAATCCCTTTGCTAATGAATGCTAATACACCATAGGCCTTCTTACAAGCTCTATCCACCTGAGTGGCAACTTTCAAAGATCTATGAACATAGACCCCAAGATCCCTCTGCTCCTCCACCTTACTAAGAACCCTACCGTTAACCCTGTATTCCGCATTCTTATTTGTCCTTCCAAAGTGGACAACCTCACACTTGACAGGGTTGAACTCCATCTGCCACTCCTCAGCCCAGCTCTGCATCATATCTAAGTCCCTTTGCAGCCGACAACAGCCCTTCTCACTATCCACAACTCCACCAATCTTCGTATCATCTGCAAATTTACTGACCCACCCTTCGACTCCCTCTTCCAAGTCATTAATAAAAATTACAAACAGCAGAGGACCCAGAACTGATCCCTGCAGAACTCCACTTGTAACTGGGCTCCAGGCTGAATATTTACCATCTACCACCACTCTCTGACTTCGACCGGTTAGCCAGTTTTCTATCCAACTGGCCAAATTTCCCTCTATCCCATGCCTCCTGACTTTCCGCATAAGCCTACCATGGGGAACCTTATCAAGTGCCTTACTAAAATCCATGTACACTACATTCACTGCTCTACCCTCATCCACATGCTTGGTCACCTCCTCAAAGAATTCAATAAGACTTGTAAGGCAAGACCTACCCTTCACAAATCCTTGCTGGCTGTCCCTAATCAAGCAGTGGCTTTTCAGATACTTATAAATCCTATCCCTCAGTACCCTTTCCATTACTTTGCCTACCACCAAAGTAAGACTAACTTGCCTGTAATTCCCGGGGTTATCCCTATTCCCTTTTTTGAACAGGGGCACAACATTCGCCACTCTCCAGTCCCCTGGTACCACCCGCGTTGACAGTGAAGACGAAAAGATCATTGCCAACGGCTCTGCAATTTCCTCTCTTGCTTCCCATATAATCCTAGGATATATCGTCAGGCCCGGGGGACTTGTCTATCCTCAAGTTGTTCAAGATGCCCAACACATCTTCCTTCCTAACAAGTATCTCTTCTAGCTTACCAGTCCGTTTCACACTCTCCTCTTTAACAATACGGTCCCTCTCGTTTGTAAATACTGAAGAAAAGTACTCATTCAAGACCTCTCCTATCTCTTCCGACTCAATACACAGTCTCCCACTACTGTCCTTGATCGGACCTACCCTCGTTCTTGTCATTCTCATGTTTCTCACATACGCATAAAAGGCCTTGGGGTTATCCTAGATCCTATCCGCCAAAGATTTTTCATACCCTCTCTTAGCTCTCCTAATCTCTTTCTTCAGCTCCCGTCTGGCTATCCTGTATCCCTCCAACGCTCTATGTGAACCTTGTTTCCTCAACCTTATGTAAGCCTCCTTCTTCCTCTTTCCAAGACATTCAACCTCCCTCGTCAACCAAGGTTCCCTCACACGACCATCTCTTTCCTGCCTGACAGGTAGGTACATATCAAGGACACTTCGTATCTGTTCCTTGAAAAAGTTCCACATTTCCACGACATCCTTCCCTGACAGCCTATGCTCCCAACTTATGCTCCTCAGATCCTGTCTTGCAGCATCGTATTTACCCTTCCCCCAATTGTAAAACCTACCCTGTTGCACGCACCTATCTCTCTCCATAACCAAGGTGAAAGTCACAGAATTGTGGTCACCATCACCAAAATGTTCACCCACTAACAAGCCCATCACTTGTCCCGGTTCGTTACCAAGTACCAAATCCAATATGGCCTCCCCTCTGGTCGGACAATCTACATACTGAGTTAGAAAAGCTTCCTGGACACACTGCACAAACACCGCCCCATCCAATCTACTTGATCTAAAGAGCTTCCAATCAATATTTGGGAAGTTGAAATCGCCCATGACTACTACCCTGTGGCTTCTGTACCTTTCCAAAATCTGTTTCCCAATCTGTTTCTCCACATCTCTGCTGCTATTGGGGGGCCTATAGTAAACCCCCAACAAGGTGACTGCTCCTTTCCTATTTCTGACTTCAGCCCATACTACCTCCAAAGGCAGATCCCCCTCGAACTGCCTTTCTGCAGCCGTTATACCATTTCTAATTAGCAACGCCATCCCCCCCCTCCTTTTTTACCACCCTCCCTTTTTACCACCCTCCCTAATCTTACTGAAACATCTGTAACCAGGAACCTCCAACAACCATTCCTGTCCCTCTTCTATCCACGTTTCCGTGATGGCCACAACATTGTAGTCCCAGATACCGATCCACGCCTTAAGTTCACCCACCTTATTTCTGATACTCTACACTTGAACCCATCTCTGTGTCCGCAAGTATTCCCTGTCAGTGCTACCTTCTCCACAGCCTCCCTACATTCGTGGACATCCTGACAAACAGCTAGCCTACTTGCTGGACTACAAGTCCGGATCCCATCCCCCTGCCAAATTAGTTTAAACCCCCCCGAAGAGTGCTAGCAAACCTACCCCCCAGGATATTGGTGCCCTTCTGGTTCAGGTGCAACCCGTCCTGCTTGTACAGGTCCCACCTTCCCCAGAATGCAGTCCAATTGTCTAAATACCTGAGGTCCTCCCTCCTACACCATCCTTGCAGCCACGTGTTCAACTGCACTCTCTCCCTATTCCTTGCGTCACTGTCACGTGGCACCGGCAACAACCCAGAGATGACGACTCTGTCTGTCCTAGCTTTTAGCTTCCAGCCTAACTCCCTGAGCTCCTGAATGACCGCTCCACCCCTCTTCCTACCTATGTCATTGGTGCCAACATGCACCACAACTTCTGGCTGCACACCCTCCCCCTTAAGGATTCGGAAGACACGGTCCGAGACATCTCGGACCCTGGCACCCGGGAGGCAACAAACCATCCGAGAGTCTCGCCCATGTCCACAGAACCACCTGTCAGTCCCTCTAACTATAGAGTCTCCTATAACTAGTCTCCTATCCTCTCCCCCTTTGCCTTCTGAGCCTCAGAGCCGGACCTCATGCCAGAGACCCGGTCACTACAGCTTACCCCTGCTAGGCCTTCCCTCCCCCACCCCCCCCCCCCCCACCCCGCCCCCCCCCCCAACAGTATCCAAAGCGGTATACTTATTGTTGAGGGGAATGACCACAGGGGATCCCTGCACTGCCTGCTTCCTCCCCTTCCCACCTCTAACTGTTACCCAGCTACCTCTGTTCTCTGGCGTAACTATGTCCCTGTAGCTACTATCTATCACCCTCTCAGCCTCTCGAATAATTCTCAGTTCATCCAACTCCAGCTCCAATTCCCTAACGCGTTCTGCTCCTGCTCCTCATTGCCGGGATCTCTAATTGTTCATGGCCCAATGAGTACTCCAGAATTTCAGAACACTGAGGACTTGCCCAACTTTTAATCAATTTTGCAAGGCATGTGACAGCAAAAGCTGTTGGCAAAGATAGTGCACTAGAGTAAAGGCTAATGTAGCTTTAAAGTGCCATGCGCTCACCCATGCTGCCAGCTGCAGTTTAATGGTAAAGTTGTTGGGCTAGTAATCCTGAATCAAAGGCTAATGTTCTGGGGGCATGGATTCAAAACCAATTGCGAAAAATAATAAGATTTGAATTCAGTAAAGATCTGGAATTAAAATGTCAGTCTAGTTGTGACCATTATAACCGTGGTTAATTGGAGGAAAGGAAATCTGTTTTACTTATCTGGTCAAGCCTAAACGTGATTCCAGACTCTCAGCAATGTGGTTGTCTCTTAACTGTCCTCTGAAATGACCTGAGCCAGCCACTCAGATCAATTAGGCAACAAATCCTGGTCCAGCAAGCAATGCCCCATGAATGAAAAAAAATGAATCGGATGATGTACAAAGCGAGACAGTGCTTGGTGAATACACTTGTCTCAGTCAATCTCAAGGAAAACAACCCTGCCGTCATTCCATTCAAAATGATTGTGAAAATACAAATTGTCTTTTCTTATAAAACTGGTGATTATTCATTACTGACTAAAAGTAACAGAGGCAAGTACCAATATACTATCTCTATGAATTCTAAACAAAATCATTTTCCACAGACTTTGAAAGCCATGATAAAATCTATTAATGTAAAACTTCCAGCAAATGCTAGTTCACTAATTCCATGTACAGAATCAATAATGCTGGAGTGCAAGTATAATTAATCTGCCTGGGCATCGTAGATGTTCCATGTCAGGGATACTGCTAGACCAGCAATTGCATTTTTACCAAATTACCATAACTTCACACTAGTCACAATGCATGTGATCAGTTAAACGTCAGATGTGACAGATACTGCAACAGTCTATTCAAGAAATACTTGCAAAACTAAACATGAAAGAAGAATGGAAAGTGTTGACTTTGTTGCGCATTAGTCGAGTGAAAGCCTCCGATTTCCTGTGGAAAGAAAAATAAAGTTCAAGAATAAATATTAACTTAGGACAAATCTATTGAGAGGGCTGCTGCATTCATCATAGGAGCAAATTACTGCAGATCCTGGAATCTATACTGAAAACAAAAAATGCTGGAAATCATAGCAGGTTAGGCAGCATCCATGGAGAGACAGCAGGCTAATGTTTCGAGAGTAGATGACACTTCTCATCAGCTCTGAAGAATCAGCTGAACTCAAAACATTAGCTTCCTCGCTCTCTCCATGGATGTTGCCTGACCCACTGTGATTTGCAGCTCCTTTGTTGTTAAGCTGGTCTCAAACCAATATTTTGGTCCTAAGAATTATCTTGATATTATTTTTACTAAGTTTGTGAATCAAAAAAGGTGATCGTGCTTTCCCTATATATATATCCAAGTTCTTCAAGAGACAAATTGTGTTTTACCATGGACCCAAGATAGCAAAATTTCCTAACTGTTTCCATATGGATGTATTTTATGATGAACATCAAAGGTATGACACCCAATCCTTATAACTCTGATTTTCTTGATGCATACAGTAAGGGAAAGCAGGTTACAGGTATAGGCAAGACAGTTCATGGATCTTTGTAACTGAGTTTACCTTGAATGCTAAGCCTAGTATCATCATCAGTGCAGAAGAATTTTCTAATCAAAATCTATTCTATTTTTTGTTTTTACTTTCAAACTGAATAAACTGTAAAGCTTGCCATCTGACTTAGTATACAGATAAACTCCTTTCATAGCTACTGGGGAGGCAAAGATCAGGAACATGAGGAAGAAAATATTAAACAGTAGAGGCTAGGGGGATACAGACTTGTTGTACCCTATTCTTCACCCAGAAACGATGAGAAATATAACATTCTTATTGGTCGTGCCTCCTAGAAGCTGCAAATCATTTTTGTACACCTACAGATCTCCCAAGAGTAGACTGCTGCTATTAATGTTGATTATATTGCTCCAGTCCAAAGTCCAATCTAGGGCAACTAAAGTGCCACACATACTTTCTATACCTTCAAATCATATCAGTAAGCTCTCAGTGAAAGAAAGCAGTTATGAGGGCTGAATATTTATTGTAATATTTCCAAAAGTTTGATTCAGGCCACTAATTCCCAATTGTATTTTTACCTTTGTGATTTAAGATATGTGATATTAATGCCATTTAGTTTAGAGTTTGAATTTTGAACTAGTGGTACATGAGTTTTGTCCATGTATGTGAAGGGGTTTAATGATAAATTTGCCAGTATTTCTGGAGCCTATTTTTAACCAGTATTAGAGAAGTCATCCCTGGAATGATAATGTGGATGTGTCCATATGGGGAGTAGACTAAACATTTGAAAACATTAGCGTGGAGGATCCGAGATGGCGGCAATTTAGAAAGATTGCATTGCAGAGCTTCGCATTGCATTGCAGGCGGAACAAAGCCCTTACCCACCCTACCTGGGTTATCACAGTATCCTAGGGCTCTGGAAAGTCTTCAAAATGTACTTACCTGCATTTTTGCCATCCAGGGATGCCTAAGAAGGGAGCAGGCTCACCTGAGCCTGGGGCCGTGGCCTACAGGGTCCTCTGACTCAATTTTGTTTCAGGCTCTGGTATTGGAACTCACGAAGTCTCGCAAGATGCTGGGTAAGCAAATTGAAGAGAAGCTGGCCCAGATCTCTATCATGCTACAGAAGCATGAAGAGCAGCTGGGAAACCTTGGGAAAAGGAAGTACAAGGTAAAACACAGAGTTACAGTGGTGGAGGCTGAGACTGATGCCTTCAAGAACAGGATCCAGGCCCTGGACGCAGGTCCGTAATTTGCTTGACCAGGTTAAGGATCTCAAATGGGCAGGAGGAAAATATTCAGATCGTTGGTCTGCTGGAGGGAAAGGAAGGTGAGCAACCAGTGAAATTTATTGCGGACTGGTTGTCGAAATTCCTTAACTTGGAAGCTGGAATGGGAAATCTGATAAATTGAGAAGGCTCTAGGATCATGTTTTTCCAAGACTTCAGTGGTGGCGATCCGGAAAAGGAAATCCTTTCGTGGTGTTAAGAAAAGACAGAGGGAGTTTGGGATCCAGTACACTCGGAGGTATCCAGCAGTACTTCGGATAACGTGTTGGATCTCTGCATCTCTTTGACATGTCAGAGAAGGCTAGAGACTTTATGGACAAGCTAACTTAGTCCGAATGATTTAGGATGTCCAAATAGTAGCTTTGTTTGGATATGCCTTTATTTTTAACAAAAGAGGAAGTCGTGTTGGGGTTTTCTTTTCCAATATCGTTTTGGTAATAATTTGGTTTAAACTATGCTCAGGGCCGGCTGCGGTATTTACTTTTAACTTCTAAGTTAAGCTACATCACGGGATGGATGTTTACTTACTTTTCATTTTTAACTTCTTTGTTCACATTGTTATTTTTTGGTGTATTTTCTTTCCTTGTTGCTTGTGTTTGTGGTGTGGCTCTAACTAGGGAGAGAGAAAATGGTTAGGATGGCTAGATGCCTATTTATGGGCAGTTTATGCTCGGTTCAGGTATTTAAATGCCCTGGCTGCTGTATTGGCAGTGGGGCAGGAAGTTAGGTTTTGGGATGTGTAGGTGCCCCCTTTGGGCAAGGGATAAATTCCCCTATCCAGTACCATTGGCACTTCATATGTTGTTTTGTTATTTGGTCTTTGTTGTACATAGTCTTTGATAGCTGTGTAGGTTTGCTAACCGTAGTGGTTTTACAAAGTTAAAAATCTCACAACACCAGGTTATAGTCCAACAGGTTTAATTGGAAGCACACTAGCTTTCAGAGCACCACTCCTTCATCAGGAATCACCCGGTCTTGATGGACTTCCCATTGAATTTTATGTGGAATTTTTATCATATTATCAGTCCCGTGCTGAACATGTTTAATGACTCTGAGAGGGCAATATCTCTCTCCATAGTTTATAAAAAAAAAGTCCCAGAGAACTGTGCTTCTTACAGGTCCATCTCACTTTTAGAAAGGATTTTAAAGTCAACATTTAAAACTCTTGTGTTAAGGCTGAAAACTGTATCCTCTTCTATTAGTAATGAGGACCAGATGGGCTTTATACAGGGCTGCAGATCCTCCAATAATGTTAGGAGGTTACTTAATATAATTTAAGCATGTCAACAACAGTCTACATAGGGATTGTTGATCTCTCCAAATGCAGAGAAAGCATTTCATTGAGTCGAGTGGCCATACCTTTTTTATACTCTAGAGCGGTTTGGCTGGGGTGAAGCCTTTCCTTCATTGGATGGCATTTTTTCCTTCATTGGATGGGGTATTGAGTACAAGAGTTGGCAGGTCATGTTACAGTTGTATAGAACTTTGGTTCGGCTGCATTTGGAATACTGCGTACAGTTCTGGTCACCATATGGACAAAAGGATGTGGATGCTTTGGAGACGGTGCAGAGGAGGTTCACCAGGAAGTTTCTGGGTATGGACGGCGCTAGATACGAAGAGAGGTTGAGTAGATTAGGATTATTTTCATTAGAAAGACGGAGGTTGAGGGGGAACTTGATCGAGGTCTACAAAATCATGAGCAGTATAGACCAGGTGGATAGCAAGAAGCTTTTTTCCCCCCCCAGAGTGAGGAAGTAAATTACTCGGGGTCACAAGTTCAAAGTGAGAGGGGAAAGGGTTGGGGAGATATGTGTGGAAAGTTCTTTAAGCAGAGGGTGATAGGGGCCTGGAACACAATGCCAGCTAAGGTGGTTGAGGTAGAAACAATAGTGTCATTTAAGATGTATCTAGACAGATATATGAATGGGCAGGGAGCAAAGGGATGCTGATACTTAGAAAATAGGTGGCAGGTTTAGGTAGAGGGTCTGGATCAGCGCAGGCTTGGAGGCCGAAGAGCCTGTTCCTGCGCTATTATTTTCTTCTTGTTCTTTATAAGATGGTTAAAGGTGACCCCCTTGCTGTGGTCCTCACTAATGGTGTGCAATCAAACAATTTTAATATCTTTAGGGAAAGCGCCGAGAGGGCTGTTCCCTTTCATCATTTCTTTTAATATTGGTGATGGAGCCACTGCCAGAGGCCATTAGTAGGGATCCCAATATATCGGCTCCAGAAGTGGGATCAAAATCACGTAAGATTTCCTTACACGGACAATGTCCTCATCCTTTTGTCAGTGCTTCACCTGATACAATGCATCGGTTCATCTGGCACCTTTTCGGGTTACAAGATCAATTATTCGAAATCAGAGGGCTATGTCTGTGGGTGGTCTTACGAAAATGCTAGATCTTGAGGGCGAATCTCCATTCCCTTTTTAAGTAGTCGCAGGGGGATTTTCTGAACTTGGGTATACTCATTACTCTAGTTTTTGATCGGCTGTTTAAAGTTAATTTTGTTCATTTATTTGACAAAATCAGACAAGACCTTCAAAGATGGGAGGCACTTCCGATCTCGTGGTTAGGTAGTATAGCTCTTATTAAAATGGATATTCTCCCCCATCAACTGTACCCTATGCAAATGCTCCCTTTGATTTTTGCTAAGCAAACACTCAGGAGACTGACCAGCTGGTTCAGCTCTTTTATCTGGCATCGTAGGTAGCCCCTTATTAAGTTAGCTAAATTGCAATTCCTCTCAGACTTGGGGAGTGGATATCCCCGACATTTAAAAACTATCAACTAGGCTCACTTTTGTCTTATGAGAGTGACTGGACTTGTGGGGACCCTGTTTTAATATGGTTAGATATTGAAAACTCTCAGGCAAAGTGCCCCCTGACTAGCTTGCTGTTTCTGGTCAGAATGAGGACAGTCATGGAATACTGCCACAATCCAATAGTTATCAATACTGTTAAAGCGTTGAGGGCAATGCGGCAGAGGGAAGGCAATATTGCCAAAATATCTTTTTTTGACCCCTCTTGTGGGAATGCCAGGTTTTCAACCAGGGATGATGGACTCGGGATTCAAACATTTGAGCAGCTAGGGTGTGTGTCTTGCATGGGTGATTTATTTGAGGGAGCCACAATGATGTATTTTGATCAGTTAGCCCAGAAATACGAGCTATCGAGTAATGATTCCTTTTTTTTTTCAAATTAGGGATTTTATTTTTTAAAAATCACACTTTTAACAATCCCTACAAATCCGACATAGAGAAGAGGGGGCTCGGTGCTAAGAACACATTTTCTGTCAGCACCCTGCTGGGGGGCAGTCCCTCAGACAAGATTGAATGGCTTTGCAACATGTGGGAGAGAGAGTTGGGTGTTCAGATTTCCTCAGAGGCATGGGAAGATACTTGGGAAAATGCAAGAAAGATCTCTATTTGCAATAGGACCCAGGCTTTATAGTTGAAGATTCTCCACAGGATCCACTTGGCTCCAGATCATTTATCAAAATTTAAACCAGCAGTATCTTCATCATGTCCCAAGTGCAAAGTGAGTATGGGTACTCTTGCTCATTACCTCTGGACCTGCGGCAGGCTCTGAACATATTGGCAGGTGCAATACAGAGGATTTTGGGGACAAGGGTGGAGAGGGACCCGATTTCTCCTCTTCTTGGCCTACCCAGTGTATTCCTTGTAGATGCACCATCGGAAACTTCCTCACGTTCTGCGCAAGAAAGAATATCTTGTTCGGTTGGATTCTGAAAATCCTCCAGGCTTATCGGGTTAGCGTAAGATTGTTATGGAGCAGAGCCCCTTGGATATGGCACACAACAAAATTAAGATATGGCGACTCTTTTTGGACTACCTGGACACAGACTTGTCTGCCTCATTAATAAGGGCTTTTGTATAGCCATAGTGATTGTGCTCTGAGTCCAATATCCAGAGGCGGGGGGGAACTGAGAGCATATGAATATGTGAAAATTAATGCTCTCAATATTTGAGAACTAGTGTTTTGTCTTGCTGAGCTGTATTATTATTAGTAGTAGTAGTCGGTGTGTTATTTATTAGTTATTTGATTTTTAAAAAAATATTTATACATTTGTACATGAGTGCGGTTTGGATTTCATTTTTTATTCTTTCTTTGTACTGTTTTGAATTGTATTTTTGTATTTGTAATATCAAAAAAGTCTATTTTTCCAATAAAAATATATATAAAATAATGTTAGCCTGCTTTCAACTAGGAGGATCAGGATTTGATTTATTTTTCTTTTGCTTAGAGAGAAAAGCCATGGCTTGGAAAGCAGTAGGTTTCAAACAGGGCTTCTATGAGCTGAAGTTACATGTATGAACCAGTTTCTTGCAGATACCAGAATTAATTCAGAGGAGTTGGGAAATAGATTATCTCAGTGGAAGAGTTTTAGTTTAAATTCCAGAGCAGAGGTATTTAGTTGGAGCTGTGAATGGGGTTATTCAAAGCTGAGAATCTTTGAATTGCAGTAATGCAAATATGCAAGGAAAAGGCAGAGAAATTGAAATAAATCATCATGTCAAGATATGATAGAAAGAAAATTCTTTCTAGTGTTTAGGTACTGTAATGTAATGGTGTTGGGCTAGATGGGATTTCATTTTACTGTTTTGAAAACTTTCATATTGTGTTATATGTAAGTAGTTCAGTTTATTTTTTCTTAAACATGATAAACTTCTCTCTTATTGCTAAAAACACAATCTTCTGCAACACATCCTTGTGTCTCAGTGAAATACTAACTTTTTAAATAAAATCTAAAGTGAAATATGATCAATCAAGCCACGTTTCAGTCTGGGGTTTGATGTCTGTGATAATAGTATAAGATAGAATCTCAGGCTTTTGTTCTGAGGCATGGATTCTAAGTGCATTGTTCCACATTACATCCAGAGTAAAGGATATAATTGTTCAATGTATAAATATTAATCATTATTTCTTATTTGCCTAGTTGCCCTCTTTAGTTTCAGTCTGATTCTTCATAGTCTGTGCAAAGCTATTTATTATTATTGCAATTTGCCATCTAAGTTTCATTCTGAACATTTCAGTTCACAATTGGTTCACAAGAGTTCTTTTAGGAAAATTTGCCATCAATTCCTGGTCTGACTCTAAACCCACAGAATTGAGGTTGACTCTTAAATGCCCTTATGCCTAAAAATGCTGGACCAATCAGCTACACCCTCATCTGATGGATGAATGAATAAAAAAAAGCAATATTTTTTTAAAAAGGAATCTGTCAGAAAGGAATGAATTGGAATGATTTGAATCATAGCTCAGTACATGGAAGTCAGACAAAAGACATTAGATCATAGAATATAAATGACAAAACTATGGTACAAGGAGTGAGGCACAAATCTTAGGAGAATGAGATAACTGAATTATTAGAGCTTGGAAGATGAAGCAGAGCTCAGATATGGAGCCATTAAGAATATCTGTCAATTGGCCTCACAACTAGAAGCACAGGAATGCACTTTAACATTGACTGTTCCCAGAGAGAACCCTAATGATCAAGTCAAGTTAAGCAATGTCACGCATTTTAAAATTTACTCATCCTTTTGCACATTCACACTGTACAGTGAAGAGGATTTATTCTTCAGTTTCAAAAATTGTAAGTACTTGTAAAGAACATATTTGCAAAACATTGTTCCACATTACATCCAGAGTAAAGGATATAATTGTTCAATGTATAAACATTAATCAATATTTCTTATTTGCCTAGTTACGCTCTTTAGTTTCAGTCTGATTCTTCATAACCTGCGCAAAGCTATTTATTATTATTACAATTTGCCATCTAAGTTTCATTCTGAAAATAAGGATGGGAATTAAACAACTGAGAAATAATTTTGAGAGCCCCCTAGTCCAGATAGTCCATGTATGTTATATTTCAGCCCAGTGCTCTACGAGTGAAGTAATGTTATTGCAGTCCACTTCACCTCCGAAATGGAAATGTTATACTACTTGTGGCTAAAATTAATGCTTTAATAACAAACATCTGAAAATGTGAATGCTTGCAAAATTACTTCAGCTAAGTGCATTGCATTGTAAATAGCTGAGAGGTTTGTATTTTCACACGTTAAGCATTATAAATTGTTGTGAGCTTTAAACCCACTGAAAATTGTGTGAATTGAAAAGTTTACCATGGTGGAGTCTTGTGATTTTATGATATCCACAAAGCCACCAAGAGTACAAAATGTCAAATTATTATATCGAATATTTCAGTTCTGGTGGGTAAAATCTTATGGTCACTGACCTCCGTGGCTGACCCAATTACTGGTACTTTTACGTCAGCAAGACACAAGAATACTTTCGGCAACACTTGAGAAAACCAAGAACCAGCCGCCTTAGTGATTTTTGTGATCAAACCACAATGATTGTAAATAAGATCGTACTTCCAGTTACTACATAATAATAGCCCAAAGGCATTCTTTTGTTTCCCAAGTATAAATTGGGTCACTTTTACTGCTCGGTACCATCTTAATTCAACCTCAAATGCCAAGTCTATTTATCAGTAGATTAGAATTCCCAATGGCTCAGTGAATAAGAACATTGTACATATTACAATGTATCATGCATAGTATGAAGGTACCAGATTGTAACCTCGACATCTGCCAGATTAGATTACATGTGAGCTGTACGTGGGCTTCCATAAAACATATAGCAATAAGGATACAGGCCACTCAGCCCAGACAATCCATCTAGTATTTGTACTCCTCTCCAGTCTCCTCCCATCTTTACTCATCTAAATTTATCACCATAACCCTCTATTCCCTTCTTCCTCATGCTTATCCAGCTTGCCCTTAACAAATCCCATAGACGCATTTTTGACCATTCGTTGCATTAGCAATTTCTACATTCTCACCACTCTTTGGGTGCAGAGATTTCTTCTCAATTCCCTTATTTGACGTTTATATTGACTGCCTCCAAGCAGACACATTCAATCTGTATCTATTCAATGAAAACCTTTCAAAAATTCAAAGTTCTTTATTAGATTACCCCTCTCCCTTTTTGCAAGGGAGGAAAGACCGAACATGTCAATCATTCCTGAGATATAAACCCATGCATTTCTGATATCATCCTTCTTCAAATCTTCTCTATGCCCTCTCCATTGCCTCTATTATTTTTATGCTAACCCAACCCAAACTGCACGCAGTTCTTTAATTGTGGTTTCATTGAATCATAAAATTCCTACAGTGAGGAAACAGGCCATTTGGCTCAATAAGTCCACAGTGACCCTTAAAAGAACATCCCACCAGACTCATCCCGCTATCCTATAACCCTGCATTTCCCTTGACTAATGCAATTAACCTACACATCCCTGAACACTATGGGCAATTAGCATGGCCGATACCTCTAATTTGCACATCTTTGGACTTTGGGTTTATACAAGGTTTGATGAAGGTTAGCAAAACTTTTCTTCTTTTCAGTTCTATCCAAAAGCCTACTACTTTGCTTTTTAATGGCCTCATGAACCTGTAGTAAAACATTTGATAATTGATGTATTTGTACACCAATATTCCTTTTTTCCCTATACACCTACATCCAGACTTGCACCTTCCAAAACAAAACTCCCTTTTCTTGCTACCAAAATGTACTTCTTCAGATCTATCTACGTTGAACTTCATTTGCCAAATTGTTCCACACTGTAAAAGTTTATTAATATTCTACTGAAATTTTGGGATCAGGGATCTTGACTATTTACCCAATTTCGTGTCATCTCTAAATTTTGAGATTTTGGTTTTGATTCACAAGTTCAAAACATTAAAGGAATTTGTGAAAAAATAGACACAGCACTGATCCTTGTGGATCATCACTTCTCACCTACTACCTTCAACAACAATTATTCCTTTGCTCTCACTCTTTAGATGGCTCAGTGCCTCACAGCACCAGGATTCTGGGTTTGATTCCACCCTCTAGCGACTAGTTTGTAGAGTTTGCACATTCACTCTGTGTCGATGTCAGTTTCCTTCCACAGTCCAAAGATGTGCAGATTAGGTGGATTGGTCATGCTAAATTGCCATAGTATCCAGGAATGTGCAGGCTGATCGGTTAGCCATGGGAAATGCAGCGTCACATTAAGGGTAGGCAGGCAGGTCTGGTGGGATGTTCTTTGGAGAGTTGGTGTGAACTCAATGGATAGAATGGCCAGCTTCCACCCTGTAGGAATTCTACTCTATGATTTAGTATGTTTTGTTTTCTATTTGTTCATACAACATGGCATAATTGGCTCGGCCAGACAATTGCCCAGGAGAACATGATGGTGAGCTGCAGTTTCGAACCACTGCTGTCCTTGGTATGTAGGAACACCCACAGTGCAGTTAGGAAGGGAGTTCCAAGGCTTTGACCCAATGACAGTGGAGGACCAGTTTTACAGTTCCAAGGTGAATGTTTGCAGGTTCTGCAAGTCCTTCTCTCTGTTCTTGTCAAATTGACAAGTTCTCCTCATCCTCTCTGGTGGTGGAGGTTGCGAGTTTCGATGGTGCTGGCGTAGATGTTTTGGTGAGTTACTGCAGTGCATCGGTCATGATCGGACCACATGTTTCCTGACTGCACTTTCTGACCTTATTCATTAGCCTATTGTAGGACATTTTATTTAGGCCATTTGAAAAGCCATATAAATGAAACCATAAGTAGAACTCTGTTGCTCTTTGTTACTTCTTTAAATTATTGAAACAGGTTGAATAAGCAATGTTTTGAAATCCATGCTGACAATTCATTATTATATTTTTCATTTCTATATGTTCTATTCTTGCCTACCACCAGTGTTAAGCTGATTGATCTATTAGTTTTTGGGCAATTTCTGCCCCCTTGTGTAAAGGAATTTCATCATTGTAGTTATTTTCATTGTCACTTGTCTACAATAAAGAGAAAAACCAACTTGTTCTTTCCATTTCAGGTGACTAAGGTGCCAATAAACTTTTAATTCCTATTACAGATTGTTATTCGTTGACTGTTCTTACTATTGAAATTTTGTGACCTAATATCAATTCAGACAATGTTGGTTTCAATAACAGGACTTTCTTTGTGTAGTAAGAATTACTTCTTGTTTGTAGGATCTTAATCCAACTCTGTCCATCTCCAATTCTGATTACCACTTTCACTGGAACTGTTTGATTTTGAGGTAAGTTAGTCTTGATTTTACTTTGTCATTCAGTTTTTGTATGTATACTAGATAAGTGTGGTGATAATGTAGAGATGAGCAATTCAAGTGGAATTCAAGTAGAAAATAGCTGCTGTTTTTTGATAACTATTGATTACTATTTCTGCTTGACTGGCAGAATGTATTCTGTTCTTTCTGGGTAGAAATTGCTTCTGAAAAAAATTATGAGACAACAAACTAATTGGAGGAGATTTACTAGATTGATAATCTGGAATGAGGGGGTTGCCTTATGAGAAAAGATTGGACATTCTGGATTTATTTTCATTAGAGTTCAGAAGAGTAAGGGTCATTTGATTCAAGTTAACAAGATTCTGAATGGCTTTGACAAGGTGAGTGTGGAAAGAATGTTTCCATTCAAAGTTTGTGAGAAGATTTGTAGCTCGGGTGCTCGTTGCTGTGGTTCTGTTCGCCGAGCTGGAAGTTTTTGTTGCAAACGTTTCGTCCCCTGTCTAGGTGACATCCTCAGTGCTTGGGAGCCTCCTGTGAAGCGCTTCTGTGGTGTTTCCTCTGGCATTTATAGTGGCCTGTCCCTGCCGCTTCCGGTTGTCAGTTTCAGCTGTCCGCTGTAGTGGCCGGTATATTGGGTCCACACGCACAGGAATCCGATTCATGAGAGAGGAAGAAAAGGACAACCAACTCCCATTCCTAGACGTGAGGGTACAGAGAACACGAAACGGACAATTCACCACTAAGGTACACAGGAAAGCCACACACACAGACCAAGTCCTGAACTATGAAAGCAACCACCCCAATACACACAAATGAAGTTGCATCAAGACACTATTCAAAAGGGCCACAACACACTGCAGCACACCAGAACTGCAAAAAGAGGAAGAGGAACACCTATACAAGGTATTCGCCAAAAACGGATATCCTCGCAATTTCATTACATTTTTTTTTACATTACATTACAGTGTGGAAACAGGCCCTTCGGCCCAACAAGTCCACACCGACCCACCGAAGCGCAACCCACCCATATCCCTACATTTACCCCTTACCTAACACTACGGGCAATTTAGCATGGCCAATTCACCTGACCTGCACATCTTTGGATGGTGGGAGGAAACCGGAGCACCCGGAGGAAACCCACGCAGACACAGGGAGAACGTGCAAACTCCACACAGTCAGTCACCTGAGGCGGGAATTGAACCAGGGTCTCTGGCGCTGTGAGGCAGCAGTGCGAACCACTGTGCCACCGTGCCGCCCGAACAGATGCCTAAGGGAAAGACAACGGAACGAGGACATGCCGCAACCCAAAGGACTAGCCACACTACCATACATCAAGAACATCTCTGAAATGACAGCCAGACTACTGGACTTATAACAGCACACAAACCAACAGCCACACTCAGACAACAACTCACCAGAACCAAGGACCCGATACCCAGCATGAGCAAAACTAATGTAGTGTACAAAATCCCATGCAAGGACTGCACAAAACACTATATAGGACAAACAGGAAGACAGCTAACGATCCGCATCCACGAACATCAACTAGCCACGAAACGACACGACCAGCTATCCCTAGTAGCCACACACGCAGACGACAAGCAACATGAATTTGACTGGGACAACACTACCATTATAGGGCAAACCAAACAAAGAACAGCAAGGGAATTCCTAGAAGCATGGCACTCATCCACAAACTCCATCAATAAACACATCGACCTGGACCCAATATACCGGCCACTACAGCGGACAGCTGAAACTGACAACCGGAAGCGGCAGGGACAAGCCACTATAAATGCCGGAGGAAGCACCACAGAAGTGCTTCACAGGAGGCTCCCAAGCACTGAGGATGTCACCTAGACAGGGGACGAAACATTTGCAACAAAAGCTTCCAGCTCGGCGAACAGAACCGCAGCAGAATGTTTCCATCCGTAGATTGGTTCATAACTTGGGAACATTTTTAAAGTTAGGGATTGCCCAGTTTGGGACAAAGATGAAGGGATTTTTTTTCCCTCTAAGCGTTTGCAGCTCTGAAGTCATCTACGTCAGGAGGTGATGGATGTGGAGTCATTGAATACTTTTAAGGTGGAAGCAAGTTCCTGGTAGATGGAAATGTGGAATTTGGAATGCAAACAGATTCGCCATTCACTCATTGAATAGTGGAGCAAACTTGAAAGGCTGAATGGCTTACTTTTGTTGCTAATTCCAATGTTCCCAGGTCCAGATTTCTTTATGTCATAGCTTAACTGTAGTCCTAATGAAAATACTTCTCTCTAGTATACATCATCATGAAATACCATTTTTACATATAACTGTTATTTTCAGTATTCACACTTTTAAATCAAACTCTCGGCACCAGATTTTGTAGTACTTGTCTTAGTGCTAGATACAATAAATATTAAAATTTTGGACCTTACGCCACTGGAGAAGGTCATTCTGTCCATCGTGATTATACTGGCTCAGGAGAAGAGCTATACAATTAATCCCACTCTTGCTTTAAAGAATGTATCAAGTTCCTTTTTCAAAGTTACTTCTGAAACTTGGTTCACAAATATTCAAGTTAATATCATAACCTGCCATGTTTAAACAAAATATCTTATCAACCTGTTCTACTGCAAGCACGTTGTACTTGTTTAGCTAGATTTTTGATACTTATTATATTGATGTTTAATGTTGGTAATGATAAATCTAAATACATACGACCGAAAAGATAGATGATGAAACATTTTACAAGGTATACCAGATTTGTTACAAAACTTTGATATATCCTTAATTGAAAATATGATTGTTTGAATATTATACTGTATTATCTCCTAACACAGTTCCAAATTTAGTGCATAAATGTCTCTATATGTCACTGAAGCTTTTCTTAATCTGTAGGAAATACAGCCGTTCCCACTGGAGTAATGAATTCCCTGAGATTTCCAAAAGAATCTGGGGGAAAGATCGAATGTGGTTTTTAAAAAAAGTTTTAGTGTAAACATATTCAATTCCTGAATTCTCATGGTGGTCTGAAATAGAAAGAAAAATAGAAGTTAGTCAATTTTACTGCATGCCAACAACTTTATTTTAAGCACACTATTTTAATGGATTCTAAATCAAAAATAAAATTCCACTCCACTTCCTTTGACCTTGTAGCTCTGATAGAAAATTATTAAACCATCAAGCATAAATCTTTGCAAGGCTAAATTCTGACCTTGACTCGCATTCACCCTCACCTGCTATTGGTTGCTAGAGTAGGTCATTAGATGAAAGGCATTGCTGAGGAAAAGTCATTTTAAGAGAGAATGGGAAATTTAGGACCTGGCAGAAGAAAGCTATCCTGAAGAAATGTAGCCCTAGTCAACCGATCACAATTTTGTTAGTGGCTGCAGAGCAATCTGTTGCTTGCATTGACCTCCCTACCTACCTGAAAAATGACGCAGTGAACAGGAGATATCATTCATTCCCACATTGACACACTCATTCAGTCTCTCACACCTTTCACTTTCTTGCTGTCTCTTTTGCACGCTCTCACTTGCTTGCTTTTCTGCGCCCTTTGACTTTCTTACACCACTGTCTGTCTGTCTCTCTCACATTTACCATTCTCTTGCTCTATCTCACGTCATTCTCTTGCACTCTCTTTCACACACACCTCTCTTGCTTATTCACTTTCTCTCTTTTAAACTCGATGTCTTGTGCTCTTTCTCTCTCTCCCTCTCTCCCTTTCTCTGTCATTCTGTTTCACTTGCACACCACACTCTCGCTGTCTCTCTCACACCATACTTTTGCTGCTTCTGTCACATAATTCTCTCCAACACACATCTCTTCCCTCACTCTTACACCTCTGGTACCATGCCTTCAGAGGGCATATGCAACCATGCTGGTCAATGGTAATACTTATCAAGGTGCATTGCTTTCTGTTGCTTTCTGCAGTATGACTGACCAGGAGATTGTGTGCTGCTCTTACTGCAAGTCATCAGCTGTATCAATCATAGTTGGTAAACACATGGCCATCCAGTCTAGAGTTGGATTTGAACCATCAGTTTCTAGCTTGGAGGTTAACCTCTGCACTACAAATGCACCACCAGACATAGTCCGTGAACATAAATTTAATGAGGCAAAATTTAAATAATTTCCTCCTGTGCTATTAACATTACTGACGATGAGAATGTGAAAGAGTGTGAATGTGAAAAAGTGCACAATTGTGGATAAGTGATATTATGTCTGGAGTGGTCATGATGCTGGGAGTGGAAAGGAAGGGAAAATTGGAGAGAAAACAGTTCCATGTTTAGGGGGAAGAAATCCCCAGCATGGAAGTAACATCCTGTTGGGCATTGTCAATTACACTCGTTAAAGATCACCTGCGATCCCCTGAGTTCCTCATTTACAAATGCTGGGCTCTCTCATTGGATCTGGTAGAATTTACTGAAAACCACCTGTCTGACATAACGTCTGACAGCCCCCTCCCCAACCCCCAGATTTTGTGGTTGATAGATGCATCTACACGTGTAGTAATAATGTGATTTTCAAAACAACTGTCCAATAAATGATATGACCCTTTGGAGAAATAAAACATCCTTTTGGGTAGAAGGAGTAAAGTAGCCTGTGGGTTTGTTAAAAATAAACATTAATTTGTGTAAACAAAATGGATAAAATCATTTAAGCTATCATGATGTTACGGCGTTGAAATCTCATTGGAGTTGTAATTTAAATCTCTTCCGCTTTAAATTTTAAAAAAATCTTCAATTTAAGGAAGATGTGTGCTGATTTATTTTTGTGGACATAAGCTTGAGGGTTATTATGATAGGATTTCTATTGTGTAACTGATTTTATAATTTATATTACCATGTCAGTTCACAGTTTGATAGTCAGCTCCAAGTTGTTTTAAAGCTTTGATGCAAGGCTACAAATGTTTGTTTTAATAACAAACTGAGAATTTGAATGAAATGTTTACTTTTATAAAAGTTTAAGTATTTGAAGGAATTTGTATGAGGTGAATGGCTTTTGATAAATGACATTTAAAAAAAATATGAAGACCTCACGTCCATCTTCAAACTGACTAAAACAGGAATCTTACAATCTGGGACACTATCTCTGGCTTTGGATTTGTGCATTCAGGACTTTCCTTGTCTCGGCAAGTGCCCTGACCGGTTCTTGTTCAGGAGAGAAGTGCAGTCTCATTCTTCTCTATTAGTTGCATCCTCTCATTTGTAAAGATGCCACCAGAATTGTTTTATGTACTTGTAACAGTGTTTTAACATCTTTTTCTGTAATTTAGAGACCAAACACATGCACATTTCAGGTATTGTCTGACCGAGATTTGATATAAATATAACATTGTGTCTTGACTTCTGATTTCTTTAAAAGTGATCTGCAGTACTTTGATCGCAACTCTTATGTCCTTACCAAATTGCATTATTTCTTGTGGTCATTTATGTTTCTGTATTTACAAATGTTTTTGATCCTCTTTTCGATTTAGTTTTTTTTACAGCCAAGAAATAATGGTCTCCTTATCCCTCCTACCAATAATTGATCTCATAATTTGCCACTTTACTTATCATTTATCCAGTCACACTACAAAGATGTTTAAATGTTTCACATTATTAGCTTTACTACAAGTTAGTATCATCTGCAACACCATACTTCCAGTTAGTGTATCCAAACCATTTATGTATTGTGAACATTAGCCACAACACAGATCCCTGTCAAGCACACTGTCTGCCGATCTGAGAAGCACCTTCTAATTCCAAACTTCTCTGCAATCAATTCTGTTTCCTAGCATGTATTTCCTTGCACATTGACATTTTGTCAAGTCTGTCTTATATGATACCTTATTAAAGAAAGCCGCCTCAGACCACATGTATGCCATTTCCATATCATTTCTAGCAACTCTTTCAAGTATTTCATCAAAGAATTCAACAAGATTGGTTAAACTTTACTATCTTTTAAGAAGTCCCTGATGACCTTTATTATATTTTCCTTCTCTGGCTGTATTGTTACCTGATCCTTTTATGTTGGGATGCCAATGTTGCACTAGGATGGACAAAGACACAAGAATTAGATCAGAGTGGTGCTGGAAAAGCACAGCAGGTCAGGCAGCATCTGAGGAGCAGGAAAATGGATGTTTTGGGCAAAAGCCCTTCATCAGGAATAGAGGCAGGAAGCCTCCAGGATGGAGAGATAAATGGGGTGGGGTGGGGGTGGAGGGGAGGGTGGAGCGGATAGGTGGGAAGGGAGATTGGCAGGTAGGACAGGTCATGTGGACAGTGCTGAGTTGGAAGGTTGGAACTCGGATAAGGTGGGGGGGAGGGGAAATGAGGAAACTGGTGAAGTCCCCATTGATGCCCAGGGGTTGAAGTGTTCCGAGGCGGAAGATGAGGCGTTCTCACTTTTGCCCTGGACAAAGTCACAAGTTACACATCACCAGGTTATAGTTCTACAGGTTTATTTGAAATAACAAGCTTTTGAAACACTGCTTCACCTGACAAAGGAGCAGTGTTCCGAAAGCTTGTGATCTCGAATCAATTGTTGGACTATAATCTGGTGTAATGTGACTTCAAACTCTGATCCTTTAAACAAAGAATCTAGTATGTTTCCTGCTTCTGTCATTAAGTTAAATTCCATGAGGTAGTATGCTTTATTTTCTGCCTACTAATCCTGTATCACTATTTCTTTCTCTATTGCATTTTATATGAGAATACCAATGTCTCTGCTATCCTGTCTATTTTAACCATCTACAGGTGCAATCCACCTGAAGTCTTTTTTTCAGTTTATCCAGTGTTTTCTCTTTCTTTCCATTTTCACTGTTATTATATTTGTCTTCAGTGAAAGCTGAAGCAAGATTCTATTTCGGTGACCAGACATCTCAGTGCCTATCTGGAGTGATTTTATTTTGCTAATTTGTCAGTTAACTTGCTCGTGCCTGGAGTTTCCTTTTGCTGCTTAAATGTCTGATGAACGTTCGACTATACCTTAACTGTTTTTGATATTTTTATTTTTCATCTTACGTTTACTGCCCTAGTTGTCTTCTGTAACCTTGTTCATAACCTCACTACTGTCCCACTTTCATCCCCTCTTTCATTGTTAATGTAGTTTCTTTATCTTTTGAATGTTTTAAGAGAACATCGATAAAAACATCCAGAGTTTTGAAACATTTCTTTTTAAATTCTCCTTCAATATTTAGATTTGTCAGGCGGTCCAGAGGAGCCCTGGTGTTTTGCAAATTTAGTTTGATACACCATTCTCTTTATATGCCCCATGGCTTCAAGCTTAATAGATGCAAGGTGGATTTGTACTTGCATATGGATTGAAATTATCCCAGCATATTGGCCATGAGCAAAAAGTGACAAAATAACTAAGTTGATGGTGGTAAAGTGGCCATGGCTTGGAAAAAGGGTAATCAAATTGCCTGTCCCAGTCCATAATAATGTATTTGGGACTATCAGAAGGAAAACAGACAATAAAAATTCTTCTTTAGTATTTTAGCCTTATCACATCCTCAAGTAAAGGTTTCTTTTTGTGAAAATGTTTTGCAGATTCAGACAAGATATTTTTCCTCACATTTGTCTGTTGATTTTACGTTTTATTTGGGTCATGTGGGAGACGCTGCCATTGACACAGGCAGAATGTGCATGCTCTGTTACTACCCAAGGTTAACATTTTTTTTGTGGTAAGAGATGTGCCATTTCTTACCCTTGGATTATGGAAACAACTTTTCATGAGTTTAAAGTTTGTTTACTGTCTCACTTACCTTGAATTGCTATGACATCTTGCACATTCACTCTTACAGACACACGTATAGACACATAGTTAGGTTGCTCTGATTCTCTGATTGGAGCTTCTAGTATTAGGGGGCAGAGTGCAAAAATTAGGGTCTTTCAGAAGAGATGGTAGGATGCACAAAAACAGACCCTTTGGTCCAACACATCCATGCCGACCCAATATCCTAAATTAATCTAGTCCATTTGCCAATGTCCCTCTAAACCCTTCCTATTTATGTTCTGGATTAGAGTGGTGCTGGAAAAGCGCAGCAGTTCAGGCAGCATCCGAGGAGCAGGAAAATCGACATTTCGGGCAAAAGCCCTTCATCAGGAATACAGGCAGAGTGCCTAAAGGGTGGAGAGATAAATGAGAGGAGGGTGGGGGTGGGGAGAAAGTAGCATGGAGTACAATAGGTGAATGGGATGGGGAACTAAATCAGCAGGTTTTGCTCCTGCTCCTTGGATGCTGCCTGACCTGCTGCTCAGCAGGTTTGGCAGGATCTTTGGAGAGAAATCAGAGTAAACGTTTCAGGACCAGTGGAGGGTCATTGGACCCTGAAACTTTAATTCTGATGTCTCCACAGATGCTGCCAGACCTGTTAAGTTTTCCCAGCAATGTCTTTTTATTTCTGGTTTGCAACATCTGCAGTTCTTTTGGTTTTTACATCAGATTTTACGTTTTCCAGTCTAACTTCCAGGGATTTGTTCGCAGGTCGTAGAGACATGCAGCATGGAAACAGACCCTTCGATTCAACTCCTATGTGGCTACCAGGTTTCCCAAACTAAATTAGTCGCATTTGCCTGCATTTGGCCCATATATCTCTGAACTTCTGTTCATGTATCCATCCAAATGTTGTAATTGTACCTGTATCTACCACTTCCTCTGGCAGCTCATTCCATATACCCACCAAACTTTGTATTAAAAGGTTGTCCTTCTCATCTCAAAATTATGCTGTTTAGTTTTGAATTCCCCACACTAGGGAAAAGCTCTTTGCGATTCAGCTTAACTACATCTGTCATAATTTTCTAACCCTCTATAATGCAACCTCCTACACAGCAGGGAAAGAAGTCCCAGCCTCTCCTTATAAGTGAAACCCTCTCATCTCAGTAGCATCCTTGTAAATTCTGCACCCTTTCCAGTTTAATAGTCTCCTCCCTATAGCAAGTTGAGTAGTTTGGTTGCTTGATATCTTGCGGCTAATTTACACAGTTGCTAAACTGATGGTTCTGATGGCTTTGGTAGATGTCATCAGCAAACTGCTGTTAGAATAACTTTTAAGTAGACTGTAAAAATGTGGCTGTCTCACCATGCAACTTTTCCCATTTTAAAGTTGTTTCCAAATAAGGTTCCAAATAGTGTTCATATTTGTTGTGCATCCTTTGTTGTTTCACACCTCAGCATTTATGATGGAATGCACAATGGAATACATTGCCCAAAAGCACTAATTTTGACAGCACATTCTCTCAGTAGATAGCACTGCTGCCTCTCAATGCCAGGGACCCTGGTTTGATTCCAGCCTTGGGTGACTGTTTGTGGAGTGTAAATGTGTCTACGTGGGTTTTCTGCCAGGTGCTCCAGTTTCATCACACAGTCTAAAGTTGTGCAGCTTAGGTGGATTGACCATGCTAAATTGTCCTGGTATGTGTTGGCTAGGTGCATGGGCCATGGTTAACGCAGAATTGCAGGGATAAGCTTGCAAGTGTGTTGGGTGGGATGCTCTTCGGAGGATTGGTGCAGACTCAAAAGGCCTCAATCTGCACTGTCAGGATTCTATGTTTCTAAGATCAGTGACATGCACGAAAGTGAGTGGCAGTTCCATTTGGGGAGCTTTTTTGCATAATCACCTCATTCGCAGCAAATAATATCTATGAACACATGGTGAATCTTGTGGTGGTTGCAGTTTGGAAGTTACACTCTTGCCATTGCTATAAAGGATCAGAGGTCCTGGCATTGTTTTCAAAGGGCTCCTTGGCAAGCAGTCATTCCTTGCAAGCCAAGACCATCACTCAGTCTCTTGGATTGGCCACCTACAGCTCCATATTGTGGCTGTTCCCCAGTCAGCCTTAGTCCCTTTTGCCAGGCAGACTTCTACCATTGGCCCGTCTCTTCACCTCTGCCCGTAATACTCCAGCTTCCTTCCCTCAGTCAGCCTCCTTGTTCTGTGCAACTTAAACTACCATTGCCTAATCTTGGTCATGATTTAAATAAACAGTCACCAAAGAGGGCAAATCACCAGCTACTCCAAAGTGAAGCAAGCACAGAACCTCACCTGGCAGGACATCTTTTATGTACAATTATAAATCTGAAATCACATGTTGCTCACTTGTGGAGAACTTAATTCGGAGGAGGCATTTTAATTCCTGCACATTGGCCACTTTAATGAGAATGCAAAAGCATGCTTGCCTATTCAAAACTTAATACATTTGAAAGTTCCAAAAATGTCATTGCAAACTTTCATGCTAGTCAGGACTCTGATTTTTGGCGCCTCACCCAATGAAGTTGCCACCGCCCACTTTGCTTCTCAAACCTTGGAACAGTGTGAGATTCTGCTTAGATTTCTGATTCATTCAAATTGGAAACTACCCCTTTCATTGGTTTAGGGCAGGGTACTGACTCTTATCACTCTGGAGTGTTCTTTTGTTGGAGGAGAAAGTGAGGACTGCAGATGCTGGAGATCAGAGCTGAAAATGTGTTGCTGGAAAAGCGCAGCAGGTCAGGCAGCATCCAAGGAGCAGGAGAATCGACGTTTCAGGCATGAGCCCTTCTTCAGGAATGAGGAAAGTGTGTCCAGCAGGCTAAGATAAAAGGTAGGGAGGAGGGACTTGGGGGAGGGGCGTTGGAAATGCGATAGGTGGAAGGAGGTCAAGGTGAGGGTGATAAGCCAGAATGGGAGTGGGGGCGGAGAGGTCCTCATTTCCCCTCCCCCCACTTTGTCTCAGTCAAATCCCTCGAACTCAGCACCGCCTTCCTAACCTGCAATCATCTTCCTGACCTCTCCGCCGCCACCCCCACTCCGGCCTATCACCCTCACCTTGACCTCTTTCCACCTATCGCATTTCCAACGCCCCTCCCCCAAGTCCCTCCTCCCTACCTTTTATCTTAGCCTACTTTCCTCATTCCTGAAGAAGGGCTCATGCCCGAAACGTCGATTCTCCTGCTCCTTGGATGCTGCCTGACCTGCTGCGCTTTTCCAGCAACACATTTTCAGCAGTGTTCTTTTGTTGCCTGTTAAGATGAGGGAATGGTTTTAATCCACAAAATAGGTTGGATAACCTTGAGTGATCAGATTTTCCAGTCGTTAAAGTGTACAATTAGATTGAAGTTCAAAATATAATATGCATGATAGCAATGTCAGTTTTATTGAAGTATGTAGCAAGTCTGACACATAACACCCTAGAGCTGGATTGCAGCTCTAGATTTCATGTTGCTAGGACTCCTTGTAGTTAGGTTAAAGTACAAGTCCACAGAAAGATTGGATTCTACTAAGAATATTTAATATTCTACTAAGAATATTTAAAAATATGCTCTATGACTTTACGAACATGCAGTGAGATTAATTTTCCTGAAAAAGAAACTGGTGACTACCACCAGGTAGGAGCAAATTATAGCAGATGGTGGAAGCTGTACTGAAATCAAAAAATGCTGGAAATCTCAGTGGCAAAAGTGAGGATTGCAGATGCTAGAAATCAGAGTCTAGATTAGAGTGATGCTGGAAAAGCACAGCCGGTCAGGCAGCATCCGAGGAGCAGGAAAATCAGGATTGATGAAGGGCTTTTGCCCGAAATGTTGATTTTCCTGCTCCTTGGAAATCAGGCAGCATTCATGGAGAGGAAGCGACCTAACATTTTAAGTCTGGACGACTCTTCAGCAGAGCTGGCGACTATCTGTCATCTGCACAGCATGGAAGAATCTTAGGACAATTGCAGGGTCTAACGCTCCTCAAAAGCAACCACCTGGGTCCCTGTACTTGCCTCCATCTGTATTCACACCCACCTCTGCCTGGTCACATTATCTAAACTGAGGAGTGTGATGATCCATGTTATGAATCAGTGTCCAGGCAACTATCACTTTCCCTGATGTGGCACAACATTTACGACTCAGCCTCCAGCTCCTCACCTCAGATCCTCCAGCTACAAACTTGTTACTTCAGATCTGTTTGTGCTGGATCACCTTGGTGGGAATTCAGCTGGTATGTTTATTTCTAAATTCAGTTTTCGAGTTAATATCAGATTTGGATAAAGCCAGTAAGTAAGTTAACATAGCCTGTCATCATGATCATGATTGATTTAATTTAGTAATTAATTACTTGAGATTCTCCGTTCTTTCCACTTTACAGTTTTTAATATAAAACTTATAATTAAAGTATAACCATATACTTAACAGCAATTTGAGCAAAGAGAGAAGAAAAACACAAACTTCACAAAAGTGAAAATCTTACAATTACTTCAGAACTATTCACCAATCCTACTGACCAATCAACCTCTTTCCCAGCACTCGCATCACATTGTTATTGCATGTCACGCTGCTGCTGGCCTCACTACTGGATTCACAATCTGTGCCTTTTTTTTTCCTCCCTGGCTCATCTTTCACTCTAAAGACTTGACTTCTCGCTGTAAACATTAGTTAAAGCACCACATTGTCCTGGTTAGCACCAAATTCCAATTTCACTCATTTGACTTTTGTGTTTCTTAATTGAAGTCTCCACTCTCAACCACCATGTTGTTTACTAACTGTGTGATGCATGAAAGCTATCTTATAGAGTCACACAGCATGGAAACAGACCGTTCGGTTCAACTAGTCCATGCTGAATGTAATCCCAAACTAAACTAGTCCCAATTTATCAGCTCACCATTTAGTCTCAGAATTTTGAATGCTAACTAACAATATCAAGTAACTGCCTTTTTAATCAGGCTGTTTTAACTTATTTAACAGGTCTGATCTGAATCTGACTATATCTGGAAAAAGATATGCCAGCTGAATTCCCACTTTGGATAAGTTCTCTGTTTTATTCTCTCAACCTTTGTCTCGTTCTGACAATATCTGAACTTGCCTTGACCATGCTCCATGCAGATTCCAGAAGATTCTAAATAGCTTTTACAGGTATTTCCGCGTTCTCACAACACAGTCAAGCAATCTTTGCGCATCACTTTAAAGAACTAAATGAAATCTGTTTTAAGAACAGATTCCCAGATCAAGGCGAGAAATAGTCTGCTTATAAAACATGCATGACTTTGTAAAATCGTAACACAGGGCTTATCACTATTGCCTCACAGTGCCAGGCACCTGGGTTCAATCCTAGCCTTAGGTGACTGTCAGTGTGGAGTTTATTTGCCGCGTGTCTGTCTGCCAACTCGATGGGCCAAACGGCCTCTATCTGCACTGTAGGGATTTTTTGATTCTGTGATGTAATTTGCTTTACTCACTGTTATCGAATGTGATTTTTGGAGAAAAAATACACTTGTCTCAGCTACATGAGCACTCAGACTAACAAGAAAATGTGGCACAAGCATGACCTATAAAGATCTAAAAGCAGCTTCCTCAGAGTTCTGCAAACAAAACTTTTGAAGTTAATTTTAACATTATAATAAATATACATTGTGGGTGAATTTTTTGCAGGGGTTTTCCTGATCACCCTCCCCGACATATCGTAGAGGCACACATTAACATTTGTGAAATGGCTTGAATAGCACAAATGAGAGTTTCACCAGAGATAACAGTAATGTAGGGACAGAGGTGAGTGATATTTCAGATCAGTGATGAGTGCAAATGGAACATGGGATCTTTTGAAGCTCAGCTTCGAGTCAAACCAAACACCAAATGTTCTGCACAAGTTCAGCCGAAGCGAATAGGTAGGAAAGGATATGGAAGTGCAGGCTAAGGGGTTAAGAGTAGTTTGTCTCTGCAAAACAGGGTAATTTGGTCTAGGTCTTGGCAATGTTAAGCCAGTGTTCATTAGTCCACCAAATGACAGTGGAGAAGTAGAGCTGGTCATCAGGGATATGTCCAGAATATTACCTGTTCTTTGCAATATTATCACCAAGGGGCAACCTGTAGACAAAGAATAAAAGTACTAAGATTGGTAGATTAGTATTTTTGAGAAGATTAAGTGGTTTACTATATCAAGAGGAATGGATCAACCACTGATTTAATTATAAAGTATGTCATTGATTACTTTGAGCAAGCCTGTGGATAAATTAGAAAAAGCCAATATGACAGTCCAGTCTTTTACAGAAATAGAATTTAAATTTCAGGAAATACTTCATTTTAAAGTCAGAAATCATTCATTTGGTGCCTGCTACAAATATGAATTTAACAAGGAGTGAAACTACTTTTGCAAGACTATCTTGTACCTAAATTGAATCATGCTCAGAGGAGTGAAACTGCAGTTAAGTTATAGGTTCTGTCTTCATGGAATGTGAAAAACCACACTGGATAAGTGACATCAATCTAAAAAATCAGCAATGTAATGTCCCACGAGATGTTAGCTTAGAATTCAAGTGTAGTGGGTGCATGAAAGTTTATCACTTATCATTGACCCAGAAAGGCTACACATTAAAGCACTTGTGATAATTCCATTGCTTATGCAGATGAAGAAAAAGATTTGATTCTATGATTCAACTGCATTTTACTAAACTGTGATGAAAGACTTTAATGGCGGGTCCTTTCTGAAAATAGTTCAGTATTTTGTGTTTGCTACATTGCGTGCATGGTATAGCAAGTTGGCACACCGCAACATGTATTAGCTTTTCAGACATGGATTTTAGCGCACTTATAGCCAAGGTCAGAAGTTCACAGCCTTGTCTGTTCAACTACTAACCCCTCACTTCCTGTCTGTGGTTTCCAAGTCTATATGGTACCTGTGGCTTTTTATTGCTATTGAAATCAGTTAAACCAGCACAAAATCGAATATGATGTACACAGAATTAAATAAAAATTACATGAGAAGTCTGAATACAGTTTTATTGAGCAATCTTATCAGTGAGGAAATTGGAAGGACCACTAATAGGTGACTAATTATGATGGGTTATTCAGTTTTAAACTGCTTGCAGTATTATTTGCTGTACAAACTACATCTTATTGTTTAATTGATAAAATGTTGTTATTTATGCAATTCTAATATTTTTGAAATGCCTTTTCACTTTACAGGAATGTATTCACTTTTTAACCTCTATTCAGCTCACATTTTTTCATTTTTCAAACTTCAATGACAGGAGGAGGGCATTGCTGGCTAGGTCAGCATTTATTGCCTATCCGTAAGGACCCAGAGAGCAGTTAAGAGTAAATAACATTGTTGTGGGTCTGGTGTCATTTATAGGCCAGCCCAGTTTCTTTCCCTAAAGAACATTAGTGAACCAGATGGGTTTTTCCAACAATCAGTTATGGATTCTTAAAGTCATAATTCCAGATTTTTCATTGAATTCAAATTCCACCATCTGCCGTGGTGAGATTTGAACCAGCTCCCCAAACACTCTGTCTTCAGATTAACAGTCCAGCGGTAATACCAAAAGGCCACTGCTCATTTTCCATTTCACAAATTTCTCATCATTAATCATTAACTTGTTTACTTAGTTTTCCACACAAGTAATTTTGAACTGAAATCCTACTTCCTTAATTAGTCTTTACTTTTCCCAGTCCAGAACATCTTTTTCTATTCTTAAGTCAAATATTACTGTGATGTGGTTGTTATTTCTGAGTAGTTCTTCTCATATTAGTCATTTACTCACTTTATTTTCCAGTATTGAACTAAGTAAAGCTTCATTCATTGTATGATTAGAAATATACTGATGCTGAAAGAATTAATTGTCTTTATTTTAGTCTATTTTTGAATACTTAAAATTAACCAGTGTTATTGATCTGTGTGTGTGTATAATATATATATATATATATATATATATATATATAATTTATATATTTATATATAAAATGAGTTGTCAGCAGCTCTTTTGTATCACTACTGTTTTGTGGCCTGTAAATCAGGCTGTAAGTTTGTAATTTTCCTTTCTATTTCTTGACTATATCGATGTAAATTCTGTTTCAAAACAACTCAAAAGGGTAACCTTACATTCTAGAATAATAATTGGAACCCTTTACTAACATTCCTATTCCTCGCCCTGTCCTATTTACTCCATAAGTTCTACAAACAAATCCTAAGTTTTCAATCTTTGTATGTGACTTTGAGCGTCCTTGTTACCAATAAAAATGTCAATCAGTCAGCTCCGTGCAGGTCTATCATGGCTGCTTGATCAGGATCATTAAAACCCTGAAGTAAACTGCAGATACTGGAAATCAGAAACAAAAGTACAGTGCTGGAGTGACTCAATGTCAACTCTGTCTTTTTCTCTCTACAGATGCTGCCAGACCTGCTGCATTTCTCCAGCACTCTATTTGTGTTTCACTAAAACCCTGGTTTTGACAGGCAAGTTGTTTTAAAATTTAATTTCTGAAATTCCCTCCTTAAAATCTGTCTACCTTCCCTCCTTTAAAATGCACCTTAAGACCTATTTCTTTGACCAAGCTTTTGGCCATCTGCCTTAATATCTCCTGATGTGACTCACAAATTTTATGTTCATTGAACCACTCCAATAAGTGAAAATCTCCTGGTTCTTATGCAGTCTCCTTCATTGTCTCTGGAAATGGTCATCTTTGCCTCACTTTCTACATTATTTCTGAGCCTGAGTCATCTAGAACTGCCTCTTGGGTTACCACATTCTAGCAGTTATGAGCCTTTGAATAACAGACAATTTTTTTAACCATCTGTTCAAATTGTTTTTGTTTTCCATTTCTACTGATTTTATACTGTTCTTGTCACTTGCTATAAATATGTGGAGCAACAAAAATTAATAACTACAAATCAAAAGTATTATAAACAGACATTTTTAGGTGCTTTTGAAGCCTGTTAAATTTCAAAAATCCAAAACACATGGACGTACGTTACATGGACCAGGACTTTGCCAACTTAAGATGTTGTGCACAAACCAGTTGCTTTTAATTGGCCTGATGTGACTCAGAATTAGTGGATGCCACATGGAACAAGAGAAGCTGTTGAAAGTGGAAGGGAGGCTGAAACTTAGATAAGCTCTTTCTATGCAAGCTGTGTGTGAACAAATAATTCATGAATCATTGCAGAAACTGTAACCACTAACTCATTTTGGAGGATAACCCAAAGCAACTCGGTAAACTGCACCATCTTGACATGAGCTGCAGAAATCTGGGCTAGCTAATGGACAACAAAAAGGGCACTGGTTGAGTGGTAGAGATATAAGGAGCACTGTCTTCCTGTGACAAGACAAGAAGTTCATCTTCCACTATCACTGTTCAGATAGATGCCTCAACCACCTTCATACTATGTTGGAGAGCAAATTGCAAGAGCACTGTAACACCCTCCAAAGAACCTTTGCACACTTCAAACATAAAGCACCTAGAAAACCCAAACACACGCAAGACTGGAACACTTAAATCTTCTTCTGAATTCTCTGAGGCAGAACTAGTATCTAGCTTCACATTCTTTGGATCTGATTCCTGTACTAACTTATTCTCCGTTTTTAGTACCAGCACTCTTATACTTGTAGTTTCATATAGGGTAGATCCTGCCTTGAGCCTAAATAAATAATTGCAGATACTGTAAATCAGAAACAAAAACCAACATTACTGGAAAAGCTTAACAGGTCTGGCAGCATCTGTGGAGAGAAAAAGTTAATGTTATGGGTCCAGTGACCTTTCCTCAGAACTGATGGTAGCTAAGGGGAAAAGAAATTGAGCCTGTCTGCTAAATTGCCTGCAATGTCAGCATCCAATTGGTGAATACGATTGTGAAAAAATTAGCAACCACGTCCTGTCATCTTTCTCTTCCTGCTCTTTGTCTGCTGTCTAAGCAGGTCCCAGTACTGGATTATCTGAAATGAAAAAAAAGTTGGCTTGTGGTAATGATAGAGGAGAAAGCAAGAAGACTTTAACACATCGCTGGGTAGTGTAAGTAATCAGAAAAGATTGAGAGAGATGTTTGATGACAGAATCAGAATTATATCCCTGTTGTACCAGCTATCATTTATCACCCAACAAAAATCAAACAAAAATTATCTATCCACTATCATAGTTGGTGCTTGCTGCACACAAATTGAGTTGCTGTCTTTCCTACACTTCAATATAAACTGCACATCGAAAGTACTTAATTGACACTTTGCAATATCCTGTGGGCATTAAAACACTACTTAATGCATATGTTTCTTTTATAATTTGGTGACACTGCCACAGTGACATGTACCATTGTGAGGTAGGAGAAGGTGATCTGGCCCTGTAGAAGGGTGCAGCATAAATACGGAAAAATTTGGAGAGCATATCTCTCAGACGAATTTATATCAGGTTTTGAGAAAACCAGGTCAAGGAATCCTATCACTTTAATGTATTATCTCAGAAAGAGACTAGCAGATTGTCACAAAGCAAAGTTAGTGGGTGTAAAATGTGTGAAGTCAGAAGAGTTTAAATCATGTGACTGTTTAATTCTCCAGTAATTCATAAGGTTCATACTGGCACCTCTTCTCAGTGGTATAAAGGTACATAGGTTTCAGTGTGGTTAATCAGATTCTGTTACGACACTTCTAATGTTTAGTTGTTCAGGAACTTCACCTTCCTAATGTCTGAAACAGGTAAGATGAGAAATTGTTAAATTACTGATCGTAGAAAATAATGTTTGTATGTTGTTGATTTTTAAAAAATCAACCATGCTATGGTCTACTGAACATTTGTGCAAGTATTTGAGTACAGGTATACTGGGTGATTAACATATAAAACAAGGAACTAAGTTGATTGTCTAAGTGTTGTGAGCAGTTCTTATGCATTCTAGTGTATTTCAGATTAATAAGTCTCTACTTTATTTGAAAGCTAAAGTGTTATGATTGTCCATAAGAAAAGTAGCAATTCTTTATGTAATGTTAGAAAGGGCACTGCTTATGTTTATAATTGAACTTGTTTGTATGAAGCCTTTTACAACTTCAGATTTTTAAAAAATTTTTTAAAGTTTGGTCATTATCCTACTGTAGGGAAATGCAGCAGGTAATTTTTACACAGCAATGTTCCACAGACAGGAAACACAACAATGAGATAAATTACTGATCATTTCTTTCAGTTGTGTTTATTAAGAGATAAATGACTGGAACACTGGGGAAACTGTCTGGTCCTCTTTAAAAAGTTCTACGGGATATTTTATGGCCACCTGGTAGGATAAATAGGATTTCTATTATATGTCTTGTGCATGTGGATCTCTTGTTAGCCTGACTTGCGTGTAAAGTTCATGGTAAACTGTTGGTACTTGGAATAACTTTGGCACTTCTAACAAGAGCATAGAAATACATAAAAACCTAGAACTGAAATCCTGTTGACTTATTGGGAGAGACACATGTTATAAGGGAAAGAGAGGAAGATTGAATAAACATAACCAAAGACACTCTGGACTGGCATGAATTCTATTTTGATAATAAATAGCTGGATAGTGCCACCGTTGTTCTGCTATACAACGGAACTTGCGTTCCAGGAAATGCATGACAGATTTCTAGTTTAAACTGTAAGTAGACCACCTTATTAAATATTGAAAAAATTATTACACCAAAGTAATTTTAATGAGACAATGGCATCTAAATTCTAATATTTGACAGAGCAGCTGTTCAGACATCAACAGTCATATTCTTTGGTGTAAATTTACTTCCCTGAGTCTGGTAACTTAAGTCAAGAAATCTTTCAGCTCAACATGCCAGCCTGAGGAGAAACTAGAGTGAATGATGGAATCTTCTCTCCAGGAGGTGGGATAGGGAAGACGTGGGTGGTTGCAAGCTAGTCAGGATTGTCGTCCCATAGGTTGGAGGTAGCTGATGGGTGAGAGTACTGTTAATCCACCTCACCCTTCATACTCACTTAATACCCCCACTATCATGTAATCTGCTCCAACCATGCAATCTCATCCCACTCCCTTCACTCTCGTTTCCATCTCGCTATGGGCAAACCTTGAGGAACATGTTAAATAAAACAAAATAAAGTTCTAAGGTCTGAACTTTCTAAGCAGTAACAATCATGAGTGGATTGCTGCTGTGCTTGAAAATTCTGTTCATGTAACACTGTTGGGCAATTCTTTCAGGATCTTCTGATCCTAGTTATTAAAGAAAGCATCCTTCAGGTAACTCTTTTAAAGTGGAGGTGAGCCAGTTGAAGCTAGGATGTACCTAACTATCATATAGTACATTCAAATCTTAAGTCTTTGAATATTAGTGAATGGGTAGATGGATGGATAAGATGGGTTAGGTGTGCAATTGAGTTGGGGGTAGTAAAATAGAATCACTACAGTGTGGAAGCAAGCCTTCAGCCCATCAAGTTCACACTGACCCTCTTAAGAGTAACCCACGCAAGACTCTTTCTCCTACCCTATTTTCTTATATTTACCCCTGACTAATGCACCGAACCTACACATCCGTGAACACTATGGGCAATTTACCTAACCTGCACATCTTTGAATTGTGGGAGGAAACCGGAGCACTCAGAGAAAACCCACGCAGACATGGGGAGAATGTGCAAACTCCACACAGACATTCCCCCGTGGCTGGAATCGAACCCAGGTCCCTGATGCTGTGAGGCAGTAGTGCTAACCACTGAGCCATTGTGCTGCCAGGTAGTAAGGTAGGTAGAGATGATCAGGGGTTTGTTTGGGAGCTGGATGGTAGTAGCATATTGGTGAGTCAGTGGGGAGTCGAGTTGGTAATTGCTGTTAGGGCAGGTTTTGATCTGTACAATATTTCCTGGGTAACAATCCAGCTAATATCCACAATTGTCTGAAGGCACTGACATTAGCTCAGAGTCCGAAGCATTCATGGAGGGTCCAAGGAAGCAGCAGAATTGTCCATTGGAAGTTGTTGCGTGTTTCAACATAAGTGCACATGGATGGTCTTCCACAGACTTCATTTGAACATTTCAGCCGTACGTTCAGTCTCTCCAGTCCTTGATCGTGATCATCATAAGTTGTGGAAAGCAATTGAGCATTATCATTTTTCCAAATTTTATTCACACAAACAGCCTTTTTAGAATAAATTTGAAGGGGTGGTTTTTTAAGTAACTTGACAGGTCTACAACTGTCATCTGCCAAGTTTTATAATGACGCAAAAAAGTTGTATTCCCACACTATGGGTTGTGGTTCTTTCTGCAATGAAAATGGGTTCTGTTTGAACGCAACAGGAATTCAAGTGGCACTGCTGAATTCTGGTTTCCCATTTCTGTGGGTCACGTTCCAACCCCTTCCCCTCGTGGCAAAATGGGATCTATTAGAAATAGAACAGGACTTGCCAGCAAAGAAATGGAATTGGTACAAAAATGCAGAATAGGGTCCGTGAACTGGAATACAAATCCAAAGAAGAAAATTCAAAGAGCTGCATGATATTGTCAACCCCTTCAAAAGGAGGAGTATCTGGTGCCATTTAGTCATGACAGTGTGCCAAAATTACCAGATCCCACTTTGCTTTAATGTTGATAGTGGAAAAATGAGTATTGTTTGACAAGTTTTAAAGATTTAGAAGGTTCAAAATAATCCCTGCTAGAGGTTACTACTCATTTGTAAAAAGAAAATTAAATTCGCTCTCGTATAATTATTTTACAATCTGGTAATCAAGATCATATTTAAATATTTCATTTTTTAAATAATATTGACAGTAAGGCAGCATTCAAATAACATAGGAGCCCTGTCAAGACTAGAGTCCATGGGAATAGAGGAAAATCTCTCCACTGGTTAGAGTTGCACCAAGGACAGAGGACGATGGTGTTGATTGTTGGTCAGTCATCTCAGCTCCAGCCATCTCTGTAGGAATACCTCAGGATAGATAGCTCTAAACAGGTTGATTAGAAACTATTATAACACCTCTAGAACAGGTGAGACTTGAACCCAGGCGTCATGGCTCAAAGGTAGAGACACTACTATTGTACTACAAGCGCCCTTAATTCACACGATAGATATTTTCTAATCAACCTTTTCAGATATGTGTTGAGGACTATGAATAGGAAGGGTTTGGAGGAATTTGGGCCGGGTGCTGGCAAGAGGGATTAGATTGGGTTGGGATATCTGATCGGCATGGACGGGTTGAACCGAAGGGTCTGTTTCCATGGTGTACATGTCTATGACTAGGCCAGACCCTGCCCGCCTCTCTCTTTCTCTCCCCCCCCCCCCCCACTCCTCAAAAAATATTTTAAGAAGGTAGCCTAGACCCGAACTTTTTCTTATTTTAAAGGCAGATGTGAACACTAAGCTCAAAGTCGTTTCCTTAACTGTCGAATATTTCTGCTGATGAATGTTCATTCCAGTAGGTGTTTCTATGTTCTCATCTTCCTGCAAGAGTACATCATCGACACCCTCATTACTTGCAACAGTAGCCACTTTGAATGGCTTTGTGTAATTAAGTGTGGCTAATACTGGGGCAATGGTTAACACAGCTTTCAGGCTGTCAAATGCCTTCAGACAGCCCACCTTTCTGTCGCAATTCAGTGAGTGGAGCAGCCATACTGGTAAAATTCAGTATGAATTTTCGATAAAATCCACTCAATCCAGGAATCGTAGTACTGCTGCTCTTGTTGATGGTATGGGAAATTCCACAATTACCTTTGTTTTTGCATTCCATAGAGCCATTTGTCCGTGTCTAATAACATGGCCCAGGAAGGTGACTTGGGCTTTGGCAAATTCACTTTTAGCCAGGTTTATCACCAAGCCTGCCTCCCAAAGTCGACCGAACAATTCTGATAAATGTTGCAAATGTTCCCTCTATATGTGACTGAAAATCACCAAATTATTAATATAAACTACACAATTGGGTAATCCATAAATGACCTTATTGGTTAGTCTCTGAAGTGTGGCTGTGGCATTTTTCATATCAAATGGCATGACTTTAAACTGATACAGTCCATTTGGCATTACAAAAGCTGAAAATGACCTCATTCTTTCAGATGAAAGGACCTGCCGTGTCCTCTGAGCAAGTCCAACTTAGAAGTATAAGTTGCTTGTCCCACCTTTTCAACAGAGTCTTCCAAATCAGATATTCATCAGCATTGACTTCGCGATAGTCCACACATCACCGCTGGGTACCATCTAGTTTTGGCACCATTACTATGAGTGAGCTCCAGTCACTGTAACTCTTTCATTATGTCATCTTCAATCTCTTTTTGAACCTGTGCCAACTTTAGAGGCTTATGCCTATAAGGATGTTGCTTAATCAGAACAACATCTACATCACGCATAATTAAGTTAGCACTTCATAGCTTATTTCCACATATCTCCCCATGTGATAGTAATAACTCTCAGGTCATTTCGATTTTCCTCTGAAAGGTAACTCAGTAATTTATCCCAATTTTTGACAACTTCCTCATTGTCCAATTTAATTTGAGGAATGTCCAAATCAGAATCCTCTGAACTTGGTTCTTCACTCTGAGCTGTAAACAATAACAGTCTCCTTTGGCTTTTCTTCCCTGTCAAAATACCTTTTAAGCAGATTCACATGACATACACTGAGATTTCTTTCTGTCTGGAGTCCCTCTCAAGTAGTGCACCTCACTCAATTTTCTTTTGGCTTGATAAGGATCACTAAACCTTGCTTTTGAAGGTTCACCTATCACTGGAAAACACACTAACATTTTATCTCTGATAGCAAAATTGCGTGTTTTTGATTTCTTGTCTATTCCTGTTGCATTGCATGCCGTGATACTTTTAAATGCTGTTCAGCCATCTCCCCTGCTTTAATCATTCCCAAACGTTTGACACACCGTCCAAATATGTGAGCTGTAAATTTTGACTTACCAATTTCTCCTTAATCAATTTTAGTAGTCCTCTCACTTTATGCCCAAAAACTAAATCAAATGAGCTGAATTTGGTCGATTTATTTGGTGCACCTGTGATCGCAAAAGTACGAACAGAATTCCCTTATCCCAATCAGCTGGGTAGTGTTGACTCTTAGCCCTCAGCATGGTCTTTAATGTCTGATGCCAACTTTCTAGCACTCCCTGCGATTCTGGATGATCTACAGTGGATTTGAATTGTTTTATTCCTAAGGTGTTCATAACTTGAAAAATTTGATGTGAAGTTTGACCCTTGATCTGATTGTATCTCTGTGGGTAGTCTGTATGCAGTGAAAAATTGAATAACTCCTCTCCAATGCTTTTAGTGGTGATATTGCAGAATGGAATGGCCTCTGGAAATCTAGTGGACCCATCCATTATTGTTAACTAAATACTGATTCCAAATTTGTTTTAGTTAGGGGTCCTATGTTTTTTAAAAGGTTCCTCAAAGGCAGGAATAGGTATTAAAAGTGCAGGTTTTCTTACTGCCTGTGGTTTTCCAATTACCTGACACTTATGGCATGTCTGGCAAAATTCAACACCATCTTTGTGCAGTCCAGGTCAGTAAAAATGTTTTTGTATTTTAGCTTGAGTTTTTCTCACCCCAAAATGACCCCCTATTGGTAGTTCATGCACCACCCACAACACCAACTTTCTATAACCCGCTGGCAATACGACTTCATTAACTTCTGCCCATTTCTCAGATGCTTGATATGTGGTAGTCTTCATTTCCTCACTAAGACATCATTTTTAAGATAGTAGCATTCAGGTTCTTTATCCTTGTAGATACAGTCACTTTAAATTTTCATCTTTCTTGTGACACAGTAAATCCATCTGCGATAAAGAGTCTGCTTTGTCATTTATCTGCTCCTGGTTGTTCTCAACCATTTGATCAAAAAGGGTCTCGGCTAATTCCACTTCAACTTTCTTATCTGTACTCTTTGACCTCTTCTGTTTCAACTGGTGATTTTTGTGACCTCGTTACTGCACAGTCAGGGACAAAAAATCCCAGGATATGTGTCCTGCAATAGTTTAGTTCCTGAGTTTCCACTGGGCTTTCAACCAATAGACAAAACTCCTAGCTGTGAACCAGCTATATCATTAGCAAGGACGAATTGTATTCCTGGAGCTGAGAGTTTGTCCAGTACTTCTACCATGACTTCTCCCCTCTTCACTGGACACTAATGTCACTCAACATAATTGAGCACTTCTTGTCTCATCATGAATTCCCGTTACTAGCATCTTTTTGGCAGTGGTCCTTCGGAGATACGTATCTCCTCATCTTTCAACAAAGATTGAGAGGATCCTATATCTCTTCATATTGTAATCTCTTTATCTGCTGCTCCTATACAAATAAACTCTACCTTTGCAGGTATATGGTTTAAGAAGATCTGGCATTTCCTCTGACCAGGTTGTACATTCTGGTGCAATTTTCTAGCCTCCACTGTGCTTTCTGTTACCATTCCAACAAAATTCACTGGCTTATCTGGTTTTCCTACATTTGGCTTTTCAGTGCTTTTTTTTAAACCCACCAACACTGATTTCACATGGCCTACTTTATTGCAGTGAAATCACTGGAGCTTTTAACTTCCCTGACCCCTTCAAGGGTTTCCTTTTTACCCTGTGGTAATTTATCCTTATTATCTTTACGAAGATCTACTTTTCCCTTTCCACGTGAGGGTTTCTATTTGTCCAATTTCTATCCCTCACTGATTGAAATTGATTTTTGAAGCCAAACTTTGATTTATGGACCAACTCATAATCATCAGCCATTTTAGTTGCTAATCTTGCTGTTTTAACTCACTGCTCTACCGCAAGTTCTCACTCCTTCAGGAAGTGAATTTTTGAACTCCTCCAAAATAATTGTCTCTCTAAGAGCGTCATAGGTATGCTCTGTTTTTAATGCCCATATACACCTATCAAAATTACATTGTTTGATCCTTTCAAACTCAATGTAGGCTTGACCAGGGTCCCTCCTTAGATTTCTGAGACGTTGTCTGTAGGCTTCTGGCACAAGCTCATATGCACTTAAAATGGCTTTCTTCACTACCTCATACACCCCAGGAACCACCTCTGATAGTGATGTGAATACCTCACTAGCTCTACCTACAAGTTTTGTTTGAATCAACAAATCCCACATGGTCATTGGCCACTACAATTGTTTAGCTCCCTTTTCAAATGAGATGAAAAAGGCTTCCACATCCTTTTCATCAAATTTAGGCAATGTGTGAATATATTTTAACAGATCCTCACCAGGCCTTTGGCTACCATGGGTTTGCTCGTCCTCACTCTCTTAATCACTGAGCTTACCTTCAGCCTTCATCTCCATCCTTTTAAGCTGACTTTCCTGTCTAAGCTCTAATTTCTGTAATTCAAACTCTCCCTCTCTCCTTTATTTCCTCTCTCTCCTTTCTCTTTCCACTGCTTTTAATCATGATTCAAACTATTTCATTTGTTTCCCTTTCCTTGTCTTTTGCCTCTAATTCAAGCTGCTTCATTTTTAATTGAATTTTAGCCATCTCTAAAGATTCCGATGGCATTTCCAGCAAATTTAAATGCTAAGCAATCGCTGTAATTATCTCTCCTTTCCTCATGGAAGGAGGCACCTCCAACTAATTGCTAATTTCAGCAGCTTGGTCTTAAGTACCTTTTGGGGGAAAAAAAAACCCGAAGTCACTTCTTCCACCCCAGAAAGCTCTGGGTGACTAAAAGAGCCATTGCTATCCCAAGCACTGTTTAAACCAACCAAATCAACACCCAGAATAAAAAACACTGACACCTACCACTCACTGCCTTCGAATCCAACAACCCTAATCTCAAGTCAGAACTATAGAACAAATCATGCAAAGAGCCCTTAATGTGTTATGGACCAGGCCACACCCCTCAAAACATTTCAAGAAAGTAACCTGGACCTTAACTTGCTAGTTGTTTTAAACTAGTGTAAGTGATATTCCAGGAGTGACGCAGCTGGCCTAACCATGTAGTTTCAAACAAAACAATTTATTTTCAAGATTGTTGAATGAAACATAAGCAGAACAGAATATAAAATAACATAACCTATCCGAAAACCCACTAGATTATACCAACTTAATGATCCTGTTCCAAATACTTGCAGCAGTCCCCACAAACACACCTTGACAAAAAAGGAAAAAGTCAAACACAGGTTCTTACAGGGGAGAGAGAGGGAGAGCGAGACAGAGGCAGAGATGGCAGAAACATTCAGCATGGAACACCTTCTTCCATGCAGCTGTTTCTTTGACCAGCAGCCTCAAAACTGACTGACTTCTTGCTCTGAACAGCCATACTGCTAAAACCCAAACCAAGCCAACCAAATCAACCCAGAGAAAAGCTGAACTGGGATAACTGGCCACTCCCCTTTCGTTGTACACGTGTTTTTTTTAAACTTTCCCAAGTAGATCAACCCAGACACTTTGGAGCCTCCTGCAAAACAAAAATCAAGGACAACCTAACCTTGTTAAAGGAGCATCATCATCATTAGACTAGGCCCAACCATCTTCAGCTGCTTCATCAATGACACTCCCTCTATTATAAGGTTAGATATACAGATGTTCAGCACCATTTGCAACGCCTCAGATACTGAAGTAATGCATGTCCAAATGCAGCAATAACTTGACAATATCCAGGCTTGAACTGTCAAGCGGCAAATTACATTTGTGTGACAGAAGTGCCAGACTAAATTTCGAATGAAAGAATATAATCATCATTCTTTGATACTCAATGGCATTGTAATTGCTGAATCCTCCTCTATTAGTATCTTGAGGGTTGTGTTTGCATAAAAATTGAACTGTACTCACTGCAAAAATAATATGGCTGCAAGAGCAGGTCAGAGGCTAAGAATTTGGCAGCAAGTATTTCACATCCTGACTCCCCAAGGCACAAGTCAGGAGTGTGATGGAATACTCTACACTTGCCTGGATGAGTGCAGCTCAAATAACACTCAAGGAGCTTGACACCACGCAGGACAAAGCAACCTATTTGTTTGGTGCAACATCCACAAATGTTCATTCTCTTCATCATCGCCACACAGTAACAGTGTGTACCATTTTTTTAAGGTGCACTGCAGAAATTCACTCAGACTCCTTTGCACTTCCAAATGCATTGACCATAATCATGTAGGAGAATAAGGACAGCAGATACCAGGGAACAACTCCATCTCCAGGTTCCTCTCCAAACTACTCACTTTCTTGACATTGCTGTTCCTTCTCTATTGCTGGGTCAAAATCCTGCAAGTTCTTCCACAATGACATTGTGACTGTGCCTACACTTAATTTACTGCAAAGATTCAAGAAGGTGGCTCAGCACCACCTTCTCGGGGAAATCTTGGGATGGGCATGAACATTGCTAGAGATGGATGGCCCAGCCAATGAAGCCCAAATCCTATTGATTTAATAGAAATTCGCCATTTTTTTCTTTAATAGTTTGTTGTCTCATTTTTTTCCTTCCATTTCTCTTCTGAAGACAATAGTCTAGGTTTACTGTCCGAAGCAAGAGAGCAGCACCCTTCATAATATTTGAACTTGCTTGGAAGTCTTTCGCTAGTGTTTTTGAGTGGAACCTGTTGTAATATAAAATCCACGACAGCAAAGTGCCTTCGAAAGGGAACTTGGGACACGTGTGAACAGGAACAGTAACTGTGTATTACCTTTAACCAAGTAAAATGAAGAATTCTTCAAGCAATTTGCACAAGTTAATCCATAGCATTTAAATAGTTGATTCGATGCCTGACAAAGTACGGACCACAAAAGAAAGAGAGCAAGAAACGTGGTTAAGGAAGAGAGGAAGGGCAAATTGAATATATTTATTTTTCATTTGTCTTAAACTCCTACAATAACTAAACTCTTAAGAAATGAGAGTTCATACTTATAAAAGAGTTTTCCCATTGCTGGAGAGGTTGTTAACTAATTAAGGCTTATTGTAGCATGAAAAGTTAACTTGCACCTGAATGTTCAAGTGCTAACTGTGCAGGTGTGTTTAATACATATAATAAGGACTGCATACTGTTATGTATATTTTTGACTGCCAAGTCTCTTGGTGAAATACTGATGTTGGTCTTCTGGAGCAGCAAGATAACTGACAGAAACAATAGGATTACCATGTTTTAATTGCACATGTGCCACTGTTGGAAGTTGTCATCTATTTTTCTCCTTGACAGCGGTGAGCACCTCCCTTTTATTTTTGCCATTAATTCCAGGCCATTAGCTTAGATATAGTTGGACAGCAAGCAGTGCCACAGGATATGGTCAGATGGTCAGTGCTCATTTTTGAACCCTGTGAATGATCATTCTTTTGTCTAACTACAGTGTGTGTTGCAACCGAGTTTGATCCTTCCTTTACCCATTGTGCATAGATGCATTCTTTCACCAGAGGTTACTGAATCACAATAAGGAATATGAATCTAGTTGAAAGCTAGTGCTTCCAAATAAATGTATTGGACTATAACTTGGTGTTGTGTGATTTTAACTTTGTCCCGTTTGAATAGTATAGCCTGCTGACGACATATACTGTTGAATGGCTGATGTTTCAGAGGATTAGCATCACTGGGAAAGCCACATAACAGATTGTGCCACCACCCTGAGAAAGAGGATTTGAAGAAATGAAATAGAAGAATAATTCCTGCTAAATTATAGTTGGCATGCATATAATTGAAAAGCTAAGCTGCTGTAAAATGTAATCTACAGTAGATCCTTATCATTTCACATTAAACTTTAGATATAAAGTTCATGACTGTTTCTCTATTCATTTGTGTCCTGAGGCAAGGTAAGTTTTATGTAAATCTCAAGTAGTTCTAAAGCATAAAGTATTATGAGTTAAATAGAATCAGTGATTACCATACATTAATGGATTTTTTTGTTACAATCAGCTGAACATTTAGTTTAACCACAATTAGGAATGCTTGAATAGAATGCTTTAACCAAACCAGTGAATGGTTTGAGGTGAGGCATCTATCCCAGTTGATAGGATGGTAACTAAAGTTGTTAAAATCCAAATTTATTCTCTGTCTTCACAGTTTATCATTGTCTTTATGATGTCACTCACCTTCCCATAATGTCTTGGTTTACCATTTTATCAGTTTTATTGAAGGAAATGTTATTTAAAGGAAGAAAACAGAATAGAAGGATCTGACCGTTTTCATAGTATCACTTGAGGCAAATTATTCTGACTTTTAGTTGACTAGAAGATTCTCCCTCAATTTAGAAATCTGCCAAAAGACAAGTAATACTGAAAGCCAACAAAATGAAAAGGGCTTTGTCAGCCTGCAGTTTCATTTTCAGACCAGGACCTGCTGTAAGTTTTTCTTCTGCATGGTAGTACGTTGAAAGAAAGTTTATTTCAGTGGAAAATCTAGCAATTTGCACTGTATTGGATGTGCTGTCTGTGTGCTGTAGAAACTGCAGACCATTAATCAGATTTATTTCTACAAAGGGAAGTGGAACATGGTGCTCTGGCTAGTGAGACCACCGTCTAGAGGTATTTTAAATGAAGATCTGGTGACTGAGGAAGTTCATTGAACACACCAACAGTTAAATAACCTCAGTTAAAAAACAGTTCTATAAATAAATGAATAAATGCCTCCACTAAAAGAGAACATGAGAAATGTGACACAAATATGCCAAATATTTGCATAGTGGCACAGTGGTTAGCACTGCTGCCTCACGGCGCCAAAGACCCGGGTTCACTTCCCGCCTCAGGCAACTGTCTGTGTGGAGTTTGCACATTCTCCCTGTGTCTGCTTGGGTTTCCTCCAGGTGCTCCGGTTTCCTCCCACAGTCCAAAAACGTGCAGGTTAGGTGAATTGGCCATGTTAAATTGCCCGTGGTGTCCAGTGAAGGGGTAATTGTAGTGGAATGGGTCTGGGTGGGTTGCTCTTCGGAGGGTCGGTGTGGACTTGTGGGGCCGAAGGGCCTGTTTCCTCACCGTAAAGTAATCTAATCAAAAAAAAATCGCACGTTAATTTTCAGGCTCTAGAGAAGAATAACAAATACTCAAAGACACAGTTTAAAAAAAAGTCACAACAGATATGAAGAAGATTTTTTAAATTCTTTCTTGAGGTGGGGAAGGTGGTGGTGGTGGTGGTGGTGAGCATCACTAATGAGGCCAGCCTTTGTTCACCATCCCTCACCTCCATTGGGAAGGTAATGGTGACCTGCCTTCTTGAATCACTGCAGTCAATGGACCCTAAATACAGCCATAGTTCTTTTAGGAAGGTATTCCAGAGTTTTGATATGACAGCAGTGAATGAATGGCAGCATAGTTCCAAGTCAGGATGGTGTGTAACTTAGAGGGGAATTTGCAGGTGATCTTTCCAACAGTCTGTTGCCATTGTCCTTCTAGGTAGTAAAGGTCACCAGTTTTGAGGTTCAGTGAGAGGATACCTGGTGTGTTGTTGCTGTACATCTTGGATGTACACTAAAACTGAATGCTGATAGTGGAGGGAGTGAATGTTTTAAAGTAGTGGATGAGGTACTGATCAAATGGGTTGTTTTGTCCTGAATGGTAGTGAGCCTGTTAAGTGTTGGAGCTGCAGTCGTGAAGGCAAGAGGAGAGTATCTCATCACATACCTGATTTGTGCATTGTGGGCAAGCCTTGGGAAATCAGAAGGTGAGTTATTCACTGAAAAGTTCTCAACATGAAACTTCCTCATTGCCAAAGTATTTATATGGCTGGTCCAGTTAACGATGATAGAAACAATTGAATGAAACATCGGGAGTAATTTTACTCAGTTATGAAGTGAAAATATTATAACATGATATTTAAACAATGGACAGCCTGAAGATCATGAAGCAGTGACTTTTTATTCCACTGGCATCACGTCTTTGCAAGTTTAGAAGAAAATTCAGGTTAGACTAGGAAAATGGATTTTATTTGGTGTCAAATCTGTAGCTCTCATCTGCTTGAGAAAATCCACAATCTATCGGAATTTCTCTTCATGAGGCCTCTTTCTAACAAAGGCATCCTTCCCTACAGAGAGCATCCACTTGACTGCTCAAGCTTCTCTGCTTGATGCCCTAGCTCACCATCTCCACTTGCTGTTGAAAACCCCATTACAAACGTTCCACTTGAAACTTGCCTTACCAATAACTACATGTAGCACATAATGGCCATTTATTAGCAGTTGTGTGATCAGCAAGTTTGAAAGTGTCATGATGGCTAGAATGGTTAGGTCCACATTATTAGCAGTCCAATTTTTTCTTGCATAACTGATCAGACATTGGGATGATATTCTACACTTTCTTGAGAGGATCTTCTCAGCCACTTATCTATACTTAAACTTGACGTGGGGCACAGGCTCTGGCAGGTCACATATGTTAGCATTAAATCGGGCAGGTTTATAGGAGTCTTATGATCAACAACATTTGTTTCAATTCCCACTTCCAGGTAGGTTTTTGCTGCACTAGGGCTGGAGTAGGCCTCCTCACACATGGGATACACCCCACTGATTCACAACACCTAGCTCAGGCCATGTTATCTCAATACTATCCAACTCCAGTTCACTTCAGCGAACTTGAGCTTCCACAATACTGATGAGCGAGCTTCTTGCAAACACATCATCAACCAGACTTTGTTTCTCCTGATTCAATAACAGCTGCTTGATGACTCTGTGGGGTTCAGGAATCCAGATATCCTGTAATCTATTCTGAATGTTAATAATCTGAGTTTGGTGACTACCCTCACACAACAGAGAGGTCAATCCTATCAATCTTGTGATCATTCAACCTTTTTCTTCTGATCACTTCTCTCTCTGTTGTCTTGGATGCCAGCTCAAATGCCTAGTTTAGCCTCTGGTGATGCACAACCTTCCACTAATTTATCTGGGCATGTCCAGCAGATGATGTGGGAACACAAGTGCAAGGTAAATAGGAAGAACTGGGTCTCATTAACAGAAGGAATAGTGTGGAGAATTACCTGTGGATGAGTGCAGGGTGTTATTTTAAGCATAAATCAGTTCCAGCAAGCAATCAGACTATTTTTGTTTCCACTCAGGAGGCAAGATAACAGGCAATCATGCTTGGCACAGCTGGATCATTCACTCTGTCCGTTACCCTCAGTAGATTCTGGATGGTGCAGCTTTTTGCCATGCCATAGAACTTGGAAAGGTCCTGTAGGATCTTGCTCTTAAAATTGCTCCCCTGCCCACTATGAATCCAATACAGAATACAGAAATGGACAAAACAATCGTCAATTATCACTAGCTATAGTTGAGGCCTTTCGTTCACAGTTTGGAATGAGCAGAGTGAGCTTGGTAAAGACATGCACGATTACAAGAATGTCCTCTGTCACCTTTATTGTTGGGGAGGATTCAAGGACCCTAAAATCCATTGCAAGGATCTCCAGAGGGCTCATGATGATTCGGGATCCCATTAAGTGGTGAAGCTACTTCCCTACTTTAGCTTAAGTTGTATAGGTAGTTATTAATATCAGCAGCTATCCTATGCCAGTAACAATAACCGATCAGACTGTCATTGAACTTCTGAGAAATTGTCCACCTCAAAGCCAACAGTTCATGTTTCACACTGGAGTAGTTCCGCATTCTTCTCTGGTTGGTCTCAAGACTTCAACTGGCATAAGCAATAACTTATTTTCTGACCTTGAAACTGGGACAGCAGGCCAAGGAAACTTGCATTGGTTATCATTGAGTGGCAGTTGGAAACCTGAGTAGCCAATGACCTGCAATGAGGTGAATCTCTGCCTGAAGGTGCAAAAGGATTTTTCACATTGCTGTGGTCCAAATCCCTATGATGTATCACATCTCATACATCCTTTACCACCAGCTCCTTGAGTATTCTGTGATTTCCTCAGCAAGTCATGGAGTTGGGCAGTCAACAGTGCTTAGCCTTGTACACAACTCCGACAGTAACTAGCCAAATGAAGAGATATGCAACATTCCTCCTCCATCTTAGACCAGACCAGTCCTGTTATACTGTGTTGTCATGGTCAGGATTAATGTTTTCTTCGTAACAAAGTGCCCGAGGTACGTGCTTTTCTGGAAAAGCTGTTGGTTGTCTGGTTTGTAATCTAGGTTGAGGTGCAACAAGTAGTGGTGTCTCATCTTGTAAGGGTCTCTTTGATTGTCAAACCAAAGATGAGTATGTCATCGAGGTACACCAGGAGGGACTGGAAATTTAAGGTTGTGATAAGAATTATCTGTCATACACATGACTACAGGGGAATCACAGAGCTCTAACTGTATTCCGGTAGAGGCATGAAGTGCCACCCTGCCCCCAAAAGGTGGCTGCGTGGAATGACATCATTTCATTGTGTCTTGGATTGTAACTGTGGGCCCAATGGGGATTGTAGATGTACTTTGCATTTTTCAGAAATTGTAATGTTTCCTCCATCCTTTTTAGGTCTTTGCATCGAGTACCCAGTAATCGAGATACCCTCAGTTTTCCATCTATCTTCCTTGTGAGGAGGTGTATAGACATAACTCTTGGATGACAGCTGACTCCAAAGAGTTCTCTAGGTAGTCCCTGACTTACTCCTATGATGGAATGGGATCAAGTGGCAAGGGATCTTTACTGCGCAGTTATCTTTAGTCACAAACTTGAAGCTTACCAGCTCGCAGTATACAATTTCATCATCTTTACTGAAGCTTTTCAGTTCTTGATGAAGGTAGAAACAAGCTACCTCTCTGGGTCTCACCCAACTCACCAATGTGCTCTCTGAAATGAGGTTAGAGCTGTCTCCTTTAGTTAGTCCACTGTGCAGGACAGTGGCATGTTTAAGGGCACCTAGATGTGTTCTTGCTTGGAGACAAGCATGTTTGTCACTAAAACTGGCAATCTGCGTGGTTGCCCTATCCTTTTGTCCCACAGTGAGGTGGAAATCTCCCAGCAATACACCAAATGAAACTTCTAATACATGATACGTTGCGGTCTAGCAAGGCCTGATGACAACCAGTTGGAGACAGATGGCATGAGACTTTTAGAACAGTGATGATGCAGGTAAATAAACAAGCAGTCTGATTCCCTGCTACTCAAACAGCTCCAGACTGGTACATCTCAAATGCATGGAACAAAGTGAAAGACTTTTGAGCTCTATCTGTCAACCTCTTAATGTGTTACTTGTAGCAGTCACCAGACATCTTTTCCAAAGACACCCAGGTATCCTTTAGCACCTTCAACCAGCACCAGAGCAGGTATTCTCAACTCTTTTTACTGCCGTGGGAGTATTGATTAAGTCATGAATTACAGCAAACCCCCAGGCTGTGAAAATGTGACGGAGGATAGATACAGGATGTTAGATTTACATAGAACATAGAAGAATACAGCGCAGTACAGGCCCTTCGGCCCTTGATGTTGCGCTGATCCAAGCCCACCTAACCTACACTAGCCCACTATCCTCCATATGCCTATCCAATGCCCGCTTAAATGCCCATAATGAGGGAGAGTCCACCACTGCTACTGGCAGGGCATTCCATGAACTCACGACTCGCTGAGTAAAGAACCTACCCCTAACATCTGTCCTATACCTATCCCCCCTTAATTTAAAGCTATGCCCCCTTGTAATAGCTGACTCCATACGTGGAAAAAGATTCTCACTGTCGACCCTATCTAAACCCCTAATCATCTTATACACCTCTATCAAGTCACCTCTAAACCTTCTTTTCTCCAATGAAAACAACCCCAAGTGCCTCAGCCTTTCCTCATACGATCTTTCATAAGGGATGTCATAAGGGATTTGGCTGTCATAAGGGATATCCTACCCCTACATGGCTGAGGCTCGCACTGCTCAGCATGGTGCTTTCAGAAAAACTGATAAACAATAGTTTACACCTCCCCTCCTGTGTCACTTTTGCATAATCTCACACTTACTGTGGGAAAGTCACTCTGCATAAGAACACTTCCTGAAGGAGCCTTGCCTGCTTCCTGGCTCTCGATTTTGATTTTGATTTATTGTAGTCACATGTACCTAAGTAGATTGAAAAGCTTTCTTTTGCAAGCAGTACAGGCAGATCATAGCAAACAAGGACATACAGATCATAGGGTGCTTAGACAGAGCTCTCAGTAGCAGCTTTCCTGTCCTGAAATCAATTGAGGCCCTTAAGTGGGAAATTATTCCCTTAAGAGCCTTTCCCACTGCGGGTGATATTTACCCAGTGATGGGCAGGGGACTAAAGTTTTTAATAGCACATTCTGGGAGTTTGCTTCTGGGCCCTGGAAGGTGGTGGAGTGGAGGTGGTGCATGTTTTTGGTCGTTTTTTTTAAGTGCACTCAATGTCTGATCAAGGGACCCAGCATTGGGAAGAGAATCTGCTGAAAGTCACACCTGCCCTTTCTGGCTGGGTCCATATTTCTAGGTCACAGGTTGTGTACTAGCATTGCCGCCTCCAAAGGTGTTGTGAATTAATGTTGTGTTGCCAGCCTCTGATTGCTCAGCAACAGTCAACAGGCAGATCTTCTGCTATTGGAGTGTGACAATCCTTCCCCAAAGAGGTGACCAAGGCCCTGGCTGATCTTTCAACCAGCAGCAAGGCCTCATCATCTGGTAAAGTGGACTATTATAATGATTGAAAATGTTAGCATTATTGAATATTGTGTAATTGAAATTTTAATGGAATATCAAGTGCAATTATGACTGAACATCTTCTGTGGCCCAAAAAAAGTTTTAAAAATTGCATTTTATTCCAGCAGAAGAACTTCATAAAATGCCAGAATTTTTCAAGTTAATCTTTATTTTATTTTAGTTTTTCAACATTTCACCTTTTACATTGACTTTATGTGCGTGCCTGTTCTCCTTCATAGAAACTGGTTGAAAAGTGGTTTATTACTTATGTTCCTTTACTTCCTTTTTTGCTAATTGTAAGAATTCTTCAATCATACCAAGTTAAGAATCACACAACACCAGGTTATAGTCCAACAGGTTTAATTGGAAGCACACTTCCAATTAAACCTGTTGGACTATAACCTGGTGTTATGTGATTTTTAACTTTGTACACCCTAGTCCAACACCGGCATCTCCAAATCAATCATACCAGTTTGTCTGATACCTTCATTATTAGGCACCACAGCTTTTCTAACTCTATAGCTCTAAAACTATAACTGTAGTATGTCGGATGGATCAGTTTTTGTCCAATGTGTGCAAGAGCATTTCCTGACACAGTATGTTGAAGGGAGGCCACACTGGATCTGGTGCTTGGTAATGAACCAGGCCAGGTGTTTGATTTAGTGGTAGGTGAGAACTTTGGAGAAAGTGAGCATAATTGTGGTTACTTTTAGTTCAGCAATGGAAAGGGATAGGTACGTGCCACAGGGCAAGAGTTATAGATGGGGTAAGGGCAATTATAATGTGATTAGGCAATACTTAGGAGGCATAGAATGGGGTAGCAAAATGCAGGGGATGGGGACCATCAAAATGTGGAGCTAGTTTAAGGAACAGATATTGGGTGTCCTTGATATGTATGGACCTGTCAGGCAGTGAGAAAGTGACAAGGTAAGGGAACCATGGTTTACTACAGAAATTGCATCTCTTGTTAAGCAGAAGAAGGAGGCTTATGTGACATTGAGACGAAATGGTTCAGATGAGGTGATGGAGAGTTACAGATTAGCTAGGGAGGATTTAAAAAGAGAGCTAAGGAGAGCAAGGAGAGGACATGAGCAGTCTTTAGCAGGTAGAATAAAGGAGAACCCTAAAGCTTTCTATGGGTATGTGAGGAATAAAAGGATGACTAGGGTAGGAACAGGGCCAGTCAAAGACAGAAGTGGGAAGTTGTGTGTGGATCCTGAGGAGATTGGAGAGATGCTAAATGAATATTTCTCATCTGTTTTCACTCATGAAAAGAAGAATATTGTAGAGGAGAAGAAAGAGATACAGAATATTCAACTAGAAAGGATCAAGGTTAGTAAGGAGTTATCATCAATTCTAGAAGGAGTGAAAGTAGACAAGTTCCCTGGGTCAGATGGGATTTATCTGAGGATTCTCTGGGAAGTTAGGGGGAGACAATGTTGGAGCCTTTGGCCTTGATCTTTGTGTCATCATTGTCTACAGGTTTAGTACCAGAGGATTGAAAGATTGCAAATGTTGTGCTCTTGTTCAAGGGGGAGGGGGGGGAGGGGGGGTAGGGGGGGGGGGAGTAGAGATGACCCAGGTAATCATAGACCAGTGAGCCTTACGTCTGTTGTAGGAAAAGTTTTAGAAAGGATTATAAAAGATAAGATTCACAATCATCTAGTAAACAACAAATTGATTTCAGATAGTTGACATGGTTTCGTCAAGGGCAAGTCATGTCTCACAGATCTCACTGAGTTTTTTGAGAAGGTGACCAAGCATGTGGAGGAAGGTAGGACAGTTGATGTAGTGTACATGGACTTCAGTAAAGCCTTTGATAAGGTTCTACATGGTAGGCTGTTGGAGAAAATGGAGAGGCATGGGATTGAGGGTGATTTAGCAGTTTGGATTAGGAACTGGCTTTCTGTAAGAAGGCTGCGAGTGGTGGTTGATGGAAAATATTCAGCCTGGAGTCTGGTTACTGGTGATGTGCCATAAGGATCTGTTTTGGGACCACTGCTGGTCATTTTCACAAGTGACTTGGACATAGGCATAAGGTAGATGGGTTAGTAAATTTGCAGATGACACTAAAGTTGGTGGAGTAGTGGACAGTATGGAAGAATGTTGCAGGGGGACTTGGATAAATTGCAGAATTGGGCTGAGAGTTGGCAAATGGAGTTCGATGCAGCTAAATACGAGGTGATTCACTTTGGGGAAGAATAACAGGAAGGCAGAGTACTGGATCAATGGAATGATTCTTGTAGTGTGGGTGTGCAGAGGGATCTTGGAGTCCATGTACATAGATCCCTGAAAGTTGCTACCCAGATTGATAGCGCTCTTAAGAAAGCATATGGTGTGTTATGTTTTATTGGTAGAGGATTGAGTTCTGGAGCCATAATGTCATGCTGCAACGATACAAAACGCTAGTCAGCTGCACTTGGAATATTGTTCTGGTCACCCCATTACAGGAAGGAGGTGGAAGCATTGGAAAATGTGCAGAGGAGATTTACCATGATTTTGCCTGATCTGGAGGGGAAGGTCTTATGAGGAAAGGCTGAGAGACTTGGGTCTGTTCTCATTGGAGAGAAGAAGGCTAAGAGACCTACGAGATGGTCAGAGGATTAGATAGGGTAGACAGTGAAAGTCTTTTTCCTCGGATGATGATGTCAACTTGTATGAGGGGGCATAGCTACAAATTGAGGGGTGAAAGATTTAAGACAGATGTCGAAGGCAGGTTCTTTATTCAGAGAGTGGTAAGGGCATGGAATGCCCTGCCTGCCAATGTAGTTAACTCAGCCACATTAGGGGCATTTAGACAATCCTTGGATAAGCACATGGATGATGGGATAGTGTAGGGGGATGGGCTTAGATTAGTTCACAGATTGGCGCAACATCGAGGGCCGAAGGGCTTGTTTTGTGCTGTATTGTTCTATGTTCTGTTGATTGGACCAAATTCATATAGTGTTAGAATGGACAAAATTAGTACTCTAAGATTGTCTGGACTGATTGGACTTGGATATGCTTCCCTATTTCACTTCAAATACGAAATAAATTGTCATTGTTATTAATCAGGCAAACTACTTTTCTAAATGTGATTGCAGTCAAGTGGAACAACTATATATAATTGAAAAGTTTCAATAGAACCCTGCATTGCAAATAAAAGAACGAAAAATCTCAGATAAGAAACCAGAAGTTGGGACACCCAGAGGTGAATATTGACACTATAAACAAAGAGGTAACATTGGGAATGAAAAAAGTTATTGGACAGTTGACACAGCAGCAACTAAGAAAAATTAAATGGCAATAGGAAAAAGTGAAAATCCTGAGCTAGAATCGAAGTGAGGTAAAATGAATATTTGAGGTCACAGTAACAGTATTCGGAAACTTTCATGCAGAGAGTGGTACGTGTATGGAATAAGCTGCCAGAGGAAGTGGTGGATGCTAGTACAATTGCAACATTTAAAAGGCATCTAGATGGGTATATGAATAGGAAGGGTTTGAAGGGATATGGGCCAGGTGCTGGCAAGTAGGACTAGATTGGTTGGGATATCTGGTTGGCATGGACGAGTTGGACCTTAGGGTCTGTTTCGTGCTGTACATCTCTATGACTCTATATTACAAACGATAAATCCTTCAAAATGTAACAACAAATATAAAGACTTTGCTCATCTACAAATCAAGTACTGATGATTTTCACCTGTTGATTATTTTATTACGCTTAGATTTTAGTAAAGAATAGAGGGATATTTTCAGTCATTGAAAGTTATTGTGAAATCCTTAGTAAGAAAGGTTGCTTTCAATCTTCAAACCTCGAACAAATTGTCAGAACTGCATCAAAGTTATAGGTGCAACAACAGATACAGGAAATAATGATCAGATTTTATCACCAAATAAATAAAAGTACATGTGTAATGAACTAGCTTTCAGCACAGCATGGCCCATTTTATGCAAAGTGAAAATGCCTCATATGTTGGCCCCTGTTTGTTACAGGCTTAATAAATGCATCTAATTTATGCCTCGTATTGCGATTTCAAATGACACTAATTAATGTAAATTGATGAGTCTTAAAGTGACCAAAACTTATTTGATATTATTTTAAGTGTAACTTTCAAGTGAATAATAAAAACTCCAAAAACCCCACACATCTTAAATTGTGACTGTGTTCTACTGAACATACCTTGCCACTTTAAGGTTGCATGGATACAGTAAGTAAGTTTCATCATGGGACCTCTAACAGCACTGCAGAAGCAGCATTAGAGCAAGGACTGATTCAAGAAGATGATCCACAATTACCTTCTCTAGGGATTGTCAAAAAACATCACCAATAATAAATTGTCAATCTGAATCCAGAGAAAAGGTTATGCCAGGAATGAGAGAGATTGTGAAAGTAGTGTATCAGTTTTCTTTTGTTGACTCGTTGTTTCACTACCATAATTTGCACTGGTGAACAGAATACTTCATAGCATTGAACCACAGTGACATTCTCTGTTGAAGGAAGAACAATTGTAACATAACTACTATGTGTTTACTGATTTGATAACTTGCAGTTAATTTCCAGAAAATATGTTGGAGACATTTTTGGTGTTGACCATAAATTTGGTGGTGGAATCCAGTCACTTTCCTAGATCAGTTCTAATCAGTATATGTTGTCACAGATAGCTTGACTTACTATATTTGCAAGTTAATCTAAAATGGAGAACTGAAATAACCAATTTCTTGCAAAAAAAGTCTTATATTTACATTTAAGTAAATATCTTTTAATTGTCTCCTCTTATGTTTGATGTGTTATAAACAAACGGCTGTATTTTTATAATTTAGCTTATTCCCATTTCTATAACTTGTTATAAAAATGGTAGCAGTCTGAATGTCACAATCTGCTGTAATGAATACTCTGTGACCATATTAATGTGGTGAGGTGGACAAAGGAAGTATTTTTTTCTGAATTTTGCTCCATTGATGCTGGAATTCTATGAATTAAAAAAAAGTAGCTGTTACAATTATAATGCCCTAGTATTATAATTTAATAAATTTAGTATTTCTACATTGTATAATTGCATAATCAACAGGTTTTTTTAATGGTTTGAATCCTATTCACACTGTACACTGTTAAACTGAGTGACCTCACTTTATTGAGCCTGTATTGTGCAATGCATACAGCTCATTGCATCAACTAGGAAATCATTACTTGCAGGAGATTTTAAGATAACTTATTAAAGCTGGGTTTATAGTTCTTAGGAAGTGACTGGGGGAAGAGAAACATGTTTGTGCTTTTAAAAATTATCTAAAAAAATTTGGCATTTAACCTTTTCACCATGGAGATGCGTTAAGCTTATTCACATTTATTTTAACAAGTTTCTTTTGAAGTAAATACTTATTGTTTTAAAATATATTTACATAAATGTACATAATTTACATAATTCTAATCCTCCGATTAATACAATGGTAATGCTTCTGTTTTGATACAACATTATAACTATAGTATGATGGTAGTATACTGAAGGAAAATACTAAAGTTTGAAAAGGAATTAATTTAAAAGATTGAGTTAAAGACCTCAGATTATTGGATAGGTTTTAGTAATATAACCAACTCACTGGCCTTATTAAGCAATATATTCAATCTTAGATCTAACAGATTAACAAAAAGCAGTAATGTACATGCTTCATAAGCAATTCCATAGTTCCTATGCTGATCTTATCAATTCCGGTTTTACATTAGTTTCTTTCTGCAATGAGCTATGCATCTAACTACCACAAATGCATTGAAGTAGAAATTAGGCACAAGTTTCATTCAAGTTCAGGCTTTTTACTGCAGGGGCAGTATGTGCCAAAATCTAAAGATGAAGGATTGATAGAAATTGCTATTTAGGTCTCATGTGAGCATTAGAGTGGGATAGACTGTGCTGGTTGTGGCTCCATAGTCTGCTCACCAAAGTGCAAAATCATCTTTGACTGCTGATCTCATCAGAAGGCATTCTCAGGTAAGGTCCAGAATCAAATGTACTCTTTAAGCAGTAAATGTCTAGGGACATTAGGAGGCAAACTCTGGGTTTGTGGAATTAGAATGACCATAATGCATTATATCAACAGTCTTTTAATGAAAAATTTAAAACTTACTGCTGGATCACAGAAGAAGACTGGCTAGAGCATATTAAATTGCTCACCTTGTCATCTGAAATAAATTTTATAAATGAACAAATTAATGATGTTTAATGCCTAAAATAGACATCAGCCCATTCTGAACTGGTGCAGGAAGTGGGCAGCATGCCTTTTCCAGCATATAGGACTGCTCAGGTTCTGTTTTCACCCAGTGGCACTGGAGAACATCTATCCATGTTATTTTAAAGAGTTGTGCTATTGTTCTGATAAAGTTTGGAAGCAGAATGAAGACATACTGGAGATCCAAAAGCACTTTCCAACATAAACTGGATCACCTTCAATATAGTGGCATGGAAGTGCCCTTAAAAGCATTGTGGTCAACCTACAGTATGTGAACTGCAGTTGTTCAAGAAGGCAGCTCATCACCACTTTCCCAGGGCCAATGAGGGATGGGCATTAAATGCTGGCCAGCCAGCAACATGCAATCCCACAAACGACTAAAAAAAAATTACTAACAACCTTTTAAGAGAAATATTCCTTTTTACTCTTGTAATTTCTATGAATTATTTGAAATGCTTACTATTGTGTTGACAATGCCAGTTCAGATTGACAGGAATCCAAGCAGGTTCCTGACATAAAAGACAATCATTTTCCATTTTTATATTTTTATCCCCCCAGGATCAAGAATGGTAGATACACAACTGCCTCTATGGCCCATCAACTTTGCGATGGGTACAATGGACCTTTCAGAACTTGCCAATCACACTCATTCTTTCGATGTGAAGCCATTTGCTACAGTCGACTTTTCCACTGTTTCTGCAGTTAATTATGAAGATCATGCTTCAACCTCTTTAAGAATTGATGAGAATTCTTCAGACTGTAAATATGATGAACAATTTCTGGACTACCAAAGTATGTTATTTTATTTGACTGTATCAGAATAATATATCTGATAAAAGCTAGCTATAATTTTAATACTTTTTAATTAATTTTTAAAATTTGGATTACAGTATTTGAATTCTCGTATCATAGTTAAAACATATTTGTGTCAAACTTTCCTGTTCACACATCTGGTTATCCTAATGAAAATGTTGAGCAATAATGAGAAATTTGATTCGGGGAATGGGAGAGCAAATGATAGCATTAAAATGCATTTCTGAGAATGACAGATAAATGCCTACCTAGCATTAATGCATGTAGATAAAACCAACATAATTAAAACAACATCAATTGAAATGAAGGACAGTGACAAACCACATATCCTACCACACACAAGGACAAAATAGCGATCAAACACATGATCTGCCCTGGGGAGTCTTGGGTTTTACTGTTTCAGGTTCAGGGAATAAAAGCCCAAATATTTTAGTTGAGTTACTGTTTATTGATGTAGAGGGGTTTAATTGATTAGTTATGTGAGCATTTTTCTACTTGAATATCAGGATTTGAAAATTAGCAGTACCTGTTTGAGGTTGCATCATTTTATGAATATCTCTAATTTGTAGCTCTACTTTAATGTTCAATGTGCAGTTATTCTCCAAGTCCTCTAATGCCTTATGATTTATGTAAATTTTGAATGAAACAAAATTACCTTTTACAGGTGCTATTAAAGTTGAACCATCTTCATTAAATGACAGTTCAGGAAAAGAGCTTTCATTTGAAAGGCTACAAGAAAATACATCCAATTCAGCCTTGTCTATTGAATGTAGAGTATGTGGAGACAAGGCCTCAGGCTTCCATTATGGGGTCCACGCATGTGAAGGATGTAAGGTTTGTTGAATTTATGTTACTATTATTAATCTATAAGAAAAAAGAAGCATTTTTGTAGAATACGGCTGTTTAAATATTTAATTATTTGTGTATTTTGTTGCATGTATATTTTTAAATTCCTATTAAGTAGGAAGGTATCATTGCAGCAGTGCTCAAACTTGTTCCTTTCTGAGAGTATAGTTAGTGCAGGAATTTAAAATTGTAAGTAAATTTTTTTTTAAATTACTTGTTCAATATCTTTCCAACAAGATTAACTCATTTAATAGACCTGTTCCATCACTGATTGAATTTGATTTGATTTGCATAACAGGGTTTTTTCCGGAGAACAATCAGGCTGAAGTTGATGTATGATAAATGTGACCTAAACTGTAGGATACAGAAGAAGAACAGGAATAAATGTCAGTACTGCCGGTTTCAGAAATGTCTCATTGTCGGCATGTCACATAATGGTGGGTACATGTGAAATTGTCTCTAACTATTGTACATTAATTTCTCATATACTTCAAAATGTTGAATGCTTCGAGCATAAGAATTTGAAAAAGAGACTTATAAATACTATTATAGCAAATTTAAATCTATTATCACCCGTTTAAACATCACCCCTCCTCACTAACATACCCGTATTTGATTAAGAGCAGGCAGTAATTTTAAACATCGCTTCAGATCTTCCTACTCTCTCCGATCAAATGTGCAAAAATGCTTTGTCTTAACTATTCCTCTCTATAGAGGCATGTCTTTCAGCAGTCTTGCTGCAAACTTTAACTGAGTATGTGAGGATTCACATGTGTGGGCTTGTGCTGCAGCTCAACTATTAAATACATCAACACACCCTTTGTGTATTAGTCCTCGGGAGATGGATGTTGTTAGCAATGTTAGCATTTATTGCCCATCATCAGTTGCCCTTGAAAAAGTAGTGTGGAAAAAGAATCAATAAAACCTGGAATTGACTGGTATGGTCTGAAATAGTCTTGTATACCTTTAAATGGAGCTCCAATCATTTTCAAGTATTACTGGCTTTTTCTTCTGGCTTGAACTGCTATGCTAGACAACCCCAAAATGAATAATGTGCGCTCTTTTGCCAGTTCACTAACTGCAACTTTAATTGAATTACAAGTCATGAAGAGTTGATCTAAGCTCATTTACCCAACTGTGCTTAAGTTTTGATTTGGAGATGCCAGTGTTGGACTGGGATGTACAAAGTTAAAAATCTCACAACACCAGGTTATAGTCCAACAGATTTAAATGGAAGCACACTAGCTTTCGGAGCGCTGCTCCTTCATCAGGTGGTTGTCTGCAGCACTCCGAAAGCTAGTGTGCTTCCACTTAAACTTTTTGGACTATAACCTGGTGTTGTGTGATTTTTAACTTCGTGCTTAAGTTTGCTTTTGCTAAGAATGGTTTCAGCCACATAACATTCAGAACAAAAATCAGCCATGCTTCCTTTTGGATCACTATCCAACCGTCCCTGTAGAAGGATTATCAATTTTAGGTTAGAAACAGGATGGAACACAGTGGTGATATTGAACAGTCAAGTGCTTTATCAACATTAAGCTTAAATTTTCTGATCAGGGTTGCTTTACACACTAACATTAAAGCAATGTGTTGCAATATATATTAAAATAACATAATTGTAACAACTAAACTAAAACAAAGAACTGCAAATGCTTGAGGTCTGATACAAAAACAAGTTGCTGCCGATACTCTGCAGGTTTGGCAGCATCAATGGGAAGAAAGTAGAGGCAATGTTTAGAATCCAGTGACTCTTCTTCAAACCCGGCTGTGTTTCACCAGCAACCACGGTGGCCCAGTGGTTAGCACTGCTGCCTCACAGCGCCTGTAGACCCGGGTTCAATTCCCGACTCAGGCGACTGACTGTGTGGAGTTTGCACATTCTCCCCGTGTCTGCGTGGGTTTCCTCCGGGTGCTCCGGTTTCCTCCCACAGTCCAAAGATGTGCGGGTCAGGTGAATTGGCCATGATAAATTGCCCGTAGTGTTAGGTTAAAGGGGTAAATGTAGGGGTATGGGTGGGTTGCGCTTCGGCGGGTCGGTGTGGACTTGTTGGGCCGAAGGGCCTGTTTCCACACTGTAAGTAATCTAATCTAATCTAATCAATTGCTGTTTTGTCTAAGATTTTCTGTTGTTATCCTGACTTATGAAAAATGAGTTCCATCAGGTAAGGAGAAATGGTTTTTTTAAAGGATGCATGGATTTAAAGAATAACTGGCAATAAATTGGCTCAAGTTAGAATCTCCTTTTTGACTCATTATCACTTCCCGGAAGAGTCCCATCTGGCTGAACTGGAAGAATAAAGGAGGGCTTTTGAAGTCCTCCTCAGACCTGAGCAAAATCTGATTCTTTAATCATTTTGATCTGACAGTCAAGTTTGCAATGCAATTCTATTTCACAATGTTATCAGTCAAAGAGCCAAGTAAAGACATAATAGTACTGAAGACTTGTGCGCCATTCCCCTTGTTCCAGTATAGTTACAAAACTGACAATGTGGAAAATTGTCCAGGTATATCCTATACATAAAAAGCAGGACAAATCCAAACCAACCCCATCAGTCCACTCTCCATCATCAGGAAAGTGATGGAAGGTATCATCAACAGTGCTATCAAACAGCACTTACTGAGCAATAACCTGCTTAGTGAAGCCCAGTTTGGGTTCTGCCAGGTCCTGACCTCATTGCAACCTTGGTTCAAACATGGACAAAACAGCTGAATTCCAGAGATGATTGCACAATGTTCAGCATCATTTGTGACTCATTGGATACAGAAGCAGTACATGTTCCAATGCAATAACATGTGGACAATATCCAAGCTTGGGCTGACCAGTGGCAACTAACATTTGCGCCACACAAATGCTGGGCAATAACCATTGCCCATAAGAGAAAATCTAATCACCGCCCTTTTACACTCAATAGAGTTAGCATAATGGAATCCGCCACTATAAGCATCCTGTTACCATTGATCAGAAACTCAACTGAACTCAATATGTAAAACACAGCAGCTATGAAAGCAGGTCAAAGAGAGTATGGTGTTGGATGTATATATTAGCACGGGTAGAGAATTGGTTGATAGGAAACAGAAGTTGGACAAATGTCATTTTCAAATTGGTAGATTAACCATTGAAGTGCTGGTTGGGGTCAGTGTTGCACCTGCAACTGTTTATGATCTATTTTCATGACTCGGATAAAGTGGCAAGGATTGTAGCCACATCTGGTGATATCAAGATAGGTCGGAAAGTAAATCAGGAGGGGATACAAAGATTCTTCAAATAGATATAGTTTATAGTGAGGAGGCAAAAAATTGACAACAAAATTAAAATCAGAAAAATTGAGTTTTGTTCATTTTCACAGGAAGAATTGAATTGCAAGATATAAAGTGGAGAGTAATTGCAGTAATTGTCTGTATCCTTGCATAAGAATAACAAAAAAGTTACCAGACTGGTGCAGCAAGTAATCAGGAAAGCAATGCAATGTTTACTACAAGGAGGATGGAGGGGAAAAAAAGTGCTATACATTTGGAGTATTGTACCTAAAGTGCTGTGCACAGTTTTTCTTTCTCTTACTTAAAGAAGGGTATATTTGCATTAGAAACAGTTCAGAGTAGGTCACGTGACTGATTCTTGGGTTGAAAGAGTTGTCTTAGGGAAAAAGTTTGGCCTGTGCTCATTGAAGTTTATAAAAGTGGAAGGCAACCTTCTTAAAAGATATATGATTCATAAGGAGATTGATGAGGTTAGATATTGAGAGAACGTTTCCCACCTTGGCAGAATCTAGAACATGGGGACATAGTTTTAGAATAAACTCTCCCACTTAAGATAATAATGAGTAATTTGTTAGAGGGTTGTTTATATTTGTCATTTAATATTTTCAAAGCTAATTGGATAGATGTTTGGGCAGTAAGAGAGTTGGCGACAGGCAGGAAAGTGGAGTTAAGGTCACAATCAGATCAGTCTTGAACTTATTTGAATTGTGACCAAGTTGATCGGCCAAATGGCTGACTCATGCTCTGACGTTTTGTGTGCAACCTGCATTTAGCAGCAGTTTAATTACTTCATAGCCTAATCTGTTTTTGAGGGTGTTTAGAGGTTTTTTTTTAAAAAACCTCTAATTTGATAACTTGAAGTATGCCCACAACATTTAGTTCGGAGAAGTCAGGTTTGTAAATGTGCCAAATGGAATTATTTAGTAGCAAATTGGCAGCAATATATAAAAGATAAGTCACAAATATACTGGATGTGCTAAAAGGAAAGGCATAATGTGTGCAGTTTAAATACATTGTGCTAGATGTTCAGCATTGTTATCTGGGCAGAAGAGGTAAAGGCATACCTTTAAGAAAATGTCCAATTTTTTCTAACATTGGAACTAATAGAAAGAAATTCCAGTGTATTCCATGAGCAACATGCAATGTTCCCCATTTGATTTCCCATTCGCAACTCTGCCTAGGTGATGTCCAGGTGATAAGGATGAAATTCTACTCTATTATTTTGGGTTTGGTAAAATTGCCCCTAACAATTGCCTTGTTAGTGCCTTGTGCTTGACACTAAATTCTAAATACAAAAATGTTTGCTTTGATATGTGCAAGTAGCAATTATGGGAAAATATGGAGCAAAACTTGACCTTCTCTTGGGAAATAAGGCAGGGCAAGTGACAGAAGTATTAGTAGTGAGCACTTTGAGATTTGTGATCATAACTCTATTAGTTTTAAAGTAATTATGGAAAAAGATAAGCCTTCCATAAAAGTTAAAATTCTTAAATGGGATGAAGCAAATTTTAATGGTTTGAGACAAGAACGTTCAAAAGTCGATTGGAGTAGACTGTTCACAGATGAAGGGACAACTGATGTGAGAGGCTTTCAGAAGTGTGATAATGGAAGTTCAGAGGCATTATGTTCCTGTTAGAGTGAAGGATAAGTTCGGTAAGAGTCTGGAATAATGGATGAATAAATATAGAGTCAAGAGTACAAAAGAAGCATAGATATAGACAACTGGGATCAAATGAATCTCTTGAAGAGTATAGGAGAGTGTAGATGTATTCTTAAGGAAATGAGGAAGGCAAAGAAGGTTACCTAGATTTGAAACATTAACTTGCTGTCACAGATGCTCCCTGACATGCTCTGAACTTCAGCATTTGATGCTTTCAGGCAAAGAAGGGTTATGAGTTACCATTAGCAGATAAGGTTGAAGATAATTCAAAGAGATTCTACAAGTACGTTACAAGAGCAAAGAGAGAGAATCGGGCGCCTTAAAGATCAACAAATTCATTCATGTGTTGAACTTCCGGTGATGGGAGAAATGAATAAATTATCATTTTGCATTTACTTTTACTGTGGAGGAAGAAATGGAGGCTTGAGACCTTGGGAAAATAAATATTGATGTTTTGAAAACAGTTCACCTACAGAACAGGAAACGCTGGAGGTCATAGAAAACAAAAATATGGATCTCTGGGACCTAATCAAATGTATCCAAAGATGTTGTGGGAAGTTAGGGAAGAAATTGCAGGGCCCCGAGGGAAAATATTTGTATCATGTATAAATACAGGTGAGGTGCTGGAAGATTAGAGGCTGGCCAATGGGACTAGGTTAATTTAGGATATATGGTTGATATGGACGAGTTGGACTGATGGGTCTGTTTCCGTGCTGTACATCTCTATGACTCTAAGCTGGGAGCTATAGACCTATGAGCTTGACGTCAGTGGTAGGTAAATTGATAGAGGTGATTCTGCATTTGGGAGAGGCAAGGACTGATTAGGGACAGTTAGTATGATTTTATGCAAGGGAAGTTATGTCTCTCAAACATTATTGAGTTTTTTGAGGATGTAACCAAAAAGATTGAGGGCTTAGCAGTAGACATCTTTTACATGGACTTTAGTAAAACCTTTGACAAGGTTCCCCATGGTAGACTAATTAATAAAGTTAGGTCATATGGGATTCACAGTGAGTTTGCTAATTGGATAAAAAATTGGCTTAACAATGGAAGACACAGCATAGTGGTGGAGGGTTGCTTTTCAGGGGCCCTGTGACCAGAGCTGTTCCACAGGTCAGTATTGGATTCACTTTTGTTTATTATTTATATAAACATATTGGATGAGAATATAGGAGGCATGGTTAGTAAGTTAGCAGATGACACAAAATTTGGTGGTATAGTGGACAGTGAAGAAGGTTATTTAAAATTACAAGGAGATCTTGGTCAATGGGCTGGAGAGTGGTAGATGGACGTGAACTTGGAAAAATGCGAGTTACTGCAATTTGGTAAAACAAACAAGGAAAGAACTTATACAACTATTGGCAGGACCCTGGGTAATGTTGGAGAACAGAGGCACCTCGGGGTTCAGGTACATAATTCTTTGAAATAGGCATCACAGATAGACAAGGTGGTGAAGAAGGCATTTGGTACATTTGCCTTCATTGGTCAGACATTTGTGTATAGGAGTTGGGATATCATGTTCAGGTTATACAGGATATTGATATGATCTCTTCTGGAGTGCTCTGTGCCGGTCAGGTCACCCTGTAATTGAAAGGATATTATTAAATTGGAGAGGGTTCAGAAATGATTTACCAGGATGTTGCCTGGAATGGAAGGTTGTGTTATAAAAGTAGGCTGAGACTTTTTTTCCACTGGAGCACAGAAGGTTGAGGGGTGACCTTATAGTGGTATATAAAATCATGAGGGGCATGGAATAGCAAAGGTGACCCCACGGTTCAAGAAAGGGCAGAGAGTGAATACTGCTGAGTACAGAAAACCGAAAGGACTGCAACTGTTGGAAATCAGTAAGTATAGTTTAGTTAGCCTGATATTTGTAGGAATAAAAATGGAAATCAGAGCCACATTAGCAATGGCAAAAATTGCATTTACTTAAAAACTGTTCAGTGTAGGAATGAGTAAAGATCTTCATAGAAGAATTATGAAGACTATGATTGGAGTGTTTTATTATACAGGATTGAAAGGTTGATGTCAAGAAAATTGGACATCCATTGACTAGAAAATTGTGAGATGTGGTTCTGGAGAAGGATGAAGCAAGTTGCTTGAAGAGAAGAAATTCTCGGCATGGTGAAGGAAGAAAGATTGTCAGTGAACATCATCAAGAAAAGAGAACAAGTTTATATTGGATCTATCTGAAGCATGAAAACATACTGAAGAAGTTAAATGAAATAAAATTTTAAGAATAAAGACAAAAAGAGAGAAAGGCAATGATGACTTTAAACAACTTGAAATTAAAAATGGGAGATTCCTATAAGTGGCTGAAGAGGAAAGCACAATGCCAAAAAGTGTTGAAAATGAGTAGAGGACTCCTTAAGTAATTCACTGCTATAAACAGTACACTTAGAAAATTATATGATTGATCATAGTCAACACAGATTTATGAAAAACGAGTTATTTTTGATAAATTTGTCAGTGTTTGAGATTATAGCAAGCCGAGTACATAAGGGGAACAAACATATTTGTAAGCATAAATATTAGCACATTTGGACTTTCCCAAAAAAAGCATTTAATAAGACTCCTGACAAAATTTTATTACACAAAATTTGGACATGTGTGATTATAGATAATACAATAGGGTGGATTGAGTGAGTAAGGGAAAATAGGGAAAAGAAACAGGTCATTTTTGAGTTGGCATGTTGTTACTAGAAGAGTTCTGCAATAACCAGTGCTTGGGTGTCAGCTATTTATTTGCGTATGTCAATGACAAGACTGAGTATCTGAGCTTGCTGCAGCTTCAAAGTTAGCTGTGAGATGGTGCAAAGAGGTTGCAGGGGACACAAAAAGCTTGAGTACCTGATGGAATCCAATGCGAAGAAGGAAGAAGTTAGACAATTTGGTACTAAAAGTAGAACAATGATATACTCTCTGGAGAACAAGTTGGATGAACTCTGATCATGGCTCAGCTTCCAGCGTGAACTGTGGAACTGCTGCGCACTCTGTTTCAAAGAAACCTGGCTCAACCCATCCATTCCCGACTGCGCACTTCAGGCTGATGGTTCTTCTATCCATCGTATGGACCATACAGTGTCCTTGGGTAAGACCGAGGGTGGAAGGGTTTGCTTTTTAATCAACAACTTGAGGTGCATGGATATTGCAACCCTGGGCAGCCATTGCTCCCTAAACCTTGAATTCCTCACCATCAAATGCCGTCCCTTCTATCAATCATGGGAATTTACCGCTGCTATACTAACTGCTGTGTACATACCACCACAAGCAAAGGTTGAGGAAGTTCTGGGTGTGCTGTACTCCACCACTAACACCCCGGAGGCGGAACACCCCAATGCCCTGTTTATTGTAACTGGCAACTTCAATCAAGCCAATCTAAGGAAGATGTTGCCCAAGTACCATCAGAACATTACTTGCCCCACCAGGGGCGCGAACATTTTAGACCACTGCTACACCACTGTGAAAGATGCCTACCGCTCCATCACCCGCCCTCATTTCAGGAACCCTGACCATGTTTCTTTTCACGGCTGACTGGCAAAAGCTCAAGCAGGACACCCCTTCTCAGATACAGGTCCAGTGCTGGTCGGAGAAGGCAGAGGATCAACTCCAGTGCTGTCTAGAATCAGCTGATTGGGCCATGTTCAAACAGTCTGCAGGTACCTTGGATGAGTACGCCACCACAGTCAGACTTTATCAGCAAGTGTGTGGAGGACTGTATACCGAGGAAGTCAATCCGGGTGCTCCCCAAAGGAAACCCTGGAGAGAACTTGCTAAAAGCCAGGCGTGAGGCCTTCAGATCAGGAGACCCACTCAAATATGAGGAATCCAAGTATGATCTTCGCAGTGCCATTAAGACAGCCAAGGACCAATATCAATCCAAACTAGAGACCCAGACAGACACCCGGCGACTATGGCAAGGACTGAATGATATCACAGGTTCTAAAAAGAAACCGTGCAAGATAGCAGACGATGATACGATCCCTCCCAGATCGTCTCAATGCCTTCTATGCTCGCTTTGGTTACACCTATTCTGACAAGTCCTCATGAACCTATCCCAACAGTCACTGTGTCAGAGGTCAGATCAGTTTTCCTTCATGTGAATCCAAGGAAAACAATGGGACCAGACAGAGTACCAGGTCGTGCACTCAGCATCAACTGGCAGAGGTCTTCTCGGACATCTAAAACCTCTCTGTGTAGCAGGCCACTGTCCCTGCCCGTTTCAAAAGGGCCATAATCATCCCTGTGCCTAAGGAGACTCATGCAGCATGTCTCAGTGACTACCGCCTAGTGACTCTAACTTCAGTGGTCATGAAGTGCTTTGAAAGGCTGGTCATGGCATTAATCAACTCCAGTCTCCCTACTACTCTTGACCCACTCCAGTTTGCCTATCAGACTAAATATTGATACTTCCTTCTTCTTAAATATTCTTCCTTCTCAGCAACTACATCTGCAAAATACTTGGCAACCTGCAGCTGAACCTGCACAGCAAGGCTAAGGTTTATGAGGACACTGCTTTGGGTGCAGTCTTCCTTCTCAATAACTTTAATTACATCCTGAAATCCTTGTAGAAGTCCCAAAAATGCCTTGAAAATATTGACTTACTGCCCGGAGACCCCTGCAACTACTGTGACACTCCATACTGTCACACTCCCCACATCAGATGCCATATCACTTGCCCTTCACTCCTCCCTAGAACATCTTGACACTAAGAACAGCTACGTAAGAATCCTACTCATTGACTACAGTTCAGCCTTCAACTCTATTATCCCCTTGAGATGGATTACTAAACTTAGTGATCTCGGACTAAGCCTCACTCTCTGCAACTGGATCCTCAGTTTCCTGACCCACAGGCCACAATCAGTGAAGATTGGGGACAATATTTCATCCTCACTAATACTCAACACTGAAGCCCCACAGGGGTGTGTACACAGCCCCCTACTGTACTCACTGTATACCCATGACTGCTTTCACAAATACTAGACTATTGCCATTTTCAAGTTCGCTGATGACACCACCATAGTCGGTCAAATCTCTGATGGCGACAAAACAGACTACAGATGGGAGGTAGAAGACCTGGGAAAATGGTGCACTGAGAACAACCTAGCGATCAATGCTGGCAAAATCAAGGAACTCATTATTGACTTTTGGCAGGATGTTACTCATGCCCCCCTACACATTAACAGCGCAGAGGTGGAACAAGTGGAGCATGTCAAACTCCTGGGAGTGGTCATCAACAATAAGGTTTCTTGGACTGTTCATGTGGATTTCACAAAGTCTCTTCTTCCTCAGGCAGCTGAGGAAATTTACCATGACGACGAATACCTTTGCCAACTTTTATAGGTGTGCAATCGAGAGCATTTTGTCTGGATGTGTCAGTACCTAGTATGGCAACTATACCATTCAAGATCGAAGATGGTTACAGAGAGTGGTGAACTTGGCCTGGACAGTCACAAAGGCCAACCTCCCATTGATCGAATCCATCTACCAGGCCTGCTGTCAAGAAAAGGCTGCCAGCATTCTCAAAGATCCATTCCACCCTGGCAATGCTTTTCTACAACCTCTATCATCAGGGAGAAGGTACAGAAGTCTGAACACACTCCAGCCAGTTTCGAAACATTTTCTACCCTACGGTTGTTAGAATACTGAATGGACACTCAGACTCTTAGCATTCACCTGTACCTGTCTTTTGGTTTTTGCTGCTGTTTACCTATTATTTACTTTCTATGTTATTAACTGTGATCTGCCTGTATTGCTCACAATACAAAGCCTTTCACTGTGCTTCGGTACACGTGACAATAAATTCAATTCAATTGTTAAAATTGGTTTATATCTGGGAAATGTTGATTTTGGAAGGACAGGTGTGCCCTTGCATATGAATCGCAGCAGTCAACATTGAGCTACAGCAATCAATTGAGAAAGCAACTGGTGTGTTAGCATTTATTAAACAGCTCAAAACACAAGAGTAAGGACATTTTGCTGCAATTGTCCTGTTTCTAATGCTTGGAAACACTGCACTGTGCACAAGTTGGGTAACATGCATGTATGTTGCTTCCATGCAAGTGCAGTTAAAATTTACGACTAATTCAAGGGATTACAACATCTGTGTATGAGGAGCGATTGTGTAAAGGAAGCTGGTACGGCCCCAAATTTAGAAGCATGAAGGGAGATTTCATCAGGACAAATATGTCTTCAGGGGCTTGACAAGACAGATACTGGGAGGACATTTTCCCCTAACCAGGAAGTCTAGTGTTAGACAGCACAATTTCAGATTAAAGTCTGATTAATACACCTGTCAATCAGCTGTGGATCTTTGTGGTTAAATGAATAGTCATATTGCTGATATGACTAGTTAATATGCAGGTTATTATCTTGTTAAACAAACCTTAACTTTTTGTATGGGATTTCGATCAGCGTTTTGAGAGCAAAAAAAGGAGGTTCTCACCAGATTAACTGACTGCTGCTTCTTTGACTTTAGTGGGGTGGGGATGGCAAATATCAAATGTGGAACTTCTGCATTAATCTTGTGCTTGTGCTAAATGGGGATGGACAGGAGGTGAGTTCTTCTGCTGCAGAGATCCCAGCCTTGTGCTTCCTTCCTTATAACATCTATTAACTGGATTTGCTGAAACCAGTGACTGTGTGTTTATTGGTTTTGGGTGGTTCTCCATCTTCTTAGTTATTTGAAAAGATTTCTGTTGTTTTGGTTGTGCTTCCCCCTCATGCTGCTGACTCTGATTCCCAAAGCCTGTCCATCGTCTGCAATGGCAGAAGTTAGGAGTGTGTTGGAATATTCCCAACCTGCCTGGATGTGTGCAGTTCCAACAACATTCAAGACAAAGCTGCCCATTTAATTGGCACCATAAACATCCATTCCCTCCACCACCGATGCTCAGCAGCAGGAATGTATACTATCTATAAGATGCACTGCAGGAATTCACTAAAAAAACCTGTGATAGCACCTTTTGAGTACTTCTACCTAAATGGCCAGCAGATACATGGAAAACCACAACCTTGAGGCCACTCAGCATCCTGACTTGGAAACGTATGGCCATTCCTTCACTGTCACCGTGTCAAAATCCTGGAATTCCCTTGCTAACAGCATTGTGGAACTACCTACTGCACACAGACTTCAGCAGTTCAAGAAGGCATCTCGCCACCACTTTCTCGAGGCTAACAGACAACAAACGCTGGCCAGCCAGCGACACCCACGTGCCTGGAGAGAATAAAACAAAATGAAGATTCAGGAGGTGGGATGATGCCAGTGAATGCTGACAGTTTATCATTAATAACTCCACAAATTGCATGCCAGTAACCTCTCTCCTAAACGTGCTAGCTCCTCTATTGACAAACACCTCAGAATGTGCTGGGTAAATAACTGGATTTAGGACCATGAATTGGAAATGGAGGATGAACATATAAACTTAGGCCTTAGGAGCAAGTTTTTTTTATTTCTGAATGTTAAGGAGACTAAATAGGATAGAGAGAGAGTTTGTAAAATGACAAAAGTAAAATTGGGGAAGTTATTATAGATAGAGTTACAAACAAAGTTTAAATGAGCTGCTCTCCCACAGTGCAATAACAGAAACATGTTTTTATGCTTTGGAAGTATTCACCCAGATTTTACATAGGGAATGTCAGTGCTCTCCATTATTCTGAAATAAACCTAACAACATAAAAATTTAAGACTGGTATGTTCAGGTTTCATTGGAACTGCTGCCAAACAACTCATTGATAATGAAGATTGAATGTTAATAAGGAAGGATTCCTTCAAAAGTTTTCGATCCTTTTAATGCTTTGTTAATTGTGTCCATTCACCATGCTTTATTTTGCTTTGTCTTAGTTTATAAGAAATTAAACATACTTTTATACTTCCTGCTTTGCCGTCTTGTTTTAATTCACTTAAAAATCCATTCACTTGCACAGGAGTTAATTTTGCTTGTGTATCCGAGTGAGAGTTCTTTAATCTGACTGAAGAGCCAAGCTATTGCTTTTCTGATTCTCTCACATGACAGATCTCCTCTTGAGGCCATTATAATGTGTCCATTCCAATATAAATACCTGATTAACAGCATGGTAAATCTTCAGAGTCATACAGCACAGAAGAAGACCCTTTGGTCCAAGCAGGCCACTTTGACCATGCTCCCAAACCAAACTAGTCCCACTTGCCTGTGTTTGCCACATATCCCTCCAGCTTTCCTATTCATGAACTTATCTAAATGTTATATCCGTGTATAAAACTTCCTTTGAAAGTTTATTCCACACACCAAAAAGAAGTTGCCTCTCATGTATTTTTAAAATCATCTACTCTCAGCTTAAAAATATGCCCCCTTGTCTTAAAATCCCCCACCATAGGGGGAAAACACACCCGCTATTCACTTTAGGTATACCTCTCCTGATTTTAAAAACCTCTCCACGGTCACCCCTCAACCTTCTACTCTCCAGTGAAAAATGCCCCAGCCTATCCAGACTCTCCCTGTAACTGAAATCTTCCATTCACAGCAACATTCTGGTCAATCTTTTCTGATCCCTCTCCAATTTAATAATATTCTTCCTATACCAGATGACCAGATTAGATTAGATTCCCTACAGTGTGGAAACAGGACCTTTGGCCCAACAAATCCACACCAAGCCTCCGAAGAGTAACCCACCAAGACCCATTCTCCTCCGACTAATGCACCTAACACTATGGGCAATTTAACATGGCCAATGCACCTAACCTGCACATCTTTGGACTGTGGGAGGAAACCCACGCAGACACAGGGCGAATGTGCAAACTCCATTTAGTCACCCGAGGCTAGAATTGAACCTGGGTCCCTGGTGCTGTGAGGCTGCAGTGCTAACCACTGAGCCACTCCAGAAAACAGGCCCTTCAGCCCAACAAGTCCACACTGACCTTCTGAAGAGTAACCCACCAAGACCCATTCCCTCTGACTAATGCACCTAACACTATGAGCAATTTAGCATGGCCAATTCACCTGGCCTGCACATCTTTGGATTGTGGGAGGAAACCGGATCACCTGGAGGAAACCCACGTAGACATGAGGAGAATGTGCAAACTCCACACAGTTTCCAGAAGCGGGAATCGAACCCAGGTCCCTGAAGCTGTGAGGCAGCAGTGCTTCTAGGTTCAGCGTTCTTACTGCTGGGGGTGGGGAGTGATTTTTAATGGAGGCTTTGGTGGTGTCGCTTGGCAAATGTTCAACTCCTTTTGCCTTCTGGGAGAACTGCTGATATTACGTGGGTCTCACGCATTTCAGTGACCATTGGTGGATCATCTTCAGAATCAAGGAGCCTGGAGAGCAAATCCCAACCCTGAGAGCTGGCTGGCAAATCAAATGCTGGCAATCCTTTTGCTCACCAGCGCCACCATGAAGAAGGTGGCCAGACACTGCATCGCAGAGTTACCCAAGCCAGAGAAATGCTGTGATTTTGGGGGCGGGGGGTGGTTTCTCAGGTCCGGCTGAGAGGAATCAGAGGGCTAGTTTTCAAACAACCTCAACACATTAATCAGGTGCTGAATGCGTTTGTACGATGCCCACTACCACCTCCCTATCCAAGACCACCAGTAGCTCACACAATTTTTCTTGTTCATGCTACATGGCAATAGGCCTGCCTGCAGCTTGGTTAATACCAGCTCTGGTGGTATGAATCCCATATGTGTTCATTAATTGGTCAATCAATATTAGAAGTCTGATTATGAACCTTCCCAAGGCTGCAATAGGACGCTTGCAATCCCAATTCCCAACTTCCAAATGCCCTTGGTAGCACCAAACATGCCATGAAAGAGGCAATAAAATTTTCCCGTTATGATTCTTCAGTTTAACTACTTACGAAAACACACAATTGCTTGGTCCATTCACACATCTTCCAGGTGTTCTTTAGGAGGCATTTTGGTTCCCATGTTTTCAGTAAATTCCACTGCAATATCCCAATTAGGTCTACAGATAACTGTAAGAAATAGTTGGTCCACAATGTAAAACTGGCACCAATTTGTTGCTATTGGGAGGCTATGGGAATACAAGCTATACACATCATTCCCCATATAAAAAACGTCGTAACTACTAAGAGTAAACATTGACTGTAGTACAAAAAACTGGGACCTAAATATAATCATATTTTCTATCAAAGCTCTTTGTTAACTTCAGAATGGATAATGCATGTTTTAATCTTACAATTTACCTTTTATGACTGTGATTTAATAATAGCACATCAAATATATATTAAATTGTCCTTGGTTTTTATGCTTATTTTATAGCAATTAGATTTGGTAGAATGCCACAAGCTGAAAAAGAGAAACTTCTAGCTGAAATATCCAGCGATGCAGGACAACTGAACCCTGAGTCTGCTGATCTCCGTGCTCTTGCCAAGCACATGTTTGAGTCATACAATAAGGCTTTTCCTATTACCAAAGCTAAATCTCGAGCAATCATGGCAGGAAAAACGGGAGACAAATCGGTGTGTACATTTTCCAATGTGTTCGATGATACAAAAATTGAATGTTATTATTTTAAGCAGTATTTCATTTGATTTGCTGAGCTTAGCTACTGACATCACATTCTAACTCTTGTCTGTGAGCAATCTGGTGTTTGTACCCTCATAGGAACCAGTGAACTCTGTTAGATTCTCCCATCTCAGTCGATGACAGATCCCACCAGCTGTACTATTGTGTTGAATTGGAACCTCCATGAGACATCAGTTTTTAGCGGCTGAAGTCCAAGCAAGTTATAGCACAGCATCTATGCCAGAATGCAAATCCTCTCGCGTCCTGATATCTGCCATCCTCACTCTGCACTGTTTAGCCTCAATTCTTCGGTGGCAGGAGGAGTTCAGGGATAGAAATGGTGACCCTGCTCGTGTCTCAGGTGGGGGGTGTGGTAAGGAAAACGTCTTTCTTACTGGCTCCTTTCCCACATAGTGCCTCCCTACCCAAAATCTGTCTCTCCTTCCCCAGTGGTTGCACCATAGTCACTGGATTTTCTAGGTAAAAACAATGACTGCAGATGCTGGAAACCAGAGGCCCCACCCTCCTCTCATTTATTTCTCCACCCTTCAGGCACTCTGCCTGTATTCCTGATGAAGGGCGTTTGCCCGAAATGTTGATTTTACTGCTCCTCGGATGCTGCCTGAACTGCTGTGCTTTTCCAGCACCTCTAATCCAGAACCTGGATTTTCTATCAAATCCGCAACTCCCCTCTCCTCCCCAACCCTCCCAGGTCCTCTCCTCCCCCACTCTCCCAGGTCCTCTCCTCCACTTCCCTCCCATCCTTCCCACAGACCTCTCGACTTGCCTCCATTTTGACTGTAGGATTAAATGCTAGGGCCTACCTGTAGAGCTAGCAGTGGCTACTGCTTTTTCTGATGCTGCCAGTGCCAGACCAAGCTGCTGGCTGGTTGGAGTGTCTGACAACTCGCTGAGGGAGGCAACTCTGCTGAGTAAGTGAGGAGCAGAAGATCTGTCACAAACAATTAAATGACCATGGGGTGGTCGGCATAAGTACAGGTGCAGCGTGTCGGAAAAGCCTGTAAAATTCTTTCTTCAGAAGAATGTAAATGGATAAGAATCTGAAGTAACACATTGGTGAAAGCCTTTTGCTTTCATCCTAAAGTAATGTATGAATGAAACTAAAATGTATATCGCTGATGTAACATGTACTTATTTTTCTTATTATAGCCATTTGTCATTTATGACATGAATTCCTTAAAGGCAGGTGAAGAGCGCATCAAATTCAAACAAACACCATTGCAAGAGCAGAACACAGAGGTAGAAATCCGAATTTTCCAACGTTGTCAATTCCGTTCAGTGGAGGCTGTAAGGGAAATCACTGAATTTGCAAAATCTATCCCAGGGTTCATAAATCTTGACCTAAATGACCAAGTGACTCTTCTTAAATATGGTGTCCATGAAGTCATATTCAGTATGTTGGCTTCCCTGATGAATAAGGATGGACTTCTGATTGCCGCAGGCCAGGGTTTCATGACTCGTGAGTTTTTAAAGAGCCTGAGGAAACCCTTTTGTGATATCATGGAGCCCAAATTTGAATTTGCCATGAAGTTCAATGGTTTGGGGCTGAACGACTGTGATATTGCAATATTTATTGCTGTCGTCATACTCAGTGGAGGTAAGAAATGCAACTTTTAACTTGTGCTAGGAAAATATGATTTATGTATGTAGATTTTGTTGTTGCAGTCTGCTCTTTCAGCAACTTTTCTCGTCTCTTCTGAAGACATTGAGACCTGGCTGGGCACCAGTTTCACTGCTACTCCTTACTTTTTATTGCCTTAGCCTTTTGACCAGTAATCAACTGTAAACTTTTAAATAAATGCTTTCAGTCTATTCAACTAGAAGGGATATTCAAAGAACAATAAGTTCTACAAAAGGCCCTTGACCTAACTCATGCTAACAGTTATTCTTTGGACATGATGGAGCAGACGTCGAATATTGACCGTCTAATTTTCTGTTGTAAGATATTATAATTTGAAATGTATTAAAGTAACTAATTGTTTCAAAGTAGAGTCTTGCTGAAGGTGATGAAATTGCATCGTGTAATATTAAGCAACAATCAAACATTTATTATCTGCTGTTTTAACCGAGGGGTGGTTTAATATTGCAACTTCACCCTTACAACTTTGAGGACTTCAGCAATGATCCCTTTACATTTTCTTGGTTATTTGTAAACCTGTTTATTTCAGTGCGCAGTGCCTTTAAGTTACGCCATGTAGCTATGCACCTGATTATCTCGAAGAGGATGGATTGAGAGCAGCCAGTTCTTCAGAATACTGTGTGGTCACATAATCATTTCAATTCCATGTTTCTATGAAATCGATGTTAATGTGTTTGTCTCATTAATTAAACCTAATATGGTTTCTTTTTATGCACAAATATTCCAGTAGGATATCTTGTCATGTCCTCTTTAAATTAGTTGCACGTCTATGAACTGATAATCGTCAATCTTGTAAAGACTCCATTACACATTTGAATTGGGACCCTACAGTGCCTTTGGAATTTTGATCTGTATTGAGCATTTGCCAACCAGTGCTCAAGAAAACTACCAATTGGAATGGGAATGGAAAGGATTAACTCTGGAAGCAAAGTGCTGTTCAGCATGCTCCTTGCAAGCCAAAAACAATCAGAGTTGCTTTGCTCATCCTTCAAACACATTGTGACCAAGATCTCTTTCCTCCTGTCCCATGTTGCTGTTTGCTGCAGACTCTACCCTCTTGTCAAGGTTAGAGTGGTGCTGAAAATCACAGCAGGTCAGGCAGCATCTAAGGAGCAGGAAACTCAATGCTTCGGGCAGGCGCCCTTCATCAGGAATCATCAGGATGCTGCCTGACCTGTGATTTTCCAGCACCACTCTAATCTGCAGTCCTCACTTTCGTCTACCCTCTTGTCACTGACTTTCCCATTAGCTGGTGACCAGCCATGGAAAGACCAGATTTTTAAAATTATAAGAAAAGTCCATCTTTAAAATTCAACAGGACCTCTGCATTGTAAATTTTATCAGACCCATTGAATCTTATCACACATGCCCAAGTGGAGGTGGGGCGAGAAAAGGAGCAATTATTCCATAGTGCTTGTTCTGGTTCATTGAAATCTCTATCTAATTAATCCCACTGCCCCATTCTGTTCCTATTGCCTAAATATGATTCCTTCTCAGGATCCTTTGCCAACCAACTGAAAACATAGTGAATACCCTGTTTAATGAACCTACTGAATACATTTCACATCCTGGCTCTTGAATGATCAAGAGGAAATTTGATTGACAAGTTTCCAAGAGTCAGGTGCTTTTCACAGAAATGTTATAACTTTTTGCAACAACCTATTCAGTGTCCGATTTCAAGCCTGAGTATTAAATTTGCTATTGTGAATTGATGCTTTAAAAGTAAAGTCCATCTTTTTTTTAATTACTAAGAGCTTGAAGCTAGGCCTCAAACATTTGCAAGGTCAGAAGTCAGACTACACCAGATTATAGTCCAACAGGTTTATTTGAAATCGCAAGCTTTCAGAATGTTGCCTCTTCATCAGGTGAAGTGAGAGAGAAGCTCAGGCGCAGAATTTATAGGCAGAGTGATCAATTGTCAGGGAGATAAAAATATTGTATAAAAATGATGTGAGTAGAGTGTCGACAGGCCACAAATGTTTTCAGAAGGGTCTATCTTCATAATCAGGAAATGAAGCAAAATTAGCGAAGAAGTGTTGCTGTCTGTTTTGTATGATAGAACATATTAAGTGTTACATTTCCTGTGAATGCTACTTCTAAACAGAACACTAACCTTGTTGATGTGACGGAAGCAGTTGTCTGTCTAAAGATGGCACTACCTGGATTAAAATAAAGTGACCTGCAATACAGAATAAAATGACTTCATTAGCTCAGCAGCCTCCATCTCTCTCATACAGCTTCTGTGGCCTTCCAGTCTTCCTCCCATGCCCAGTCTTCTCATTAGTTCTGGACAAGAAAGAGTTGTTTCCTGCCTGACCCTACTCCTCTTGCAGGCGGCCTCCCCTCCCTCAGTTGCGAGGTGAATTCTTGTTAGTTTCTTTACCTCCGCTTAGAAATATGATTAAATTTGGTAAGCCTCCCATCCATCCCTATTGCCTGCCCCTACTCCTGCAGCATGCCCAACCCCACAGTGCCACACTAAGCCTTTGTTCCTGCTCCTCCTGTGGTCCCAGCCTCTGCCTTACCTCCCCAACCCTTCTTGGTATAAGCTAATAATGATGCCATCTCTCATTGGATGGGTGACAGTGTTGGCAAGTGTGAGGACACTTCCTACAGCCTGTCCTGTCACTGCCAGATCACCTCGCATGCACGGCAGCCATGTTTCGTTATTGATAATCCCTCCGATTGATAGGAATCTGTTTTTTTAATTCCAATTATCATGAAAATTTATCTATATTTAAATCACTCTGAACAGGGAAACATCACACATGACCCTTATCTCACTTCCCTAGATTATGGTGGGAATTTACTGCTTCATCAAGATGCAGGACTCTATTCAATGCCTATTTCTTGAGAAATAAAGTACATAAGTAACCCAACATAACCACAGTGTGGGATGGATACATTTACATCGATGTTATCCTCCCTTTATTTTTAAAATTGACAATCAGAAAGTTGCGCAATTGTCCAAACCTGTTAAGAAAACATATAGATTACACGTCTTTGCAAAAACAATAAGGCTACAAAGTGTTTTTGTTACAATATATCTTTCTGAGAATTTCTTCATGAGTTTTCCAGTTAGCTGCTATAACTTTATCAGAAAAGTATGGATGTATATCTAAAACTGCTTCCCACCAAAGTTAGTGTTCAATGAGAAAAACTTAATGAAACTTCACAGTATCCAGTAGATTTCTCAGTATTTGCAGGTTAAAGTACGGTTCAGCTAAACAACAATGAGGGACTAATGGACAACGTTTATCCCTCAACCTGCTCCTAAAAAAAACAAATTATCCATTTATAATACTCCCTTGTCTCACTACTGTTTGTGGTACCTTGGTCCATGAAAATTGCTGCATTTCCTACACTGTAACGACGAGAGCACTTCAAAAGCACTTCCTTAGCTTTAAAGTGTATTGGGATACCTGAGGATGAGATGGGCACTATATAAATGAAAATATTTAATATAAAATGTTTGAAGTGATTTTGAGCCACTAATTGTACGACAACTACATGCCTTTTGTAACCGACATTAAACTAACAATGCCTCCATATTGACAATGTGTTAAGTTTAATTGAAATTTAAAAATAATAGTTAACCTGTGTCATTTTTTGAATTACTTTTCAGGCTGAATAGTTAGGATCTAGTTTGCGTTGAAACTAGCTTGCCTAAAGCTGAATTAATATAGTTGAGAATCATGTTCTTGATGCTTTTATGGCGATTACTGAAGTTAATACTAAAGGCTAAACAAGCACAATGCCATCTCTGCTCCACACGAGAAGATCACTTTTCCAACTCAAGTTTGAGTAACTGCTGTTGAGTATAGAAGTGCTGTTTAGAACTTTAATTCAAACATATGGTGCAATGTTCATGAAAAATGCTTGGTATAAACATTCATCCCTATCAGAATTTATTTACTTACTTTGATCGCCCAGCTCTTTGACAAACACCCTGCAAAAGCAAGCAATTTTAATGGTCTTGCCTGAAGGTTGGCTTTTCACATTGAATCAGAGAAATAAATCTTTGTGCTTCAACATTCTTGGAACAGATAATATGCATTGGATTTAGGGCACGCAATTCAGATAAAATCACAGATATTTCTTTTTTTAAATGACTTTGTATTGATCACAATGTAATGCAGTAGCGATAATAGCTATATTAGGTATCCTGATCACAAGCTTCACAGTTAAACCTGGTGCAAGCAGAGTGAATGTGTCCCAAAAAAGGAAGGCGCACACTTAACTTATCCTTTTCATTTCTTGTCTATTACAAGCAAAATGATTAGCAAATACATAAATGACAATGCAATTTGAACATTTTTAATTGGAGAATCATGTAATTCAAAGGGGTTTAATTTATCCAGAAAGTGAAAAGGTCTGCTAATTGCATATAATGCAAGCAAGGCTAGTTCATTTGAACGGCTTTTATTTGTCAATTTTGAGCTGCGTTGCAAATTACCATAATTTGAAATAAAAACAGGCAAGGTCAGAAATACATAGCTGGTCGGGTTGCCAGGCCTCCTGAGTATTTTCTGCATTCTCGGTTTTATTTCAGATTTCCAGCATCCACAGGATTTTGCTCAATTTAGTGCCACAAAATTTGCCAAAGATCCTTACCACCTTCCAAATCCATGACCACTTCCATCTAGAAGGACAAAGGCAGCAGATACCTGGGAACACCACCCACCCGCAAGTTCCCCTCCAAGACATCCTGACTTGGAAATATATCACCATCCCTTCACTGTCACTGGATCAAAATCATGAAATTCCTTCCCGATGGCATTGTGAATCTATCTACAGTTCATGAACTGCAGCTGTTCAAGAACGCAACTCACCACCACTTTCTCAAGTGGTAAGTGATGGCCTAATGGTATTATCACTAGACTATTAATCCAGAGACCCAGGTAATGTTCTGGGAACCTAGGTTCAAATCCCATCATGGCAGATGATGAAATTTGAATTCAATAATAATCTGGAGTAGAGTCTAATGATGATCATGAAACCATTGCATCTAGTTCATTTATGCTGCTTAGGGAAGGAAACTGCCATCTTCACCTACTCTGGCCTACAGATGACTCCTACATAAATGTCATGACTCGGAGATGCCGGTGTTGGACTGGGATGTACAAAGTTAAAAATCACACAACACCAGGTTATAGTCCAACAGGTTTAATTGGAAGCACTAGCTTCCTCGGAGCAGTGCTGCAAAAGCCAGACCAGTTAAAGATGGCAGTTTTGTTCCCGAAAGGACATATGTGAAATGGATGGGTTCTTCAACAATTGGCAATGGATTTGGGGTCATCTTTACACTCTTAATTCCTGGTTTTTTTAAATTGAATTCAAATCCTGCAATGGTGGGATTTGAACACGGGTCCCTTGAACATTAAGAACTCTAGATTAACAGTCCAGCAATAATATCAGTAGGCCGTCGTCTTCCCACTATTTAGAGCTAAAGTGGGTAAATAGATCATAATATAAATCAACCATGATCTAATTGGTAAAACAGGTTTAAGGAATGAAACATCTTCTCCTGTTCCTATTTAAGTAGCAGGTTACTGACTGTCATTTTTATATGGAAGGAAGTCTTACTTTTTTTCTTCTTGAAAAAGGCTATTTCTCCCATTATATTTCTATTCAATTGTCCCCAACATTACAAACAAACTCTCTGTCGAAGAAGGCAAATATATCCTCAGACTAACTGGTTACTAATATTAATTATGAACTGGTTACTAGGTACTTGCTCACCCATTTTTCTTTATAGGAATTTTTTTTTGTTATTTATTGCAAGTGGAAATCAGGGGTAGAGGTCCAACACCTTGGCTGAGATTCTCTGATTTATTGTTCCGGGAAGCAGCCCATCACAAAAGCCTCCACTCAGTTCACCCACTGATGACTTGCATGAGACCTCATACATTCCCTGTTTTTGTTTTCAGAAGATTAGTTGTAGATGACAAGGGGGAAATGGAATTTGTGTAGTGTAACTGATTGTATTCTTCATAATTGCTTTTGCAATTTTCTTTAAATGTAGCATGTCCACCTTTTGTATTCTGCACAATTTTGGCTGATCAGCATCATACAAAGCATGCATGGGTTTCAGTTTTAAAACAGATGTTTCACCACTAGAGCCTTTTAGAAAAATTGATTCATGTTTTCCTCTGTCCATTTCAGTTGATGATAATACCAATTTAAAAACTAATTGCTTTATGATATTAGAGAAAGTTGCTTGGAAGAGTTGTCAAATTTAATTGTATAAATGAGTAGGTATAAATGAGTATACATTACAAAATCAGTGTAATCAACTTTTAGTAGTCAATCTCTTCATTCCCATTCATAATTTCACCAAATCTGAGCCCTGGTCAGCACATCACATTTTTAAAGTATCAAAGGAAAATGAAACTATATTTTAAAATAAAAAGAGGTCAATTAATATTGAATAGTTTGGTGAACTGCTGGGTTTTTTTTTGAGGTTCTGATTGTGAAATTCATTGTATTTCATCAGCAGCTTCAACATTAAACCCAGGCAATTCTTCCCAAATCTATCTGGCTCTGTATCTCTTCCTCCTGTTAGGACTTAAAACATACTTGTGTGGTCATCTTTTTTAATGCCTTCAAATATGGCTACATTTCTAAATTTATTATAAAACACAACCAAGAGACATCCTGAAATTATTGCTTTAGAAGTATGATTCAAATCTAACATTTTTTGATCAGAAAATGAAACAGTTTGTCATTTTATTCTAGATCGTCCTGGATTGATAAATGTTAAACCAATTGAGGAACTGCAAGATAGCATCCTTCAAGCACTTGCCCTTCAGCTTAAGATAAGCCATCCAGATTCACCACAATTGTTTGCAAAGCTACTTCAAAAAATGACTGATTTAAGACAGATCGTCACTGAGCATGTCCAGCTTCTGCACACCATCAGGAAAACAGAGGCAGAAATGAGTCTTCATCCACTCCTGCAAGAAATATACAAGGACTTGTATTAGAAAGTGTTGCCTTGAACCACATTCAAAGAAAGGTTCCTTTCTCAAATTGCACTGTTTCATTGTCCAGTGTAACAACGAACACTTAGGAATGGTGGCTTTATTGGGTACTCAAGCAATAATTTGCAGATTTGCACACAACTCCATTGTACACAAGAAAAACAGGCATAAATGTTGAAGGTTTTCTTGCTGTTGATGTTGTCTATTGGGGATGTGACTGAATAATGCGTAGAATTGTTTAAGTGCCTTGAAAATTGTTTAGTCTATGAATGATTTTGAGAAATGTCTATCAAACAGTTGAGAATAAAGACTAAAAGTCTAGTGTTCACAGTTTAAATTGTCACTTTTCTGACAAACTTAACTTCGTAATCTTTCAGGATCATATGTACTGGCCATTATTATCATAATAATTGAAACTTCACTGACACTGTTTACGTGAGTGCTGGTGGCAGTCATTATGCAAACAGTTCAATTGGCAAATTACTTATGTTAAATTTCTATCTGTTTTAGGAAATGTCTTCTCAGCCTATTTACTGTTGTTCAAGATGGGCATCCAGATTTCACTTTTTGTTATTCAGTACCATATGTTCTGTATTTTTAATCATATGTTTAAAGATTGTTTTTTAAGCTGTTCCCACCAAGAAACTTTGCAATTGGATTGAGCTATCACTCATAAAAGGGGAGAAGTATTCTAAATGAATGTTCTAAGTTCTCAGTTAACAATGTGAAAATTAATTGTGTACTATTGTATAATGTACCAACAGCAAAACAGAATTACACTGGATTCTCCAAATGAACAGAAAAATGTAAAATCTGTTTATATGCAAAATATTGACCTCAATGATTCAAAACCTTAAGTGAAAGAATCCAAAAAGGCTACTGTACATTGAAATCATTAAAAATACAATTTGAGAACATATTAGACATTTTACAAATGCTATCATAATTATTTGAACTATAATTATTTACATTGATATTGATCTAATGCAAGTTATATAACCATCCATTACTTTAATTTTTTAAAAGTACAGATGTAATAATAAAACTTTAAATCCTAAAATATCAGAAATCCCTTTGTTCATTTTAACTTTGTTATCAAGTGAGAATTAAAGGGAAACTTTTAATAACAGAATAAAATCTTGTTCCAAGATTTTTCTCCCCACTGATGTGAATTTCCTAAACTCACCATCATATTTTGAATTTGTGTATTGAATGTTTGTGAATTTTCATGTGTTCTACTCGATGTATAGGTTACCTATGTTACAGTTCCACACTTGTTATGTCACTAAACTGGATTAGTCTGGCAGAAAATATAACGGCTTAGAATACTATTTGATAAATAATCAAACTGGTTGAAATACTGGAAAGAATGTAAAAACCAGGTGATAAAAATATTTTTCAGAAAAGGATTCTCATTATAATCCTTAATTTAAAACAAAACAAGCCACTATTATTGACTTTTATACATTAATACATTAGTTCCTCATGCACATTTTACAGGTTGTTGAGGCCAGTTTTCCAGTAAAGCAGCTCAGAGGGCAATTGGGCCAAGTGTAATCCAGCCCCTATTTTAAAACATTGCATGTTGTCTTTATATTACTGTGCTATTATTAATTCTTATTTACACATTTGTAATGGAAAATTTCCACTTTCACTTCTTGTAGTTACATTCCTTCTACTTAGTGGGCTGCAGCAGTTCCACTGCTGAGAGAAAACTAATTGCATGATAAGTTTAGAACATAGAACATAGAAGAATACAGCGCAGTACAGGCCCTTGGGCCCTCGATGTTGCGCCGATCCAAGCCCACCTAAACTACACTAACCCACTTGTGCAGAATGTGTACAGATTATATTCAATCTGTTTTAATCATTTCATATATATCGTTGATTTGAATCATAAATGCTAATGAAATCAAAAAGAACACAATAACTAATGTGAGAGAATTAATATGAACAAAACTGCTGACTCAGCTGATTAAGGATCTATCTATTCAAGAAATAACTTCCAATCCTTCATTCTGGAAGACCAATATTCAGTCAGCAATGTACTTAAGAAAATGTCAATTATTTTGGCCATTTTTTAAAAGGATATATTGGTGGGATGACCTTTATTTAAAATAAATTTGTAAAAAGTGCATTAATTTCTAACTTGTTACCTCAAAGTGCTTTACATATTAAATAAATGATCATCTAAAAGATTTCTAGTTATTAATACAGGATAGTCCAAACATTACTACCATAACTTGTCATTTCATCATTCTTGGACCTTGGTATGTGCAATATGGTTCTGTGTTTAGTCACGCAACAGTAATTCTACAATCTTATTCATTCAATGTGGAGTATTTTTGTTATTTTTCTAAGAGGAATGCATTAAATGCAAGTATTTGTAGAAAGATTTCATCTTTACATAGATTTGATAAGAAATGGGTTAAGAATGTATGAATTTCTTCTCAAACTGGGATGCATTTATGGGAATATTAGACAGCCCCTCTGTTTAAGAATGTTGTCTGCATGAGCCAACAGAAATGATTGTGCAAATCATCTGGCAAAATTATTTGCCAGATTTATTTATGATATATAGAACAGCCAGTAAAATGCAGCCCTTTGTGAATATCAGTGTCTCCACTGGCTTGTGAGAGAAGGAGGAGCAATAGTATTCTGGATCTCTATTATATGGAAACTTGGCAAAATGACATGGGACTTCATCCTGCTGTTGGTGTTAATGAATCTGTTGAATCAGCATATTCTCAGTATGGTCTAGATCCCCAGTGATTACATTGTGCCAGATTTTCTTCATACTTTCTGCCAAATGATCAACAATTTGCTTAGGTTTCATTTTTAAATTATGGATAATGTTCTGAATTGCTGTTTTTTTCTAACGAGTTATATCATGCAGTGAAAGCTATTATTGTTCAGTATGTTTGAAAAATTTTCATGAATTACTGTAAATTGAAATCTGTAAAAGCTAAATCAGAAAAAGATTGCTTTTGTGTTTATTTTTGGATGTTTAACAAAGCTGAGGAATTCAGCCTAATCACATCCTGGGGCATTAGTCCTAAAAGTGAGAATGAACATATTAAATATGTGATGTACTTTTAGTTGCCTACAATCAGAATATTTTGTAGTGCCCTGCTTAAATTTTTGATACAGTAATTCAAAGAACACATTCCTGCAATACAAATTATTGAGCTGGATAACTCCAATTGCACCTTTTGAGGTAAAACTATGCTATTTTTTAAAACAAGTTTGTCAGAATTAATAGGTTTACCTATTGTGCAACATTATTATTTAATAACTGTGTAAACCATTTCATTTTGTGTGTTGAATTTGTCTATTCAAGGGATCACTTAAGACTTGACTGCATTTAACCTGAGCCGCGTTTAAGATGACAGTTAGTCAATGGAAACATAACTAAATGTTCAATTTATTTTTTATTTCTTTCAAACACAATTAAGATTCTAACAAAATCATTTTGAAATTGTATCTAAGTGATGATATGCAATGTAATTGTGGATTTTAAAATGAAGTGTCAGATATTTTACACTCTGGCTATAACTGGCATTCAGGGATTCTTTTATTTTATTATCAAGCTTTGGTTCGAAAACATGCATCTTATCATGTACTAAAAAATATTTGCTGTAATTTTAAAATGTTCTAGAACAATGTTGAGTGAATACTTGTATGCTGTTATCAGGAGTATTTTTTTTAACCATAACCAATAGTAGATAACTGAGAAAGAGAAAAATCATGCAGCACTAATTTGCAACCAGCAGAGGCTGCTGCTACAACTATTATGTAGAGGTGCCAGTGTTTGACTGGGGTGGACAAATGCAAAAATCACATGACACTGGGTTATAATCCAACTGCTTTATTTGAAAGCACAAATTTTCGAGAGCGCCCTGCTCTTTCCTCGGGCAGCTCAGAAGGTGTGGGGGCTTCAAAAGCTTGTGGTTTTAAATAAACCTGTTGGACTATAACCCGGTGTCGTGTAATGTTTCATTTCGGCTACAACTATTGGCAAACTGAATTAAAGAAATCTTCGTTGCATTCAAGGGCTTTGCATCACAGAACATTGAATGTGCTTTTTACTGAAATTACTGGTATGAGTGTTTTTCATTTTGTTCTCAAATTCACAGCAATTTATTTATTTAGTAAACAGAAGCAATTTATTCCATGTAATTCAAAAGATGGATTTGAAGGAAGTATTGGATGAAAAAGCAAATCATAAAATTTGAATCACTTGTCCTACATAGCTGTTATTACTCAGAATATTTTAGTCATGTAAACTTGTAATTTTAATAGTTTTCAATTAAAGTTCTGTATTTTAAACTATTTTAAATAAAAACAACTGTTGAAAATTGAAGACTTTCTTTACTATGAATGTATACATGAGATTCAGCGAAATGATATTTCCAGATCTTATACAGAATTTCTAATTTTCTAAGAATTATTCTTCTGTGTGAACTGTTACTTGAATTATGTTAGTACTGTTAGGAATTGTGTTATAAAGTGAATTAGCATCACGTCTTTTCATCTCTAGTGCCTGGAATCAGATCTGGATTGATGGTGAGAGAGCTCCCCCTCTATTTTAACAATGTTTAAGTTATGGTAGTCTTAATTCAGAACAGCTCATTGAATATTATTCTTAGAGGTCATATTTATAGATGGGCTGAGGACTGGAAAATTTTACACTGCAGGAGGTGCTGCTCAGAATTCTGAAATTCTTATGTGAATGTATTCCAGTATCTAGGTTAACATTCGAGAAACAAGTGGCATCACAATATTCAATCCTTCACTGCTTTTAACATTTTATTTCATTATATTACAAGACTGGATGCAAAATGCATCATAGACATTCTACTTGTGGATTAATCATGGTAAATGCAGCATTACAGTGAATCGGGGGGTGTGAATGGGACGCTCTTTAGTGGTCAGTGCAGACTTGAGGGGCTGAATGGCCTCTATCTGCAGTGTAGGGATTCATTGATTCTGTAACTCAAATGTATTGATTTTTTTAATCAGCAATGAATCTAAATACTAAGAAATCCATCGACAACCAGCCAATATTAAAGAAAACATTTCATTTTCTGCTTCCTGAAAGTAAGAGCAGTTACCTGCTGACAGGAGCTGGACATTTGCTTCTCTAGCTTTCATCCAATTCTACCTTCACCATGATGTCCCTACATATCATATGGACTAATGTCCTCCTCTGCCCTTCATGTGGCATTGCAAATCCACTACATCAGGTATAAGAGGGGCAACTTTTTTACACAGAGTGATGCATATATGAAATGAGTTGGCAGCAAAATTACAAAATTTAAAAGACACTTGGCAGGTTCATGGATAGGAAAGGTTTAGAGGACCAAACAAAGGACTAGTTCAGTTTGAGAAACCTGGTCAGCATGAACAAGTTGGGCCGAAGGGCCTGTTTCCATGCTGTGAGACCATATCTCTCCCCACATTAGCATTTCATGCTTTGGGTTTGGGAACACCTGAATTTTGCATGCTTCTGCCAGGTCAATTGACACTCAGTGCAGTTCACTGTCTGTGAAGGTTTCTGCCTCTACCAACCTTATAATATAAAATAATAGAATAGAAGTATGTTATCATGTTTATTTTGCATCAAAAATACTATGAAAAGATTTATAAGTAACCTTAATATAGTGCCTGTATTAATGACAGAATTCACATATAACTTCTTTAAAAAGTAGAATTCAGACACAATTCATTGCAGTTCAGTTAATGGCTCCAGGGCTCAGGTAAAGACGATCAAGGAATGACTGAATACCTGGAAGACACAACTAGGGCGAGACCACCATTCTGGGACAAGGCGACCATGCTGGGCCAATGGTATACTGGGCCAGAAGCCTCCACCAAAGAAGGCCAGGCTGAGATTACCCACTCCTGGGCGAGACCACCTGCTGGGCCACTGGAATACTCAGAAACTGATGCCAAAGAAGACTTCCACACGAGGACGAGACCTTCAGGCCAGGTCAAGACCACCACAGCAGCACGGTGGATCAGTGGTTAGTACTGCTACCTCACAGTGCCAGGGAACCCGGGTTCAATTCCAACCTCTGGCACCTGTCTTTGTGGAGTTTGCACATTCTCCCCATGCCTGCGTGGATTTCCTCTGAGTGCTCCAGTTTAGTCCCACAATCCAAAGATGTGCAAGTTAGATGAATTGGCTAAATTCCCCGTAGTGTTCAGGGATGTGTAGGTTAGGTGCATTAGTCAGGGGTAAATATAGGATAATATATGCAATGAGTCTGAGTGGGTTGCTCTTCAGAGAGTCGGTGTGGACTTGTTGGGCTGAAGGGCCTGCTTCCACACTCTAGAGATTGTAAGGATCCTGCTGCATATTTAGATGCACACTTTTAATGTCAAAGCATACAAGGCCAAAGGCCAAAGGTGCTGAAAAATAGGATTAGAGTCGTTCATGCTTTTTTACCTGTGCAGGTTCAATGGACTGTCAACTTCTATGACACATATGCATCTTGTGCATCTGCACAGGATCCATCTCATGACTCCCAGCTTCACTTCTAAGTGCTCACTCATTTTGTGCTTAATTAGAAACCACCAACTTTTCATGGTTTGAAGCAACAGTCAAGCAGGTGGACATGTCACTGTACAGTACCATACTACATCATATCTGGAGCATGTACTAGCAGTCTGTATGGCAAACACTGTGTGCGTTTAATCAAATGGCCATGCCTGAAAGTCAATGGGAAGCATCCTTAGCAGGGTCGAAGAGGACTACAGTCTGTCAGGGAGTACTGCCACAATCAGACCTGGGGCTTATCCAATTCCAGTTCACTGGGTTGCCACATGCAATCTTTGATTCCTAGATTCAGGTCTGATTAAGTATTTGCAGTTCAGGAATTGGGCCATATGTCTGTCCTGCAGACCCTCCAACTCAGCATTGCCCTCCTAACCTGTCCTACCTGTCCATTTTCCTTTCCACCAACCACTCAATCCTCCACACTGGCCTTTTACAGTTACTCCTACCAACATACAGCTATAACCATCCCAGCTACGTTGCCCCTACCCCACTGTTTCTCTCTCAGCCCCTCTTCCCCTCCACATTTTTCTGATGAAGGGCTTCATCAAAACATCAACTCTCCTGCTCCTCAGGTGCTGCCTGACCTGCTGTGCTTTTCCAACACCACACGTTTTGACTCTGACTCTGCAATATCTGCACTCCTCGCTTTCTCCTAGCTGTAGATTAAATGCAACCAGTCTAGCTGCTGTGGAGACATCAGTCCAGGATCTTGGCCGTTTTCAGTCAGAGCTGTCCTGCCAATCAGTTCTGGGGTTTAGGCAGTAACAGTCAGTGGGCTTATTGAAGACAGTGCATTAAGTCCTGCAGAAAGCAGAAATCTAACTAGGCATGCGTCTCATTAGACTAAGTCACTAAGGGAATGATGACAGTGAAAGAGGGCAGTGAAAAAAGAAAGGAGAGATCTTTGGAGCATTGGAGGTGGCAAGAGGATTGAAGAGTGAGTGGTTACACAAATCACTTGGACTCCACTCCCCCATATGAGGAGATTTTGGCCAATAAAGCACTGGAATACAATGGGCACATTATTATGTAAGAAGGCTGAACTAAAATGGGGGAGGATGACCATTCACTGGAGACAGGAAAGAAAGACAATGGGAAAAATTAAGGATAAGGGATCATCCTGAGCTCAGATTAAGTCTGCAAGTCACCTACAAGTGCACAAAGTTGAAACCTTGATCCAAAGTCAGCCACTCAATAATGATACAGAATGTTTGTATGTCGGCAGGCTACATTACTGTTAGGCTACTCACATTCAGTGGGTATTGGATGATAATTTGGATAGAAATAGTATGCAGGGATTTGAGGAGAAGAAGATTGGTACTAGGTAATAGAACTGATGCAGGTATGATGGGTCGAATGGCCTCCTCCCTGCTTTAAGATTCTGTGTTTTTCACTTGGGCACGGGTGAAATAGCTCGCATGTGAAGAGGTGTCAGGGACAGTTGCATTAATCATGCATCCAGAGATTCAGTAATGTAACCCATCTGGTAATAATTTGCACTTCTTCAGCAGGACACTTATTGTTCAAGAATGCAAATAACAAAGTATGGCCTCAAGCGATCATGACCATAATATTATTTGCACTAATTGCCTCTTTTCAGCCAAGGAAATGTAATCAGATGCTAACTTAAAACATCAGGTGAGATGCTGGAAGTCTGGATGTTGACTAACATGGCGCCACTCTTTAAGAAAGGTGGTAAGAAAAAGAGCCTGACATCGAGGGTGGGCAAGTTATTGGAGGGAATCCTGAGGAACAGGATTTACATGTATTTGGAAAGGCAAGGATTGATCAGGGATAGTCAACAGGCTTTATGCGTGAGAATTCATGTCTCACAAACTTGATTGAGTATTTTGAAGAAGTAACAAAAAGAATTGATGAGGGCAGAGAGGTGGACGTGATTTATATAAAGCTGAAAATGTGTTGCTGGAAAAGCGCAGCAAGTCAGGCAGCATCCAAGGAATAGAAGAATCGACGTTTCGGGATTTATATAGACTTCAGTGAGGCATTAGACAAAGTTGCTCATGGTAGACTGTTTAGCAAGGTTAGATCACGGAATACAGAGAGAATTAGTCATTTGGAAACAGAACTGGCTCAAAGGTAGAAGACAGAGGGTGGTGGTGGAGGGTTGCTTTTCAGACTGGAGACCTATGATCAGTGCTGGGTTGACTGCTTTTTGTCATTTATATAAAATGATTTGGATGTGAACATAGGTATAGTTAGTAAGTTTGTAGATGACACCAAAATTGGAGGTGTAGTGGATAGCAAAGAAGGTTAACTCAGAGAACAATGGGATCTTGATCAGATGGGCCAATGGACTGAGGAGTGGCAGATGGAGTTTAATTTGTGAAGTGCTGCATTTTGGAAAGGCAAATCAAGGCAGGACTTGTATAGGTAATGTCCTGGGGAGTACTGCTGAACAAAAAGACCTTGGAGTGCAGGTTCATAGTTCTTTGAAAGTGGAGTCTCAAGTAGATATGATAGTGAAGACGGCATTTAGTATGCTTCCCTTTTTTGGTCAGCGCATTGAGTGTAAGGAGTTGAGAAATCAAGTTGCAGCTGTACAGGACATTGGTCTAATCTATGTTACTTTGGAATATTGTGTGCAATTCTGATTTCCGTCCTATAGGAATGATGTTGTGAAACTTGAATGGGTTAAAAAAATATTTACAAGGATGTTGCCAGGTTTGGATCTGAATGAAACTCATTTTAAAACAATTTATTGGAATTCTTTGAAGGAGTACAATGCACTCTAGATAACGGGAACCTGTAAATGTACTATATTTTTGAGCAAGAGGGGAGGCGAGCAAGAGGGGAGGCTGAATAGGCTAGGGCTGTTTTCCCTGGAGCACTGGAGGCTGAGGAGTGACTTTACAGAGGATCATAAAATCATGAGGGACATGGATAGGGTAAATAAACATGGTCTTTTCCCTGGGGTGGGGAAGTCCAGGACTAGAGGATGTTGGTTTAGGATGAGAATGGAAAGATTTAAAAAGGACCTTAGGGCAACGTTTTCATGCATGTATGGAATGAGCTGCCAGAGGAAGTGGTGGAGGCTGGTCCATTTTACAACAGTTAAAATGCATCTGGATGGGTATATGAATAGAAAGGGTTTGGAGGCATGGATCAGTTGGACCAAAGGGTCTGTTTCTGTGCTGTATATCTCTATGACTCTATCTCCTGGGTTAAGCACTTCTTATGCACATTTATAGTAATCTCAGGAAAGACAATACTCCAAAGCTGCCCACGTTCATGCACTGAGCAGTAATTATGCAAGAGCATTGTATATAATGTGCAAGGGTTTAGGTTTTGGGGAAATGTGTGAGAATTGATCTTCAATGAAATTATGGCTGTACATTTTGAAAATCATAAGGTGATTAGAAATTGTGAACATGGTTTTGTCAAGAGGATCTGAATGAAACTCATTTTAAAACAATTTATTGGAATTCTTTGAAGGAGTACAATGCACTCTAGATAACGGGAACCTGTAAATGTACTATATTTTTGATTACTTGACTAAACTGATTCTTATCATGGCACAACTGATTGATGAACAGAGGTTGGATCAGTTCGGACTATATTCACTGGAGTTAGAAGTATGAGGGGGATCTTACAGAATCCTATCTGATTCTAACTGGAATAGACAGGATAAATGCAGAGAGAATGTTCCCAATGACCAGGGAGTCCAGAACCACGTCACCGTCTAAGGATGTAAACAAAAATTGCTGGAGAAACTCAGCAGGTCTGGCAGCATTTGTAGAAAAAAAAGAGTTAACATTTTGAGTGCATTGACCCTTCTTCAGAACAGCAATTCTGGACTCAAACATTACTTTCTCTCCGAAGATGCTGCCAGACCTGCAATTTCTGTTTTTGTTTCAGATTTTCAGCTTCTGCAGTTCTTTATTTTATTTTGTCAGTCTAAGGATATGAGAAAGGCCTTGTAAGACTGAGATGAGGAGAAATTTCTTCACCAAGAGAATGGTGAACCTAAGGAAACCACTACCTCTGAAAGTGGTTGAGGCTAAAACATTAAATGATTTGGATGTGAATATAGGAGATACGTTTGCAGCTGACATCAAAATACGTGGTGTAGTGAACAGTGAAGTAAGTTATCTTGGAATTCAACAGGACCTTGATCAAATGGGCTAATAGGCTGAGGAGTGGCAGATGGAGTTTAATTTAGATCAATATGAAGTGCTGCAGTTTGGTGAGGCAAATTAAGGCAGGATGTATACACTTTATGGGAGTGTTGCTGAACAAAGCGACCTTGTAGTGCAGATGCATAGTTGCTTGAAAGTGGAGTTGCAGGTGGACAGGTTAGTGAAGGCGGCATTTGGTATGTTTGCCTTCATTGGTCAGTGCACTGAGTATGGGAGTTGGGATGTCATGTTGAGGCTTTAAAGGACATTGGTGAGGCCACTTTTTGAAAAGTGGATTCAGTTCTAGTCTCTCTGCTATAGGAAAACTTGAAAGAATTCAGAAAATATTTACAAGAATGTTACCAGTTTGGAGAGTTTGAGCAATAGGAAAAGGCTGAATAGGTACGGGCTTTTTTTCCCCTGGAGTATCAGAGGCTGAGGAGTGATTTTATAGAAGATTATAAAATCATGAATATGGTGAACAGCCAAGGTATGTTTCCCAAGGTAGTGGCGTCCAAAACTAGAGAACCCAGGTTTAATGTGAGGGGGGAAAGATTTTAAAGGGACTTGGTGAGCAACATTTTCCCCACAAAAGATGTTGCAAGTATAGAAGGAGCTGCCAGAGAAATGGTGGAGATTGGTACAATTGCGTCATTTAAAAGACATTGGATGGGTATATGAATAGGAAGGGTTTAAAAGGATATGTGCCAATTGCTGGTAAATGGGACTAGATCAGTTTAGGATATCTGGTCAGCATAGGCGAGTTGGACTGAAGGGTCTGGTTCCAGGCTGTACATCTCTATGAGCCCAAACACATTTGTGTTCCCATAAAAACGTATGTTTTTCTTTCCTAGTACCTACATCTTCCTAGAAACCAGCAGCTGAGGTGAAGGAAAGTAATATGTGCCTGCAGGTCTGGGGCCTTGAGGCCTCCAGCCCAATGGGGATGTTCTGCAAAAGTGTGGATCAATGTGGTCCTCAGCTGTTGGAGGCAATGGAGTCAGTAATGGAGGAGAATTAAAACTGCTCATCCTGGGAGTGCCATGGAGATGAAGCTGGTATGCTCTTCCTCTATCTGCTTACATCACAGTGCATCACTCTTTCCCTGAGGAGAACTGGCACTGCGAAAGTGCTCCAGGTGTCTTTTCCCCCTCACACCTAAAAACTGCTATAGGCAGCCCATGATCAGAGTATACATGGGTAGATTGCTTGACCTGGCTCTCCATAAGTAGGTGCCAAACTCTCCAAGGAAGAAACCATGATGCATGAGATAATGCCAAACTCAGGAATGTCCCTATCCTCTAGAATGCTAGGTTATCCAGGATTACATTGTACAAGCAGCTAGAGCTTTGGGTTTCCTGAAACCACCAACCTAGTGCTAATGAAGTGCAGCTCTCAAAGTAGGCATTTGAACACAAACACTGTAAGAACACTCGGGACTAATATTAACTTTATAGTCTCTGCGTGCTTTTGGAGAACATTTTATCACTAACATATATAATGTAACAGTCTGCATTATTCTGTAAGTATTGCTAACCACAATACATTCTTTACCATTGAAAAAAATCTTTCATCCTATACTGATGTGCCATTATTCATTTGTTTGTGAATGAAAAAATATAATTGTACTTTTTAATTAATTGTAACCATAGTTTAATTTTCTAACCTAATGCCATAAATTAAGAATGCCATATAAATCTGAAATAGTAATAATGTCTTATAGCTAGAGTTACAAATCATATTAGTTTTAAACTGAGACAGGAATGAAATGAAAGTTGATTTAAATAACTAAGCATCCCATGAGTGGTAAGATAAATATGTGAAGGTATGAGAGAAAGGAATAAAGAGGGCAGCTGGGAACGAAACTGTTCTTGCTGATTCGAGACAGGAAATATGGCCCCTGTGTCATGTGCATATTTAAGTACACATGGCACATTGATCCTCCTCCTACTTGACCAGTTAAGTTGCTTAGTATTTTTGCAGAACAGTTAGCTAATTGGCATGTATAAATCTTTGGGCTGAATCTTACCATGTTTTGGTAAAATATCAGTTTCATAGAATTTCATGGAGGGTTTCTCTCTGCGATGTCTAACATGTTTTCCCATGCCATTACCCTCAAACTCACCTCATTAACTCCTTTAGCACCCATTCATCTGATGCCTGCCTGATTTTCCCACTCACCATAGCTAGATGTTCTTGCCATTGCCAAGGTACCCTGGGATATACCGGCATTCCTGGTGCAAAGTCTATATTTTTAAAAGGCTTTCATGCTCTGGGTCAAGCACCAGCAATCCCAGAGCTGCCCTCAATGTTTGCAGACATTGCTGAGAGGGGGAAGTTTGTGCCCCATTTTGTGGCCAGGGCCCTAGTGAATTGGGTGATGCAGAGGAGGGAGGTCCAGGATCCTCCAGGATCAGCAGAGCACACCAAAACACCAGACCATGTCTGGTCTGAAGTTGTCACCTTGGTCATTGTAGTCTTAAACAAAATCCGAAAGTGCTGGAAAAGTTCAGCAGGTCTGGCAACATCTGTGGAAAGAATACAGAATTAACATTTCAGGTCCAGTTACCCTTCTTCAGAAGGCAGAGAAACACTTAGAAGTATAGTGTAAGGATAGTGGCCTCCTGCACTCTGCCAGGGTAAGTGCCACCATCTTTTCCTTACTACCACTCTCTCAATCTATCTCTCATACTCCACCTACTTCCCACCAAATTTCATGTTCTCCCATTCTCATTATCACAAGTGACCTCTTCTCTCACTCACTTTCACCCACCCCAACCCATGTTCTGCACTCTTAGCCCTCCATGCCTTCTGGTTGACAGCTGTGCCACCTACTTTCATCTCACTCCATCCATCCATCTTTCTCATTACAGGAACAAATGGTCCGTAACAAAGCCAATAGCAGTTGGGTAAGGTGTGTTGATTATTTGTCTCCTCCTGCTACCCTACTCTCCTCCACCACCACCAACCCATGAGGAGAGGATTGTGATGCTCACTGAAGAAGACCAGGACTACTCTGTGGGAATAGAGAACCTTCCATGTCCTGGTGACCAAGTAAGAAGCATTGTTCGTTATTGCATTAGTCTTTCATCTTCCATACTGTGCAATTGTTAACATACCTAGAACCCTTGGTCATGCCATCCTCTCCTTTGTCTCCTGCAGGCACCAGGTGGCAGTAGTGAAGAGGCCCTCTCCACAAGACAATACTTCCTTCATCTCTGAGGAAGAGTGCATGCATGCCTCAAAGGGAGCAAGGCTACATCCTTCACACCCCCTCCACCCCATACCAGTTCAGGTACTGACACCTCAGTGGGTTTATCTTCTGGGTTAGAGTCAGAAACACTTGCACATTTCCACAGCTGGGCAAGGCAGTAATGCCTGGGGCAATGACACTCTGAGGATTGCCACACCTCAGGCACCTGCTCAGCAGGTAGGTTCTCTCACAACAGAAGTGTCAGGATGAGCCCTTAAAATGCCAGGGCATATTAGGCATGGACCAAGTAATGGTAAATGAGATTACTGTAGTTTGGTTTTTGTTGGGTGGCATAGACATGGTGGGCTGAAGGGCCTGTTTCTACACTATGTGATTCCATGAGGCACACTCACTACAGGTGGCCATCCCACAAGCCATTGCAATAATGATAAGAGTACAATTAACAGTCTACACCTTAAACGGGTAATATTATGTACAGAGGTGGAGTTAAGGTTGAGTTTTTAAGAGTTCTGTACACCCATATCTGTTAGAACAAATGCACAGAAATTTTCAGACCTACTAAAATTGCTAAAGACTGCAGCTCACTCACTAGGTTGTTCACACAATGGTTGTAAACTTTGCTCTCATGGTTTCAGTCACTATGAAAGGCATTATGAACCAGAATTTTCAGTTTTACAACTCACGGTGACAAAAGTATATGATTGCATGGATTTAATTGATCAGAGGGTCTGTTTCCATGCTGTACATCTCTATGACTATGACAGAGCAGCAATAGGAGTGAGATTGCTACAATGTTTATTACACCCAAATCTCTCTGAGATAAAACAGATAATACAAACTGCAAACATTTTCAAAGCTTTGAAGGTACACTGAATTCTAAATGAATGTAACTTATGAATTGCATGTGTTCAATATTAGAACTCAAGTTTAAAAGGTGTGTGACTGCATTAATGCAGCTCAAGGAGGTGTGAATATGTGACTCTGAAAGATTATCTCATCAATAATAGAATTATCTGATGTATAAGAAATTCTACTGTCAGGATAACTGCTGAGAGAGGAGAATCTAACTCTTGAAGAATATCTGAACTTGCAAATTAGCTACACCACATAGCTGAGAGAATTGTCTAGTTTGTTCCTAATGTCGAGAAGCTACCCAGAGCTGTGCCAATTCTGACAAGCAGCTCAGACTTGTTCATTATGTCGAAAAATACCTTTCAAGTGCAACATTGGCTGATATATAAGCTACTAATTTGCATTTCTTATAAATAAAATTCTACAGAAACCAAACACAAAGTTTATGTTAAAGGCAATATATCATTTGAATTCCCACTCGTGCACTAACAAACATTCTAAGGACAGTGGTTTGTATGTGGAATGAACTTCAAGAGGAAGTGGTAGACGCAGGTACAGATACAACATTTAAAAGACATTTAGACAGGTATATGAATAAGAAAGATTTAGAGGGATATCGGCCAAAAAGCAGACAAGTGGGATTCGTTTAGTTTGGGAAAATTGATCGGCATAGACCTTTTGGGCTGAGGAGTCTGTTTCCATTCTGTATGACTCTATGACTCTATAACATTGTGGAGAAAAACAACAAATACTGAAGATCAAGGCTGAAGAATAATTGGAAATATTGCAGAGGTCATTACATAAAAGAAATTACATTATATATTAATGATCTGGATGAAGGGACTGGGGGCATTCTAGCGAAGTTTGCCAATGATAGGAAGTTTGGTGGACAGGCAGGTAGTACTGAGGAAGTGGGGAGGCTGCAGAAGGATCTAGACAGTTTGGGAGAGTGGTCCAGGAAATGGCTGATGGAATTCAATGTGAGCAAATGCGAGGTTTTGCACTTTGGAAAAAAGAATACAAGCATGGACTACTTTCTAAACGGTGAGAAAATTCATAAAGCCAAAGTACAAAGAGATTTGAGAGTGCTAGTCGAGGATTCTCTAAAGGTAAACATGCAGGTTGAGTCCATGATTAAGAAAGCAAATGCAATGTTGTCATTTATCTCAAGAGGGTTGAATATAAAAGCACCGTTGTGCTACTGAGACTTTATAAAGCTCTGATTAGGCCCCATTTGGAGTACTGTGTCCAGTTTTGGTCCCCACACTTCAGGAAGGACATACTGGCACTGGAGCATGTCCAGCGGAGATTCACAAGGATGATCCCTGGAATGGTAGGTCTAACATACGAGGAACGGCTGAGGATCCTGGGATTGTATTCATTAGAGTTAAGAAGATTAAGGGGAGAACTAATAGAAACTTACAAGATAATACATGGCTTGGAAAGGGTGGATGCTAGGAAATTATTTCCATTAGGTGAGGAGAGTAGGACCCATGGACACAGCCTTAGAATTAGAGGGGTAAATTCAGAACAGAAATGCGGAGACATTTCTTCAGCCAGAGAGTGGTGGGCCTGTGGAATTCTTTGCCGCGGAGTACAGTGGAGGCCGGGACGCTAAATGTCTTCAAGGCAGAGATTGATAAATTCTTGATGTCACAAGGAATTAAGGGCTACGGGGAGAATGCGGGTAAGTGGAGTTGAAATGCCCATCAGCCATGATTGAATGGCGGAGTGGACTCGATGGGCCGAATGGCCTTACTTCCACGCCTATGTCTTATGGTCTAAAATAAAGCATGTGCAGCATAGGGAAAAGAAAGTTTTAGCTGCAAGAACATAAAACACTGCATGACCTAACCTTATCTCAAATGTTTAACTAAGAAGAAGACAAACAAGCCTATAAGGATGACTACCAGAAAGATGTCATGCAGTAATTCAGAAAAATCAAAGGTGGGTACTAGAGAGAAATTGGATGAGGATTCAATATACATTGGAGCAGGCTGGTAACATTAGGTTTAACAGAATAAAATGCTTTGTAACTATTGTGATGAAGACTCCAGAACAAGCCCATGAAAATGAATATGAAGAGCCAGCTAGATACTGATGCTTCCTGTAACATTATGAACTTTGCAGATCTGTGTCAAATTATACCTGATAATGATCCAAAAATGAAACTCTTTCTTGTTGTTCAATTTGACAAACTATCATTAGACTAAGGTACAAGCTATGATAAATTATTTAAGTGAACATGAAGAGAGTCAAAGACCAACCTTCGCAAAGTCCCAGTTTTCTGGCTTTTAAACAGAACAGGTCACAGACTAAATCTTTACTCAAGCAATTCACACCTCATGTTTACCAGTTGTCATGGTGCTAGTTTGCTTGGTTCTCACAGTACATACAACAGGCATTGTGTTGACTCAAGACTTACCTTAACTTTGCTGATTGTGTCACTTAACTGTCCCTAATTCCTGATCCTGTTCTGTACATCTGTGATTTTTCAATTCTAACATATTACTAAAACACTTCTAACCGAAACTGCCTATTTAATCCTTAACTAATGGAAACTGCTGAGCTCTTACTTAACCATTTCACCTTGAAGGTAAAGTTGAGGCTCATGATGGAATTATGCCTATCCCAAGACAAGATCATCTCAGAATCCAGTGCTATGGCATGAATGAAGACATGGAATTCCAAATATTGTACATGAAGCCAGAGTCGGTTATTTCAGCAGAAGTAAGTCAAGACCCAGGGCTAGTATCCTCAAATGGGCCAGAAGAACGTTCTAGTGTTTCATTGGCCACATTGATTAACAAACTAACAAATGGAGTGGGACAGAAACTAAAGGAAACAGGTGCACAGAGTCAGCTGAGTAGATTTTGAAATAGAAGCAGAGAGCATTTCATTCCAATCGACAGATGTTGGAGAAAATGCTGACAACTTGCATGTGTTTCATGAATATAGAGACTGAGAAAACCACCTAAAGAAGGAGCAACGCTCCGAAAGCTAATGCTTCCAAATAAACCTGTTGGACTATAACCCAGTGTTGTGTGACTTTTAACTTTGAGCAAAGAAGGACTAACTAGCAGAACAAACAGTTTTGCTAATACACGACCATAGCTGTGTACATATGAGTGATGTGAGTACCTCACAATGTAAACAACGGTGCATGCTAGCTTTTATTTGTTTGAAAAGGGTGATGTTTAAATGGAACTGCACTGCACTAATCTCCATCCTGGATGTAGTTATGATGTTTATTCACAGTAAGCAGTAATCTTACAAGCAGTTTTCATAGTGGAGCGTGTGTTACAAATGCCAAAGTGGCTGGCAAAGACAGCTGCTACTTGTGAATGAAAAGGTGGTGCCAGTGAATCTTGGCATGTACCTAGGCTATGAATAGTCTCCATACTACATCAGAGAAACCCACGACATGTCCGAGAAACTGTTTGTCTTCTTTGCCTTGTCCATTCTCAGTATGAATGTGTGTTTGGATTCAAAGGATTTAAGTTTGCATATTAGTGATTAATAATCTGTTTGTAATAAGTGACTAGGAGAAATAGAGGACTGCAGATGCTGGAGATCAGAGTCAAAAAGTGTGACACAGGAAAAGCACAGCAGGTCAGGCAGCATCCGAGGAGCAGGAAAATTGACATTTCGGGCATAAGCCCTACATTAGGAATTAATAAATGTTGGTTTCCTTGTTCATTGATGAAACCTATTGTGACTTTCTTTTATCTTAGATAATGGTCACAGTCAGGCATTAACCTTGTGGTAATTAAATTGGTCATGTTTCACATTTGCAACCACTTGCGGATTTTTTCTTTTCATTCATTTGCTTATGCTGGCATTTATCATGCATTCCTACTTGCCTAGAGGACAGTATTGTGGGGTTGGAATCACATGTGGGCTAGACATAAAGGGAACCATAGAGTCACGGAGATGTTCAGCATGAAAACAGACACTTTGGTCCAATTCATCCATGCTGACCAGATATCCTCAATTAATCCAGTTCCATTTGCTAGCATGTGGCTCATGTTCCTCTAAATCTTTCCAATTCATATACCCAAGAGATGCCTTTTAAATGTTGTAATTGTACTAGCATGGACTTTACAACAATCATTAGTGGCTGTATGATCATCATTAGAATAGCTTCTTAATTCCAGTAATTTATTGAACTCAGGTTTCACTACCTGCTTTCTGGAATTTGAACCTATAATCACCAGAACATTAGACATGGTGACTCAGTGGTTAGTGCTGCTGCCTCTCTGTGCCAGGGATCCTGGTTTGATTCGTGCCCTTGGGTGACTATCTATGTGGAGTTTGGAAGTTCTCCCTGTATCTGTGTGGTTTTCTCTGGGTGTTCCAGTTTCCTCCCATTCTCCAAAGGTGTGCAGATTAGGTGGATTGGCCACGTGAAATTGCCCATAGTGCTCAGGGTTGTGCAGGCTTCATGGGTTAGCCATGGGAAATGCTTGGCTATGGGAATAGGATGGGGGGTGTGGTTCTGGGTGGGATGCTCTTCAAAGAGTTGATGCAGACCTATTGGGCCAAAGGCCTCTATCTGCATTGTGGGGATTCTATGCTTAGCCTGAGGTTCTGTATTGTTAGACTAGACATGACCACTATGGCACCACCTTACCTGATAGCAGGGCTTGATTTAGATTAGATTAGATTACTTACAGTGTGGAAACAGGCCCTTCGGCCCAACAAGTCCACACCGCCCCGCCGAAGCGCAACCCACCCATACCCCTACATTTACCCCTTACCTAAGACTACGGGCAATTTAGCATGGCCAATTCACCTGACCTGCACATCTTTGGACTGTGGGAGGAAACCGGAGCACCCGGAGGAAACCCACGCAGACACGGGGAGAATGTGCAAACTCCACACAGTCAGTCACCTGAGGTGGGAATTGAACCCGGGTCTCTGGCGCTGTGAGGCAGCAGTGCTAACCACTGTGCCACCGTTCTGCCCAAATTTCTACCATAATATTCCCACCAAGGTTGAGATAATTTATAAACAAAAAGTTCAGCTGACTTTCAAATCAAATCCTGTGAACAAATGCCAACGTGAACAAGACTGTAATTATGTACAAATTTTATCCTCGTATTAACAACTTCTTTCACTATTCTCTGCTTGTACATTTTTGCAGTAACAATGCAAAAATACAAGAAATGTGTTACCACTTTTTAACAGTATTTTGTCACCTTTGTTGTACTGCTTATAATTAATATTAAAAGTGAGCTGTACCTCATTATATAGTCCATGATTTTGCAATCATTTGTCCTTGGGATATTTAACTAAAATTTTTTTTAGATTAGATTCCCTATAGTGTGGAAACAGGCCCTTCAGCCTAACAACTCCACATTGACCCTCTGAAGAGTAACCCACCCAGACCCATTTCCCTCTGACTAATGCACCTAACACTATGGGCAATTTAGCATGGCCAATTCACCTGAACTGCACATCTTTGGACTGTGGGAGAATGCCAGAGCACCCAGAGGAAACCCACGCGGACACGTGGAGAATGTGCAAACTCCACACAGGCAGTCAGCCGAGGCTGGAATCAAACCTGGGATCTTAGTGCTGTGAGGCAGCAGTGCTAACCCCTGAGCCACCGTGCCACCCATGAATTTTAAAATCACACAATTCCGCATCCAAGAAAGCGGTAGGAGTGAGAACAGCGCGCACTCCGTCCCTGGGTGGTAAAATAAATAAATTTTTTTTAGAAACTGACAGCAAAAAGCACAAAGAATATAGTTAAATTTACAATTTATTAGCTAAATGCTGTAACTAGCTAAAGTAAGCAATAAAAGAAGAGGGATCAAATCCTAAGCCAAGTACTTAAATGATCATTGCTATTATTTGAGAGGATGTGTATGTTGCCAGGTCAGTAACAGAAGTGCCATCTAGTGGTTTTAAAATGTTGTACATTATTAAAATGGAGTTGCATTTATAAAATGGCACCACAATTTTTCTGAAGAATATTATTCATTATATCTTTGGAATATATCTACATGGTTATTCAAGGACAAGTTTAAAAGATATATCAATCATTTTCAACAAAAAAAAATGATGGACTTGCTGCTGCATATTTTCAGTCGAAATACTTTTGATATTATTTGTTACCACTCATCAGTGAAACAAATAATTTATTCCATGTCTATCTGAGTTTCAGAGCTTGAAAATCAGATGCTACACAGTGGTGCATGCATTTTCAAGCTTGAGAGTTTTATGAATACCATGCATCTTGTAGATAGTACACGCTACTGAGGGCCAGTGGTGGACTGATTGACTGTGGATATGGTGCCAATTAAGATGGCTGCCTGGTTCTGAACGGTGTCAAGCTTCTTGAGTATTATTGGAACTACACCCATCCAGGCAAGTAAAGAATATTCCATCACACTCCTGACTTGTGCCTTATAGATGGTGGATAAGTTTTGGGGAGTCAGAAGGTGTGTTACTTGCTGCAGTGTTCCTAGACTCTTAAATGCACTTGTAGCTACTATATTTATATGGTGAGTCCAATTTAGTTTCTGGTCAATGGTTATCCCCAGGATGTTGATAGTGGGGTCTCAGTGATGGTAACACTATTGACAAAGAGCAGTGGATGGATTATCTTTTATTGGAGATGGTCATAATCTGGCATTTCTATAGCACGAATATTTCTTGCCACCTGTTAGTCCAAGCCAGAGTTTTATCCAGATCTGAAAAGAACAAATGCTGGAGATGACATGGGGCTTCAGTATCTGAGGAGTTGCAAATGCCACTGAATTTTGTGCAATCACTGGCAAATATCCCCATTTCAGACCTTATAATGAAGGGAAGGTCATTGAAGCAGCTTAAGATGTTTCAATCCGATACATTATCCTGAGGAACTCCTGAAAAGATATCCTGGAGCTGAGATGACTAACCTCCAACAACCACAACCATCTTCCTTTGTGTCAGGTATGACTTTAACCAGCTGAGAGTTTTCCCTCTGATTCCCATTAACTCCAGTTTTCCTCAAGCTTCATGATCTTCAGAGTTCTTTTTAGTGTTTCTTTCTAGAGGCTCTTTTTTGAGTTTCTTTTGCTCTTGTAAACTCAAATTCAAGAAATAATAAAGGCTAAGAAATAATAAAGTATGATTACATTGCTTGGTTTATTTTATAGTGGGCTATTGGGAAACATGTAAAGAAACAAATTTGCAATTAGGAAATTATAGAGTAGCAATATTGGGAGATTTAAATTATCGTAATATATACGGGAATATTAGCTTGATTAAGGGTACTCATTCCTGGGGTATGTTCAGTAGAATCCTTTGTATTAATATGTTTCCAGTCTAATGAGAAAAGAGAGAATACTAGACCTAGTTCTTGGGAATGAGGTTGGCCAAATGGATCAATGTGAATCATTCAGGAGACAAATGGCTATCGATATATCATAAGGTTTAGGTCAGAAGTAACAGGAACAAATGAATAGCAGAAGAATTAAGCACATACTTTGGTTCTGCCTTCACAAAAGAGGACACAAATAACCTCCCAGAAATGTTAGGGAACCAAGAATCTAGTAACAGAGTGGAATTGAAGGAAATCAGTGTTAGTAAGAAAACGGTGCTGGGGAAATTAATGGATTTAAACGCTGACAAATCACCAGGGTCTGGTGACCTATACCCCACAGTACTAAGGAATGTGGCCCTGGAAATATAGGATGCATTACAAACTCCTGTAGAATGCTCCTCTGGAGCAGTTCCTACAGATTGGAGGGTGGCAAATGTAGCCCCACAATATAAAAAAAGAGGCAGAGGAAAAAAAAACAGAATCACAGACCAGTTTGTCTAGCATCAATAGTGGGGAAAATGCTAGAGTCTATGACAAAAAATGTGATAATTGAACTTTTATGGAAATTATAAAAGCATTTATAAAAGGCAAATGAGGATTAAAAAATCAATTGTTTTTTTTAAGGATGTATCAAGTAAAATAGGTCAGGGAGAACCAGTGGATGTGGATTTTCAGAATGCTTTTGATAAGGTCCATCATAAGAGGGTAGTGGGCAAATTTAAAACACATGGGATGGGGCAACATATTGGCATGAAGTGAGAATGTGTAACAGAGAGTGAGAATAAATGGATCATTTTCTGAGTGGCAAGCACAGATTAGTGAGGTACTGCAAGGATCTGTGTTTGGGCTCCAGCTATTCTCGATATGTATAAACAATGTGGATGAGGAAACTAAATGCAACATTTCCAAGTTTGCTGATAACACAAAACTGGACGGGATTGTGAACTATGAGGAGGCATCAAGTTGATTTAAACAAGTGTGTGAACAAACACATGGCCTACAGTACAATGCAGCTAAATGTGAAATTATACACTTCTGAGTGAAAAACAGAATGAAAAAATAGTATTTACATGGCAATACACTGGGAAGTGTGGATGTGCAAAGCCTGTACAGGGTGTCCCTGTACGCCAGTCAATGAAAATAGATGGGGGAGTGCAGCTAGCAATATGGAAGGCAAATAATACATTGGCCATCATTGCAAGAGGATTTCAGTTCAAAAGTATGAATGTCTTACTGCAGTTATATAGGACCTTAGTAAGATCCCACCTCGAGGTGCAGTTCTGGTGACTCCATCTAAGAAAGGATATCCTGCCATAGAGAGAATTCAGTGGCTGTTACCAGAGATGGCAGGACTGTTTCAATGAGGAGATATTGGTTTGACTGGGTCTGCATTCACTAGCGTTTTGAAGGATAAAAGGAGATTTGATTGAAACATATAAAATTGTAACAAGGCTGAACAGATTAGATGCAAGGTGTATGAGTTCCTTGCCTGGGGAGTCTAATATCGGGGACACAGTCTTAGGGTATGGGGCAGACCATTTAGGATTGAGATGAAGAAAGATTTCTTCACTCAAAGGGAGCAGAAGCTGTGAAATTCTCTACCACAGAAGGCTATGGAGGCATAGTCAATGAGTATATTCAAGAAAAAGATTGATTTTTAAAAGATATTAAAGGAATCAAGTGCTATGGGGGGGGGGATGGGAATATGGCATTGTGATAGAGGATCAACCATGACTATATTTAATGGCAGAGCAGATTTAAAGGGCTAAATGGCCTATTCCTGCTCTTTGTTTCTATGTTTAGTTTAGGAATGGTCTAGGTCAAGCATCAGTCAGAGTAAAATTAGTTAGAAAAGGGGAGTCTTGAATAGAGTCAGAACAGATCTAGCCAAATAAACGGGAATCAAAGATTTGCAGGCAAAAGTGTGACTGAATAATGGACTGAGTTTTGGGAGCAGCTAGTTTATATACAGTCAAGCTGTATTTCCATGAGGAAGTTGATAGAATAAGGACAAACCAACAGATGAAATTTAATGCAGAGAAGTGTGAAGTGGGTAAGTTTGTAGGAGGAATGGGCTAAGGCAATATAATCTAAAGAGTACAATCCTAAAGAGGATGCAGGAGCAGAAAGAGCTGATTCCCAACAAATCATTGAGGGGCAGATTGAAAGAACAGGTAAAACAGTGTATAGAATTCTGGGCTTTATAAATAGAGGCAGACCAAAAATAAAGAAGTTATGATAACCCTGAGTAAAATGTGTTCAGTCTCACCTTAAGTATTGTGTCTGTTTTGAGTTTCATACTTTAGAAAGGACATACTAGTGTTGGAGAGGTTACAAGAAAGATTCACCAGAACGGTTTGAGAGTGAGAAACTTTGTTAAGTAGATAGCTATTGGAGGAGCTGTGGCTGCTTTCTTTCAATATTTAAAATGACGTAGTGTATAGCCAGAGTTAATGTTTGCTGGCAGATCGGCAAGAAAGAGGACTCTCCCTCGATTGGCAAAATAAACAATAAGGGAACTCGGGAAAACATTGTATGCAGCAGGCAGTTAGAATCTGGGCTGTGATACAAACAAATTCCCTTGGCTTTCAAAAACGAATTGGATTGTTACATGAAAGGAAAAGAACTGTATTAGGTTAATGGTTTTTGCAGGGAGCTGGCAGGGCTCAGCAGGCTGAATCGCCTGCCTTTGTGCAGTGCTAGTCTGATCCTTCCAAGATATCCTAGATGAGGCAAACAGGCAGTTTTCAATAAGAATTGAAAAATACAATTGTGAAGACATTCGCAAATAATTTGCGAGAACTAATATAATTCGTGTTTTCAATAACTTAGACAAAGAAAGCTTCATCAGAAGCACAAGGCCCAATTATTAAAGATTGTGGAGACACCTTATGGTGGAGACTCAGTGGGAACGAAGCTACGCTAGGAGAGGGTTCGGCCGGTGATGTTTCTGAGTTGCACTGGCGGCTGCTGCTACAGTGTGCTTCTTTGGAACGGCAGTGAGTATCCTGGTGGTTACAATGTAGCAATGTCCGTGTTTGTGGTGAATGGGCGCCTGGAGTATCGACTTTCCGAACGTCTCTGTAACAATTGTTGGAACTTCTCTTTGTTCTTATTGCGATACCTCACAGTCCGCTGAGAGGTTCCGCAGATCCGCACAGTGGGAGCAGGAGATAAAGGGGTCAAGGGTACGGGCTGAGAATGAAGAGGGTGGCGGGGGAGCAGCAGCAGCAGGGGGGAACCGCCTGATTGTGGGCAGCATGTGGAAAAGGCGCCGAGAAATAAAGAAACGGGAAAGGTGGAAGTATATAAATATGGGCATGCGGTAGATACAATGGGGTGAGGAAGTGAGCAAGAGTTATGGATGGTAGAGGGGGCAGAAGGGGATGGAACAGTAAGGGAATTCCTGAAGAAGGGCATGTGCCCGAAACGTCGAATCTTCTGTTCCCTAGATGCTGCCTGACCTGCTGTGCTGTTCCAGCAATAAAGTTTCAGCTTTGATCTCCAGCGTCTGCAGACCTCACTTTCTCCTATCTTTGATACAGGATCTGTCTGCACATTAGCAATTCCTGAACCCCTCCTGCTCTTGGCTATTCTATGGCCTGATCATGTTCGTCTGTGACTGGACCTCAGTGTCAGTTTGGATTTCAAAAGAAGCCCCTTTTCATTGGCTGCAACTGTCTGTCTAACGAGGGGGTGAATGACAGACGAAGCTTTGATAGAAATATATTAAGTATATTGAGTTTTGTTAAAACGGGTACTTTAACAGTTGTTTAAAACCTTGTTTGAACCACAGTGATGGACAGACAGCATGGTGGCACAGTGGTTCGCACTGCTACCTCCCAATGCCAGGAATTCTGATTCAATTTGTCTGTGTGGAGTTTACACCTTCTCCCCTCTGCATATGGCTTTCCACCAGATGCTCTGGTTTCCTTCAAACTTGTGCACGCTAGGAGGATTGGCTATGCTAAATTGCTCTGTAGTGTCCGGGAATGGGTAAGCTATGGGAAATGCAGAGTTACAGGGATAGGGTGGGCATGTGAGTCTTGGTGGGATGTTCTTCAGTGGATTGGTACAGACTTAATGGACCAAATGGCCTCTTTCTGCACTTTAGGTATCCTATGTACATGGTTTTTAAGATCTGATATGATTCATAGCCTCCACAGAATTGTTTTTGCATTTATCTTCCTTGAAACCTCTGAACACTAACTGGCTGAGCTGCTCAGCAATTGTTTACCCCTTGTGTAGACTATTAACTTCTGAATTTTTTTATTTTGAAGAAACCATCCCATCTGAAATTACTTCAAAGGTGCTATGTCAGAAGCAAATTTCCGTGCGCCAAAAAGGAAGAGAAGAGTGTATGAATCTTATGAAGCTCCTTTTCCTGTGCGATTAAAACAAGAAGAAACGACTGCACATGAACAAGAGCATTATTATGCTGAAATTATAAATAACAATGTAATTGTAAGGAACCCAGACAATATGCAAGCCCTGTATGGAAAGGTATTTCAGGATTATTCCTTTTTTTCATTTATTTTCATGACTTGAATTTGGCATTATAGGGAACAATTTCAAAGTTGGCGGATGACACAAATTGAATTGTAAACAATGACAAAGATGGATAGACATGAGAGGACATAGACGTGCTGGTGAAATGTGAAAACATATCAGATTGAATCCAGCGTAAGTAGGTGCTTCATTTTGGTAGGAAGAATCAGGCAAGATCATACGAGCTAAGCTGTAGAAGTAAAAGATAGAAGGATTTTACAAACATTTTGTTGAAGATACCAGGACAGATTAACAATTCAGTTAATAAAGCATATGAGATCCCAGACTTTATAAATTGAGGCATTGAGTACAAAAGTTAGGAACTTTTTCAGGTTTCAACTGCAGTATTGTGTCTAATTCTGAGCACTACACATTAGGAAGAATGCAAAGGGTTTTTGGCCAAAACATTGATTCTCCCGCTCCTCAGATTTCCAGATGAAGGGCCCGTGCCCAAAGTGTCGAGTCGTTTGCTCCTTGGATGCTGCTTGAGTTGCTGTGCTTTTCCAGCACTACAGTTGACAGTTTTCCACATTGTCAGGCAGATACCAGTGTTGTAGCTGTATTGGGACAGCTTGACTAGAGGTGCAGTTAATTCTGGAGCTCAAGGCTTCAGTGCTATTTTCAGAACGTTGTCAGGACCCATCTGATTCTTAATATCACATGGTGTGAATCAGATTGACTGATGACAGGCACCTGTGACACTACATGTATCAAGAGGATGCTGAGATAGATCATCCACTTGGCTGAATATGGTTTCAAATGCAAACAAACACAGACGTTGATGGAAAATGTCAGCAGGTTTGGCTGCATCTGTGGAGAGAAATCAAAGTTAATGTTTTTTGTCCAGTGACCTTCTTTCAGAACGGTTTCAAATGCTTCAGCCTTGTCTATTGCACCTGTGTGTTGGCCTCTCCCCTCATTATCCCCTCTCCCCGGACCAACCAACCCAACCACCCTGTAGCTCAACATTTCAATTCCCCCTCCCACTCCACCAAGGATATGCAGGTCTTTGGACTCCTCCATCGTCAGACCACAACAACACGACGGTTGGAGGAAGAACGCCTCATCTTCCGGCTAGGAACCCTCCAACCACAAGGGATGAACTCGGATTTCACCAGTTTCCTCATTTCCCCTCCCCCCAGCCTGTCTCAGTCAAATCCATCAAATTCAGCACCGCCTTCCTAACCTGCAATCTTCTTCCCGACCTCTCCGCCCCCACCCCAGTCTGACCTATCACCCTCACCTTGACCTCTTTCCACCTATCACATTTCCGACGCCCCTCCCCCAAGTCCCTCCTCCCTATCTTTTATCTTGGCCTGCTGGACCAACTTTCCTCATTCCTGAAGAAGGGCTAATGCCCGAAACGTCGATTCTCCTGTTCCCTAGATGCTGCCTGACCTGCTGCGCTTTTCCAGCAACACATTTCCATCTCTGATCTCCAGCATCTGCAGACCTCACTTTCTCCCCTCATTAAGGATGGGAATATTTGTGGAGTCTCCTCCTCTAGTGAGTTGTTTCATTGTCAACCATCATTTATGACTGGAAGCGACTGGACTGCAAAGCTTAGATCTGATCTGTTGGTTGTGGGATTGTTAGCTCTGATTATCGTATGCTGTTTTTTGCTGTTTTGCAAGCAAGTAGTCCGGTGTTGTAAGTTTATCGGGTTGCTGATTTGTTTTTAGGTATGCCTGGTGCTGCTTCTGACAACTAGGGTTGATCCCCAGGCTTCATGTTAATAGCCAGAATATGCCAGGCCATGAGGTTACAGATTGTGGTTAAATAAAATGCTGCTGCTGATAGCCCACAGTGCCTCACACATGCCCAGTTTTGTTCTGTGAGATCTGTTTATCATCTACAACACTTAACACAATGGAAATGCCACACAAGATAATGGACTAAGAATGAAACTTTACGTCCGTCAGGTTGTGCACTGGTCATTCTTACCGATACTGTCATTGGCAGATGTATGTGCAACAGATAGAATGATACCAGTTCATCCATTTGGTTTCATTCCTTTCTTTAGACTTTTTAACAGTTTGAGGGTGGCTTTCCAGGCCATTAAAAAGGCAACCAGATTGCTGTGGGTCTGGAGTCACATGTAGCCAGACCAGGTAAGGATGGCAAATTTCCTTCTCTAAAGGGCATTAGTAAACCAGGTGGGCTTTTACAACAGTCAAGGGTTTTGTGATTATCGTTAGCCAAGCTTTTTACTTCCAGTTTATTTCCTTGAATTTAAATTCCACCAGCTGTTGTGGTTGGATTTGATTCCACATTTCCAGAACAGTAGTAGCCTGAGCCACTGAATTACTGGTCCAGCAGCTACACCACTGCCTCCCCCTTTTTATTCATTCATTCATGGGATATGGGTGTTGCTTGGTGATGAGTATTTATTGCCCATCCCTAATTTCCCCCTTGAGAAGGTGGTGATGAGCTGCCTTCTAGAAGCTGCAGAGCACTTGTGCTGTAGCTAGACCAACAATGCCTTTAGGGAGGGAAATCCAGGATTTTGACCCAGCGACAGTGAAGGAATGGCGATATATTTCCGCGTTAGGATGATAAGTGCCGTGGAGGAGAACTTACAGGTGATAATGTTCCATTACAAGAATAATTCCAGAAATGAAGAATTTCAGTTACATGGAGCAGCTGAACTTTCTCCTTAGAATTGTGAAGATTGAGAGAGGATTAGATGTATTTATTATCACAAAGAGTTCAGATGGAGCATGAGAAGAAACTGTTTCCAGTGGCTTATCAGTTACTACCAAGGGAGCACAGATTTAAACTGATTGGCAGAGGACTGGCGGCAACATGATTAAAATCCTCTAGGCAGTGTAGGAGTCAATACAGATTCAATCATAGCCTTCAAAAGGAAACTAAATTAATATTTGAAGGGGAAAAAAAGAATTAAGCAATACAAGGAAAAAGAAGAGAATGGATTAATTGGATATAAACTGGCCTCTTGCAAGGTTTTGTGAAGGTTTGTAGCTCAGGTTGAGGTTTAGGGTGTAGGTTTGCTCGCTGAGCTGTAGGTTTGATATCCAGACGTTTCATTACCTGGCTAGGTAACATCATCAGTGGCAACCTCCAAGTGAAGCGAAGCTGTTGTCTCCTGCTTTCTATTTATACCTTTCTCCTGGATGGGGTTCCTGGGGTTTGTGGTGATGTCACTTGGAGGTCGCCACTGATGATGTTACCTAGCCAGGTAATGAAACGTCTGGATATCAAACCTACAGCTCAGCGAGCAAACCTACACCCTAAACTGGCCTGTTTTTTTTTTATCTGAAGTCACGTGATGCCAAGTTACAGTCCAACAAGTTTATTTAAGATCACAAGCTTTCAAACTGCTGCTCCTTACCAGATGAAGGATGGTGCTTCAAAAACTTGTGATTTTAAATAAACCTGTTGAACGATAACCTGGTGTTGTGTGACTTCTGATTTTGACCTCCCAAGTCCAACACCAGCGTCTCCACATCATGTTTTACTATATTATAACAGCATGGTCTTAGTTCAACTCTTGAAACAAAAAGTTTGATAATGTTGACAAATCTTGTTAATTTTCTTTTGTTTCAAGGGTTATTTCGGAAAAGGGGTGTTGTCAAGAAGTCGACCAAATTACAATATTTCAGACCCCACTTTTGCTGCCAAATGGAAAGGTAAGGATCTTCTTTAATCACTTACTGGCCTTATGTTTTAACTATCATTTATAAATGATGATTTGTAATCTGTTGTATTGCTGAACATGCACAGTGAATAGTAACCAACTGAATTCAATTTGGCAACAGGTTAGTCACCCTCAGTAAGAGGCCTTTTTTTTTTAAAAGCTGTTTCATTTCTTCCTTCAATCTCTGCCTACTCCAGTTCAATTGTGTCTGTGGGATAACAGCAGCATCTTTCTTAGGTTAGTGGCTTTGAGTTAGTGGTTAGGTGCAGCTGGACATAAAATACAGATGATGAAGGTCTCAGATACCAGTTGAAGAACCAGTCGGAGACTGGCATTACGTCCATGAGGGAGGTGCCCCCAAACTAAATGCCTGTTGTCCAGTCAGCACCAGATCTTCTGCAGAAAAGGGACTTAGGAGATGGAAATCCCACTTTCCAAAAGCTTCCAGGTAACTGGAGGCCATCAGTGCCACCAAGAGTGGCAGTTGCTGCTGGTAATGTTCTGAGGACATTGACAGGGATAATGGTGGATCTCCAGATGTGGGTTAGTGAGTGAGAATAAGATGGGAGTTACAGGCGGAGGGGGCCTTGGAAGTTTGGAGGCTAGATGTGGGGTAGTTATCATCAGCCCAACCCTCTTCGCTCCCTTCCACCCAACACAATCAATCCCCACCTACCAGCCCTGGTTTTATTTGGCAACATTTAAGGTCAGGCTAGTCTCATGTATGCAGAACTGAAGAAATGACCTCAAATATCACATCCTTTAAAGTAAGTTAATGTAACTAAAACATAGTAATTTTTAAAATCTAATTGGTCTTTTCCTTGGTGTTTTATTCATGTCTGGTATTATGAGATTCAGTTCAGTATCCGTTTACAATTCCCTGATTTCCAACATAAATATTCTGACCTTAATATGTAAAAACTGAATAATAGTTCAAAATGCCAGTATGCTATCTGAAAGGAAAGTGAAAGCCATTGAAACTATTTGTTTTCAGACAATGGGAAGCTATTGAGCATATTTGATTGTCGGTTAGACCCAGACTTCAATAATGATTTCTTGTTAGTTGGATAAAGCAATCAGCCAGCATGTTTGTCATGAACTACCATACCAAGAAATTGTGTTTATTTTTAAGATTGTAGCTTTGATTAGAAATTTTAGCAAACTAATTCACAACTTGTGGAAAGGTTAATCCAGAGCCAACTGAGACAGCAGGAACAGAGACTGCTAATTTGTGATTAGACCATAAGATACAGGAGCAGAATTAGGTCTTTAGCCCATGGGTCTGCTCCATCTTTTGATCATTGTCCTGCCTTCGCCCTGTAACCCTTGATCCATTTACTGGAATTCTCTCCCTAAAGGGTGCTGTCGGTCACCCCACAGCAAGTGGACTGCAGCAGTTCAAGAAGGCAATTCACCACCACCTTTTCAAGGGCAACCAATAACTGATAATAAATGCTGGCCAGCCATTGACGCCCATATCCCACAAGTGAATAAAAAGGCCAAGAACCTTTATACCTCTGTTTTAAATACACTCAATGACTTGGCTTCTATATTGAATTGAATTGAACTTATTGTTACATGTACTGAGGCATAGTGAAAAGCTTTGCTTGCAAAAAATACAAGTAGATCACTCTTCGCAGCAATGAGTTCCACAGATTAACCATCTTCAGGCTGAGGATGTTTCCTCCTTATTTCAGTTCTAAAGGGTCATCCCTTCACCTTGAGGCTGTATCCTCGTGTCCTAGTCTCTCCTACTAGTGGAAATAACTAATCCGCATCCACTCTATCCAGGCCTCTCAGTATTCTGTAAGATTCAGTTAGATCCCCCTACGTCCTTCTGAACTTATTCAAGTACAGATCCAGATCCTCAACTGCTCCTCATATGAACAAACCCTTCAGTCCCACAATCATTCTTGTAAACCTCCTCTGGACCCAGTGCATGGCCGGCACATCCTTCCTTAGATACGGGGCCCAAAACTGTTTGCAATATTCCAATTGCAATTTGACCAGAGGCTTATACAGCCTCAGCAGTATATTCCTGATCTTTTATAGTTGCCCTCTAAAAATGAATTCTGGATTAGAGTGGTGTTGGAAAAGCACAGCAATTCAGGCAGCATCAGAGAAGCAGGAAAATCGACGTTTCGGGGAAAAGCCCTTCATCAGGAATACAGGCAGAGTGCCTGAAGGGTGGAGAGATAAATGAGAGGAGGGTGGGGGTGGGTGCTACTTTCTCCCCACCCCCACCCTCCTCTCATTTATCTCTCCACCCTTCAGGCACTCTGCCTGTATTCCTGATGAAGGGCTTTTCCCCGAAACGTTGATTTTCCTGCTCCTTGGATACTACCTGAACTGCTGTGCTTTTCCAGCACCATTCTAATCCAGAATCTGGTTTCCAGCATCTGCAGTTATTGTTTTTACCTCTAAAAATGAATGCCAATATTGCATTTGTCTTCCTAACTACCAACTGAACCTGCATGTTAACATAAAGAGAATTCTGACCTAGGACTCCAGATGCCCTTTGTGCTTCAGATTTCTGAAGCCTTTCCCATTTATAAAATAGTCTACACCTCTACTCTTTCTTCCAACATTGAATTCCATCTTCCACTTCTTTGCCCACTCTCTTAGCCTGTCCAAATCCTTCTGCAGCTTCCCCGTTTTCTCAATACTATCTCTTTCTGCACCAATCTTTGTGTCATCTGCAAACATAGCAACAATGCCCTCGGTTCCTTAATCCAGACCGTTAATGTGTAATGTGAACAGTTATGGATTCAGATGTTTTAAGTAACTTTGTTTCTTCATATTCTGCTTTGTTCCACTTGAAGACTTTTCAATTTGTTTTTTAAAAATCATGGAGGGATGCATATACAAGAGGGGTCAGTTATTAAAATGTCCAGACCAGGCTTTCATTTGGCTAGTTATTGGGTAATAAATGCATTCCTCAGTCTATAGGGCATAATGCCTATATTGCCTGAAAGAATGGTTGCTAATGCTACGTTTGAGAGAATATTTCCTGCATTTCTCACAGCAGCAGTAATTTTGGCTGGCAAGCTGTCTATAGAATAAATTACTTATGTTCCTTATTATATTTTGGAAGTGAAGAAGTTTAGTCAAATAATTTAATTCAGCTATGATTCTCAGAACTGATGAAATGCATTAATTTTACCCTTTTGGTTTGTAGATGCCAATCTTCTGCATATGCCCATAATTTCATCAACAAAGTAAGTCTAGGACAGTCATAACAATTTTTTTTGCATGTGATTCAGTATTCCTATTCCACTTAATATGTTTCTCCGCTACTGCTTTGCTTTTTATTGTTTTGGAAGTAATTTTGTTGCATTCATCTCTATAATAAGACCCTAAATGAATTTCATTACTGTTGGCAAATGATTGGCAAGAGGAGGAAAAAAGACAATCACTCGTATATTTTGTAAGGAGAGTAAAGCAGTTTGTGAAAATGGTGGTTGGAGAGCATGTAGCCTATTTGAAAAGTAGAATGTTTAATGTAGTTAAGTTAAACCATTTAAGGTTAAACAGATTTTGGGAGGATTGCTCTTTGATATGTGAAATTTCAGTATATTTGCAGGGTTTTTATTTTAATTTTCTTCCCTATTCCTTCGAGTTTCAATATTATCAGTGTGTGTCATGTGTATTTGCATCCGAAGAAGGGTTTAGGACTCGAAATATTAACTCTGTTTTCTCTCCACAGATGCTGCCAGACCTGCTGAGTTTCTCCAGCAATTTCTGTCTTTTGTTTGTTTCAGATCTCCAGCATCTAGAATTCTTTATTTTATTTTTGTATATTGTTTCAAGGCAGTTGTCTGTATGTATGCTGACAACATAGAGTTCTATTGGCCTTATCACTTCTCCTGGAAACACAACTGCCCCACTGTTAGAATGCCTGTCTGACTTAATGTCACAGCTGAGCCAATTATGTTCCTGTAGCGGAATGTTGGGATAACGAAAGCATTAATCTCCTTTGTTCCTTCCCAGTCTACTCACTGAGGCTGCCTTAGATAGTTGGCAACTCCACTCTGAATAACCTGTTCTTCTAAGTTAATTTTCAGTATGTAACTATCTCTACTCTTCAGCACTTTTATCATAACCAAATCTGTTATCCTTTTGTTTTCACCTCCATAACTGATTTCTGTAACACCGTTCTCGTTGATCTCTAAAGCTGTGCCCTTTATTTTGTTTTATTCATTCATGTGATATGGGCAAAACCAGCATTTATTGCCCTCGCTTAATTGTCCAGAATGCAGTTAAGTGTCACCCGCAATGCTGGGTAGCCTGACCAGGTAAGAATGACAGTTTTCCCTCCCTAAAGGACATTAATGAACTAGCTGGGTTTTATTTTAACTCCTGACAATCAGCAATAGTTTCATAGCCATCATTCGAACTCTAATTCTCAGATTATTATTGAATTCAAATTCCACTGTCTGCCATGGTGGGATTTAACCCAGGTTCCCAAAACATTGCCCATGTCTGTGGACTAATAGTCTATCTGTTAACAATCGCTAGATTAAAGTCCAGTGATAAATCCATTAAACCACTGCTTGCCTTGCGTAAACTCCTTCACCAACACATTCCACCCTGACCTTCTATTCACCTGGACCATCTCTGACAACCTCCCTCCCCTTCCTGGACCTCTCCATCTCTGCCAACAGTGACCGACTCAACACCGACATTTTCTACAAATGCACCGACTCCCACAGCTACCTGGATTACACCTGCCCCCACTCTGCCTCCTGCAAAAATGGTATCCCTTATTCCCAAATCCTATGCCTCCACCGCATCTGCTCCCAGGAGGACCAATTTGGCCACAGAACACACCAGATGGTCTCCTCCTTCAATTTCCCCGTCCACGTGGTTGATGATGCCCTCCATCGCATCTCATCCACTTCCCGCACCTCCGCCCTCGAACCCCACCCCTCCAACCACAGCAAGAACAGAACCCCCTAGTCCTCACCTTCCACCCCACCAACCTCGGTAGACATTGCATCATCCTCCGCCATTTCTGCCACCTACAAACAGACCCCACCACCAGAGATATATTTCCCTACCCACTTTCTGTAAAGACTATTCCCTCCACGACTACCTCGTCACGTCCACGCCCACCAACAACCCACCCTCCTCTCTGGGCACCTTCCCCTGCCACCGGAGGAATTGCAAAACCTGCGCCCACCCCACCCCCCACACCACCTACATCCAAGGCCCCAAAGGAGCCCTCCACATCCATCAAAGTTTCACTTGCACATCCACACGTCATTTACTGTATCCATTGCTCCCGATGCGGTCCCCTCTACATTGGGGAGATAGGATGCCTACTTGCAGAGTGCATCAGAGAACATCTCCAGGACACCTGCACCAACCAACCTCACCGCCCCATGGCCGATCACTTTAAATCCCCCTCCCACTCTGCCGAGGCATGCAGGTCCTGGGCCTCCTCCATTGCCACTTCCTTACCACCCGATGCCTGGATGAAGAATGCCTCATCTTCTGCCTCGAGACCCTTCAACCCCATGGCATCAATGTGAATTTCACCAATTTCCCCTACCCTCCACCTTACCCCAGTTCCGGCCTTTCCGCTCAGCACCGCCCTCATGACCTGTCCCATCCTCCTTCCCAACTATCCGCTCCACCCTTTCCCACCCCCCCCAACCTATCGCCTTTACCCCCACCTCCATCCACCTATCAGACTCTCAGCTACCTTCGCAGCCCCAACTCTCTCCCATTTATCTCTCCACCCCTGAGACTCACAGCCTCATTCCTGATGAAGATGTTGTGCCCGAATTGTTGATTTTCCTGTTCCTCAGATGCTGCTTGACCTGCTGTGCTTTTCCAGCACCACACACTCGACTCTAATCTCCAGCATCTGCAATCCTCACTTTTGCCCTGCATAAATTCCAACTTGTTCATATCCTGTCTGGAGTATATTCTACTCACTAATTACTCTATTCAGTGACAGACTCTACTAGGCAGCATCTCACTTTCAAATCACACTCCTCTTTTATAAATTGCTTCAACTCTGATCCATTCTCCTGTCTGCAAATATCGCAGCCTTTTTGTTGTCTAACTAGTCTTCTGTGTATTCTCGTCCCTCCATTCGGTCAGAGCAGGAGACCTCTTGGGCTTCTCAGCTTGATTTTGTAGAATCTTGCAGAGCACAAGAAGGCCATTTGGCCCATTGTGCCTGTGCAGGATCTTTTGAAAGGATCAGTTGGTCCCACTCACCAATTTTGTCTCCATTGCATTGCAATTTCCTCCTTATCAAGCCTTTATCCAATTTTCTTATGAAAATTACAGCTGAACATCCTTTCCTCTTCCTTCCTAAATTCGTCCCCATCCTTATTTCCTCCTGTCATGCCTCTAAAGATGTATTCAGTAACTACCTGTAGAAATCTTTGCAAGCAACCTTGAATGATAACCTGACCTTGTCACTCGTGATTGATGGGTGTTTTCAAGTATATGCTTATTTTGTTTCAGATTTCCCGCAATATTTTGCATTTTGTTGAAAGTCTACCTGTTTGTTTAAACTCAGCCAAATGTGTCATTTCTGCTTTGCGTCCATTTTTACACTATGAAGTGCTAAGGTGATTTCTTTTAATTTTAAAACAATAGCTTAAATTGAGTTTTATTTTTGCTGTGTGAGGTGTGATGAGATCCAAGTATTTAATTTACTTCTTTCACGTACTTAATGTCTGTCTGTAATAAAGTACACTTGGCCCTCCAACAAGGAGCTGCAATGTGTTATGTGAGAGGCATGGGATGTGTGGGTCTCTATCTTTTAATTACTTTCTGTGCCTGGTGTCATGTCCACACAGGCTCACTCTACAATGGCCCACACGATAGCGCTAGGCAGGACACTGCACATATCAATTGGTTTCCTTCAACCCACTGCCATTGTGCTGAGTTGAGTGCTTTTGTAAACTTCCAACACAAAGCAATGAAACCATTGAAAATACATTTTAAAAAAAGAGTACTTTGTACTTTTTGAGGATGTCTTCCCTGGAAGTGTTATTGCTGGTACTCACTAGCAAATCGTTACTTTGGTTTCCTTATCACCACAGGTTTCAGCACCATTTTGAGTGGGCTAAAAGTCTCCTGCAAGAACAAGGGCTGGAAGATACTTTCATTGAGAAGATGTTGGAAAATTATACAAAACCAATAGAGTTGTCATACAATAGAAGGAGGAGTGAATCAGGTGACCATTCACAACAAATAAATAGTAATTCCCAAGTCTGTACAGCTAAGGACGAGTCTGGTGAAAGAGCTGAAAATACACATAATGGAGAAAATCAACCTGTCAAAAGCACTCGAAATAAGGCGCATCATTTGGAAAGTGACGCACTTTATGATCCTTTAGCAAAATATGGACATGCAGACTGTGAAACAGCTGGCAGGGAAGCTCGAACAGAAGGGCACTGTCCCAGGCATGATGATCTCATTATTCACTGTGGCTGCCAATATCCTGATGATGTGAACGAAGGTCTGCAAAATGATTCAAGTAAAGATGACAAAATGTCCACTGAACATGAATATGTTCTAGTAGTGGAAAACACATTACTATGTGATGGTAAAGAATTGAGTGGAAAAGTGAGTATAATGATTTAGAGATTGTGTTTAACTGTATGCATTAGAATTCTCATCATGTGCCTGAAGGTGGGTGTGAATATTGCTAAAGGCATCGTGTCTATCTTTTGAAGAATTCTGATACAGTACAATTAATTCAAACTAATCTGTTACGTGGAAATGAGTTGTCAATTTGGCAGGAATTTAACAATGAAATTCAGCCATTATGGCCTGAAGATCAATTGAATCGGGTTTATTTCATATGGGATATCTCAAACTCAATATGAAAAACACAATTGCAAATTCCATAATGAATAATCAAGGTAATTAGTACAGCACCTGCAACACTTCAAATTCCAAGCCACCAGGTGCATTCATCTTCTCAAAAAACTTAACTAACTTTAAATTATTGTAGGTTTCCATTTTTATTTATCAGCTGCATCACAAGATCTCCGTCATTCTAACTAAGAAATAGGTTTACTCATGATTCCTCTCGTTAACACTGAACAATCTTAAGTGGCCATTATCTTTCCAAACCATAGGCTACTATGGACCAGCCATAGGGCTGCTCTCTCATTAAAGACAGATGATTGGTGGTGGTATAACCTGAGGATCAGGAAGGCTCAGGTGAGGGAAGAGGTTGAGAAGGAGAGTTCTTCATGGTAACCTCAAGTGGTGTGGAAATGAGCCCACGCTGTTGTTAGCATTCTGTGTCACAGGCCAGCTGACCTGATTGACCCCCAAATGAAACAAAACCAGAAATTGCTGAGGACACTCAGTGGGTATAGCAGCATTTGTGGAGAGAAAGAAGGGTCACTGATCTTGAAACATGAATTCTGCTTTCTCCTTGCAGATGCTGCCAGATCTCATCCAGCAATTTCTGGGGGGTTTTTCAGTTTCAGATCTTCAGCATTCACAGTTCTTTGTTTTAATCTATAACATGATCTCAGCTCAGCTTTCCCTTCACAATTGTAGCATTTAACTGTTTCCTGTTCAGTAAGTACAACACAGCTGTATCACAAATTGCCTGTTAAGACCCTTGGTGTTCATTTTTTTTGTCAAAATATAACCGCCTTGCCACTAAATTGGATTGGTGATATAATTAGATAATGTGTCAAGTTATTCAGGAATACAGCTTTTAGGCTCAGCGTCATAATATGCTCTTAATTCCATTTTCTGTGTTTGAACCTATTGCTGTAATTCGTAGAAATATCCTACTTAGTGAAGGTTACGATAAGACTTTCAATTCTGCTGCAGCCTGTAAAATGTGCATTTGTAAAGGCAAGAGTAAGCCAATGAGTCCTTTAAAGTCTGTTCCCTCATTCACTTTAATGATAGCGGGTCTGTACTGAGTGGTAGCAAGTTCATTAGATGCTCAGGATTTTCCACGATCAATAGTGGTTTGCATCAGATAATAATCTGATAATAGAATAAAAGGAACACTCCTGAATTTATAGATTAATAACTCTGTAGTTAAGGCTTCTGATTCAGGACTACAGCATGATCAAAGGGCCCTGTTTAATAGTATCATCTTAAATCATGAGTCTCAGGTAGGACAGTGAAGGTAGCTTTTGGCACACTGGCCTTCATCAATTGAGTATAGAGGTTGGGAAGTTATGTTGCAATTACACAGGATGTTGGTGAGACCGCACTTGGAGTATTGTGTTTAGTTTTCGTCACCTTGCTATAGGAAGGATATTATTAAACTGGAAAGAGTGCAAAAGAAATTTACAAGGATGTTGCAAGGACTCAACAGTCTGAGTTATAGGGAAGAGGTTGGACGAGCTAGGACATTTTTTTCTTTAGAGGGTAGGAGACTCGGGGGACCTACGAGAAGTGTATATGATCATGAGAGGTTGAGATAGGGTAAATACACTCAGTTTTTTTCCCAGGGTTGGGGACTCGAAGACTAGAGACATCAGTTTAAGTTTAGAGGGGAAAGAATAAAAGGGAACCTGAGGGGCACTGTTTTTACACAGAGGGTTGTGTACATATGGAATGAGCTACCAGCAGAAATGGTTGAGGTGTGTACATTAATAACATTTAAAAAGCATTTGGACAAATACATGGATAGGAAAGGATTAGGAGGATGTGGTCCAAGTGCAAGGAAATAGGGTTAGCATGGATGGACATTTTGGGAGACCGTGTTGGACAGGGTTGGGTGGCGGGCTGGTGTGGACGGGGTGCGGTGTTAGACTGGGTTGGGGGGGTGGACGGGTGCATGGTCTCGTGCATGGTGTGCTGCTGCCTAGACTCCTGAACAGGGAGTGGATTTAACAGAAAGCTTCGAGCCCCCAGGGGAAAGGCATTGAATCAATTAATCGAATAATCAATTATCCGAACGAAATAATGCCTGCCCATTTCGTTCGGATAATCAAGGTTCCTCTATATATTGCATGTGATGTTATTATCTAGCACTGTAATTTCATATAAGCGCATAAAAACAAAGTAGCTACAAGTAATTCATTGAAAAAAAATGAATTGGGCTTACCTTATAAATTGTTTTCCTTAGCCTGACGTCACAGAGAGATTAGTCTGCAAGAGGAACCCATTTCGAGTTTTTGAATATCTTCAACTCAGTTTGGAAGAGGTATGATAGAGTTAAGAAATAAAAAACCATGTGTAAATTTTGGTTTTTAACTGGTTAGTAAAGTTAATTGTTTTTTTTTAATTAAAGTGTAACTTGAAAACTCAAAAATGCCTATTATACAATTCACAATGTGTAAGATATGTTACAGAATATTTAACTTTTTAATTGTTTGATTAATGCAGCTGTTTATTCTATCTTACAACATAAACAACTTTTATATGCGATGAATTTAGTGATTGCTGCATCATGTAGGCTATAACTATCGATTATAACTATCAAGCAGTTATAACTATCGTTCTTTATATTTTATGGTAATTTTTTGTTTAATATTTGTTAATTCATATTTCTTAATATGGTTGATTTTTTTTTTACCATTTAAAAATCAAAGGTTTTATTTAATTAAGTTACATTTGCAATATTGCTGTTCCTGATAGATTGCTAAAGTTAGCCATGCACACCCTTGTAGTGCATATATGTAAATTAATACCCAACTCTGTGCTGTTTCAGGCCTTTTTCCTTGTCTATGCCTTAGGATGTTTAACCATTTATCATAATGAGGTGAGTTTTTTTTTTGTTTTCCACTTCATAAAAAATGATAAAATTGACATAGGATTGCTGAACCATTGACAGTACCTATCAACTGATCAGTTAAACCATGCAGAACAAAAAATCCCAGATTCAAATTCCAGTCAATGTTGAATGAGCTGATCTCCACTGGAGTAGTTAAAGGAAAAATGCAATTGGTCTTCACAGATCAGCATTAAGATTAGGACCTTTTCTCTTCTGCAAGTGTGTGTTGTGGGGAAAATCACCAGCCTTGGAGTCAGAGTTGGGGTTCAATGAGTTTATTGTACAAGGAAATACCAGAGCTCTGGGAGAGATAGACACCACAGCACAGTGGTTAGCTGCGAGTCTTCTCTCAACCCACATGTCAAGATATTTTTATACATTTTGTGATATAATAGGTCAGTATTCAGATTATTGTCTCGGTAACATGGTTTGTTTATTGTAAACATTGCAGAATTGTTAATAGTTTTGGTGCAGTCATCGTCAGTTCCAGCATAGCCTTTGTTAATTTCAGAGCGGTCGTTGTCAGTTTGAGTGCAGACATTGTCAGTTTCAGTGTCTGCACGAACGTCAATTGCTATGGTAATGGGTGCTAATCGCTCTTCCTGGGAAGGGCGATTATTGCAGCCCTGATTATTATCACTCTGTATTGAGTCCATATCAGACTGTTAGCATTTCTATCAAAGGTGTTGGCTGGACCCACTTCTGTGGGCAGTATACGCTACTCATGTGTATGCTGTCCCCCACGCACCTTGTTGTGAGTGCATTGTGGTGGCCCCAGGCAGTGTCTGCGTTTGTCATGCTGTCTCTCTCCATATTGTGGTCCCGCGGTCATCTTGTATGTCAAGTGGCCAACTTATGGCTATGCGGGCATCTTGTGTGTCCATGTGCCTAGTGTCACCCTGCCCCGTGCCATCTCCCATTTCACTTGCAACTTGTCCATTCTCCACGTTCAAACTCTTTCCTGGATGAAAGCATGTTTTGTGTCCCGAAAATTACTAGTTGATTTTTGAAGATGAAAATAATGGGTGCATTGATTGAAACACCAGAAGTTTTGAAAGTATATCATCTACTAAAAATGCAGAGGTTATATTTGGTATGTCTGGTATATGATAATGATATTCTTTTTTATTTAATTTCAGGAACCTCTGACTATACTCAAATTATGGGAAGTATTTAGTCTGATTCAGCCTGGGTTTAAAACTAACTACATGGGTTATCATTACTTCCGAAGTAAAGGCTGGGTGCCAAAAACTGGACTGAAGTATGGAACAGACCTTTGTAAGTATTGCCTCGGTTTATTTTTACACTGCCTCACTTTGCCATCAGAAAAATGCTCAGACAATAAAAAAACCAAAGCACCATGATAGATCAGAGGATTTAATAAATTGAGTTGACTGAATTGGCCCAAAATGTCCCAGTTTAATTCTGGCTTGTACCATGATGGTAATCTCAACCAGGGCAACAGTAAATGATTTTCAGCTAGGGAGCTTAAAAGATTACTATCAAGTAACTCCTACTGAAAATATAATTCTGACGTTTGATAAGGAATTGGATAAGGCTAGACCGTACTTTAATTCTCTTTGTTACTTTCAGTTAAAGCTCATGGAATAAATGGCCTCAGCATCTTAGATACAGAATTAGCTGAGTGACTGTGAATAAAGTGATCGTTAATGCAAGTTATTCGTGCTGGAGGAAGGTTTGCAGTGCGGCTCCCTGCCACCAGGGGTCAGTGTTCAAACCTTGGCTTTTCCTGATGTATATAAATGTCTCAGATATTGTGTTGGCAAACTTTAGAACTATGGCTAATGATACAAAACTTGGAAACACTGTAAACAGTACAGAAGATAGTGTAAAGTCTCTCAAAGCCTTAGTCAAGAGGATTGGTTGAGTAATGAGCGGGTGACAGATGACATTCATTGCGGAGAAATGCGAAGTGATTCAATTTGGTCGGACGACCATGGAGACATAATATAAAATAAAGGGCACAGCTCTAAAGGGGATGGATGAGCAGAGGAATCATGGAGTGTTTAAATCCATAAAAGATTAAAAATGCCAGGTTGAGAGTGTGATTAACAAAGCAGACTGTCTTTTTGGCTTTATTAATACAGCCCAGAGTACAAGAGCAAGGAGATTACAAATTTTTATTATAGTTCAGTTTCAACTGGTATTTTGTATGCCATTTTGTTTTTAACATTTCAGAAAGGATATGAAGGCATTGGAATGGGTGTAAAAACAGGTTTCCACTGGTGAGGAATTTCAGTCATTAAAGCTGAAGGGGAAGATGAGAAAGGTAAGATGAGATCTGATGGAGATAGTCAGACTCTTCATGACTTTGAACAGAGTGGGTGGGGAGAAACTGTTCCCACTCCAGGAAAGACCAAGTGCAGGAGAACATAGATTGTCAAAAGAAGCAAAAGTGATAAAAGGGAAAGAGCTTTTTCACATGCAAGTGCTTAGCATCTGGAATACACTGTCTGAGAGTGTGGAGGACACACGTTTCATCGATACTTTTGAAATGGAGTTTAGCTGTTGTTTGTTTGAGGGTGGGACGGGGGTGGGGGGGGGAATGGTATGAAGTGCTCATTGACAGAACCAGTGAGGGACACAAATGGCCACGTGTCCTCCTTCTGCACTGTAACAATTCGGTGATTCATGATCACTGCCCACCAACACTCATCATCAAGTCTTGCACACAAGAAACGGCTGGGATACTGTAGGGTAATGATTTAGTGCAGCTTTCAATCAAAGATGTTAAATTTGGTATATTTTAATGTGTGCAGTTCCTTTCCCTATTGCACTTTTGTACATAATCTCATAATTTGCATCTGTAAATTTGACAATGTTGCAAACTCTCAATCCAAAATTCCTTTTAAGTAAGTTCAAACTCATGCATGTTCTTGATTGGTTTATTTTGTATATGCCAGCTGAATTTAGTAAGACTTAGGGATTAAGATAAAATTACACTTGGCCCTCACTGTGATTCAGCTGTTAGAATTCTTGCATCTGAGTCAAAAGGTTGAAAGATCAAGCCCACGAGTGATGAGGAGAAAAATAAAGCGAAGAAACTATCTTATATACATTGTTAATTAATGGCTCGTGTATTGCATTTGGTCATTGGAGTTTTGTACTTTGTCATCTATGCATCATCTGACTCAAAAGAAGCTCAGGGTTGGATTTACTCTGCCTCCACAGACACTGCTGATCATGAGACACCCGACAACGCCACTGATCACATGATCGCTCCCATGCACACTCCCGCTCCAGAGACAGTCTCCACCCTGCCACACTCAACTCCAGCTCCACACTCTGTCCCAGCCCCAAGCCCTTCTGGGTGTTTACCATCCCCCTCCAGACCTCCCCATCAGAGAGGATAAACAGTCGGTCCTCAGTAAAGGACTCACCTTCATTCCATTATGCCCCCATGTCAGCGAATTCCGTATACATTGATTTTGAACTCTTTTTTTTCCATCGCCTCAACATCTGTGTCTATTTTTTCGATCATACTCCATCTTCTTGGATAACCTCGTGCTGGCCTTTTACCCTTCCTCGACCTCGTCATCTTCGGCTGCCATTGCAACATCGACTACCTCCATCTTACAACCCCTCTCACCCACTCCAACGTCCGCCCTCGCAATGCACAGGCCTCCATTCCCTCCGCTCCAACCCCAACCTCACCATAAAACCAGCTGACAAGGGAGGCATGGTGGTTGTGTGGCGAACTGACCTCTACATCACTGAGGCCAGACACCAACCTGCCCACACCACCTCCTACCGCCCCCTCAACCACGACCCCCACCTTCCATCACCAAACCATCATCTCCAAGGCCATCCATAATCGCATCACCTCAGATGATCTCCCATCCACAGCCTCCAACCTCACAGTTCCCCAACCCTGCACTGCCCAGTTTTATCTCTTACCCAAAATCCACAAACCTGACTGCCCTGGTTGACTGACTGATGTCTCCATCTTCTCCTGCCCTACTGAACTCATCTCGGCTTATCTCAACTCCGTCCTGTCCTCCTTGGTTCAGAAACTCGCCACATTCTTTCAAGACACCACCTACGCCCTCTACCTCCTAATGAATTCCAATTCCCCAGCCCCCCACACCTCATCTTCACCCAGTCCCTCTACACCTGCATCCCCTATGAGGAGGGCTTAAAAGCCTTCACCCATTCCCCCTCCACCAACACACTCATTTGATTGGCAGAACTGGTCCTCACCCTAAACAACTTCTCCTTTCAATCCTCCCACTTCCTATGAACTAGAGGGGTGGCTATGCAGGCCCGCATGGGTCCCAGCTATGCCTACCTCTTCACAGGATACATGGAACAGTCCCTTTTACACACCTACACTGGCCTCTGCTACATCGATGATCGCATCGGTGCTGCCTAGTGCTTGAACAGTTCATTCATTAACACTGACACCTTCAACCCTGACCTCAAGTTCACCCTCCCCTTCCTGGACCTCTCTGACTCCGGCAACCGACTTAGCACTGACGTCTGCTTGAAACCCACCAATCCCCACAACTTCCTTGACTACACCACCTCCCACTCCACCTCCTGTAAAAACGTGATCCTCCATCCTATCCCCCTTGGTCCAGGAACTCCCATGTTTGTTCAAGACACCACCAACTTCCTCCACTGTATTTGTTCCCAGGATGAACAATACAGAACATCTCAGAAATCCTCCTGCTTCAAAGACCATAGGTTCCCTACCCCTGTTATCAACAATGCCCTCAATCGCATCTCCTCCAATTCCCGCACTTCCGCCCTCGAACCCCACCCATCCCCATCCACAACAAGGATAGAATCCCTCTGGTCCTCACATTCCACCCCACTAATCTCCAAATCCAGCATATCATCCTCTCCCATTTTCGCCACCTACAGTCAGACCCCCCCCTCTGCGCGCCCCCTGCCCCCACCCCCGAAACCTGCATTCTGGAGGGACTGTTCCCTCGTTAGGTCCATACTCCACAACAACCTTCTTTCCACACCAGGTACCTTCCCCTGCTGCTGTAAGAGGTGCAAAACCTGCACCCACAACTCATTGTCACCTCTGTTCAGAGGATCATTGCAAATCCAGCAGAGATTTACGTGCATATTTTGGAACCTCATTTGTTGCATCAGTTGCTCTTGGTGTGGTGTTCTCTACATTGGAGAGACTGAGCGCAAATCCGAGGAATGGTTCAGGGAACATGTCTGGTCCGTAAGCACCAACCAACCCCACCTTCCATCTAAACCCCTTCCCAGTCCCCTGATTACATGTCCACTCTGGACCTCTTCCAGCACATAAACAAGGCCACCCTCAAACGAGGAAGAACACCTCATCTTCCGCCTCAGGAACCTACAATCACATGGCCTCAACCTTGAATTCACCAGTTTTTAAATCGCCCCACCCCGTCCCAGATCCAACCATCTGACTCAGCACCACCCAGTCTTGACCTGACCTACCTGTCCATCTTCCTTCCCACCTATCCGCTCCACACTTCCTACGAACCCATTACCATCATCTTCGCCCACCTATCGCCATCCCAACTACCTTTTCTGCTAGACCCATCCATTTTCCCCCTATTTAAATCTCAGGCCCTGCCCCCTCACCAGTCCTGATGGAGGGTTATGCCCAAGACCTTGATTCTTTTGCTCCTCAGATGCTGCCTGACCTGCTTTGCCTTTTCCAGGGCCACACTTTATCAACTTCTTATCTCCTGTGGTGCACTGTAATGGAATCACAACAATATTTGTCATTGCCTTTTAACATCCGGAACATGTTTGAATACTGATGAAATCTTGCTGCCTTCTTCAGCAACAATTCTGTGTTGTGATAAACTTCCTATCACAACTGAAGCAGCAGAATCTGTCACAAATTCTGACAATTTTGGGGGAATGCTGTGTTTTCTGTTTTTATTTCATATTTCTAAGACTTTCAGTGGTTTATATTTTCTAATCATATCCTATTTTGCTGTGAACCGTCTCAATCTTTTTTATTGCTGTTATGGTAAGTTAACCATATTTTCAGTAAAATAATCAATAATGGAAGTTGGAATTTCATGATAGCCATATTTAAATAATGAATAATAGGAGACTTAGTAATTGACTACTTTTCTTATATCCTGAATCACCAACTTTTTTTTATATGTGACTCTGTAATGACAAGTTTTCTTAATTTTTACTTTGTTTAGGTCAGTATTTTCTGAGGCTTAATGGAGCTCTGTATCAGAAGGTTGAGAGTTCAAATCCTGGTGCAGACAAGTGCTCTGTTAGAGGTGCTGTCTCTCTGATATTAAACTGAGGATCCAGCTACTTTCTCAAGTGGTAATATAGTATTCTGTAGGACTATTTCAAAGGGTAGAGTTATTCTTCCTGGTGGGAGAAAGTGAGGTCTGCAGATGCTGGAGATCAGATTCAAGAGTGTGTTGTTGGAAAAGCTCAGCAGGTCAGGCAGCATCCGCGGAGCAGGAGAACCGACATTTCAGGCCAGAGCCCTTCAGCAGCTCCTCGGATGCTGCCTGACCTGCTGTGTTTTTCCAGCACCACATTCTCGACTCTTATTCTTCCTCATGTTCTGGAGTATATTTGTTCATTAACCTGATTATCTATTAATATCACATTACTAATCATTGGGAGCTTGCTGTGCCCAATCTAGCTGCTGAGTTGCCTCAGCAGTCAATCAAACTGATTGGTATTGGTACTGATGCCCTGGTGGACTTCAGGTGGTACATAATTGCAAATCTTTCATTTTCTCTGTGCCACTGATCAGCCAGTAACCTAGCAACTGCAAATATATGTAAACTGCTCCCAGCCACCTGGATGCAGCCTCTATTTCTATTGTATTTTTATACAAGTCTTAATTTTTTAGCAGCATTTAAGATGGATTAAATAGTCTATGCCCACATCCTCTGCTCTGTATTGTATCCTAATTTGCTGCATTTGGAATTGAACCAACCAATTGACTTGATTGAAATAGAGAACCTACTGAAGGGACCTGAAAGGCCCAAACCTGCCCTACACCATTCTTTTGACAGCACATTGTTTGTATCTAGCAAAATGACTGTCATTATTATTGTAATCCAATATTCCTTTGTATCAGAAAGGTTGTGAGGCATGATAATTACGGCTAAACTGAATACTAACTGAAGAATCGGGTTACATTTTATTTGCACCATTCATTAAAAGAGTCATTTGATTACCTGGCACATTATATACATCAGTGAGATTTATTGCAAAAGGTTTCTGTTAAATTATTGATGCTAAGCCCGAGACATTTTCTCTCACTTATTATGCAGCTCCGTTTGTTGGCTGTCATGCTTTAGGCATTAACGATCTCTGCTCTCCTAGTCCTTTTTCAGTAGAGATAATAGTTTCAGGTGAACAAGCCACTGCCATTTTAGGATCAGTTAGTGATCCATCCCTTGGTTCCCATAAATCAGAAATGGTCACACTTCGGGTTCAAAATACTGGAGTGTCATTGTGTATTGCTTAGGGTGTAGGTTTGCTCGCTGAGCTGTAGGTTTGATAGAGGTAAAAACAATGACTGCAGATGCTGGAAACCAAATTCTGGATTAGTGGTGCTGGAAGAGCACAGCAGTTCAGGCAGCATCCAAGGATCAGCGAAATCGACGGTTTGGGCAAAAGCCCTTCATCAGGAATAACAAACCCCAAGAACCCCATCCAGGACAAACATAAATAGAAAGCAGGAGACAACAGCTTCGCTTCACTCGGAGGTCGCCACTGATGATGTTACCTAGCCAGGTAATGAAACGTCTGGAGATCAAATCTACAGCTCAGCGAGCAAAGCTACACCCTAAACGTCAACCTGAGCTACAAACCTTCACAAACCTTGCAATTGTGTATTGCTCTCAGCTCCATGACTGATGGATTGATAGGCTGATGCATTGCTACTTAGAACATAAACTGCATTGTGATCGTAAATATGGCCCTGAGTATACATTTACATAACAGTTAGTTTCATGCTGTTGCACATCTTTCTCTCTTTTTGATACTGTATATGTTCTTTTGTTCCTGTTTCATTCCATTGATCTTGTTGCCTTACTCAGAACAAAATGTAGTCATTTAGATAGCTGGTGTCAGTATCTGTAAACTTGTCATCATGTGCTTTGGTATTGTCTACAGCCTGTCATTTACACCTATTTTACATTCAAATCTCTCTTTTACCACCATTAGCACTTTCTTGTCTTTTGCACTGGGCATCCTCACAAGCAGTTCCATTCACTCCTCCTCCCTCTGTCAGCAGAGTAAAAACACCATTTCCCAGACCCTTTTAGTTCTGAAGAAGAATCATTGGACTCAAAATGTTAATTCTGTTTCTTTTCTTCACAGATACTGGCAGATCATCTGTGTTTCTTTAGCATTTTTTGTATTTATTAACAATGTAACAGGTTATTTTAATTTCCTATGAAATTAGGATTACTTTTGGATGGTTAGTTCTTGTATGTTTATTTAGTTGGCATTTTAGCCCTTCTTTATGCATTCTTACAATTATCTCTTGTTGTGAACATATTGTCTCTGGAAAGTTATCCATACAGAACACAATTTAGGAAAAAAGTAACATGTTGCTTCAATTATGTTTTTTAAAAAAAATGAAATTAACAAGGACCATTTTTCTTTGATAATAATTCACTGACATAGCTCAGCACTTGCCCATGTCAGGTAAGTTCTGTGTATTTTATAGAGAAATTCATATAGCACTAGAAGAGGGCAATGTACTTGTTGCATAATATTAGGTTAGATTCCCTACAGCGTGGAAACCAGCCCTTTGGCCCAACAAGTCAACACCGACCCTCCGAAGAGTAACCCACCCAGACCCATTTCCCTCTGCCTAATGCAGCTAACACTATGGGCAATTTAGCATGGCCAATTCACCTAATCTGCACATCTTTGGACTGTGGGAGGAAACCGGAGCATCTGGAGGAAACCCACGCAGACACGGGGAGAATGTGCAAACTCCACACAGACAGTCATCCAAGAATGGAATTGAACCTGGGACCCTAGGCTGATCCAACTAAACAAAATTAGAATATAGTGCTTTCCTGTACTAGATTTCAAAGTGATCTTGAATTTTCTTTGTTCTTTTAGTACTATATCGAAAAGGACCTCCATTTTATCATGCAAGGTATGAACAGTGTTTTTAAAATAAGTACTTAGAGCAGAACAAGATGTGTATACAAGATGTTTATACATATTGTCCAATCATTCCAATGATATTTTTCTCTTTGCCTGCAGTTATTCAGTGGTAATTGAAATGCTTGACAACAATTATCAGGGTTCACAACATAGGCCTTTTACGTGGAGATCTCTTGGTGGTTTAAGCCGAACCACTGCTAACGTTTCTAAGGTAAAGGTTCTCATAAGGTACATGGCCTGAAATTTAATTTATGTCAACATCCATAGAATCTCTACAATATAGAAGTGGGCCTTTCAGCCCATAGAATCCACCAAAAAGCATCCATCCAGATCCACTGCCCCCACACGATCCCTGTGGCCTTTCATTTCTCAAGGCTAATCCACCAGGCCTGCACATCCCCAGACATTATGGACAATTTAGCATGGCCAGTCCACCCAACCTGCAAATCTTTAAACTATAGGAGGAAACCAGAGCACCTGGAGGAAACCCACGCAGACATGGGGAGAATGTGCAAACTCCAGACAGTCGCCCGAGGCTGGAATCGAATCTAGATCACTAGTGCTGTGAGGCAGGAGTACTAACCACTGTGCCACCCTAAACCCCGTCCTCTTCATTCCGCTATTCTGTGATGATATTAAAAGTCCCATGGTTTCAACTGTCACTTCTTGTGGATTGTAAATTTTCAGTGAGTAGGCGTCTACTTTGGTTGTTGAAATATTTGGAAATTCCATGATAGTAAATTGCATTTGTAACAAATGAGCAAAATCACTATAAAATGAAAGAAATTTGGCATTGAAATAGGTCATTTTAACCAGTGTGGATCTTCGCTGGGACAATCCAAAACTCTTAAATCGCTGGGTTTAAATATGCATCTTCTGTTCCCTTTAAAAGATATAGTGGGACACCTCTTCCATCCCCCCCCCCCCACCCCGTCAACTACTGCTTGTAGCAAAAGTCATCTCATGCTCTACTAGCTGTGTGTCAAGAAATTTCTAATGACTTCTCTTCATAACAATTTAAAAATAGTGTTTACTTGCTGTCCAAGAGTGGCACTGGGATTTTGTTTTTGTTCACCCATATTCTGTTTTCAAAAGTAGTTCATTAATTGTCAGTCATTTTTATTGGCCTGAAATCATGTAGGTTGCCATTTACATGGAAGTGAAAATAGTCCCACATCTCACATATTCTCTTATCTGACTGTTATTGCTGATGTCATTCCGATGGATCTATGCTGTACACTCTGTGTGTAATGCCCTTTTCTCATCCCTTAAATTCACATAACATTTTTTCTACAGCCTAATGATATAAATAGATCAAAGTCCCATTAATCTTGTACTCTCTTCTCTTATTTGTTTAACCCTAAATGCCATTTCATTACCTTCAGATTTATCTGCATGGGTACTTTTAAGGAAACCTGCATCACATTTTCTTCAACACATTTCAACGTCTATATGTGGAATGTATGCTTCCTTTGTGGGTGGCATGGTGTCTATGGTTAGTATTGCTACCACACAGCACCAGGGACCTGGGTTCAATTCTAACCCCTGGTGACTGTGCAAACTCTACACAATCATTCTCCCCATGTCTGCATGGATCTCCTCCACGTGCTCTGGTTTCCTCCCACAGTCAAAAGACGTGCAAGTTATGTGGATTGGCCATGCTAAATTATCCATTGTGTCCAGGGATGCATAGCTTAGGTGGGTTAGCGATAGTCAATGTGGGATTATAGGGATAAGGTGGGGAAGTGTGGGTATGGGCTGTTCTTCAAAAGGTCACTGCAGATTCAGTGAGCCAAATAGCATCATGGGGATTCTATGATTCCTTCTTATCCCCATCGAAGTTCTTCACTAAATTTATCTGCTTCATGTTTTGCCAATTTTGTTGATGTATCTAGAATCTTATGAAGTCTTTCCGCTATCTTTCTTGTTCTTCTCATTAGAACTGCTCAGATTCTAATAATTATTGCTGCCAAATTTAAATTTATCTGCTAAATTTTTAATTGATCATTCGTATTTGAACATATTTTTCCAATTTATAAAGTCATAGAGATGTACAGCATGGAAACAGACCCTTTGGTCCAACTCATCCATGCTAACCATATATCCTAAGTTAATTTAGTCCCATTTGCCAGCACCCGGCCCATATCCTTTCAAACCCTTCCTATTTATGTACCCATCCAGATACCTTTTAAATGTTGTAATTGTACCAGTCTGCACCATTTCCACAGATTGCTCATTCCATACATGCACACCCTCCACGTGAAAAAGTTGCCCCTTATGTCAATTTTATATATTTCACTTCTCACCCTAAACCTATGCCCTCCTAGTTCTGGATTCCCCCACCCCAGGGAAAAGATTTTGTCTATTTACCCTACCCATGCCCCTCATGATATTATAAACCTCTATAAGGTCACTCTTCAGCCTCTGACACTCCAGGGAAAACAGCCCCAGCCTATTCAGTCTCTCCCTCTTGTTTAAATACTCCAACCCTGGCAACATCCTTATAAATGTTTTGTGAATCCCAAGTTTCACACCATCCTTCCTATAGGAGGAAGACCAGAATTGCACGCAATATTCCAAAAGTGTCCTAACCAATGTCCTGTATAGCCGCAACATGACCTCCCAACTCCTATGATTTTGTGATGCTTTTAAATTTGAAAATACTCTGAGAAATAGAGACAGAAAGTCATACAGCATGGAAACAAACCCTTCCGTCCAACTAATCCATGCCATTCCTAAACTAAACTAATCCTACCTGCCTGCGCTTGACCCGTATCCCTCCAAATCTTTCTTATTCACATATTTATCCAAATGCCTTTTAAACATTATGACCATACCCTGCATCCACCACTTCCTCTAGAAGTTCATTCCACATACGAACCACGCTGTTTTTTAAAAAAATTATCCCTCGTCTCTTTTTTTTTTAAATCTTGCTTCTCTCACTTAAAAATATGCCCCCAACTATTTGGAAAATACCAAATAATATTGCAGAACAACTGACCACTGTATTCTTCCCAGCTGCAACATTTTTTTTTAAATTATACCTTAAACCATTTTTATTAACTGTTCTATGATTTTGCATATATTTGATTCAACATTAACTGTTTCACAGTGATTGGCTCGAATGTATTAATATTCCAAGATATGAAAGACATTTGCTGGTAATTTCCTTAGAGATCAAAATAAGTAGAAAATGTCTATTTTTATTTTTGATCTCCAAACAAAAGTTGTGTGCTAATTTTCTGAAAGAATTGTGGGAATTATTATAAATACATATGGGTCAAGACATCTCGGAAGGAGAAAGGTGAGCAAATGTATTGGCTGATACTTGGTCATTATGCCACATTAAATTACTTGTCAGGCTTTGTCATTTTATATATCCAGCATTTTATATATTCTAATGCAACAGTTTTTGATTATTTTAATCTTGGCATTTAAACAGCTTCTTTTTTGTTCTAGGAGCTTCTGTTATGCTATTTAATTAAACCATCAGATATGACCGATGAGGAAATGGCATCACCTGAGTGTATGAAGAAAATTAAAGTTCAGGTGCAATGGATTTTCTTTTGTGTTATTATCAGTGGACAATAAAACCAATACAGCCATAATGTTAGCTTTAATTTTGTTTATGCCATTGCATTATTTCAGACCCAATTTCTTTTTGTATTTTAGGAGCTAATTGTAAGCCGTTGGATTTCTTCCCGTGAACGCACTGACCAAGAAGAGTTGTAGCATATTTTAAAATATTAATAAAGTAGATTAATAGGAGCCAAATAAATGTGCAAAACTTGGATGAACAGTTGAAGTTAATAAAATTATAAAGGTGAATATTTTTGTTTGTGATTCTATTATTGAGTATTCCATTATTCACAGTGCTGACTCTTTAAATGCCAGGATAGTTCAACTGTTTAAATATTATTTGAAAACAAACCTTCTGTTTTTAACAAAATGTATTTTTAATAAAAGTCAAAATAAATGTGCCAATTTCAACAACAGATCTGAATCCAAAATGGTCAGTTATATATAAGGTGGCACTGCTACCTCACAGCATCAGGGATTTGGGTGCAATTCCGGCTTTGGGCAACTGTCTGTGTGGATTTTGCATATTCTCCCTGTGTCTGCATGGGTTTCCTCCGGGTGCTCCAGTTTCCTCCCACAGTCCAAAGATGTGCAGTTTAGGTGAACTGGCCATTCTAAATTGCCTGTAGTATTAGATGGATTAATCAGGGGAATGTGTCTGGGTGGGTTACTCTTCAGAGGGTTGGTGTGGACTGGTTGGGCCGAAGGGCCTGTTTCCACACTGTAGGGAACCTAATCTAATCATATGCAGTTTCAAGATGTTGACTTTTTGTCCTCTGTTTAATCCTTGTTTTGATGAAAACCTGATTTTTTTTTTCAACTATGCTCAGCACAGTGTCTCAGTGGTTAGCACTGCTGCGTCACAGCGCCAGGGCCCCAGGCTCGATTCCAGCCTTTGGCAACTATCTGTGTGGAGTTTGCACATTCTCCCCATGTCTGTGTGAGTTTCCTCTTGGTGCTCCAGTTTCCTCCCACAGTCCAAAGATGTGCAGATCAGGTGAATTGGCTAGTCTAAATTGCCCATAGTGTTAGGTGCATTAGTCAGGGGGAAATGGGCCTGGATGGGTTACTCTTCGGAGGATTGGTGTGGACCTGTTGGCCAAAGGGCCTGTTTCCACACTGTAGGGAATCTAATCTAATCTAATCATGCAGAAAAGCATCCAGTGAAACTATTGATAATGTCAATTCAAATTGAACACATAAACTGAACTGCAGAAATCACCAAATTTAAACTGCATTGTGATGTTAAAACTTTAATGCGGGACTTGGCAAGATAACGGCTCAGCCTAACAGCCAAGGCATACTGGTGTTTTTTGCCATCCCTGGCCAGCTTATGTGGTGGAATTATTAGTAAAACCTTACAGAACACATATTTGTTAATATTTGGGAATGGGAATGACGCCAAAGGGAAAAAGAGCGAGCATACAGCAGCAGGGAGGACACTCTCTGCAGCACAGGTGTACCAGGTGGATGGTCTTTGTTGTCTCTCCCCCATTATTTTTGTTTGTTCTGTTTCTCTTTTAGTCACAAGTAGGGGTGACATGAAGCCAGGGATGGGTGGAGCACTCATCCTGACTTGGTCTTTTTTCCGTTAATTTAAGGATCATCTCCTTGTTTTTTTTCTGGCCTAAGGCTGGAGCACAGTCCGGGTTTGAAGGAGCTCTGAAGGGGGGGATGGGTAGGGTTAGTGCCCCCAATGGGCAGGGGAAAGTGTCCTCCATTCAAGGTTTAATAGTTGGTTTTCTTTGTAGTTTTTTGGTAGTAATAGTTGTTTATAGTTATGATAGAGTAGTTTTGTATATATAGTTCTTCGACTCTGAGTCTTTATTTACTTATGCTCGGTGCTTTGTAAGCAGGGTTCTCCCTCTGAGGGGTTCAAGGGTCTCTGAAAGTGGATATGGCTAAGTGTCTTATTAAATGGTGCACCTAGAACATTAAGGGAAGTCATTCGCCTGTTAAAAGGAAAACAGTGCTTTCTAACCTTAAGAGGGAAAGGGTTGATTTCACTTTGTTGCAGGAAACCCATCTTGATGATGGGGAACACCTGAAATTACAACAAGGGTGTTATGACCAGGTATTCTTTTCATCCTTTACTACTAAAGGTAGGGGATTGGCAGTACTCATCCAGAAAAATCTTCCGTTCACATTATTAGAGCAGGTGAAAGATGAGCAGGGACGGTTTGTTTACTTAAAACCCTGATACATGGGGAGGAATATAGCATTTTAAATATCTACTGTCCTCCGGCACATGCCCTCAAATTTTTGATTAGTGCTTTCTCTAAGTTGAGTGCTTTGAACACGGCACATTATTATAGGGGGGGGATTTTAATTGTCTTTTGGATCCGACAGTGGACAGGATTCCTTGTGGGCCCCCAACTATTTCTTCACAGGCCAAGCAAGTGGTTGACTTATGTGAGGCGCTGGTGGATATTTGGAGAGGTCTTCACCCCACCGGCAGGGACTCCACCTTTTTTTTTAAAACCCACATAAATGTCACAGGAGGGTTGACCTCTTTCTAGCACCCTCGGCCCTTCTGGATTCGATTATGAGTTGTAAAATTGGGAATATAGCTATCTCTGATCACGCAGCAGTATATTTGTAGGTTAAGGCCAAGAGTGAAGGGCTAGGTTTGCAGCACTGGCGTTTGGACCCTTTTCTCCTTTAGGATTCCAAATTTGTGGAATACATTTTGAAGGAGTTTCAAGAATTTTTGACTATCAACTCAGGCACGGCTAGTAGTCCGTCTATGCTATGGGAGACTGCTAAGGCCTTTGCTAGGGGATTAGCTATTTCCTATTCGGCTAGCTAGAAACGACAGAAGGAGGAATAGCAGCGTCTACTTGAGATGCGGTTGAAAGCTGCCGAGGCAGCACATTTTGCGCGGCCTTCGATGACTAAGCTACAGCGGATCACAGCCCTTTGGGCTGCCTTGAATTCAATACTGACACAAAACGCAAACAAAGAACTTGCTTTTGCTAGACAAAGGCTGTTCGAATATGGGGATAGGCCAGGGAAGTATTCAGAATACCTGACTGGGAAAAGGCATACTCCCCAATCCATTACTGCAATCAGAGACACTGCCGGGGTCCTTACATACGATGCCAAAAAGATTAATGAGGCTTTTAGGAGCTTTTACTCTGAATTGTATTGGTCTGAAGGTTGCAAGGTCAGGAGGGCTAAAATGGAGACCTTTTTTAAGAACTTGGACCTCCCAGGGGTAACCTTGGACCAGGCCTCTCTCCTTAATGCCTAGCTGCCTCCATATTTCTTGAACAGTCAAGGGGGCAACTTCAGAGTGGGAAAGCACCTAGCCCTGATGGTCTTCCGGGTGAGTTTTATAAGGAGTTTATAGGGATTGTCAGGGCCAATGTTGGAGATGTACAATCACTCCCATATGCATGAATGCCTTTCACCATCTTTGAGAGAAGCTAATATTTCCTTAATACTTAAGAAGGGGAAGGTTTCTGAGGATTGTGCCTTATACAGGCCCATCTCTATTAAATTCAAATTTCAAGATTCTGTCCAAGATCCTGGTGCTGAGATTGGAAAGGGTGTTGCCCCATATTGTTAAAGAGGACCAGACAGGCTCTATAAGGGGCCGTAGGTCCTCTAATAATATTAGAAGGTTGCTGAATATGGTCCAAGTTTGTCAGCAACGATCGATTCAGGGGTTGGTGATTTCCTTAGATGCAGAGAAAGCATTTGACCGGGTGGAATGGCCATATTTTTTTTATGTCTTAGAATAGTTTGGGTTGGGTGGAGTCTTTGCTAGGTGGGTGGAGATTTTATATCGCCACCTTCTGGCTGCGGTCATCACCAACTGGGTAAAGTATGGGAATTTTAGGATTGGTAGGGGTAGTCGGCAAGGCTGCCCCCCTCACCGTTGTTTATGTTGGTGAAAAAGCTGCTGGCAGAGGCCATTCGTCAGAACATCCACATAACCGCTCCGGAAGTGGGATTGAGAGCACACAACATTACACTGTATGCGGATGATGTCCTTCTGTTTTTATTGAACTCGATGACCTCCGTATCCCATTTGATACTTTGCAAAATCGGAGGCTATGCCTTTGGGGAACCTTAAGGATGTGCCAGAAGTTGAAGGTGGCCCTAAGTTCCCTTTTAAGTGGTCATGGGTAGGGTTCCGATATCTAGGCATTTTTATTACCCCCAAGTTTGATCTGTTATTTCAGACTAACTTTGCTAACTTGCTCGACAATATTAGGCGAGATCTCCAGAGATGGGAAGCTCTTCCAATTTCATGGCTGGGCAGAATATCTCTCATTAAGATGAATGTTCTTCCTCCTTTGCTTTATCCCATGCGTATGCTCCCTATAATGTTTCCCAGGTCAAAGCTGTGGAAGCTTATGGGATGGTTTGGTTCCTTTGTCCGACATCGTGGGCGGCCCCTCATCAAACTTACTAAATTGCAGTTGCCTCAAGGAGGGGGAGGAGTTGATTTCCCAGACATCAGGATGTATCAATTGAGTTCCCTGCTGTCCATTGTCTGTGATTGGGTAGGTAACAATCCAAACTCAATATAGCTGGATATTGAGGTCTCCCAGGTAAAGTGCCCTCTTATTAACCTGTTGTTCATGGATAAGATGAGGACAGTTATGGAACAGTGCCAAAACCCCATTGTCATTAGTACAGTCAAGGCATGGAGGGCGATGTGTCAGAGTGAGGATTGTTTATCCAAAACTTCGTCACTTACACCTATAGTCAGCATGCCAGGGTTCCAACCAGGGATGATGGACTCAGGGTTCAAACTATGGGCAGCGAAAGGAGTTTCTAGTTTGGGAGACTTGCTTGAGGGGAAGGTTATGATATCTTTTGAGCAACCGATCTGTAAACACGGGTTGCCCAGCAGAGATCTTTTCCATTTTTTTCAGGTTAGAGATTTCATCCAGAAGAAGACTACACTTCTCACTAAGCCCTATGAGCCTGATACAGAGAGGATGTTGCTACGCTCCACAAGCACCCTTTTGGTTAGTGCCCTCTATCGCCTGCTGGGTGGCATGGCCTCACATTAACCAATTATGTGAGGTCTGGGAACAAGAGTTAGGAGTGGCGATCTCTTCTGAAACGTGGGAGAACATATGGGAGAAGACTCAAAAGATCTCGATCTGTAATAGGACATGCGCTACGCAGTTAAAAGTTGTGCACAAGGCTCATCTGGCACCAGACTGGCGAAGTTTAAAGAAGGGGGCTCTTCAGTGTGCCCAACTATAAAATAAGTGTAGGTACTCTTACCCATTGCTTCTGGACATGCCACAGGCTCCGTGTTTATTGGAGCCCGTGGCGGGAGAGATAGGGAGGATATTGAGGACTGAAGTCGAAGTAGACCCAATATCTCTCCTCTTAGGTCTACCAAATTTACCATCTTTAGACGGGCATGGGAAGAAACTATTTAATATTCTTGCATACTGTGCACGGAAGAATATTCTGATGAATTGGGTGTCTGAGAACCCGCTGGGCTTCTGGGATGGCAGAAATTAGTAGTGGAGCACATTCCCTTGGACCTTTTTACAAACATGGTGCACCACACAACAGACCATTTTTATAAGACATGGCAGCCCTACATGAGTTATTTGGATATAGGTTTGTCAGTTATCTTAACCAGGGCATTTGTTTAACCAAGATGGTTAGATTTGTCAAGCCCTGGGCCCTGGAGGGAGTCTCCTGAGTTAATACAGGTATATATACAATGCTCCCATTCCTTTGTTTGGGAGCTTTGCGCTGAGCATAGCTATTCTGTATTTTGTAGGTTTTTTTTTTTTTTGCTTTTCTTTCATTTTTTTGGTGTTGCTTTGCAAGTGTCAGGGATTGTTTTGTATTATAGGGTAGGTTAGTAGTTAGTAGACAGTAGTTGTATTGTAGCTTGTGTTTTTTTTCTTTTTATTATACTGATATTTGTTATTGATTGTACTTTTCAATAATTTTATACGTTTGTAAAGTTAAAAAAATTTGCTAATAAATATATTTACAAAAAAAAGCTTGAATGCATCACATGTGGCAATGGCAGTGATATCACATTATAATTGCCACTGATAATTAATACTCACCGTTTACAGCATTTATGCATCATGCATTTATTTTTCATGACTAATCCCTTAATTCCACATGGCCACAAAGACAGAGTTACACCAGTTTATTCTGTTTGCTTGAGCACTTAATGGAAACTTCTTGAAAACCGATCTGCCTAATTTAAGCTATGTGAATGGATAGCTGTTGTGGTTGGTGGAGGTCAAATTCAGATTTTAAACCGTTTAAATATTTATAGAACCATTGGGAAATGAGCATAAATACTGATTTAAAAGTCTGTTCCAATTGAGTATTATTTAACCTGCTGGTAAAAGAATGTGGCTTCAGACAACTGTCCACTAAATTACACTACAGTTATGTAGATGCATTATAAGAATGAAATAATAATATCTTAAACCTTGATTTGCAGATGCCAGTGTTGGACTGGGGTGTACAAAGTTAAAAATCACACAACACCAGGTTATAGTCCAACAGGTTTATTTGGAAGCACTAGCTTTCGGAGCGCCGCTCCTTCATCCGCAACCACCTGATGAAGGAGTGGCACTCCGAAAGCTAGTGCTTCCAGTTAAACCTTTTGGACTATAACCTGGTGTTGTGATTTTTAATCTTAAACCTTGCATTACTCCATTACGTTTGTAATGAGGATTATTGTATGTGGCATTAAACATTTATGTTTTGTTCAAAACAAATGCAGCAAATTTGACAGAGTAGATAAATCAGTTTAACATTAGTACTTTCTTCAAAAAATTCATCTTAAATATTCCTACAATTTGTATTATAGAGTGTGATCCTGATTATACTTTAGTTAAGTACCAACACATTTGCTAAGCTATTTGCATACAATTAGCCATAATTTTACAAAATATTATTGCATCCAGTAAAAAGATATTTATTTCAACTAATACTTAATATCATGATGGGGAGTTCTTTAGCAGTTTGCATATTTATATCTATATTTCTAGACTTCAGTGAAAGAATTACTTCAAAATAAATTGCTATCAGGTTGGTTGGACAAATGTGAACTACTTTCAAAATAGAATTGGATAAATATCTGGACTTTTAAAAAACAGACATAATAATAGGTAAAGTTTAGCAGAATGGAACTAGCTAAATTGCAGTTATATGGAACTGGCATGGACTTGATAGGCACAATGGCCATCTCTTATGCTTATTAACCATTCTGTGTTCTTGCCCACCTCTGCAGTTCACTCCTTAAGGATACCCTCACTTCTATTATATGCCTCTATATTGCAGCATCCCACCTTACATTATGACCTTGTGCCTTTATGTTTCTTCATTTGTATTACTTTGTGGAAATGTTATGGGATTAACTTCAATATGTATGTTCATAACTTCTAATTCTCCCCAAAACTGTTGAGACATGGCACTTGTCAGAATGCTTTTTTATATAATGTTGTTTCTGACACATTCTCATACCTAACAGAGAAACATATTTTGGTTCCACAAAAGTTCTGAATTAAAACAAAGAAAATTACAGCACAGGAACAGGCCCTTTGGCCATTCAAGCCTGCACCAATCCAGATCCTCTACCTGAACCTGTCGCCTATCTTCCAAGACTCTGTATCCCTCTGCTCCCTGTCCATTCATGTATCTGTCTAGATACATCTTTAATTGAATCTATCATGCCTGCCTCTACCACTTCCGCTGGCAACGCATTCCAGGTTCCCACCACCCTCTGCGTAAAGGACTTTCCATGCATACTTCCCTTAAACTTTTCCCCTTTTACCAGGCAACATCCTGGTGACCCTCCTCTGTATCTTCTCCAAAGCATCCACATCCTTTTCATAATATGGTGACCAGAACTGTACACAGTATTCCAAATGTGGCCAAACCAAAGTCCTATACAACTGTAACATGACCTGCCAACTCTCTTACTCAATAACCCATCTGATGAAGGAAAGCATGCTGTATGCTGCCTTGACCACCTTATCAACCTGCGTTGCCACCTTCAGAGTACAATGGACTTGAATAGATCCAGATCGCTCTGTGCATCAATTTTCCACAGAGCCTGTCCATTTACTGTATAGTTTGCTCTAGAATTGGATCTTCCAAAATGCATCACCACGCATTTGCCTGGATTGAACACATTCTATCATTTCTCTGTCCAACTCTCCAATCTGCCTATATTCTTCTGCATTCTTTGACAGTCCCCTTCACTGTCTGTTACTCCACCAATCTTCTTGTCATTTGCAAACTTGCTAATCAGACCACCTATACCTATGTATATCACAAACAGCAGTGGTTGCAGCACAGATCCCTGCAGAACACCATTGGTCACAGTTCTCCATTTTAAGAAACTCCCTTCCACTACTACTCTGTCTCGTGCTGCCCAGCCAGTTCTCTATCCATCTAGCTGGTACACCCTAGATCCCATGCGACTTCACCTTCTTCATCAGCCTACCATGACATCTACATCCCTTCCCTCATCAATCTACTTTGTCACTTCCTAAAAGAGTTCTATTAAGTTGGTAGCACATGACTTTCCCCGACGCAAAACCATACTCACTGATAAGCCCATTTTCTTCCAGATGTGAATAGTACTGTGACAGGCTGTCATGTTGGCATTTGCTGTGCAAGCATTTTTCTTGGTAGTGATCCATAGGGCCTGCTGATCTAGTAGAGTCTTAGAGATGTACAGCACAGAAACAGACACTTCAGGCCATGTCTACCAGATATCCTAAATCCCATTTGCCAGCACTTAGCCCATATCCTTCAAAACCCTTCCTATTCATTTGCCCAGCCAGCTGCCTTTTAAATGTTGTAGGTTAGATGGTTAGTCTAATGAGAAGACACTCTTGTCAAATGTGTAGTACAGGCCGACTACTGTATCTGCAGAATCGTTTTCCGCAGTTTCAGTTACCTGCGGTTTACCGGGGAAAGGGAGCATTCCAGAACCAGGGACCAGGTGCTGCTGGGAAGGTAAATTTCCTATTTAAATGAATGGGTTCACTCCTATCCGCAGTTTTGGGCTTCCACGGTAGGTCTTGGAGCGTATCCCCCATGGGTACAGGGGGACTTCTGTATATTGCATGACTGCAACTAGATACAACTTATATTCATGATGTTGCTAGATACTGGGCTGGATCTTATCAAAAATCAGCAAACTGCCATTTTAATGAGTTTCACAGAGAACATCTCTCTGTCAGACCTAACATTTTCATCCCAAGAACACCTCATTAAAAACCTACCACACCCTCATGATGCCTTTATTGTCCAATGCTCACCTGATTCTCACACCAACTGTAGTATTCACCACCACTGGGATATCTCAGGATCCCTGATGCTGGCACCATCCTGAAATATCCATTGTGCTGTTGTGAAACACGTTCAGTCCAGAGATGCCCAGCACAGCACATGGCATTTTCCCCAGACTTGGCTGAGAAGGGGAAATTGGAGCACTAGTTTGTGGCCATGGATTTTGATGTCCCAGTGTGACAAACTAGTGAGAGAAGGGACATCCTCTTCTTGAAGACTGACACAAGCAAGTCAGAAGAAGTGAGCCTGTAAATTCTGATTTGGGATAGCAAAACACAGAAAGGCAGAGATACAAATAGGTTCAAAGTTAATGGGACAAGCAAGGATCCCTAAGCAGCAGCCTGCTCCAATGCCTGGGACAGGTATCCGTCCCAGTGTACAAAGTGTCCTTGCAGCAGTATCACAATGAGAGGTATCAGTATGCTCCAAAGTGGAGCACTGAAATGCAAAGCCATACTGTCAGTGGATTGGGGATGTGTCATGGTGGTGCAGAGAGACTGGTGATTGTTAGATGCCAATCTTGGTGAGATAGAGAGGAATGTATGTGATCTCTGTCCATGAAGTGTGCCCTGAGCCATTAATGCTGGGTGTCCAGGATTGGGAGGCAGAGGAAGTAGCGACCTCAAGTCATCAGGTACCTGCTTTGACTTTCATATCAGGTGTTCTCAGTGTCTAATCCGTAGATTGGAAGACTGCACATTAATAAAATGAGATTAAGTAATTATGAGGTTGATAAACTGTTATCCCTGTTAATAGGCCCCTCATCACTCACTGACAAGAAACTCATCTTAACGTCTGGGGGTTGGTTTGAAAAAATCTCACAATTTTCCAAAATTTCTCATCATAACCCATGTCATTCAGGGCCAAGTAGATTCTGTTGCAGAGGTGAGTTGAAGATCTACATTGTAGATCTTTTCCGAGATCTTTAGCTCTTCTGCCCACAACCCTATGTGATGTCATTGTAGTAAGTGAAAATTAATTCACTCCTCCGTATTAACTCTTTCGGACCCTTGTACGACAGTGGGCATCTTTGTGAAATGCTGCAGTCTATGTTTTCAGTGGCCTCAAAGTGATGAAAGACAGAGATAAAGATTTTGACTCCATTATAATGAAGGAATGTCAATAAATGTCCATGTTATTTGCTGATGCTTTATCAAGAACGTAAGATTCAAAAGGGACTTGATGGTTGCTTCCATTTGGAAGGAATGTGTGAAATTCGTTCTCTTTCTATTTAAGATTAAGGAGGGATTTTTCTCTCTTGGGCGAGTCATTAGCTGTGGGATTCATTTCTCCAGAACTGCAAGGAGCTGGGTGATTGAGTGTATTCAAACCTGAGTTAGCTTTTTGATCAACAATGGAGTGGAGGAGAGGGTAGGCAGACAGGAAAGTGGAGCTGAGACTACTCAGTTATTCAATAAACTCATTGGTAGTCCAATGTACTCTTATCTTTATGCTCATGTTCTTGTTCTTTGTGATTTTCCGATATACTGGTACTCTCATCCTTTTTAACTGTGGAGATCACACTTATGATGCTAATATTCTAGAAGCATTGGTGACATTATGCAATGTATCCTGTCGAAAGTACACAATGCAGTACAGAATTAACGTGATGGAGGAAGCAAATATTTAAACTTGCAAGAGGTGTAGCTTACACAGGCTGCATCGTGCTGGATGCTAATGAGGCTTTCGTATGATTGAGTTCAAAGAAGAGATCTAGACTCTTAAATGTCATTTAACCAATTTCTACCATATACTTTGATTTGGCAGTTCTTAAAAAAAATTGTCAGTTATAAATTTAATTGAAGACAAACCAGAATTCAAGGATCTTCTCTAAGCATGTTAAGAGTAAAAGGGTTGTCAGAGGAGTGATAGAACCAATTAGGTATCGAAATGGAGAACTTGGTGAAGGCAGAACCACAGTCCAAAAATGTATAGATGAGGTGGATTGGCTGTGCTAAAACAGACATCGTGTCCAGGGATGTGCAGGTTAGGTGGAGTGGCCATGGGGATTGTGTGGTTACAGGGATAGGGTAGGGGGGTGCAATCAGATAGGATGCTTTTCAGAGGGTCAGTGTGGACCCGATGGACTGAATGGCCTGCACACACACTGTCGGGTTTCTATGATTCTAAGTGATTAATTTACATTTAGGAAGACAGCTTTACTGCACATATAATAGTAAGAATGATACAGCACAGTAGGCATGGAGACAAAAACCCATCCTCATGTTGAGGATATTATCTATCATATGTGGTCCTGCTACTATGTTGAATGAGATTGATTCAAAACATATAACAGCTCCAAACTGAGCATTCATGCGGAAGTGTGTCTTCAGCAATTCTGGAATTGCAATTAACCACAACTTGTAATTTCATAGCCCTCAATCTACCCTGGGAATAACTCTGGCTCAAGGAGAAGTGCAGGATAGCATGAGAGAAGCCACAGTGTGCATACCTAAAAATGAAGAACCAACTTGATGAAGCTACTACAATGAACTACATCTTTAACAAAACAGTGGAAGTAGCCTGGAATCGATAGAACTCAGCAATCCAATGACCAGTGGTAAGATCTATGCTATGCAGTTCTACCAATTCAGCTGTGAATGGCAGTGGACAATACACAATAGCTCAAGGAAGAGACTCCACCCATTTTCCCATCTGCGATGATGGAGTAACCCAGCAAAAAGACAAGGCAGAAGTATTTACTGTATATTCAACCAGAAGGATGATCTATCGCAGCCATCTTCTGAGGTTGTCAACATTCACAGATGTCAGTCCTCAATGTGACATCATGATACAGGAGAAGTTATTGCAAACACCAAAAGTAATAGGGATTGACAATCTCCTGATAGTAGCACAAGAGACTTGTGTTCCAGAGCTAGACAACCCCTTAGCCAAGTTGGTCCAGTAGTTATAAATACAGTAGGTGCATTACTCCACTATTTGTAAACTCCCCTTCAACTCCCCTGGAACCATATTGCTGTTAACTTCAATGTCAATGGGTCAAATCCTAGAGTTTCCTTCCTAACACCACCGTGGGTGTACTTACACCAGCAGTCAAAAAAGTAGATTGCCATCCAATCAACTAGCAATGAACACCAAATGCTCATCTTACTAGCAGCACACAAATCACATTAAGAAATTAAAATAACTGTCAATTGAAAAGATTTTGGTCATCTATAAAACAATGACAATTGAGAAAACATAATCTTAAATCACTTTTGTTACAGTTTTTATCACTTGGCTGTCTACTCCAAATAAGGAGGAGAAAGTGAGGTCTCTCTGAGGATGAAAGATCAGTCCTCAGCAGAGGCCTCACCTTCATTCCCCTACGCTCTCGGATTAATGAGTTCAGCACACGGCACAATTCTTCCGCCGCCTTCGGCTCTGCACCTACTTCTTCAACCAAGACTCTCGCCCACCCTCTGACAACCCCTTCTCACGCCTCCAACACACCCCATCCACCTGGACACCCCGTGCTGGCCTCCTACCTGCCCTCGACCTCTTCATAGCCAACTGCCGCCGCGATATTAACCGCCACCTGAATTCCCCCACCCCTCTCACCCACTCCAAACTCTCACCCTCGGAACGTGCAGCCCTCCACTCACTCCGTTGCAACCCCAACCTTACTATCAAACCAGCAGACAAGGGAGGCGCGGTAGTAGTTTGGCGCACCACTGAGGCCAAACGCCAGCTCGCAGATACCTCCTCCTACTGCCCTCTTGACCATGACCCCACCTCCCACCACCAAACCATCATCTCCCAGACCATCCATAACCTCATCACCTCGGGGGATCTCCCATCCACCGCCTCCAACCTCATAGTCCCACTACCCCGCACCGCCCGCTTCTACCTCCTGCCCAAAATCCACAAACCTGACTGCCCCGGCCAACCCATTGTCTCTGCCTGCTCCTGCCCCACCGAACTCATCTCCGCATACCTTGACACGGTCCTGTCCCCCTTAGTCCAAGAACTCCCCACCTACGTTCGGGACACCACCCATGCCCTCCACCTCCTCCATGATTTTCACTTCCCTGGTCCCCAATGCCTTATCTTCACCATGGACATCCAGTCCCTGTACACCTCCATCCCCCAACACAAAGGACCCAAAGCCCTCTGCTTCTTCCTTTCCCGCCGTACCAACCAGTACCCTTCCACTGACACCCTCCTTCGACTGACTGAACTGGTCCTCACCCTGAACAACTTCTCTTTCCAATCCTCCCACTTCCTCCAAACGAAAGGAGTAGCCATGGGCACCCGCATGGGCCCCAGCTATGCCTGCCTCTTCGTAGGATATGTGGAACAGTCCATCTTCCGCAACTACATTGGCCCCAACCCCCACCTTTTCCTCCGCTACATTGATGACTGTATCGGCGCCGCCTCGTGCTCCCACGAGGAGGTTGAACAGTTCATCCACTTCACCAACACCTTCCACCCCGACCTCAAATTCACCTGGACAGTCTCAGATTCCTCCCTCCCCTTCCTCGACCTTTCTATTTCTATCTCAGGCGACCGAATCAACACGGACATCTACTACAAACCGACCGACTCCCACAGCTACCTGGACTACACCTCCTCCCACCCTGCCCCCTGTAAAAACGCCATCCCATTCTCCCAATTCCTTCGTCTCCGCCACATCTGCTCCCAGGAGGACCAGTTCCAAAAACGTACAACCCAGATGGCCTCCTTCTTCAAGGACCGCAATATCCCCCCCCCCCCCCCCCCCCGACGTGGTCGACGATGCCCTCCACCGCATCTCTTCCACTTCCCGCTCCTCCGCCCTTGAGCCCTGCCCCTCCAACCGCCACCAGGACAGAACCCCACTGGTCCTCACCTACCACACCACCAATCTCCATGTACAGCGTATCATCTGCCGTCATTTCCGCCACCTCCAAACGGACCCCACCACCAAGGATATATTTCCCTCCCCTCCCCTATCAGCATTCCATAAAGACCACTCCCTCCGTGACTCCCTCGTCAGATCCACACACCCCACCAACCCAACCTCCACTCCCGGCACCTTCCCCTGCAACCGCAGGAGGTGCAAGACTTGCGCCCACACCTCCCCCCTCACTTCCCTCCAAGGCCCCAAAGGAAACTTCCATATCTGCCACAGATTCACCTGCACCTCCACACACATCATCTATTGCATCCTCTGCACCCGATGTGGCCTCCTCTATATTGGGGAGACAGGCCGCCTACTTGCGGAGCGTTTCAGAAAACACCTCTGGGACACCCGGACCAACCAACCCAACCACCCTGTGGCTCAACACTTCAACTCCCCCTCCCACTCCACCAAGGATATGCAGGTCTTTGGACTCCTCCATCGCCACACCACAACAACACGACGGTTGGAGGAAGAGCGCCTCATCTTCCGCCTAGGAACCCTCCAACCACAAGGGATGAACTCAGATTTCACCAGTTTCCTCATTTCCCCTCCCCCCACCTTGTCTCAGTCAAATCCATCGAACTCAGCACCGCCTTCCTAACCTGCAATCTTCTTCCTGACCTCTCCGCCCCACCCCAGTCTGACCTATCACCCTCACCTTGACCTCTTTCCACCTATCGCATTTCCGACGCCCCTCCCCCAAGTCCCTCCTCCCTACCTTTTATCTTAGCCTGCTGGACACACTTTCCTCATTCCTGAAGAAGGGCTTATGCCCGAAACGTCAATTCTCCTGTTCCCTGGATGCTGCCTGACCTGCTGCGCTTTTTCAGCAACACATTTTCTACTCCAAATAAGGGCCAAACTCAACAGATTTCCCTCTCTGAAAACAATTAATGTAATCCCAGTGAATCGGAAAATGATGCTCTCAATAATTAAATGGAAAATAAAGTAATTTAGAGATGTAAATTTTACATTATCCGCAAATTGAATTACCATTTCATTTCTTGAGGTGTTGGCAGTTTAATGTCAAATCATCCACTATGACTGATAATTCTGAAATACAGTTTCTTCTACCATTCAATGCTTATCTGTTGATGCTGTAATTCAATCAACAGTCTTAATCTGGAGGGACAACCTCCTCACAGAAAAGCAAAATAGTGCGGATGCTGGAGATCTCCAATAAAATCAGGAAGTCCTAGGAAAGTTAGCAGGTCTGGCAGCATCAGTGGAGAAACAGAATTGAAGTTTTGAGTCCAAATGGCTCTTCTTCAGAATTAGAAGGGATTGGAAAATGAAAAATAGCTGTGGAATGAAGGAGGGGAAGGAGCAAATGGATCAGATTGCTTAGAACCAAAGACAAAGGGGTTGCTAATGGGGATTGAAACTGATGGATGTAAATGAAGGTGTGAAAATGGGTCCCCTCTGCTGAGAGCAATGTCAACAAGACACAACTTGTATGTGTATATAATTATATATATATATAATTTGGTGTGGAGTAGAGATTGGAGGATGTAAAAAAATTCTTGGATACAAAAGTCATGCTGTGAAGTTGTAAAATTCAATATTGAGTCCTAGATGCTGTAAAAAGCCTTAATGGAAAATGATGTATTCCAGCTCCAGCTTGCACTGAGCTTCAGTGTAAAGTACAGCTGGCACAGAACAATGGGAGCGCGGTGGTTTGTTGAAATAGCAAGCAACTGGAAGGTTGGGATTTTACGTAAACGACAAAGCAGAAGTGTTCTGCAAAGTGGTCGCCCTGTTTATGCTGTGTCTCCCCAATGTAATGGAGACCAAACTGTGAGCAGATATAAGTAAAATGTTGCTTCATTTGGAAGACGTGTTTGGGGCCGTGGAGAGTAGGAGGGAGCAGTGTTACACCTACTGCAATTGCATGGGAAGGTGCCATGGGGGAATGAGGGAGTATTAGGAATGATGGAGGAGTGGACTTTGCTGACACAGAGGGACGGTACTTGAGAAATGCTGACAGTTGGTGGGGGGAGAATGTGTTTGGTGGTGGATCCTCCTGGAAGTGGCAGATATGGCAGGTGATCCTTTTGAATTTAGAGATACTGTGGAATGGAAGATGTGGACAAGGGGAACCCTATCATTGTGCTGGGAGGGAAAGGAAGGGGTGAGGACAGAAATGTGGGAGATGGGTTGGACACAGTCGAGGGTTATGTCAACTATGGTGGGGGAAATTTCTTAGCTGAGGAAAAGCGAGGTGAATAATGCAAGTACATCCCAAACTCTGGACAATTAACAAATCAGAAAATTACCCTTGTAAAATAAAATCAATATGATTGTTAATTTTTACTTATAGTGTAAACTTCAATAAATACTATATAGACATTATATTACTTTAAATATTATTTTCAATCACCTAAATCATTGATTAATTTTCAATACATAAGAAAAATTAAAGACTGTTTTACATTAATAATCACAGATCACAGTGTATTTTTATTACCAATTGAAAACATTATGAAATGTGGTGCTATTAATATGGTGGTAATTTTAATAATTTTCTTCCAAGTATATTTCTTCTGATATGATTAAATCTAATTTTTCTTTAAAAAAAACCGGCTGCTGATTTCTTCAGATTGTAGGCCATCTGTGATATAAAAGTAGCTTCTGCATAACTCTCGATGAAGTGTGATATATCTGGAGGCTCGTTTTGTCTGTGGAACCACAAACCTCTCGGTAAATTCTGTCCTACTCAACTGTCGTTTACTTTGTGCTGCCAACACACGGTTGATGAAGGTCAATGCGTAGGAATAGCAGTTGTGCTCATATTCATTGTACCTATAATTATGCAGAATAACAATTGCTTTTAGAAAATCAATTCCTTTGATTGACATGGTTATTAAACAGTAGGAAAATCGACATTTCAGGCAAAAGCCCTGCCGAAACGTCGATTTTCCTGTTCCTCGGATGCTGCCTGAACTGCTGTGCTTTTCCAGCACCACTCTACTCCAGAATCTGGTTTTCGGCATCTGTAGTCATTGTTTTTACCTTATTAAACAGTACTTTGAACTGCTGATTACATAGAAGTGAGGACCTGTGGACGGAAAAGTTGAACTCTACTGCACTGTGTCATGTGATACTTGTAGGTTAATAATGGTCAGATGGAATTGGATGATAATGTGGATTTTCTTTAACAGGTCTACATTAGAGGGGGCTGTATTATGTATACACAACATATGTAGAGTCATAATGAAAATGTGAAAAGGAGTTGCCCTTAAAAAGGACTGGAATTTACTCCAACATGTGCTTTGTTGTGTCACTGTGCAGTAACAAAGAGACTTCGTTACTTTCAAAGCAAAAGTCAGTTACAGATACTTGTTCTTGATCAGCTGTGTAATATAAATGGGAATTCTACTGTTGTGATGCTCCAGAATATTATTCTTTTTCTCCCAGTCAATCCATTCTCAAAGTTTTTGCCTTAAGCTAAGTGAGTTTCAGCGATGCCAATATCTTCAAATGGCTTTTTGCCACAATTGCAATGGACCACCCTTCACAACAAAGCCCAGCCTGACTTTGTCCAACATCTAAATATGCTCACATTCCAGTAAAGGGCTAGCAGATTGGTCAGAATATTGTCAAGATCCATAAACTTTGCTGTATTCTCTGCCCAGCCATTTCTTGATATCACCTGGTGTGAAGTGAATTGGCTGAAAACTGGCTTCTCTGACAATGGGAACCTCTGGAGGAGGCCGAGATGGATCATCCACTCAACATTACTCGCTGCAGAATGTTACAAATGCTTCAGTCTTATCCTGTGCTGGTTCTCTCATCACTGATATAGAGACTTACAGAGTCTCCTCCCCCAACATGTTGCTTAATTGTTGAACACCATTTGCTGGGGAGGATTTAAACTACTACGGTTGGGAGGGAGGATCCCAGGGAGATAGCGAGGAAAGAGATTAATCGGAGACTGGTAAAGTTGAGAAAAGAAGTGAGTCAAACAGTCAGGGCAGACAGGGACAAAGCAGAGAACAAGGTAGGACTGATAAATTAAACAGCATTTCTTTCAATGCAAGAGGCCTAATAGGGAGGGCAGATGAACTCAGGGCATGGGTAGGAACATGGGACTGGGATATCATAGCAATTACAGAAATGTGGCTCAGGGATGGACAGGACTGGCAGCTTAATGTTCCAGGATACAAATGCTACAGGAAGGATAGAAAGGGAGGCAAGAGAAGAAGGGGAGTGGCGTTTTTGATAAGGGATCCATATGGATTTCTGTAAGGTGTTTGACAAAGTTCCTCATGGAAGACTGGTTAGCAAGGTTAGATCTCATGGAATACAGGGAGAACTAGCCATTTGGATACAGAACTGGCTCAAAGGTAGAAGACAAAGGGTGGTGGAGGTTAGTTTTTCAGACTGGAGGCCTGTGACCAGTGGAGTGCTACACAGATCAGTGCTGGATCTGCTACTTTGCATCATTTATATAAATGATTTGGATAGAACATTGGAGGTATAGTTAGTAAGTTTGCTGATGACACCAAAATTGGAGCTGTAGTGGACAGCGAAGAAGGTTACCCCAGATTACAACAGGAACTTGATCAGATGGGCCAATGGGCTGAGGAGTGGCAGATGGAGTTTAATTTAGATTAATGTGAGGTGCTGCATTTTGGGAAAGCAAATCTTAGCAGGACTTATACACTTAATGGTAAGGTCCTCGAGAGTGTTGCTGAACAAAGAGACCTTGGAGTGCAGGTTCATAGGTCCTTGAAAGTACAGCCGCGGATAGATAGGATAGTGAAGAAGGCGTTTGGTATGCTTTCCTTTATTGGTCAGAGTATTGAGTACAGGAGTTGGGAGGTCATGTTGCGCCTATACAGGACAATGGTTAGGCCACTGTTGGAATACTGGGTGCAATTCTGATCTCATTCCTATCGGAAGGATGTTGTGAAACTTAAAAGAATTCAGAAAAGATTTACAAGGATGTTGCCAGGGTTGGAGGATTTGAGCTATAGGGAGAGGTTGAATAGGCTGGGGCTGTTTTCCCTTCAGCGTCGGAGGCTGCGGACTGACCTTATAGAGGTTTATAAAATCATGAGGGGCATGGACAGCATAAATAGACAAAGTCTTTTCCCTAGGGTGGAGGAGTCCAGAACTAGAGGGCATAGGTTTAGGGTGAGAGGGGAAAGATATAAAAGAGACCTAAGGGGCAACGTTTTCTTGCAGAAGGTGGTACATGTATAGAATGAGCTGCCAGAGGAAGTGGTGGAGGCTGGTACAATTGCAACATTTAAAAGGCATCCGGATAGATATATGAAACGGAAGGGCTTGGAGCGATATGGGCCGGGTGTTGGCAGGTGGGACTAGATTTGGGTTGGGATATCTTGTCGGCATAGACAAGTTGGATGAAGGGTCTGTTTCCATGCTGTACATCTCTATGACTCTATGACCACTTGTGACTGGATGTGGCAAGACTGCAGACCTTAGATCTGATGTGTTAGTTGTAGAATGCATAGTCCTGTCTATCACTCGCTGCTTATGCTGGTTGGTATACAAGTGATCTTTCCATTTTTCCTTAGTGTTAGGTTTGCCTGCTACTACTCCTCTCATGCTCTCCTACACTTTTCATTGAACAATAGTTAAACCTCTGGCTAAGTATTGATAGTAGAGTGGGAATATGTTGGCAAGGAGGCTCGAGATTGTGTTGAATCTCTAGCTGGCAAGGAAGCTAGAGATTGTGTTGGATTGCTGCTGTTAAACCACAATACCTGATGAATTTCCAGTCTGTTGTTAAATTTGTTTGAAGCCTCTCCCATTTAGCACAGTGATAGTGCCACAAAACATGACATATTCTCAATGTCAAGGCAGGACATTTTCTCCAAAAAAGGACCATGCAGTGGTAGCTCTTACTGATATTGTCATGGAGAGATGCATCTGCGACAAGCAGGTTGGTGAAGATGAGGTCAAGTATATATTTTCATTTTCATTGGTTCCCTTACCACCTGCTAGAGACTCCAGAGGTAAGAAAGGAGGACTCAGCAGGGCAACAGGGCTGAGTTAACAATTGGTGTTTCCGGTGCCAGGTGGGTTTAGTTTGGTTTCATTCCTTTTGAGAATTTTTACCAGTTTGATTCAACCAACTGGTTTGCTAGGCTATTTCACAGAGTAGATTTAGAGTCAACTACATTCCTGATGGTCTGAAATCACACACAGGTTAGACAAGGTAAGGATGGCAGATTTCGTTGTGAACCAGATGAGTTTTGGAACGTTTAACATGAGTTCCATTAGATTTTTGATTCCAGATTATTTTTCAATTCAAATTACACCATCTGCTGTGGTAGGAATCTGGCCTCAGAGCATTACCTGAGTCTCTGGATTACTAGACCACCTACAATGTCATTATATCATCACCTCCACAAAAGGGTACATTACAGACCAATGAAACAAAGCTACACCTGCTCAGATCATCATGTTTCGGCATGATGCCTATTAGTGCAGTTAACCATTGGTATAAAATAGGAGAAAACATCTGAAATGGAGCACCTAAAGAGAAATGTATAGAAGTGTGATACCTTATGATTTTACCAAAGCATACAAATTTCCTAATTAAAAAAAAGTCTCAAAGTGTAAATTCTAATGCTGCTATAGAAAATCAGAGCTACAATTGGAACATTCACATGTAACAGCTTCAGTTCAGTGGTCCATATAATACGAGTCACATGGATTAATTATGCAATGAGATTTAGCCACTGTGATCAATGCGACACTATCATTTGTATTAAATCTACTGTAGTCACAGAGGATAAATAAGTGTGGAACTGTCTGCCACAAAAATGGCTGAAGTGGAACCCATAAGTTATTTCAAAATAAAATTAGATGTGTTTCAAAACTTATACAAAAACTGTGGGGATTGAACCAAAGAATTTGATTAAAATCAATGTTACATGTGGCAAAATCATCAACATGAACTTGACAGGCCAAATGAGCCTGTGCTACAATCCATACCTGTTTGGTAGCCATAAATCAGCTGTGGAAAACTGCTCCAAGTAAATATCCCACTGGTTAATTAAACTGTACATGTCTGGTTGTACTAGTGGAACACAAACACATTCTTCCCAACCACAACCATCTCTCTGGACACCAGTTTCAATGTAATTATACACAACTCCTACAAAAATAAAAGATTTATAGTGTGAAAAAGGCTACTACATGTAGCACATATATATTAAATGGTGTATCATAGATTTCTCCCATAAGACTAACATCGTTCTTCTGGTCTCTAGTTGTTTGTTCATGGTAAAAGGCTCCTTCACTGCAATGTACAAGCACAAAAACGTTTGGTTAGCTCAGTTGGCTGCTTTGCAATGCACTGTGATGCCAACAGCATAAGTTCAATTCTCACATTGGCGGAGGTTACCATGAAGGACTCTCTTTGTCAACCTATCCCCTCACCTGAGGCATGGTGACCCTCAGGTTAAACCACAATCAGTCCTCATTCTCTCTCTCTCTCTCTCTCTCTCTGTAATGAGGGAGTAGCTGTATGGCCCCGAAGGACTGTGGTGAGTTTACTTGTATAAGCACACCGCCTGATCATGAAGAGTGCAGGAGCAATGCCACAGATAGTTTCCCCTGGCTGAGACAGGAGTAGCAATTAGCTCAGTTATTAATGTCAAAATTCTAGGTTTCATTTCAAATTCCCAATAATCCTCCAAATAAGAAATAAAATTAAAATTAGAAAATAGTTCAGAACACTCTTGTCCTAAAATTCTTAAACTCTGCATCCTTCACTATACTTACTATATTAAGGTGTTCTGAGTATCTGTCATCTTGTGTTTAAATTACATTTTTTTTAGAAAAAGAAATGCGATTTAATTTAAAACTCACCACTGGTATTTGAAATTCCAACATGAAGATCAGATCTCCCATCATAATCTCTGGATAACAAAATATAAATAGATGTTAAACTACTGTCCTTCAGAACAATAGAATCCCTACAGTGTGGAACCAGGTCATTTGGTCCATTGAGTCCACACTGATTCTCTAAAAAGCATTTCCCATGACTAATCCACCTAGCCTACACATCCTTGGGACACTACGCGGCAATTTAGCATGGCTAATCCACCTAACCTGCACGTCGTGTACTGTGGGAGGAATCTGGAGATGGGGAGATATGGGGAGAATGTGCAGAGTTTACACAGTCACCTGAACATGGAAATGAACCTGGGTCCCTGGTGCTAACCACTGAGCCACTCACCAAATTTCTTACACATAAACTGAATGTAAACAAATAAGAAAGCACACAAAAGAAAGATTCCGAATACAGAGGAAATTTGGTTATCCGAATTCCAATTATCCGAAAATCGGATTATCTGAAGGACATCTCAAGGTCCTGATAGAAACATTACATCAAAGGCGTGTTTCCAGCAGTGATCGCGTCTTTTGTTTACAGTGATTAAACAGGCACCTTCATCAAATGACTGATCTCCCAACCTCTCTCTCTACCCACACTCCCCCTGGAGTTCTACAGAGGGATGTACCCCATCCTCCACCCTCCTCGCCCGCCCCCCCCCCCCCCCCCCCAATCCCAGGAATAATCTCTCCAATATTGCCCTGTACAGGGTAAACATGGAACCTGTCAAAATTTTGCAGTAAAAAGTTGTGTGTGTGGATGTCGGTGTGTGTGTGTGCACGCGCATGCGCTATTGGGAGACTTACCCCACAAAGGCAGCAGCAGCGGTCTTGTTGTTTGTGTGCACTCCAGATGCCCTGGAGAGGGGCCGGGAGTGGACAGGGGCTTGTGCGCTTTGTGCTGGGGGGTGGTATTGGACCGGGTTGGGAGCGGGGGAGTGTGGTGTTGGACTGGGTTGGGGGGCCGGGGGCGGGTTTGGACCAGGTTGGGAGCAGGGGGTGTGTTGGACTGGATTGGGGGACGGTGTTGGCCGGGGGACAAGAGGAGGGTGGTGTTGGTGGTGGGGTCTCATGTGCTCTGTGCTGCTGCAGTCTCCAGAATTGGGAGCAGACTTTAAAACTCTGAGCCCCATAGGAAAGGCATTTAATCAATTTTCTGAATAATTGATTATCTGAACGAAATAGTGCCTGCCCATCATGTTTGGATAACCAAGTTTCCACTGTAGTTACAGCGCAGGAGACTATTCAGTCTGTTGTCTATGTGCTAACTCTCTGCAGATACAACCTAGCCTCTCTTGCATCCATTGCACATTTGACCTGATTTTTTCTTTCTCTTCCAATTATTAACCAATTCACTTTTGAAAGCTACAATTGAATTTACTTCTTTAACAACCTCAAAAGTTGTAGCTCAAATCCTAACCACACACTCTGAAAACTCTGAAGAGCCTGAACTGTGCTGTAATGTTCTATTTAATGTTCTAATTCTTTTTAAGGAGAACTATCCCAACTGTTCCAATCTATCCATGAAATTAGTTCTATAAATAGGGGACTTCAATCATTCTCAAATATTTTCTGCACCCCCTTCTGCATGAAAACTTTTCTAAAATATAACACCAATGTGGAAAATTGCCCAGGTATATTCTGTACACAAAAAGCAGGATAAATCCAACTCAGCCAATTACTGCCCCATCAGTCTACCCCCAATCATCAGTAAAGTGACGGAAGGGGTCATCAACAGTGCTATCAAGCAGCATCAGCTCAGCAATAACCCACTCAGTGACGACCAATTTGGGTTCCACCAGAGTCTCTCAGCTCCTGACATCTTTACAACCTTGATTCAAACATGGACAAATGAGCTGAACATTTTATTTCAAAAATATCTTTTATTCATTAAAGAAATGTCTACAAGTACCTACAAAGATTCTAAATCAGTTCTGTACAGTTTTTACAGGGAACAAAATAAAAAAACCTGAATGCCAGAAGTGAGGTGACAGTGACGCCCTTGACATCAAAGCTGCATTTGACTGGGGGTAGCATTGACGAGCCCTAGCAAAACTGGAATCAATGAGAGTCAGAGGGAAAACTCCCTGCTGGTTAGAGTCATAGTTGACACATAGTTTGATAGTTATTGGAGGTCAGTCATCTCAGCTTCAGGACATCACTGCAGGATTTCCTCTGTCACCTCCAGCTGCTTCATCAGTGACCTTCCATCTGTCATAAGGTCAGAATTGGGAATGTTTGCTGATAACTGCACAAAGTTCAGCACCATTAGTGACTCCTCAGGTATTGAAGCAGTCAATTTATAAATGCAAATGGACCCAGACAATATCTGGGCTTGAGCTGATAAGTGGCAAGTAACATTTGTATGTCACAAATACCAAGCAATGACCCCTCCAATTAAGACATTCTAACCATCATTCTTGACAACCATTCAATCCCCGACGATCAACACCCTGGGAGTTACCTTCAACCAGAAACTGAACTGGAATAGCCATATAAAAACAACAGCTGCAAGGGCAGGTCAGAGGCAGGTCAGCAGCAAGTAACTCCCCTCCTGACCCCACAAAATCAGTCCACCATGTACAAGGCACAAGGCAGGAGTGTGACAGAATACTTCCCACTTCCTTGGATGTGTGCAGCTCCAACAAAACTCAAGAAGCTTGACACCACCCAGGACAAAGCAGTTTGCTCACCACCACCACCACCTTCTCAAGGGCAATTCAGATCAGGCAATAAATGCTGGCCAGCAAGCAATGCAAATGTCCCACAAGTGAATTAAAGAAAAGCTTGGAACTAAGGTTTCTGACTTGGATTGGAATTTCAAGATCCACAGCTACTTTTCAGATGAGTTCTAGTGGTTGCATTGCAATAAGTAGGAATTGCTCCAGAATGCTGTTGTGAAACCAGAGTTTATAAATGACTTCATGAATTTATTGGCAAGAAACCATGAATTTATTTTATTTTATAAAGGCTAAGGCCACATTCCACAGATTTGCAATCACATTTAAAGGTGGCTAAACATTTGCATCTTTGCACCTTCAACATTTAAAAGTTTTTGAAATGGAGGAAACCTATCAGCAAAGCCTCACCAGGAACAATTACCTTGAAGGAGAATAAATGAGGGCAAACTTCATTAGCAAAACATCCAGATAATCACCTGAATACTCAACTGAGTGGCAGCAAGCTATTTGAGATAGTCACTTGGACAATGAGACTCTGGCTATGAAATAACAGTAAAATATAGGAGCCAATTTAGGCCTTCCAGCCCAGCAAGTCTGCTCAGTCAGTCAATCATAGAGTCATAGAGATGTACAGCATGGAAACAGACACTTTGGTCCAACCCGTCCGTGCTGACCAGATATCCCAACCCTATCTAGTCCCACCTGCCAGCACCAGGCCTATATCCCTCCAAACTCTTCCTATTCATCTACCCATCCAAATGCCTCTTAAATGTTGCAATTGTACCAGCCTCCACCACATCCTCTGGCAGCTCATTCCATATACGTACCACCCTCTGCGTGAAATAGTTGCCCCTTTAGGTCTCTTTTACATCTTTCCCCTCTCACCCTAAACCTATGCCCTCATAATTTTGTAACCTCTATAAGGTCACCCCTCAGCCTCCGACGCTCCAGGGAAAACAGCCCCAGCCTGTTCAGCCTCTCCCTGTAGCTCAGATCCTCCAACCCTGGCAACATCCTTGTAAATCTTTTCTGAATCCTTTCAAGTTTCACAACATCTTTCCGATAGGAAGGAGACCAGAATTGCACACAATATTCCAACAGTGGCCCAAACAATGTCCTGTATAGCCGCACAGAAATCTCAGACTTCAGGCTGAGCTTAATTTTCCTTCTCAGTTTCACATTGAGGGAGATAGGGGCATGGATAGGATAAATAAGCAAAGTCTTTTCCCTGGAGTTGGGGAGTCCAGAACTAGAGGGCATAGGTTTAGGGTGAGAGGGGAAAGATATAAAAGAGACCTAAGGGGCAACTATTTCAAGCAGAGGGTGGTACGTGTATGGAATGAGCTGCCAGAGGATGTGATGGAGGCTGGTACAATTGCAACATTTAAGAGGCATTTGGGTATATGAATAGGAAGGGTTTGGAGGGATATGGGCCAGGTGCTGGCAGGTGGGACTAGATTGGGTTGGGATATCTGGTCGACATGGACAGGTTGGACCGAAGGGTCTGTTTCCATGCTGTACATCTCTATGACTCTATGAATGGTCCTAACAAGGTGGATGTGCAAATGATGCAAGGATTTCCACATGTTGCTATCTTGCAACTTCAATCCACACTATTGCACTAACGTTAGATAGTACACCATCCTCAATCTGTTTGTTGGAAAAGATCACATTAATATTCCTTGCTGCTCTTCTCTAAAATGTGGCTTATTATTTTAAATTATACAGATATATTTTAGCTTGCTTCTTTTGCACCAGAGATGCAGTCAACTCAGCTTAATGTCTCCGTTTGACTTTACCTCAAGAATGATCCTTTAGTCGGTTTAATCAGGAATGAGCACTTTTCGTGATGACCATCTACAAAGGAGTTGGGAATACTGACCGGGGCATCTTCTAATCTTCGTCCCAGGAGACTCTGACCACAGATCGGACACTGCTCGGGTACATTAAAGCAATAAATATCCTTCCCACAGTGACGGAACATGACTACACGATTCTCCATTTCTAGTGAGCTACAGAGGTTAGTTTGTGAACTACATAGATAATTCCTTACAATGATGGCGACACTTTAAATACCAACTTCCGATTTAGCAACAATGTAATGAACAGATGCAGGAGCCAGTGAGCTTTGGATGTAAGTTAAAAGTGTCCTGTTTCGGGTTGGGATTTGATTGCTGGTCCAATCCAAGGTGTTGCGGGGCGGAGTCTAGCTTCTACCATCCGGTGCCATTATTCGAGGCAGCGCGGATCTCCGGAGATACCTGCCGAGGATTGACACAGATTGTATCTGAAATATTAACCAGCGTTTTGTTTTTAGATGTAAATGAAACTGCTGTATCCAGCGTATCTTGTTATATTTTACTGCTTCGGGTATTGGAGCCTCTTGTTGAATGGGAAATAGATTGACGCAGAGACAGCTCTTAGCAGAAATGAGAATGTTCAGCCCACGAAAACAGATACAAAGTCGCAAACTCACTGCTGAGGCTTCATGTTGCAAGAGAAGCCTAAAAGCTGTGGTCTGTGTTGAACAATCCTAAGTGAGTTGTGTAAACTATCCACAATATATACAGGACGTATTTCCACATTACGTTGTTTTATCCGTTTTGTTCCAAGGGCAGAATAATTACAGTATTCGGGATGCTATCACTGACCAGTCACATCGTTGTGTTCCTGTTGGGGCTTTTATAAGGAAATCATTAAATTATTTCTGAAAATTTGACAGGGAAAAGACAGCCAGCGTAAAGTTCTTGAATGAATATGAACTAAAGTGCTGTGATCATTTTCAAATTTACACATTTCAAGTTAAAGTCAGTGTATTGTCATTGATTAAAAAGACAAACCAAAGATATGTCAGCGTGACTGATTGGTAATGTTTCAAAACCCCTTGAGTCAAAACGCAGGTGAACAGCCCTGCTCCCAAGACGTGAGCCCATGGGCCAGGTTAACTTTCCAGTGCAAAGCAGAGGGAACGGTGCACAAATGGAGGAGACATCTCTTTCCGCTTTTCTTTTGTGTTAAATTGAACTTTTCTGTTGCCTTTAATAAATAAGAACATTTCGGTAGAGAGGATTTTTAAAGTAAGTGTCATGGTTCAAGGATATCCATCTAATGATGTAGAATATCTAATATTAATAGGAAGGTGGGCAACTTGTTCACCACATCACTCCTGTGCGCAATGACCTACAGTGTAATCTAGCTAAGCAATGTCTGACTTATAAAATTCTCTTCCTTCTTGTATGTGAACACTTGGATGAGGTAGCAAAGAGCACGTAGCGCCAATGAAATCAAGAATTCATGAGATTTTAAAGTTGTCCTCATGTGTGGAACAGACTGCTGCACTATTCTCTCTGTGCCCACTTAAGTTCGTGGCAGCCATATCAAGTATTTCCTTAGAACAGGGACATTCCCTGGACCTTTTGTGATTCAAATACAGTTATTTTCATGGAGTGAATAACAGCTTGTGTAAACGTTTGGTTTCACAACAAGTTGAAAATATAAGATTTAGAACATGTTACAGAACTTCCTGTCAACATCCACAAGACAGAATATTGCTCACACCACATCAACTCAGCACGGCAGCAAAAAGTTTAATATTACTCCTCTAAAAGATATTAATTGGAGGTACAGTAAACAGAAAACCTGTGATGTTGCCACTATGAAGTCTATCTTACTGACAAGAATAATAAAATACTGAAATAATAGGGTTTCTCAATCTATCTTATTTTGAACAGTAGTTTTTCATTTAGCGTAGCTGACATATATATGTTTACAACTGTAAGTATTAATCAGATACTTACAATAAAAGGTCATGGTTCAGCTAAATATTTTGGTTGATCTGTAAATATTATTGTAATTCTTTACTCCGGTATACCAAAATCGAGAAACTGACAAACAATGCAGCTATTAAAAGTAATCCTTACTAATCTATGAACAAAAACTTATGAACAGTTTGCTGTCATAGGGATATAGGTAAAAACAATGACTGCAGATGCTGGAAACCAGATTCTAGATGAGAGTGGTGCTGGAAAAGCAGAGCAGTTCAGGCAGCATCCGAGGAGCACGAAAATCGACATTTCGGGCAAAATCCCTTCAGGAATAGAGGCAGAGTGCCTGCAGCGTGGAGAGATAAATGAGAGGAGGGTGGGGGTGGGGAGAAAGTAGCATAGAGTACAATAGGTGAATGGGGGTGGGGATGGAGGTCAGGGAGGAGGGTGCGGGAAGGTAGCAAAGAGTACACTGGGTGAATGGGGGTGGGGATGAGAGGAGGGCAAAGAGCTTCAGGGCAGAGGAGATGACCTGGGGTTCGCCTCGGAACACTTCAACCCCAGGGCATCAACTTGGATTTCACCAGTTTCCTCATTTCCCCTTCCCCCACCTCACCCCAGTTCCAAACTTCCAGCTCAGCATTGTCCCCATGACTTGTCCTACTTGCCTATCTTCCTTTCCACCTATCCACTCCACCCTCCTCTCTGACTTATCACCTTCATCCCCACCCCCATTCACCCAGTGTACTCTTTGCTACCTTCCCCCAACCTCACTCTCCTCTCATTTATCTCTCCATCCTGCAGGCACTCTACCTCTATTCCTGATGAAGGGCTTTTGCCCGAAACGTCGATTTTCCTCCTCCTCAGATGCTGCCTGAACTGCTGTACTTTTCCAGCACCACTCTAATCTAGAATCTGTCATAGGGATATGGATGGTTGGGGTCTAACAACTACACACCTCATAAAATTAATTTTGTAGTGTTTAAGGATGATCAGTAACACTGATCAGAATAATATAAAATCAGAATAATATTCGAGTACCATAAGAATACTCTTAATAAAGAAGTCTTAAGAAAGAAATTCCTCCTGAATCTCCAAATTTCACACACTTTTAACATTCACAGGATTTCACAATATAACGACAAAAGCAATAGCATCCAGATGTGGCTCACTCAGGCTATCTAAAATTATACTTTCTTTACTAATTCTTTCACAGAATGTAAGCATTGTTGATTAGACCAACATCTACTGCCCATTCCTAATCATTCTTGAGAAGTTGATGGTGAGCTACTTCTTGAACTGTTGAAACATTGTGTACTGTATTATTTGTGAGTTCAAGGAATTTGACCCAGCAACAGTGGCGTATAGTTCCAAGTTAGGATAGAATTAGGCTGGGAGAGGAACTTTCAGATGGTGGTATTCCCATTTATCTGCTGCCCCTGTCTTCCTTAGTAATAGAGGTCATGTATTTGGAAGGTGTTGTTGAGGGAACCTTGATCAGTTGTAATCTTGAGCCTTGTAGAAGGTACACACTGCTGATACTGTGCATCATTGGAAGGAGAAGTGATGTTTAAGTTGATTGGTTTCAATAAAATGGACAGTTTTGTCCTGGATGTTGAGTTTTTTTGAGTATTGTTGGAGCTGCGCGCATTCAAGAAAATGGAGATTATTCCATTACATCTAATCTGTGCCTTATAGGATGGATATACTTTGGGGAGCCAGCAAATGAATTACTCACCATAGAATTCCCAGCCTCTCAACCACTTTTGTAGTTACAGTACCTACATGGTTGATCCAGGTCAGTTTCTGTTGAATTGTATTTCTTGGGAAGTTGATAGTGGGCAGTTCAGTAATGATAATTTAATTGAATGTGAGACTAAATTGTGAATTGTGGAAATGGTCATTGCTTTACAATTGTGAACATGAATGTCACCTGCCACTTATCAACCTGAGTCTGAACGTTGTACTGGACTTGCAGTATTTGGCCATTCAGTATATGAAGATCTGTGAGTGGTGCTGGACATTGTACAATTATTAGTGAATGTAACCCTCTATTTTTGACTTTATGGTGGAGGGAAGGTTATTGATGAATCAGCTTAAGGTGGCTGATCCCAGGACACTCGCCTTAAGAACTCCTGCAGAGATGCCCTGGGACTAAATTGGTTGATGTCCAGCAACCTCAACCATCTTCCTTTGTACTAGGTGTGATACCAATCAGAAGAGTGTTTTCCTTCTGATTTTTACTGGCTTTAGTTTTGCTGGGGCTCCTTGATGGCACACTCAAGTCAAATGATGCCATGACACAAAGAGCAGTCAATCTCACCTCACCTCCTGAGTTCAGATCTTTTGACTATGTTTGGACTAAGTCCTTTGAGTTGGAACCCATGCTCTATATTATACCCTAACATCTTCCTCGATGTTACGTTCAAAATAGTCAATGAGCCCATTTTGCTACTAATTGATTTGATTGGTATTTTTGTTGTGTTTTCTTCATAATTAACTTGAAAAATGTTACAAACTGCATCTTCATTTCAAACAGAAATAAATTAAGAAAAAGGCATTTTTAAAAGCTGTACACTTGAAACCCTCTGCAACCGGTGGGCATTGGATATATAACACTTAATAATCCACTCAAGCCAATTTAAAAATATTGGTTTGTAATAAAAATAGAAAAATCGTATCACTATGTTTCACTTTATAATGCTCTTTTCATTGCGATAAGAATGCTACACAAATACAGCTTGTTGTTATTGTCCACGATCCAACTGCTCTCACACACACACACACGGACTGAAGTCCAAGCTCAACACAGGACTACTGGCGCATGCGCATGACGTTTAACCACCGTAACTTCCGGGTTACGGAACAAACAGGAAGGCGGCGGGGCGCCCCTCCAATGGCAGCGACCGAGCCCCGGAACCTTTGTGTTGGGTACGTGCTCTTAGACGGACGGACAGGAAACTGATGGTGGGCAGGAGGGTGGGGATAACGAAGAGGATGTAGGATTGGCGGCGGGATGATGAGTACTAAACAGGTGACGTGCAGGTACTGAGTCTCTTCAATCATGCTTGGGGAGGACTGCTGGCCGAGTGGCAGCAATGTGATTTAAACAGCGGAACTGGTGGCTCCCCTCTCTGCCCATGGGGTTACCCAGGGTCAGGAGAGTTGCAACTAAGTGCTAGGCCTTCATTTCATCATCATCCCCCGCCCCCCCCCCCCCCCCCATTTTCTTCCTACTTCTGTCTCCCAATCTCCCCCACTCATCCCACATCCCTCCAAACCCTTCCTATTCAAATACCAAACCATAGAGTCATAGCCAGTTGCCTTTTAAATGCTGCAATTGTACCAGTCTCCATTACTTTCTCTGTTAACTCGTTCTATACGTGCCCTCTGCGTGAAAACATTGCCCCTTAGGTCCCTGTTATATCTTTCTCCTCTCAACCTAAACCTATGCCCTCTTGTTCTGGACTCCCTCAAACCAGGGGAAAAACTTTGTCTATTTACCTTATCTATGGCCCTCCTGCCAACAACCTGATGAAGGAGAGGCACTCCGAAAGCTAGTGTGCTTCCAATTAAACCTGTTGGATTATAACCTGGTGTTGTGTGATTTTTAACTTTGTACACCCCAGTCCAACACCGGCATCTCCAAAACATGATTCTATAAACCTCTAAGGTCACCTGTTAGCCTCTGACGCTCCAGGAAAACAGCCACAGCCTATTCAGCTTTGCAAACTTGATCACCACAATTCCAGGGCTTTTCTAAGCAGACTTCCAGTAACTATCCTCTCAGCGCCGGGGACTCGGGTTCGATTCCAGCCTTGGGTGACTGTCTATGTGGGTTTCCTCTGGGTGTTCCAGTTTCCTTCAACAGTCCATAGATGTGCAGGTTAGGTGAATTGGCCACAGTGTTCATGGATATATAGGTTAGGTGCATTAGTCAGGGGTAAATGTAGAGTAGCAGGGTAGAGGAATGGGTTTGATGGGATACTCTTCAGAGGGCTAGTGTGGACTTGGGCTGAAGGGCCTGTTTCCACACCAGGGATTCTATAATTCTCTCTGTCTCAGCCCTTGCAAAATTTTGATGGCTATGTCCTCCTGTATATGTATTTTGGCTTGCCCATCATTCTTATGAAACTCATGAAGGATCACCCCTTTCTTTGTCACATCATTGCTGTATGTGCTTTCAGCTGCCAGTGATCTAGAATTATCCTTAAACTCTCTCGAATCCACTTCTTTTTATTAAAGGTTGACCTTAAAAACCACTCCTTAGAACAAGCTTTGTGCCACACCTCTTAAGTAAATTCTTTGTTGAGGAGTCTGTTGTTCTCATTGTGTTTAAAAGTCAACCCTGAAGATCAAGAGTTAAATGTGCATCATACTTTTGTACTTGAATTGAATTTACTGTCACGTGTGCCGAGGCACAGTGAAAAGCTTTGTCTTACGAGCAATAAAGGCAGATCGCATACTTAAGTAGCATAGATAGTAAATAATAGTTAAACAGCTGCAAAAATGAAAGCACAGGTATCAGCAAATGTTATGAGTTTGTGAGTTCATTCAGTATTATAAAAATACTAGGGTAGAAACTGTTACGAAACCTGCTGCGTGTGTCCAGGCTTCTGTACCTCTTCCCCAATGGTGGAGGTTGTAGAAAAACATTGCCAGTGGGATGGATCTTTAAAAAAGCCAGCCGCCTTACCTTGACAGCGGGCCTGGTAGATGAATTCCATAGATGGGAGGTTGGCCTTTGTGATTGTCTGGGCTGAGTTCACTACTCGCTGGAACCATCTCCGATCTTGAATGGTACAGTTGCCATACCAGGTAGTGATAAATCCAGACAGAATGCTCTCAATGGCACACCTATAAAAGTTGGCAAGGGTATCCGCCATCATGCCAAATTTCCTCAGGTGCCTGAGGAAGAAGAGACTTTGTTGGGCCCTTGTAACCAGTGCATCCACATGAAGTGTTCAAGAAAGTGTGTTAAGGATGACCACTCCCAGGAACTTGACACTCTACACTCAGTCCACCTCTGTGCTGCTAATATGTAAGGGGACATGAGTAACATCCCGCCGAAAATCAATAATGAGTTCCTTGGTTTTGCTGGCATTGAGAGCTAGGTTGTTTTCAGTGCACCATTTTTCCAGGTATTCCATCTCCCGTCTGTAGTCTGTTTCGTCACCGTCTGAGATTCGACTGACTATGGTGGTGTCATCAGCGAACTTGTAAATGGCATTAGTCTGGTATTTGGTGACACAGTCATGGGTATACCGTGAGTACAGTAGGGGGCTCCTGTGTTGAGTGTTAGTGAGGATGAAATATTGTCCCCAATCTTCACTGATTGTGGCCTGTGGGTCAGGAAACTGAGGATCCAGTTGCAGAGAGTGGGGCTTAGTCCGAGATCACTAAGTTTAGTAATCAGTCTCAAGGGGATAATAGTGTTGAAGGCTGAACTGTAGTCAATGAGTAGGATTCTTACGTAGCTGGTCTTGATGTCAAGATTAGATTAGATTATATTATCTTACCTACAGTGTGCATACAGGCCCTTTGGCCCAACAAGTCCACACCGATCCTCCAAAGAGAAACCCACCCCCCCCTATATTTACCCCTGACTAATCCACCTAACACCTACGGGCAATTTAGCATGGCCAATTCATCTAACTTGCACATCTTTGGACTGTGGGAGGAAACTGGAGCACCCGGAGGAAACCCACGCAGACACTGGAAGAATGTGCAAACTCCACACACGCGGTTGCCCGAGGTGTGAATTGAACCCGGATCCCTGGCGCTGTGAGGCAGCAGTGCTATCCACAGAGCCACCGTGCTGCCCTAAGGGCACCTAGGCAGGAGTGAAGGGCAAGTGATATGGCATCTGACGTGGATCTGTTGGTCCGATAGGGGTCAAGAGTGGGTCAAGAGTAGTGGGGAGGCTAGAGTTGATTAATGCCATGACCAGAATCACAGTTCCCCTTTTACCAAAGTTTTATGTTGTGAATTGTAGTGAATATACAGCCAAACATCAGGTCATTTGATGCACCCAGTCCATGATGACACTTATGATCCACAACAGAAACTCCATCTTTCCTCACCTAACTTCTGTCAACATTAAAAAAGTCTACTCCCTTTTGCCTCATGTGTTTGGCTTGTCTCCCCTTAAAATTGAAAGATATTACATGCTTCATTTGCTCCCTGCAGTAGTGAGATATACATCCTTGCACTGTGAGTGAAAGCATTTCTCCTTAATTTTGTATTTGACAGTCTGTTACATTGATGGGTCTCTAGTTTTGCTTTTCACTGAACTTGGAAATATTGTTGCGATGTAAGCTCCATCAACACTTTCCATAACTGAAAAGCCCTATTAGGTCACGCTCAACCTTTATATTTCATGGCAAATCTTCCAGCTTGTACATTTTCACTTGTTGGTTCTTAAGTTTAGCAGTTGACCTACGGTTCACAACAATGGCCACCCTAACTAACATTTCTGTAGCAGTTTGTAACTGGCATGGATTCATAAAATTCCAACTGCATAACACTGCATGCTATTTGGTGGAGAGTTAACATCGAAGATCCAAACCTTCATAGTGCAATATGCTTGGAGATCAATAAGTGAAAAATTTGAGCAACATGTTAAAATTTAACGTTTTCTAAATTTAAAACCAGAAATTTAAATCACCTGAGTTGGAACAGGCCTCTATAACATTTGTTTACATGTGTATGATTGTTTTTGTAAAATATAAATTCACCCCAGTGATGAATGTAGTAATGGCATCATCCATCATTTGTACAGACTTTTACTTGCATGTTTGTTTCATGTGCTCCTTTGCAGATAATTCTATAAGTAATGATGAGTAACCCATTTGATATTTCAACTGTGGTTCTGTGTGCTTATACTGTTAATTGATGTAAATTGGTCTAAACCCTGTTAAATAATTCTGTTCAGGTATTTTATGCATGGGGTCTGCCGTGAAGGGAGCCGATGTATGTTTTCCCATGATTTGTCCACGAGCAAGCCATCTACCATCTGTAAGTTCTACCAGAAAGGACAGTGTGCCTATGGAGACCACTGCAGGTAGGATTAATAATTTTGTTATCTTCAACTATTACTGTACTACCACTAAATTATTTTGGGAAGTGAATTGTTCGGTTATACGATTTTAAGACTCAATGAGCAACAAGCATATTAGATTGCCATTGTAAATTCGAAGAGAGCCATTCGTGTTTTCCTGGGAGCACAAATACTTTGTACTTTTTGTTTTGTTCCTGGCACAACTACCTCCATCAGTTATTGCTTAAATTTGAATACATTGCCTAAATGTCTGCTTGTGCTTCTGTGGATTTAAGCCGATTTATTTCTGCCTTGTTTATGTGATGTTGTGTATTGGCAAAACCTGAACTGGTGCCCAACCTAATTCCCCTTAAAATAATGATAGCCTTCTTGAAGGCTTGTGGTGCATATGGTTCAGGGAGAGAGTATTAAGAGAATTTTGATGTAGAGGATAGAAGGACATCATGGTGGCTCAGTGGTTAGCACTGTTGTCTCACAGCTCCAAGGATGTGGAGTTTGTGCATTCTCCCTGTGTCTGTGTGGGTTTCATTGGGGTGCTTCAGTTTTCTCTCACAGTCCAAATGTTAAGTTGTTTTTCCTGAGATCCTTACTCACTTAATGCAACTGCTATGTGCCAACTTTTATTAAGCACAGTACAAACAAGTTTCCTGAAGAAGGGCCTGTGCCCGAAACGTCGAATCTCCTGTTCCCTGGATGCTGCCTGACCTGCTGTGCTGTTCCAGCAATAAAGTTTCAACTTTGATCTCCAGCATCTGCAGACCTCACTTTCTCCTTAAGCACAGTACAATACAAGCTTTGGAGAAACCCTGAATACTCTTTGCCATGCTTGCGAACTGTGGCTAGGGAAGCTCTTTGAACAAAGGAAACAGTCCTTCCTTTATACAAAGTCTTTACATCACAGTTAGTAATGCTCAGAAGACAACCCCCAGTCACATGCCACTCAAGACAACCCCCCAGCTACTCCCTCACAATTACATGCCACTTAAGACACAATGCAGTGACCACATCATCTCCAGAAACAATGTAATGCAAATCATCCCTTGATGGGCAGATCTGGTATGAATTGTATTTTTGTAACTATAGGGGAGTAGTCAAATTCCAATTGTAATGTTCTTATTGATTTTTGAATAGGGGATGAAAATGTAAATGATAGGAGATGACAATGAAAGTAGCTCTGAATAGCAAGGAAATGGCTCTGAGTATTAGGAGATGATAATGTAATTTATTATAATCTATCTGGAAGTCAGAGGCATCCCACTCTAGTCTCAGGGCATCTAGTCTCCTGCAGGTCAGCAGAGCAAGTTAACTCTTTAACATCACATAAAGACGTGCAGGTTAGGTGGATTGGCCAAAGTGTCCAGGGGCATGCAAGCTACGTGGATTAGCCATGAGAAATGCAGGATTATAGGGATAGGGTAGGGGTTCGTCAGGATGGGATGCTCTTTAGAGGGTTGGTGTGGATTTGATGTGTCCTGTTTCCACACTGTAAGGATTCTATGATCATGTGTAGCTTGAAGAAGGACTTTTAAGTGGTTGTGTTCCTACATATCTGTTGCCTTTGTCCTATTAGGTGTTGGAGGCCATGTGTTAAAACTTAACTTTTAACCTTTTGACTTTTTTCTCAATTTTTGAGATGTTTTAACAACATTTAAAATCTCAGTTGTGTAAGACTTTGTGCCTAGAACAACGCATGTTTCTTGACTTTCTGAGCTTTTTTTGTTTTCAGTGAAAGGCTTGTGGTATTTGTTTGCTTTAGGGAGTAGGAGCTGAGTTTGCTGCTGGTCAGCTGTCAGCTGTAAACCAGTACTGCCTTCTAAAATAAACTGTTGACCACACATGGAACCCAAGTATAAAACTCATGCCTGTCTCCATTACCTCCTGTGGCTGCTGAAGTTAGGTACAAGTGACCAGTTAAAGTAGAATCTGTGTGCTCCAATGAAATGACATAGCTAAAGGTAGAGCCTGGAAATATTTATGGAAATGTAATGTATTTTTAAACTACTGCAAAGGAGTGGTGTTGTGAAATACCTGAAAATGTTACAAATGGTGTAACAGATGGCAAGTCTTAAATGCATTAGTGCTTTAACCACTTAATTTTCCCAGTTCTTTGCAATCCATTTAACTGTTCGAGTAGGAATAAAAAAGGCCTCTATAGTTTATCCTTTGCCTTTTCTTGCTGTTATGTGGGTTTTATTCTTCCTCCAATTTAAAAAGTACTCTTCACAACCCCAACCCAACTAGCCAGTGGTTTCAGGGCTGCCAAACTTTGCAAATCCTAAGCCAATGAGCTGTCTCTAAAAATCCAATTCAGGCAGGTAACGGAACAATATATAAACAAAAACCCAACAAGTAAAATTCACTGGGCCTCTTGTTACAGTTCTCAACTGACAACCTACCTCTCTCGTTTTTTGCCTGCAAGGTAAAAATTTCTTCCTATGTAAGTGGGTCATGTTTATACTTGAGTTACTAACGTGTGCAGTTTACTAGTATGCCTCATTCTGTAATGATAGTGTTGATGTTTGTTTATCTAACTGCATTCTATTTGTATTGACAAGGTATGACCATGTGAGACTTCCTGGATCTCGAGCAGTGGGACCAGTAATCTCGAGAGTCACCTGCACACCTGTTGCTTATGATGCAGTTGCAGAACCTGTCACTGCAGAACCAACTGTACCCGTCAAGGTTACTGAATCTGGAAGATGTAAAAAGAAAACACTTGAACTAAAAGATCGAGGTGGGTTCAAGAAAGGACTTTGTATTAATGATGTGCCCATTTTGCTCATACGTTTCTTGATCCACTTAGTTTTGAAATATGTTGCTAATCAAAACCATACTGAGATGTCTCTTTTGCTGCTTTTGGCACATCTAGTGAAGTCTAAGAAGTTGCAGAGAGCCTGTGACATCAATCACTCCTTAACCTCCATTCCCTCTGTTCCATCTTTGGTACATGTTCTTTCATGAAACAGTCATAGAGGCATAGAGATGTACAGCACTGAAATAAACCCTTTAGTCCAACTCATCCATGCAAACCAGATATCCTAAATTAATCTAGTCCCATTTGCCAGCACTTGTCCCATATCTCTCTAAACTCTTCCTATTCGTGTACCTGTCCAGATACCTTTTAAATGTTGTAATTGTACCAGCCTCCACCACTTTCTCTAGCAGCTCATTCCATACATGCACCATCCTCTGTGTGAAAATGTTGCCCCTTAGGTCCCTTTTAAATATTTCCCCTCTCACCCTAAACCTGTGTTTTGGACTCCCCCACTCCAGGGAAAAGATCTTATCTATTTACCATAACCATGCCCCTCATGATTTTATAAACTCCTCAGCTGCAATAATTTTTTGAAGTTTTCTGAAACCTTCAACTTTGACCATATTTGCACTTCTGGTTTTCAGTGACATTCTCTGGAAGCACAATGTCTACCAACTATTTCTCAACCTGTCCACTTTCTTTGTTTGTCAAATAGCTTATCTGAAACTCAGGTGAGGTGAAATATTATTCATTTAACATTGGAAGCTCAAAGATTACCATGGATTCCAACCACTCTCAATTGATTCTATTCCTTTAGCTTGCTGCTGTCTTGGACTGGTGTGTAGTTTGTGTTCTATTTAGTCCTGAGCTGGACTTACACCTCCAATTCTGAAGAAAGGTCACCAGACCCGAAATGTTAGCTCTGATTTCTGTTCACTGATGCTGCCAGACCCGCTGAGCTCTTCCAGCAATTTCTGTTTTTGGTTCTGATTTACAACATTCACAGTTCTTTGGGTTTTTATTTAGTATCACTCAAAAATTACATTATCTACGCTTCTGGCCTGATTGGCATGACTTTAATTTTATTAAAATGGTTCTACATTTGCACTGAACTGTTTTCATGTACCATGGATGATGTTTGTTTATTATTAAGTCTCTGTTAATTGGAAGTACCAACTGATAATCACTTTAAGTGTAAGATAGGGTAACTTTGCTGAGAGAATTCAATTCATAGTGTAAATTTTATTATGCGTTTTAAGGTATGCGCGTATAAAGCAAAAGTTATTTTACTAAGACTTGTTTGTCTTTGAAATCTCTACCAATTCTAGTTTTGCTGATAAATCCAGGAGTAACCAGGATGATTTTTTTCATTGCAAATCTTGTTTTCACCCACTAGAGTGAGCTAGAGCCTGAACAGTATTTTTAAGTAAATGGAGTACAAGCTTTTTAATTTGTCATCTTTTGTTAAAATATTATTTTGATCTTACAAAAATAAGATAAAAATCAATAATCATATGTTACATTGACTATTTTCATACTGAGAATGCACCTCTTCGGACCATACAGTAACTTACTTTTATGAGCAGACCTTAATGTCCATCAAGAAAGAACACACTCTAATGTCTGAAGGGAATACCAGTGCAGAGAAAAATTAGCTTGGAGTTTTCCTTGTTTTATTTCATTTAAGAACTTTGCGGTCCACTGCTGCTGTAGAAACAAAAGTGCCATGAACATGATGATACATGATGTAACTCATTGTATTTAATTAGCTGGGACCAAATTTTAAATATGCAGTTTTTGTGAAAGCAAGGTATAAAAGTATTTTTGAACTGCATAGAACTGATTTTATTCACAAGATAAGTTCAATTGGAGCAGCGCTAATAATTGTTCCCATTAATTATCATTACAGTAATTATTGTCTAACCAACCTTGAAACAGGAATGAAATAGTTTAACAGATTTCTTTTAAACGCTGACTAAGAATGCCGATGAGCCATTGTCGATTTTAAAAAATACATAAGATCCAAGGAACAGATTTGCTATAATCAATTTTTGGTATCATTTTACTTTTGCTCCAAAGAACAAGCTGAGTAGAACCATCTTGTCAGCACAAGGCGAAACAGTTTCTTTTTCAATTCTATTTACTTTGCTATTTATGAAGTAGAAAAATTATTTTTATTTGTTTATAATTTGTTAACCTGTACTGCAGCCTTGGTTTCTTAAATGACATGCAGATAGTCTATGCTGGACCTCACTCTTGTATTCCTTCCAACTGTGCCATGCATTATGAATTTCTTTGTTTATGAACCATACATAAATCATAACTTAAACTGAATGTTACTTGCATTCAATTCACTCATACAATATAATTTTTTTGCCTCTAAATTTTTATTTTGTCTCACTTTTCAATCCCTGGAATGCCTGCTCATTCAGGTGTTATCTCCTCTGTCGTTTGAGCATGTTTAATCAGTATCTCAGCATAATTCCATTTAAGTATGCCTAAAATGACTTGGTTTTACACATTTTTGAATGTTTATAAGCTCAGTTAGAGATTTTGGAAGGAAAGTTTAAAGGAAGTGACCATTTGTGCATTCATTAACATCTACTAAGCATGATTGCGTAACTTTTAAATACATCTCATGCTGCAATCTTGTTTGAACTTATTCTTCTCTCTAGACCTTTGCAACCGTGCAGCAGAAAAATCTAAATTGTTTCCTTTTCCACCATCATACTGCAACTCAACAAAGACTGCATCGCATTTCTCTGAACCAGCAAAATTTGCTTATGAGGATATTCCAGTGAAGCCCCCCTCTTACTTGGATGCAGTTCGCAGTGGACTAGATGTTTCAGCGTCAGTATGCAGCAATAATTCTGCACAGCAGCTGTGTCCTTTTGCCTCAGTTGGCGAATGTCATTATGGTGACAGCTGTTTATACCTTCATGGGGATGTGTGTGAAGTTTGTGGACTGCAAGTACTTCATCCTACTGACCTTGAGCAACGAAGAGCACATGAGCAGGCAAGTGTGGTGCAAAGTAATGTACCAATCAGTACGTCAAAACTATTTTAATCATAACTTGTATTTTTGTTGCTCTAGTTATTGCCAACTTAAAGTTGAATTATGCTAACTGAAAATATTTTAATCTTTATCATGATATAAGATTATTCAAGCTCCAAGTATTTTAATCTTTAATCTTTGTCATGCTATAAGATTATTGAAATTCCATCCTAAAGCATTAATTCTTTTGTAAAATAGTGCTGTGTGCTGAATGAAATGCAAGATGACAATACTTTTAAAACTCAAACCTCCCTTTTCTCAGAATTATTGATTTTCAGTGTTTTTTTTATTTTCACTTCACTATATTCTTTACTACGTGTTCTCTTTTTCTAATTAGTACAAAAATGGTGCATCTGATATGCATTATATATAAAGTGTCATGTTTAGTGCACATTTCCTGTGTTATTCTCTCTATCAAAATTTGAGATCTAAATGGTTATGCAGTAGCATAGCTGCAAACAAATCCACAAGAGCTCTGATGCTTTCTGGAAAGAAAATACCTGCATTCATATCACACCTTTCATGAACTTTCAACATAGAGTCATAGAGATGTACAGCATAGAAACATACCCTTCAGTCCGACGTCCATGCTGACCAGTTATCCTACATACATTTAGTCCCATTGGCCAGCATTTGGCCCATATCCCTCTAAACCCTTCCTATTCATATACCCATGCAGATACCTTTTCAAATGCTGTAATCGTACCAGCCTTGACCACTTCCTTTGGCAGCTCATTCCAAACACACACCAGTCTCTACATGAAAATCTTTCCCCTCTCACCTTAAACCTATGCCCTCTAGTTTTGGACTCCCCTAACCCAGGGAAAAGACCTTGTCTATTTATCCTATCCATGCCCCTCATGATTTTATAAATATCTATAAGGTCACCCTCTCAGCCTCCGATGCTCCAGGGAAAATAGCACCAGCCTATTTAGCCTCTCCCTGTAGCTCAAACCCTCCAACCTTGGCAACATCTTAATAAATCTGTTCTGGACCCTTTCAAGTTTCACAACCTGAAGTTTCTATAGTAGGGAGACCAGAATTGCACACAATACTCCAAAAGTGACCAAACCAATGTCCTGTACAGTCGCAACATGACCTCGCAACTCCTATACTCAATGCGCTGACAAATAAAGGCAAGCATACCAAATGCCTTCACTATCCTACCTACTTCAAGTTCAAGGAACTATGAACCTGCACTCCAACGTCTCTTTGTTTTGCACCACTCCTCAGGACCTTACAATTATGTGTGTAAGTCCTGCCCTAATTTGCCTTTCCAAAATGCAGCACCTCACATTTATCTAAAGTAAACTCCATCCACCACTCCTCAGCCCATTGGGCAATCTGATCAAGACCCCATTATACTGTGAGATAACCTATTTTGCTGTCCACTACACTTCCAGTTTTCACTGCGAACTTACTAACCATATCATTTATATTCACACTCAAATCATTTACATAAATGACATAAAGGATCTGAACTCAGCACAGATCCTTGTGGCGCACCATTGGTCACGGGCTTCTAATCTGAAAAGCAACCCTCCATCCACCACCCTCTGTTTTCTATCTTTGAGCTAGTTCTCCATGTATTTCATGTGATCTGACCTTGCTAAAAGGTCTATCATGAGGAACCTTCTTGAACGCCTTACTGAAGTCGATATAGATCATGCCCACCGCCCTGCCCTCAACAATCCTCTTTGTTACTTCAAAAAAATTCAATCAAATTTGTGAGACTTGATTTCCTACACACAAAGCCATGTTGACTATTCCTAATCAGTCCTTGCCTTTTCAAAGACATGTAAATTCTATCCCTCAGGATTCCTTCTAGCAACTTGCCCACCACTGATGTCAGGCTCACCAGCCTATAGTTCCCTGGCTTTTTGTTACCACCTTTCTGAAATAGTGCACCATTATAGCCAACCTCCAGTCTTCCAGCACCTCACCTGTGGCTATTATAATACAAATATCTCAGTAAGGGGCCCAGCTATCTCTTCCCTCCCATCCCACAGAGTTATCGGGCATAGCTGAACAGGTCCACCTTTTTATTTATCCACATTTATGAGTTTTAAGACATTCAGCACCACTTCCTCAATAATTTGGACATTGTTCAAGAGGTCGCTAATAATTTCCCCATGTTTCCTATCTTCCATATCCTCCTTCACTGTAAACACTGATGCAAAATACTCATTTAATATCTCCCCCTATCTCCTGTAGTTCCACACATATGGGGCCTTGCTGATCTTTAAGGGCCCTATTCTCTCCCTAGTTACCCTTTTGTCCTTAATGCATTAGTAGAATCCTTTTGGATTCTCCTTAACTGTATTTGCCAAAGCTATTTCATGTCCCTTTTTTGCCCTCCTGATTTCCCTCTTAAGTATACTCCTACTGCTTTCCTTTTTTTGACTAAAACTTCAATTTCTCTTGTCATCCATCCTTGCCCTTCACCCTAACAGAAACATACTGTCTCTGAACTCCTGTTATCTTATTTTTGAATGCTTCCCATTTTCCAGCCTTTTACTTGCGAACATCCGCACCCAATCAACTTTTGTAAGTTCTTGCCTAATACTGTCAAAGTTGGCCTTCCTCCAATTTAAATTTTAACTTTGAGATCCGGTCTATCATTTTTATCACTATTTTAAAAGTAATATAATTATGGTCATTGTCCCACTGATACCTTAGTCACCTGCCCTGCCTTATTTCCCAAGAGTAGGTCAAGTTTTGCACCTTCTCCAGTAGGTACAACCACACACTGAATCAGAAAATTTTCTTGTGCAAATTCCACTCCATCCAAGTCCTTAACGCTGTGGCAGTCCCAGTCTATGTTTGGCAAATTAAAATCTCCTTCCATAACCACCTATTATTCTTACAGATAACTGAGACCTCCTTACAAATTTGTTTCTCAATTTCCCACTGACTATTCAGGGGTTTATATTACCATTTCCATTAAGGTGATCATCACATTCTTATTTCTCAGTTCCACCCAAATAGCTTCCCTGGGCATATTCTTAGGAATATCCTCCCTAAGCACAGCAGTAATGTTATCCTTAATCAAAAACACCACTCCCCCTCCTCTCTCGCTCCCATTTCTATCCTTCTGATAGCATTTATACCCTGGAACATTAAGCTGCTAGTCCTGTCCATCCCTGAGCCACGGCTCTGTAATTTCTATGACATCTCAGTCCCATATTCTCAACTCTGCCCTGAGTTCATCTGCCTTACCTGTTAGGCATCTTGCGTTGAAATAAATGCAATTTAATTTATAAGTCCAACCTTGTTCCCTGCTTTACTCCTAATGCTAAACTTTCTCCTTTTCCCAACTGCATCAGTCTCCGACTGCTTTGTTTCCTCACTGTATCCCTGGGTCTCACCACTCCCACCACCCCCCACCCAACAGTTTAATCCTCTCAAGCAGCTCTAGCGAATCTGCCTGTAATTATATTAATCCCCTTCCAATTCAAATGCAATTAATCCTCCTTAAACAAGTCACTTCTCCCCCAGAAGAGATTCCAATGATCTAAAAATGTCCTGCGCCAGCACCCCAGCCACATATTCATCTGCTCCTATCTTCCTATTCCTGCAATCCCTAAAGCATTTTATACCTAATGAAGAACTTCTGAAATCTGGTTGTTCTTATTTCAGTTTTTTTTATTGAATTCAACTTTTGCCATCTCCCTAGAGCTTTGGCCTACAGTTCTGGAGTATTAGTTCAATGAAATAACCAGTACACCAATAAAAACTAAAAGAACTGTGGATGCTGTCAACCAGAAACAAAAACAGGTTGCTGGAAGAGCTCAGCAGGTCTGACAGCATCTGTGAAGTTGATGTTTTTGGTCCGGTGATCTTTCCTCAGAACTGGACCCAAAATGATTTCTCTTCACAGATGCTGCTGGACCTGCTGAGCTTTTCTGGCAACCTCTGTTATTATTATCATTCCACCACCACCCCAGGAAGTACTGTTAGTGAGCTGAGGCTGACACCTAAAATTGTGTGGAATTATTTGTTTGCATGCTGGACTTGACATTCATCTAGTTGCCCAACTAACACTAAAGGTCCTGACATTCTATTCATTCCTGTTTCTGTTTGTTGTTGCTTTATTCAGCCACACAGGATCAATGTGGATTTCAACAGTTTCCTCATTTGCCTTCCCCCCACATTATCCCAGTCCCAAGCCCCCAACTCAGCACCACCCTCCTGACCTGTCCATCACCTTTCCCATCTATCCACTCTACCCTCCTCTCTGACCTATCACCTTCTCCCTCACCTTCATCTACCTATTGCATTCTCAGCTACCTCCACCCCAGCCCCACCCCCCTCCCATTTATCTCAGCCCCCGTCTCACAAGCCTCATTCTTGCTTATGCCCAAAATGTCGATTCTCCTGCTCCTTGGATGCTGCCTGACCTGCTGTGCTTTTCCAACACCACACGTTGGCCCCTGTTGCTTTATTCACGTTTTACTACAAGTAAATTAACCTTAAGTAAGCAGGAATTAGTTGGAACGTTTATCAATATGTAGAAAGCCCCATTTGTCTATCACAAGATGGGTGGTGTTAAGTCTATCAGGTAGGTAAATTTATTCAGTATGTCCCATAAATGCTGACTGTTACCTTACTATTTCATTCAGATGTGCCTTGTGGCATTTGAGCATGACATGGAAACAGCCTTTGCTGTGCAAAAGAGTCAAGATAAAGTCTGTAACATTTGTATGGAAATAGTCTATGATAAAGTAATACCATCTGAGAGAAGATTTGGAATTCTTTCCGACTGTATTCACCCATATTGTCTGTCCTGCATTAGACAGTGGAGATGTGCGAAGCAGTTTGAAAATAAAATAATCAAGTGAGTGCAATTATTTTTATTGATATGCACATCATAGTCATTTTTATGGTTAATGAAACAATTGGCCAGCAGTTTTAATGTGGCGTTCTACGAGGTGTCGGTACGGTATGGAGATAGTTGACAGTGAAGCACCTGCTTGAACGTGCGAAGGTTATTGCATTTTGTGAGGGTGGGGGTGGTGGTGAGGGCAGTGCGTAGGTTCGGATGGAGCCCAGAGAGAGAGAGAGAGAGCAACAGTTGGACAGACAAAGGAATGGGTCACCCTGGGAGAATCAATAACTATATGGGGACCATTCCTCCTTATGCTGGACTGGTTTGATTTATTATAGCAATTAATGAAGCCTTTGACTAGCACTGCACATAAATGTGTGTAAAAATAGTTTGTTTGCTACAGGAAAATCTGTTAATTTATTTTAATAAAATTTTTTCAATCCAAACGTATGTCATAGATTTTTATCTTATGGATTTTTTAATGATAAATGGTATGGAAAAAGGCTGATTTGTTGAGACATTATTTGTGTGAGAGATTCCAATCTCTGTCGTCCTATCTGAGAAAGCATGGACAAGTTGAGGTTTGCTCTATACTGCGTAAACAGTGCTACAAACTGCTAGGTAGTCTTAATATTGGATCCATTGATTTGGGAAGAATGGGACTAATGACATTTCCTTTCCTTAAAAATTGCATTTGACATGCTACAATCCAGTGAAGGCTTTAAACTATGTTGATGAAATTCTTCCCAATCCAACCCTTTGACCTAATGCAATTCAATACTGGCTATATCTGACAGTCAGAGATCAGCACTAGAAGTAATCTGGTTTGATTACATATCAGTTGGAATGTTACTTTTACCTCCAGTGCTTCGGGATGCGAAGGAAAAAAAAGCAGCCATGTTTTCAACGTATTCAATTAGGTGAGCAAAAGGTTCTATGAAATCGATGATATGCAGAGTTGCTTTAAATCTAAAGTAGTGTGCTCATTGCACATTGTTCAACTGATTAATGCTGAGAATCTTGTGCTCTTGCTGTTTAGAGAATAATGGCTACAGTGTGTTTTGACACTTTATTACTGTACATGTAGAGAATCCTAAATTTTGGGCTAGATTTCAGTGGCAATCTCTCTCTCATTGTCAATCCACCCCTGTTTTTCAAAAGGAGAGTGTTTTGGGTTTTTGATGGGGCGTTTTGTTCAGGGCACCTTCAAAACTGTAGGGTCATACTTCCATTATTTTGTAGGGAAGTTATTTTGTCGGGAAGAACTATTGGGGGACTCGGCATCTGACAGAGAGAAGGTGTTCATATTGTTTGGAAAGAGACTGTAGCTGGGCACTTTATTTTAAAACAAAACAGTTAATCGAGAAAAGTCAGCAAAATTTTGTGGAAGGGAATTTGGGTTTAACAAATATATTGGAGTTTGTATGCAACTAATGCAGTCTCATAGTGAAGGGTGATACATTCAGATGATGTTTGACATCCCCAGATTTCAAGAATGGAACATTGTTCCTCAATTCATACTGTGCTCAAATCTTGTGCCATATGTATTTATCCATATAACAAATTTGCTAATTCCTTCAATTCTTCATTTAGATCATTTGGGTTATAATGTATTTGCTATCTTGCACATGCTAATATTCTATTTAAAAATCTCTATTTACCAACAATTGCTGCTTTAGGTCATGTCCTGAGTGTCGAGTGGTTTCTGAATTTGTAATCCCTAGTGCTTATTGGGTGGAGGATAAAGAAGAGAAGGACCAGCTTATTGAAGCATTCAAGCAGGGAATGAGGTAAGGTATCCTTGCCTTGTAGATGGGTGTTGAATTTCCACTGTTGAAGATTATTCAGCAAGAGCATAATAAGATCATAGTGAAGGTGCTTCATAAGTTAATCAAAAGTAAGTTCTGTTTCAGTCAGTATTTTTCACTGGTTGTGTGGCAGCCATGATTTGTACGAAAATGATTAAATTATAAGCACTTCAGCATCAAAAGGCATTCAAGTGATCAAGTGATCTCTACTTCTGGACTCTCCCATCCCAGGGAAAGACTTTATCTATTTATCCTATCCATGCCCCTCATGATTTATAAACCCCTATAAGGTCACCCTATAGCCTTTGACACTCAAATGAAAACAGCCTCAGCCTATTTCAGCCTCTCCCTATAGCTCAAATCCTCCCACCATGGCAACATCCTTGTAAATCTTTCCTGAACCCTTTCAAGTTTTACAACAAACATTCGATAGGAAGGAGACCAGAATTGCACACAATATTTCAACAGTGGCCTAACCAATGTCCTGTACAGCCGCAACATGACTTCCCAACTCCTGTACTCAATACTCTGACCAATAAAGGAAAGCATACCAAATATCGTCTTCACTATCCTATCTACCTGCGACTCTACTTTCAAGGAGCTATGAACCTGCACTCCAAGGTCTCTGTTCAGCAACACTCCCCAGGACCTTATCATTAAGTGTATAAGTCCTGCTAAGATTGGCTTTCCCCAAAATGCAGCACCTCGCATTTATCTAAATTAAACTCCATCTGCCACTCGTCAGCCCATTGGCCCATCAAGATCCCATTGTAATCTGAGGTAACCATCTTCGCTGTCCACTACACCTCCAATGTTGGTGTCATCTGCAAACTGACTAACTATGCCTCCTATGGTCATATCCAAATTATTCATATATAATGACAAAACGTAGTGAACCCAGCACCGATCCTTGTGGCACTTCACTGGTCTCAGGCCTAGATGATACTCTAGCTGAACATAATCTCTTGTCAAATGGAGTAAGCAGAAATTTAGTATGTCAGAAATCCAAAGCAATCTCACTTCTCCAAGCTGCTAAATTTCTTTTGAAAGAATTTCTTTTCAAGTTTCACAGCATCTTTCCTATAGCAGGGAAACCTAGAACTGAACGCAGTTTTTCAAAAGTGGCCTAACCAATGTTCTGTACAGCCTCAACATGATTTCCCAACTCCTGTAGGTCATGACCTCCCAATACCAATACAACTTTATTGCACTTTGATTTTTCAACTGAAGGAGATGGACCCAAAAGTTGAAAATTTCTAACTACTTTTCTCCCTTCCCTTGTGAAGGCATTGACTCTTTCAGCCAGCACACAACTTAAATGTAATTTGCAGAACTGTTGTGAATGCAGTTATGGGAATTTAAAAGGTGAATATTCTGCCTGTATCCTATGATTATATAATTAGATTTATAAAATGTCATTTTGTATTTGTCCATAGGTCAGCAAAGTCTATAATATAAACTCAGACAAAAGGCTGCACTACAATCTTTCTGTTTTTCCCCTAAAGGCTAAATGTAACTTTTAATCTCAATACATAAAGTATGATTAACTTCAATAAGTGAGCTTACAGTAAGGTACTGCAAGTGTTATTTTTTTCCAAATTGTTTTTCTGTTTTGAGTATACATCTGCTTTTCTTCTTTTAGGAGAATATATTCTGACCAACATGAATAATTACCTTATATGGTGTGTGTACTGTATTCCTGAAAAGGCCCTATAAATAAACTTGAATATGCATCTTTATAATATAACGCATGTAGCAAAAAAAAGTTTCAGAATTTGGCATAATGTGCACACTGGTAACAAAGATTTTAGGCACAAGCTTCTACTTTAAGGGGTATTTAAGTTGGGAAATGATAATTCAGTGGACAAGTGTGAAGGAAAACATCTCATTTTCCGCTTTACAGCTTTTAAGACTCAACATCGAGCTCAATAACTTTATAGCCTGATTCCTTCCTTGTTTGTTTGTTACCTATTCCACACCTGGCCCTGTTATGACATGGATTGCTTTAAGTCATGTCACCTATTTTCATGTGCTCCTGGGCCTATTATCACATCATATGAGTTGCATTCAGCACAGCTGACCCATTTTCTCACCCTTGGCACTTATTATCAATATTCAGCTTCTCCTTTGTTCTGGCCTGCCAGCTCCTTGTTGACCTTGCCTTTTCATATCTCTCACTTTCTGAGCTTTGTCGCTACCTATCTGCACACTTCCCCATCCATCACTTTGGTTTCAGAATAAATGTCACGAGGCTACTAACAGTTCTGATGAAGAGTGACTGGACTTGAAATATTACTCTGTCTTCTTCCCCCAGATGCTGCCAGACTTGCTGAGTTTCTCCAACAATTTCTGTTTTTGTTTTATAGCTAAATGAATGTTCTGCTCTTAACACGGTCAAATTAAGGGGCTGTTTTTAACATGAAATTTTGGGGGCTTTTTGCCATACTTTATAGGTCATTTTTCAAAGTCTAAGTTATAACAAGTTGTCTCCGTGTTTCTATAACTACTAATTTTTTGCAATAGCTATGAAACATTGCTTTAGTTAGCAAGATGCTGGGAGGAACCAAATGCTTGTGTGTTTGCATTACATGTTTTTATCTTTGGCATACACATCTTATCTCTGCTCACATACCACATCATGTTCTAAGAATATACACCACTTGGAGTGAAATAGGAGCTGCTATTTTTAAAAAATGGCTTTTAATATTAGTAACTTGCTTTCCGTCACAGCTTTCAGAGTCATCAGCTTTTCAACTTATGTTCTTGATATAGTTTCATGGATTTGTATTGGATTCACTTTTCCAAATCCTTCTCTTTTCCAGTACACACATGCGTCAAATTCACTATAACTGACACTACCTGTTATACCACCTAGTGCAATAGAAACCATAGAAAGTAGAAATGATGCAGCACGGAAGGGGGTCATTTGACCTATCTTCTCCATGCTGACCAAGAGACACCCAGGTGCCCTTTCTACTCCCACCTTCCTGCAGCTTACAGCACTTAAGGTGCAGATCCAGGTATGTTTTGAAAGAGTTTAGGGTCTCTGCCACTACTCAGGCAGCGAAACATCCACCACCCTCTGCATGGAAAACCTATTTCTCACATCTTCTCTAATCCTTCTGCCACCTAGCTTGAATCTGTGTTTTTTTGACTTTGTCTTATAGTCTTAAGAGGAATATCAACTCTTCACAATTTTGTATACTTCAATCATGTCACCCCTTAACCTTTTCTGTTCCAAGGAAACCAATTCCAACCTCTCCAATCTCTGTTCGTAGCTACAATTCTGCAGCCTGGCAACATTCTAGTAAATCTCTCTGCACTCCCTGCAGACCAGTTATGTCCTTCCTGTAATGTGGTGGCCAGAATTGCACAGAATATTCCAGTTGTGGTCTCATCAGCACTTTATATAAAGTTCGTCATTATATCCCTACTATATATCTTTGCCAATGGAAGAGAGAATTTCATATGCCTTCTTTACAAACTTATCACCTATACTGCTGTCTTTAGGAACGTGCACTTGCATGCCAAGATCTCTCACTTCATCTACCCCTCTCAGTATATTCACTTATATTGTTTGACCTCCCTGAAATCATTACCTCTCACTTATCAGAGTTGAACTCCATCTGCCACTGCTCTGCCCATTCCTTCAAACCTCTGCAGGAGAAGGAAAATTTACTGTAATGCAGCTACATGATTATAAATTCACGTTTGTATGAAAAAGATTGAGGTGTTGTAATTTTAAGACTCACCAGTAAGTAAAAAAATGGGATCGGAAATACAAAATAGCTAACAATGGTAGAATAATTGACAGTTCCATGTTTTCAGCTTTGTACCTGGCTTGTCTGGAACTTTTGAAAATGTAGATGGATAAAATGCAGATCGTTTTATCCAATCAAATACAGCAAGAATTGTGAATTAAATGCATCTTCCTCTTTTGTTTTTCTATTGTTATTTTACAGCAAGAAGGCTTGTAAATACTTTGACAAAGGGAAAGGGTCCTGTCCATTTGGTGGAAAGTGCCTTTACCTTCACGCTTACCCTGATGGAACATTGGCAGTACCTGAGCAGCCAAGGAAACAGCTCAGTTCAGAAGGCAATGTGAGGGTAAATAATCAAAGTTCCAAATATTTAACTGCATGTTGTTGTCTTGGCCAATTTTATCAGTACTTCTCATGATTTTGAAAAGCATCAGCTGGTGAACCATTATCAGGGTTCTAGACGATGGTTTGTTTTCAGACGTTTCGTCACCGTATTAGGTAACATCCTCAGTAAGCCTCCAAATGAAGCACTGCTTTATATTTGTATGTTTGAGTTTCCTAGGGTTGGTGATGTCATTTCTTGTGGTGACATCATTTCCTATGGTGATGACATTTCCTATTCATTTTCTCGGGGGTGGTAAATGGGATCCAAGTCAATATGATTGTTGATAGAGTTCCAGTTGGTTCTCCGAAACTCAGCGAGCAAACCTACATCCAGCTACTGTATCAACACTGGTGATAGTTAACATGGGCTACCCAGTTAAGAACACTGGTGCAAATTTGGATATATTTACTTTTTAAGATTCAGTTAAATTTGACTTTTATAAGTGACCATCCACTGAAACAAAAAATATATCAAATTGTTAATGGTATTTTTAAATTGATTTGAAGTCTTAAATTGTACAGTGGCCCTGCTTTGTAGCTTCATCTACATATTGTTTTAGAATTTAATGTTCACGTTATCATAAAAACCTGTTACATTTGTCCATAATCAACATTAAGTTACAATTGCCCTTGCTTTAATTCTGAAAGGACCAGACTCAACAAAGAACAATACAGCACCGGAACATGCCCTTTGGCCCTCCAAGCCTGTGCCGCCACATTTTGCCCTGCATGCTAAAACTGTCTTCACTTACAGGATCCGTATCCCTCCATTCCCTTCCTATTCACGTATTCATCCTGGTGCTTCTTGAACGCTGATATTGTGTCTGTTTCCACCTCCACCCTGGTAATGTGTTCCAGGTACTCACTACCTTCTGATGTGAAGCACATTTCTTTTAAATCTTATCAACTTCTATTAGGTTGCACCTCAACATCCTGCATTCCAGTGAAAACAATCCCAATCTATCCAACCTTCTTGCATAGCTAAAATCCCCCATACCAGGCAACATACTGGTTAACCTCTCTAAAGCATCCCCATCCTTCTGGTAGTGTGGTGACCAGAACTGTACGCAATATTCCAAGTATGGCCTAACTAAAGTTCTATAACGCTGCAGCATAACTTGCCTATCCTTATACTCAATGCCCCTTCCAATGAAGGCAAGCATGACACAAGTTTTTTTAAACTATCTTATCTACCTGCACTGCCACTTTCAGTGATCTGTGAACCTGCACAGCCAGATCCATCTGCATATCAATACTCCTAAGGGTTCTGCCATTCACTGTCTAAATTCCACCTGTACTTAACGCTCCAAAATGCATCACCCCACATCTTCCATTTTTCTGCCCAAACCTCCAACTGATCTATATCCTGCTGTATCCTCTGACAAACCTCCTCACTATCTGCAAATCCACCAATCTTTGCATCATGTGCAAATTTACTAATTAAACCAGCTATGTTTTCCTCCAAGTCATTTATTTAGATCACAAACAGCAGAGGTCCCAGTACTGATCCCTGTGGAACACCACTAGTCACAGCCTTCCATTCTGAAAAACATTCTTCCACTGCTACTCTCTGTCTCCTGTGACTAAGCCAGTTCTGAGTCCAAAATGCCAGGTTACTCCAGATACCATGTGACTTCAAATTTCCACCAGTCTTCCACCTTGTTGAAGGCTTTACTGGAGTACATGTAGAAAACATTAACCGCTTTTCCCTCATCAAACAACTTTGTCATCTCCTCAAAAGACTTGATCAAGTTAGTGAGGCATGACCTCCCCGGAACAAAACCATGCTGTCGTTGTGAATGAGTCCATTTGCTTCTAAGTGCGTACAGATCTCAAGGCTTTTTTAACATTATTCATTACTTCAAATTTAATTTCAATCTATATCAATGAAGTAGTTATTAGCTGAAGCATCAGTACAATGTTTATGTTCACAAGCACAGTAATTATATGAATCCCTGTTGGAAAAGGAAACCTGAACATCTGCTTAATAAACAAAGCTTATAAATTGTGTGCAATTATACATTCTAAAACAGTTTCCAGAAAAATGCAGTGCACAATTATACTGATTTTTGTTTATTTAACCTGCAGTTCCTTCACTCAGTAAGACTGTGGGATTTTATTGAAGAGCGGGAGCACAGGGATATTCCTCAAAGTACAGCTGAAGATGAAGTAGCAGAACTTGGAGATCTCTTCATGCATCTTTCAGGAGCAGATGAGCACACTGCATCCAATGAGAGTCTGGCTGATCAGCCTGTTTCTGTAGTGTTATAATATGCTATAAACTAAATTACACCTTAACTTCTGCTGAAGCACATGCCTGATTCACCTAATTGTGGAAACTTGGTTCCAAGTTGTTTGAACTAGTACTCCTATATAATAGGAACAAATGGTACAATGAAATGGTTGGATCAGAACTGTATTTTGCAGGGTTCACTATATTTAATTGTATTTGATTTATTTAAAAATTCTGAAGTGTTTTTTTAAGAAAAAAAAATCACTGCAGAGCACACTACTCAGTATATGTTTCAGACCCCTTTTTCTGGCATTAGCTTCTAGTTGTAATTTTAAAAGGAAAAGATGTAACTAATTGATAGAGTATACATTAGTCATAAAGAAATGCGTAGCTTGTGTTCACTGTTGAAATTACAAAATTTATTCATTTCTCACCCTTTTACTTATTTCCTAGCTCAGTTGGATATGTGTCAGTGCTTTGCTGAACTGGCTCCATATGATGCGATAGAGTGGTCTGGATTTAACTAATTTTGACTTCTTCCCCTCCTTTGATGCAGTACCCGACTTCTGCATCCCAGAATATTGCCTACTAATAGCAGGACTATATACTCACCATCAAAGTTGTTATCATCCTCTTGCCAGACAAATAAGTTGCTGCCAGCCTACAGTATCTTGCTATTTTTCAATCAATTACCAGCAATTGTAGAAGAACAACTTAACCCTCTCCCTGGCAATTAGACTGAAGTGATCTGATCAAGGTTATAAATCTTTTTTTAACAAGTACGTGTGAAAAATGTTACGTATTGCCTTTTCTTTTAAAGTTACCTGGACAAATGGAAGAAAATTAAAATATATTGTATCACAGATCATACAATTTGAAGTGATTTACAAATAAAATAGTTTAAATTGTTTTTTACTTATTACTACTTTGCTAAGCATTCTCATTAATCATGTTGGACCTGAAATGATGTGGATTAGTGCAGTATTATGATTAAACTCAGTAAAACACAAAGTCCCAGAATTGCAAATAAAATTATTTTCACACTTAATTAGTTCCATTAATTCAGTTGCCAACTAGGCATTTTCAGTGTGATGGGTAGTCTGTTTCAAGGAGAGGACAAATCTGTAATCCTGTTATCCCATGCTTCCTGCTGATGTGGGACAGGGTAGGTATTCAGAAATTGTTCACTGTCCTTCCAAATTGTGTTTTGGGAATGGAAAAAGAGCGAAACAAGGAACTAAAAAATTCTACTAGCCAAACCTACTTTATTTGATGGTAGTGTTTGTAGTTTATGTGGAAGTACTACAGCTCAAATGTAACATGTGAACTGTAATTGAGTCATATCAGAAAGTAGAGACTTGCTGAAGCAATTGTGAAGGTCAGGGTTTTTCATTAACTACTCAACTTGAAAGTTATAACATAAAGCCTTTTAAATTTGCAATGTTTAAAAAGCGGTATTAACTGGAATGGGGAAAGTGAGATTCTAACTCTGAAAACTTCACCAGCTCTTACTGGTGTTTTCCCCCTCAAAATGTATTTCAGTGTCTACCAAAGTTAATTTGAAATAGTGGTAGAACTACCATAGATGATAAATTCCCCATAAATGAATTCTGAGTTCTGTTGTATCTGCCAGATATTGGGTAAAGTTTTGTATTTACAAATGCTTGTCCTTTTCCATTTTGTAGTAGTGCTGCTTTGAATAAAATTTTCCTTTGGCAGAGAAGAAATTTGTCTGGGCTTTGGTTTCAGAAAGAAAAAATGCAGTTTTGAAGCACCCTTTGAATCGTCCACTTCACAATTTAACTTCCTTAATGCGTGAAAACACAGAATAAGTGCCCTATGGAAAAGAACTTAACTCGTAAGGTTCTCAAAAGCCTGTGACAATGCATGCTATCACTGTGCTCCTGGATTCCCACTACCTGATAGTCTAGAACTCCAAATAAAAAAAGTCACTTTAAGCAATAATAAGTTAGAGTTCCAGTCGACCGTCTGAGCTCACACATCATCCAGAACCTAAACAAATATTAGATTTATGCACAATTGCTGCACTTTTATGACATGACTTTTATGCATAGATACCAGTTTCAAACTCTGGTCAGTGAAAACTTAATCAGAGAAAGAACAAATCAGAAATCCAACTGTGTCATGGAAAACAAAGCAACCAATCCTTAAAAGATGAGAAACTAAGTAAATCCTGCAATTACTTTCCTTTTCACCGTTCCACCAGATGACATTTTCCACTCATCCCTGCTCCCCAAGACATCTGATTTAATTTTTGATCCACGATAATTTGGCTGGAAGCAAATTTTAGATCTCGATACAAATACTTTTAAATAATGGTTTGGTATAAGATGGTCACTAATTTTCTGAAGTTCGAAAAATAATTATAGGCAAAGAGCCTATTTTGACACTGACAAAAATACGGTTACTACTATATGTAACAATGCTGTCTGCAATGAGTACGTTTTGGTTGGCAGGCAGGGTCCAATATTTAAGCATATTAAACAAGCACACACTGTCGAATGGTAACAAGATGCCAGGGAAAAATGATCTGGCCACTAACAGGATGCTTGCTCCCTACCCTCGCATAAGTTTTTGCCATTTCTGGTGATTTGTCATGGATTTTTTCACAGATGCCAGCAGCCTTACGAGACCTGGTATTTTTAATGAGAGAATGTTACATCTGCACTAGCCTTGTACACAAAAGGAAATAGAATAAAATTGCTTGTGGAATGCCTTTCTGATGGCTGAGCTAGTCCTGACAATTTAGTGCATTATACAGTCCAAGACATTACCAATTTGGAACCGCAGCCAAAAAAATTTGCTGATGTCAGCCAAGGGAAGCAGTAAGAGTACAAGAATGGCTTCCGTGTACCTGCAAAGAGAAGAAGGTTGGACAGTATTTCCATTCCCAATGGAACCGTGAATGTGTGGACATTGATCAGGATCTACTTTAATTCCATTGCAATCAAGTAGAAGCATAGAGTTGTACAGCACGGGAATAGACCCTTAAGTCCAACTTTTCCATGCTAACCAGATAGCTGAAATTAATCTAGTGCCATTTGCCCCATATCCCTCAAACCCTGATGAGTCATGTATCCAGCCAGATGCTTTTCAAATGTTGTAATTGTACCAGTTCGCACCACTTCCTCAGGTAGCTCACTCCATTCACGCACCACCTTCCGAGTGAAAAGGTTGCCCCTTAGGTCCCTTTTATATCTTTCCCTCTCGCCTAAACCTATGCCCTCTAGTTTTGGACTCCCCTATTCCAAGAAAAAGACCTCGCCTATCATCCTATCCATGACCCTCATGATTTTCTAAACCTCTATAAGATCATCCCTCAACCTCCAACACTTGAATAAGCCTTAGTTCTGCTCCCTATAACCCTCCAACTCCAGCACCATCCTTGCAATCTTTTCTGAACCCTTTCAAGTTTCACAACATCTTTCCTATAGCAGGGAGACCTGAATTGAATGCAGTATTCCAAAAGTGGCCTAACTAATGTCCTGTACAGCTGCAACATGACCTCCCAACTCCTATGCTCAGGCAAAATAGATTATTGACACACACTATCTTAGTTCACACAGACCCTGCATTGTGTTCTGTCATTCATAGGTTATCAGGATCAATTCCATCTTCACTGCATAGTTAACAAAAATCAATGTTAGATTTAAAACTGCATTTTGTTGTTGACAGTGACATGTTTGTATCTTTATGTGAATAAATGTTTCTTAGCTTCTCTGTGGAAAGACTATGGTTATATCCCCTTATCCTAAATGTTTCTTTCTAGTTACTGTTTTATTTTTTTTTTAATCATAAAGCTTCAATTAAATAATTTATTCATCTATATTCTTGGGAATAGCAACCTTGATTATGTAACCTCTCATCTTAATTTAACCATTCCAACATTCCAAATTTTGATGAATCTTCAAAACACCAACGAAGCCCATCTCTGGTGCAGTGCCAATAAGCCAAGTGTGATATAACCAGTCTTTCCTAAAGCTGTAGCAAATTCTTCCCTTTTTTTAAGCCCTTAAAGTTATGTTTATTTGTACCTGACCATTACATTTTAGTGAACTGTATGCACAGATCCCTAAGTCTAACCTGGCCTCCATTGTTCTGGTTTTTAGCATTCATTATTCATTCCTGAATGCTGACCTGTCCAGTGACATGATGGAAAAACTCAAGAATGGTCTTCTTTGAACCAAAACTGCATGACCTCATGCCAACTTGTAATTAAATCCGTGCCTCAGTTTTGCTCATTCATTTAATACATTTATGTTTCTATGCCACAAATCATTGTGACATCAGAAAACCTGGGTGTGCATTTCTCTATTGTGTTACCTAAGTCACTAACAAAGAAGTCCCAGCAAACATCCTTGTGGGATATTACTACTCCAGGAATTCACAAACTATGAATTGCAATCCTCCCCAATGGTGTCACCAAGGGTGACAAGCAATTTTGAGATTCTAGTGGGACCCTATCAGACCCATTGGCTCAATTCCACAGAATGGGCAGATATTGAACCCTAGGAATACTTTAAGCAGAATAGGAGTCAGTTACAGTTCGGAAATTGATGAGTGCTGAAGCGAAAGGTAACACAAATGCTACTCTTAGTACAGTCCCTGTCACTTAGGGTTCAGGAGAAGTCTCAAGGAGTAGTGGGTACATGTCATGGAGAAAGGTTAGGGCTAAGAAGAAACCTTGGTTGCCATTGATAGCTGAATGCTGCTGAGGGTGGGGTGAAGGTAACTGCAAGTAATGTTTGCTTGATGCTGAGAAAGATCGAAGCTTAGGAAAAATCAAATCAATAAAGCTAGATAATGGCTGAAATTGTGCCAGTTATGAGATGCTTGGCAGTAGTCTTGGAGTCAGATTTAATTCAGTTACAGGAGAAGAAATTGAATTTCCAGAATAGGAGCATCATTGAGGCAGCCTGAGTCAGAGAAACTTTGAAGGCATTTTCAAAACTAAATCTTAGAAAGGGAAGAAGTGGAATTCCTTGCAAAGGAGTCAGAATTTTGATGAGATATGATGCAGTCCTTTTGATTGCCTCAACCATACAAAGTGTGGGGAGTTCAACTACAGTTTGTTTGTTAACTCATTCACCTTATATTAATTCTGAATGTTAGAAGTTACATTTATTTGGATTGTTTTGCTTTTCTAACCGAATACCGTAAAGTTTAGGTTGTTTTGCTGCAAAACTATGGAATCTTGCAACCTTATTCTTTTAGTGTATTAAGCATTTCAAACTGCATCTACTTTAAAACAGAAACATTACTGTTCCCAACTGGATTGTAACATAGATTTACTGTTCCTAACTAGATTGTAACATATATGTGGTGGTCTTGTCTAGAATCACAACAATATCTCTTTCCCTCCTTTGATTTATATCCAAAGAGACTGAGTGGGGCATTGGGTTTGTGGCCCATCCAAAGGATAGCCATTTGCTGGAGGTAACCATCTACATAGTAGCTTTTTCTAAGAGTGACATGGCTAATCCCATTTCCCTGTCTTTAGGTGTTGCCCTACAAATTTTTTTTTGCTCATTTAATTAGTTGATTTTCTTTTAAAAACCACAATTGAAGCTATCTCAACCACACTTAGGGAGTACATTGTGGATTCTAACCAGTTACTTTTTCCTCATGTTGACTTTGGTTCTTTTACCATTCACTTTAAATCTAGTTCTCAACCCATCTGTCAACAGAAATAGTTTCTCCCCATCTTGTCAAATTTCCTTATAAGTTGAGCACTTCTCTCATATGTCCTGTTGTATTAAATAGGAGCAGAAGGTTGCAAAGGGAAAGAGAAAACAAAAAGACATGAATTTATATATATTATTTAATGACAATAGGATAACATTTCCTTTTTTCTACCCCAAGGGGTGTTGAGATTATCTTGAGGGCTACTTTTTGATTACAGGAACTACGTATGGTTTCCAAAAGCTCTTTCTTCATTTGCACAAATTTATTTATTAGATAATACAGTTGCATAATATTTTTGTACCTTCTGTATTTTTGGTGAATTGTTCAAATGTTTTTATCTTTAGTTAGGCAACCAAAAGACTGCATATATTATCAAGTCTTAACGTGGAATCTGCTGAAACCCTCTCTTATGCCTTATTTAGCTTGAGACTTGACTATTCCATCACATTCCTGACTGGCCTTCTTAAACTTGAGGTCATCCAAAAATTGGTGACACGATTAAAACTCAAAACAATTTTTTTCCCCTGTCACCCAGGTTTTCACTAACCTAAACTGACTCCCAATTCAGCAATATTTGAAAACATGGCTGAGAATTTTAAAATCTCTCCAAGGTCTCACCCCTCTCTTACTCTGCAATTTCCACCAACTCCACAAGCCTTCAAGATATCTAGTTCTAGCCTCTGGTGTATCCCTGATTTTAATTATGCCACCATTGGTGGTCAGCTCTTCACTTTTGTAGACCCCAGATTCTAGAATACTCTCCCTACATCTTCTGTACCTCACTTCTCTCTTTTAAGACCCCTCATTACAATCTCTTTCACCAAGCTTTTGGTAATATGACCTGGTATTTCTTTCAGTGGCTGGCTATCATGTGTTTCTTTTAAAATACCCCTGTAAAGCTCCTTGGAACATATCAGCATATTGAAGGATACATATTTGTGGCAAAAATTGAATTTTAAAAGACTGAATTAAAAGCTAGCCTAATGGCGACCATGTAACCATCGTCACGTCACTTGTAAGAAAAATCCACCTGGTTCACCAACCTCCTTTAGGGAAGGAGATCTTCTGGGCTTACCTGGTCTGGCCTACATGCAATTCAAGACCTGCAACAACATGTTGACTTTAAACTGGCCATTGGGCAAGAAGGCATAGCCAGCAACACCCACATCTTGTGAAAAAATAAAAATAGCCCTTTTTGCCTTCTAGTAGCTACTTTAGCAAGACCTGCTTCAGAAAGATCATTGATTGGAGGTATCAAATGGGTAGTGGCCTGTTGCATTATTTATAAACAGTAAATGATATTAATATAATCAGCTTCCCATGTTTTGATCCTACGGAATTATTCTCCTAATTGCAAAAGCGGCAATTAAAGAATAGAATTTTTTTTAAAAACTGTTAAAGCTAAAGTGAATCACTTTTAAAACGTTTGGAAGTGTGGTGTAAACTTTCTGTAGGCACAGAAATCCAACATAACTGGGTTTGTGGTTCTTCGGTCCCTTTCCAATGTCAATATCTTTGTTTAGGACTTGGAACTGGGAAGTGAGTTTTGATCAAAGTGAAAAATTGCTGCAGATCTAGGTATCTCCAGCCCTGTGCTACTGCCAGAGGAAAAGGGCATAGATTGAAAGTCTGAGTGACAGCAAGAGTTTCAGTCCAGGACCAGAAAACAAAGCTGCCCCTTACTGCAATCCAACCCAGAACGAGCCTTGGTCTGGTTGGGTCTTGGAATTATCATCCTTGCCAATCTGGAAGAGTGGAATGAAGAGGAGAGACAGAATCTGTGAATTGAGAAGCAACTCTTCACAAATTGTTTCTCATTTCCCTCCTACGCGTAGGGGTGACTTTTCCATTGGTTGCTCCTCTAATTGAATTTTCACAGTTGTTTAAGATACTGAAGGTGAATTCACTCTTGTTTCCTTCCATTTTGAATACCAGTTGGACTTCCTAAAGTGTTTTACAGCTGTGTAATTTAGGAATATGACTGCTAATTTGAATACAGCAGTGTGATAATGACCTGGTTATCTGATTCTGTGATGTTGAAGTGTAAATATTGGCCAGAATACTAGGTCTCAATCTCCTGCTCTTTGAAACAGTATCATTAGATTTCCTGTACAGCCAGGCCTCACTTTACTGTTTCATCCAAAAGACAAACATCATTTCTTGCAATAGCTTATTGCTCCAGTCTTTCTCAGATTTCTGACTAAACAGTGAAAGTACTATCAGGTTTTATAAACAAGTGTCATTAAGCAAGTAGGCAATACTGTGACAGATGTCTTTAGGATAAAAATGAAGTCAGTCATGTAACCTGGTGAGTTGGCTGATAAAATTCTCAACCTAAAGATATTCTGAAATTTTTAAAAAACCAAAAAGTGAGAAAAGAAAAAAATCCCTCAGGAGCCAAGAGTTGCTTTGACTGCTTAAAAAGACAATGTAACACATATCAGTAAAGTGGTACTTTTGGTCATGATAAATGTAAAAAGAGGAAAATTCTGTTCCATAGTTTGAAGCATAAGATAACTTCAAAAATGGTGTTTGGTTAATGGTGCTTTTACTGTTTGTTACAAATTAAAATGTGTAACCTTGTTGTGCCATCCTTTTTGTTATCAACTGGAAGTTAGATATTTTTGTCAGAATTATTTATGGGAATCATAAATTTAAACTATAGTGTTTACTATCATTTCAGACTCAGCTTTCAGCCATTTATTATCTTAAAGTTCTTCTTCTTGATTGATTTTGATAACTATTGAGCTGTGCTCTACCAAAAGGTTAACAGCTTGTGGTGGGGGGTGGGGGAGTTGGGGGGTGCAGGAAATAAAATTGACACAGAGAGAATCACTGAAATAACTTGATAAATGTAGCATGATGGGTTATAAAAACAAATATTATCCGCTGGAAGAACAGCCATGTTTGGCCTGCTTGCCCTACTGTCTAAACCACAATTGCACAAAATGGGGAATGAATTAAAAAGTTTCACTTGGTCACAGCAATCTCTAGTTTTCTACTGGATATTTTTATGCTGCTCCTCCACAGTAACTAATTGTATATCCATAGTCTTTTGGCATTTCAACACTGCCAATTGATGCAATCCCATTTTTCAACGATTGAATGTTCTGAAACTTTGAGTGGATTAAAATGAACTGCATATAATTCTGAATAAAACTCAAATTAACTTATTTTATTAAAACACATGGGACTGACAACAACTCTACAGGTATTCAATGGAATACCACATCATCCCCACTCATTAGCAAAACAAAATCCCAAACCAAAGTGAAACAAAAACCTCCCAATTATTTATAACAACTTCAACACATTTGTTGCGTCATACTGACTCACGGTTTACTGCATTAGTCCACCTTTAGTTCTCAGATTTGATAAGTCAATATAAAAGCAGTGAATATTTTCTTTATAAGTGTCTTCTTTAATAATCAAGTTTTTTGGTGCTTGGATCATCATGTGGTATGCTGTAATGTGGTTGTTTCCAATTCAGCCACCTGGAGCCAGCACACAGTCTGAAATTTGCTGATGAGCATAGTAATGGGTAAAACAGCTGCAGACAAGGTGTACAAGTCAGTTTGTCCACCTCTGAAAAAGGCTTCATGACGTTTATCAAGATTCCACACATTGAATGATGTGGATGTACTTTTACCTTGCTAGTTAGTATTGTTAACCTGAACAATACCAGTATCAGGATTGATTACAAGTGAATGGATGTTGCATATATGACCCAAAGAAATTCAACGACACAGCTTTCTCCATTGCTCTCAACTCGAGATCAGTTAGCAAGCCACCACTCTTGTTGACGTTAAGGTTAATGGATTCAAGTCTTCAGTGTGTGCAGCTCTATGTAGAGAGGGTTCAGAGGCACTACGGTGGATTTTGGGTAATGAATGTTGCAATAGTTCAACAGAAGATAAAATCTGTAACGATTTCAGAAAGAAAAAAATTCATTTAAAAAGACAAATTAAACAATGGCACTCCTAAACATGTTGAATAAAAAATAATTTATCTAACTTAAATTACAGGAATGGCAATTTAAATAAAATCGTGGTTAGAAACAATTACTCATTTTAGCTAAATTCTCACAGTAGGATTTAATCAGATTCTTTGCAATAATTATTTTTAAGAAAGTTTTGTGACATCTGAGTGCTGTAGGAATGCTTTGTCCAATTAACTTGGTTAGAAATGCCATTTCTTCTATAATCTAATTATTACTCAACCTTGATGCTATTAATCATCGCCTGCATTTTTGGAATTCTAGATGCAGAATGCAAAGTGATTATATAAGGTGAAACCTAAACTTGCAGAGTCAGTCAATCAAGCCTACCTGTGGGAATGCAAATTAACAACAGAAATTGAATCCTTGTGCCCCAAGGCTATTTACACTCATCCCCAGCAAAGCTCAGAGCCACCCCCATCCCTAACATTTAAAGTCAGAACTAAAATCAAAATGTTTGTTACATGTAAAGTTTACAGCACATTGAACGAATAATGTAATACCCAAAAGTATTTTCTAAAATTAAATTCAACTCGTGGAGGTCCAAATTCAATTTGTTCATAAAATACAAAATCAACACATGTAACCATTTCATTACAACACTTCATACAGAAAAGGAAGCTAGACAAATAAAAATTAAGTACTGCTGGAGATCTAAAATAAAAATAAAAAGTGCTGGAAAAACTTTGCAGGTCTGCCAGCATCTTTTGGAGGCAGAAATAGACTTAGCTTTTTGAGTCCAATGAATCTTCTTTAGAGCAGTTCCAGAGAAGTCATTGGACTTGAAATTTTAACTCTGTTTCTCATTGTACGGAGGCTGCCTGACCTGCTGTGTTTCTAAACACTTTCTGATTTAAGGGAGAAAGAATTGAGCACTGATTTTTAAAAGGCAGCAGTAATCAGCATTCTGCAAAAAGAAGTCAGAGAACTGAAACAGCTCTCAAAGTCAAAAGTGACATCCCACATGACTGACATACACTTTCCATCCTCATCCTTCGTAATCTAAAAGCAGCCTTAGACTGAACTGATCACACCGTTCTCCTCCAACGCCTCACCATTCTGCTCATCCAGTTAGATGGAACTGTGTCACGTGATTCTCTTCCTACCTATTTCATCTCAGCCTGAGAATCACTAGGCTTTCCCTCCTGTTCCCTTAACATTACCTTTGTTGTTGCAAAGGGTCTATCCATGGCTCCTTCCTATTTCTGATCTACATGTCACCAAGGGGGTTGCATCATCCAAAAACATGGTGTTAGTTTTCACATGTACACTAGTGACATCCTGCTCTACTTCATTAGCACTTCTCTTGATTCCAAATTACTGCTAAATTATCTGATATTTATACTAAGTTTAAACTTTCTCCAATTAAATATTGGGAAGAATGAAACCATTGTTTTCAGTCCCCATTCCAAATTCCATTCCCTAGAATCAACTCAGTCCCTCTTCATGGTAAGAGTTCATGGTTAAGTTAGTTGTTTGCAATCTTGGTGTCATTTTTGACTGAGATGGGCTTCTGAGCTCTTTTGGCCTAAGACTGCTATTTTGACCTTTAAAATATTACTTACTTCAGCTCATCTGTTGCTGATGCTCTCATGCATTGCCTATGCCCAGACTCCATTATTCCAAGATAATCCTGGCTGGTCTCCCACGTTCTATCCTTCATAAATTTGAGAATATCCAAAACTGTTGCCCATGTCTTAACTCACACCAGATCCTGATCCCTCATTTCCCTGTGCTCACTGATCTCCAAAGGCACCAGATCAAGCGACGACTCGGTTTTAAAGTTCTGATCTAATTTAAATCTCTTCATCTTGTATTTCACAATCATCCAAGACATCTGTCGTCCTCTAATTTTCATCTATTCTGTGTTCCCAATCAATAATGGTCATGCCTTCAGTTGCTTAGACATTCCCTCTGTACACTACTCATCCTCATTACATTGACTTAGTACACTCCTTAAAACCTACCTCTTTGACAAAGCATTTGGATATCTAACCTAAATTATCTCCTTTGGGTACATTCAGTTTTATAATGAAACAGCTGGGGATGTTTCATTATTTTAAAGGGACTATATAAGTACAGACTCGTTTTTACTAGAAATAAAATCTGTCCTGTTGAGAGTGATAGAAGGAAGAAGAGTTAAAAAAAAGGAATATGATTTGTGATTTTGATCATTTCTCCAGTACTTGATATGCAAGCTTCTATAATTTGTTAGCAACATGGTGTTTTCCATGTCCAACTCTTACTAGTATTTAATTTCAATGAGCCATGCTTAAATGATTTCCTAATCACAAAATAAAGAGATAATACAGGTATTCAGCTTAAGTAACTCCTATAATAAAACTAAGAACTATAGGTACTGGAGGTCTGAAACAAACAAAGACAGAAATTGCTGGAGAAACTTAGCAGGTCTGCCAGCAACTGTGAAGAGAAAATAGGGTTAACATTTTGAGTACATTCCAAAACCTGTTCTGAAGAAGGGTCATTGGACTTGATGCTCCAGACCTGCTGAGCTTTACTAGCAATTTTTATTTTGTTTCTGATTTCCAGCATCTTTCATTTCTTCAAAGGGTACTGGTTTCATGAAGGGTCTTCACAAATCAAGAGGAGAATTCAGAAGAGCACTCAATTTTTTTTCTCATAATGCCATCACATTCAATTAAGTTGGTGCATTTTAATTTAATGCCTTTAAATAATTGTGTCAATTTGTGAATTCTGATTTTTTTTCTTTTTGGTTGAATAACTCCTACGCTTTTTAGGAAATCTGTTTAATGCTAGTTCTGATATTAGTACTGAATTTACGCTTCACCTATGTAATCTTGTTAAATTGTCTTGGCTTACTTGGAGGTAAAGCACTGCATTCATCTTTTCTACACCATTTCATAGAGTCATAGAGATGTACAGCAGGGAAACAGACCCTTCAGACCAACCTGTCCATGCCGACCAGATATCCCAACCCAATCTAGACCCACCCGCCAGCGCCCGGGCCCATAATCCCTCTAAACCTTTCCTATTCATATACCCATCCAAATGCCTCTTAAATGCTGCAATTGTACCAGCTTCCACCACATCCTCTGGCAGCTCATTCCATACACGTACCACCCTCTGCGTGAAAAAGTTGCCCCTTCGGTCTCTTTTATAGCTTTCCCCTCTCACCCTAAACCTATGCCCTCTAGTTCTGGACTCCCCGACCCCAGGGAAAAGATTTATTCACCAATATTTTATAACACTTCTCTCTTCAATCAAAGAGATTACATTGCAGTGTTCATTCAGTCCAAGATTCTATGATTAACGCAGAGATTCTTCTCTGGATTCCCTCCAAATAATTCTCTTGTGTTTGAATGATTAAAACAGCAAATAATTCTCAAGATTTCACCAAATTACAAGTTGAATATAACCTTTACATGTACTCTTCTGATTTAGTTTGCTCAGGAGGAAAAGTTTGCAAACCTGTCTATTTGCCTCTAAAACCAATACAAAATAGAAATATGAGGCACATCTTATTTCTTTGGTCTATTATCAGTAAAGCAGCAGCTGCTCTCCATATCTTTAATCTTACCTGAGGAAAGAGGGGTCGATCATCCTTATTTCTGTTCAAACAGTTTGCTACAAGTCTCTTCATTGTTTTGGGGCAATTTTTGTAAAGTTTAGTGAGGTCAGGTGTTAAAAATCCTCGTCCCACCATAAAAATAATCTAATCACATGAAAACAAAGGTAAATACAAATATTAAAATTGTGTTTAATCAATGAGTGAAAGAATGCGAAATATATTTACCAAAAAAAAAATGCTTAATTGCAAAAACAAAGTGCTGAAAATAAAGCAAAAGATAAAAATCTTGAAAATAGTAGGCTTTGCAGAAGTGGAGAGTAAAATAGAATGAAAGTTTCAGGTTACTGTTTAGCAGACTGATACATTAGGATAAATCTGGTCAGGGGGCAACAGTACCTCAGTCACCTACTGGAGAGCCAGCAAGAGAATGCATCACCTCATTTTGGATAGGCCTGCTATATCTTCTTCCATTCTGGCATTGAACAGCCGGTCATCTACTGTGATTAAGGCCAACATGGAATAGAAGTTTCGCCTCCTAAGAACTGTCAATCTCTGATTATTGAGCAATACTTTGAAGGCACAGGAGGCCTAGGATTGTTACAGCCAGTTAGCTTAATTTGATGGACGGCTTGTTTACAATGCAGACTGATGCCAACAGTGTGGGTTGAATTCTTGCATCGGCTCAACCTCTCCCCTCCCTGAGAAGCAATGACCCTCAAGTTAAACCACCGCCAGTCATCTCCTAATGGGTGAGTTCCCCTACAGTCTGGCAAGATGGATGGACATTGCTGGCAAGGGCAGGGGCTAGCTCGCAATAGACCTCCCATTTCCCTCAAGCAGGCACTGAAAGTTATTGAATGAGCGACCACTTGGAAGCACACAAACTACCATGGACATGTTTGCTTGTTGTGAACCCACTGTTCACTCCTGGGTTATTATGAGCAGCTATGGGATGAGATCCTGCAGTGCTCACTAATTGCCCACCCCAGATCATCAAATATGAGCCAGGCAAGATCGGCTTTCCTGGCTCTTTTTACCATGGACTTAAGGTGGAGGCAGGAAAGTAGGAGGGACTCCAACCACCACTCAGCAAAAGTGAGGACTGCAGATGCTGGAAACCAGAGTTTAGATCAGAGTGGTGCTGGAAAAGCACAGCAGGTCAGGCAGCATCCGAAGAGCAGGAAAATCGACGTTTCGGGCAAAAGCCCTTCATCAGGAAACCCCCCCCAACCACTACTCTCCCACCGGATCAACATACAGACTAAAAGCAGAATTGGGCCCAGACTGTCATAGACCCTGACCCCGATCATCTTTCAGACCCCACCATGGAGGGGGCACAAGACTCTGCCTATTAGCTCCATTTTTCTCTCTCCGTAGGTGCTACCAGACCAATTGAGCAGTTTCTGTTTTTACTTCAGATTTCCAGCATCTGTACATTTTGATTTTATATTTATGCTTTTATTAATGTTTTGTTTACATGACTGGTGGCAATGTGGAATTCTTTTGCTGTCATTTTCGATTTACCAGTGCCCAGTTAACCATGTAGTCACAAAAGGGTTTTGTTCCAATCGGTTACAATTTATCTAATTTTATTTCTAGAGATAGATCATTTCAATAACCAAATGTCCACATAATAACTCAAATTAATTGCAACCCAATATATCTCTGTACATTAATTTTCATTATTTTGTTTATTTACATGTAGCTCTAAATGATATTGAATCTATTGTTATAGGGCTCAGTAAAACCCCTTGGGCTTCCAAAACCTTGAGATATTTTCCTACATGAGAAGGTACTATGTAAATCCAGGTTTATTGTTTTTGAAATTCCGTCTCATTGCAGAGACATGCAGTTGCAGGAATAGCATTCACAAAATTGAGACCCACATTCCATGTGTGTAGCTTACACAGCAAATTTTATAATTTGTTTTAGTCATTCATAGCATGTGGGCATTACTGACTGGTCCAATTTATTGTCCATCCTTGTTACAACTTATTACAACTTGGGTTCACAGCATAATAAAATTGCAGCTTTGAATTTGCAAAGGCATCAAAATAGTTCATTATTTTGTTGCTTTGAAATTAATTTTTTTTTTGCAAGGAAATTGGTAAAACAGATGCATTTCCATGAGGTAAAATGCCTGTTGTAGTACCAAACCATGCAGACTGGTAGACTCCAATGATAATTTCTAAGTCTCTACTCAGTTAGGTAACTTCAGTCAGCACACCAACTGGAATTCTGAAATTGGTTTCAATTGCCCAGAGCAGAAGCTTCCTGAACAAATGGTTCTGATCTTTACTTGCGAACTCCTACTGGAAGATAACATGATCACACCCAGCAAAGACGTTCCCATGCAATTTACTCATGAATTTTGGCCATCTTTTAGGCTTTTGACATCTTTAAAATCGTACACTTCCAACACAATTAAACAAAATTTATGGCGTATGCACCACAAACTGCAGGTCATTATTGCTACATTTCCCTGCAAAATCACATGTTGAGTCATCATCAGAAAGCATTTTGTTACTGGGGGATGAAGGGCAGGGGAAGAAGAATAATGACTAAGAGCCAAGACTGGATGCCCTCTCAATGTCATCTAATTACGCAGCACCATAATCAGAGGTGCAGAATAAGTCACTAGTCTGCCGTAGTATGTGACAGGGAAAGCATATTAAAACAGTTTTGGGCAAAGAAGGAGGTGAACACCAAAGTACCTAATTGTTTTTAAAGAGTTGCATGCTAGAACATATTTCCTTCTTACCTGATCTCGATTGTTTATATGGGAGTAGGGCAGCTCTCCGGTCATTAGTTCAAATAGTACAATGCCATACGAATAGACATCAGATTGAAAACTATATGGATTAACTTCCTCCATTCGGATGACCTCGGGTGCCTGAGAAAGTTCCATGGAATAAGTTACATTGCTTAGTTAAGGGACTCAACTAAGAGTTTCATACATTTCACAAAATGCAAACCTTAGAAAACATTCTTTCACTCAACTTTGTAAAAATAAATCGTGCAGTTGAAGATGACCAATTGTTGAACTATATCACATGAGCAAGTATATTTAGTTTGTAAGAAAGGAAGGAAAACAATTAAAATGGGAGATATTAACAAAGATTCTACATTATTTACGACCTGCCGAATCTGAATAGTTAGCTAAGGTCTACAGGAAGAATTCAACCAATCTTGCCTAGAAAAGGCAAATCAGAACAGACCAAAAGAATTGTTGAAGTCTTTTCAAATGAGAACCAGCAGTTGAAGTACTATACTCTTAATCTAATTCATGCTTTCTTACCTTAGGAATGAATATTTACCCTTTCTCCCTCTGCTCAATGCATGTTCATATACACTAAGCAGGCCAAGATCAGCTTTTTACATCACTCAAACCCACCTAGCGTTGACTCCATCAAGCAAGATTTGTGAAGAATGCATGAAGATTCCCCTTAAATGTAGCAAAGCTACCTTTTTCATCCATGTGGCAAACAGCTCCACATTCTCAGCAAGCTGTTTGTACCTACCGCTCTTAAATTCTGTATTCGCTTATCTCCTGTCTGTGCCATTTGTTCTCCTTGTCTGCCATATCAAACCACTTCATACATTTTGAAGACAGGTCATCAGATCTATTCATTCTTTAATTTTCATAGTTCTTTGTTCTCAATTATAACATGCTATAAATCTTTCCTGCATTTTCTCTAATGCTACAAATATCCTTTTCATAGTTTGGAGGTCCAGATCAACACAGCAGTGTTCAAACTGCAATCAAAATCAATACATTTAAATCTAACAAGCTTCTATCCTTCTTCCTCCATAAATGAAACAAGTACACTTCACAGTTTATGGACTTATAAATCTGTAATGCCACTTTTAACAAAGAATATATCTGCATTCCCAAATCACTATGTTTCTCCATCCCATTTAATTTTTACTTAACACTTCTAAGAAAATAATCGTTTCCTTACATCACCCATCAAAATGGAATATTTTGTTATGAAGAGGAAAAGTAGACATTATTGTCTACAAGCTGGAATATTCTATTTGAAAGAACATGGTTGCTGAGAGAAAGAAAAATCTAATGGTGAAGGTTTCAAAGAGTTTTTTTTCTATTAAACCGCGGTCAATTGGTCCAATTTACAAAAAGTAGTCAATTTCAGTTACATTTGCCATTTCTTCAGTAGCATTAAGCAGCATCCAGACCCTGATGTAGGAGGCTACATCTTTGAATATAGAGGTGCAAAGTCTGCCTGTTCGCAATACAGGACTGTAAATACCGCATTGAGATTAGGCAGAAAGTTATTCTGATTGGAAAGAAATTATATGTCTGTTACTATTATGACAATATAGTCATGTCTCCAACTGTAATGAATTTTCCAAAGATTTCAATAGTATTGTCAATTTATAATTCAATTTAGAAATAGAATCTAATTAAAAGTATTTTGAGAAAAAAGTCTAGTGTCCTTTAGATAAGATAAAAACCAAGTTTAGCACTGAGTGCTTACTATTCACAGTCAAATATAGTAGTGTACATAAAATACCAAATTAACAGTAGACATTCTGATTCGTGCTGTACAAACAGCCAGGTGGCAGAGATCCCAATTTCTTGCCCTATTTGCTCCTTTTCTAACTGGAGTTCCAGGTTTGGAGGCAGGTTGTTTGACTGTGGTTCAGAAATTGCTGTTAAGATCATGAATAGAACATTTGATGATTATGTATTATTAACAAAAACAAGATTGGACCCTTATAACTCATTGTTTAATAATCAATGTTTGACACAGACATGGTCTTTCATTTCCTGAATGAAAGCTTTATAAGTCTCAGGTTATGGATCTGATTTTTATGGTCTCGGGATAAGAAAGAAGCCTATTGAACAAAACCACAGTTTTGACATTTATCTCAACATACACAACTAAACCAGTTTTCTAAACATCCACTGTCCTTTAGAAGGAAAATGAAAGCATGCATATCCTCACCATCCAAAGAATGGAACCCGTTGGCTGTCCTACTTGTTGGGACCCACTCCATCGAGATTTCACAGTTGCTAAGCCAAAATCTCCAATCTTCACAGTGAGGCCTTCATGAAGAAAGATGTCTGAGCTTCTGTTAAGGAGAATGTCTGTCGACAGCAGCAGTGTACTGCTGGTAAAACAAAACTGTTTCCAGTAACCTCTGTCCAAATGTTAAAAACTGATTAAGCTTTAGTTTAACTTCCTCTTTTTACTTCACAGTAAAAGTAATTTTTCCTCAATTCGCACTTTGTAAATATAAGGTAGTGGATTCCTTCATGAATTCACTATTGAATGGACATCCAAAAAATGTTCTAGCACCATAAGTACCAGTCGAAATTAAGACTGTGTGCACGCTTTCTAAGATAGAACAAATCACACACAAATAAAACAAATCTTCAGAAGTTTTTTTAAAGTGTATGAAAAAATCCAGATATTAAAAAGATGATAATTAAAAGTCATTATATGGTTTGCTGTATAATTGTAATAACAATACAAGAATCTATGAAAAGATGACAAACACAACCAATAAGAGCATTTAGTAATCTAAGACAGTTATAAAATTATCAAGTGTCTGTGAAGTTTCACTTTATGTGTTAATAATCATTTTCAATTTGCCTGTTCAGACACATTGTGACACAGCTCTAGGGCAGTTGGGACTTGAACCTGGACCTTTGGGTCGAGAGGTAAAATGGATATTTTCAATGCACCTAATCAGCAATGTTATTATACACCTCTGAAGCAGATGGGATTTGAAATCAGCCCTCCTTGTTCAGTGGTAAGGATATGACCACAAGAATTGTTTATTTGTTAATATTCCTTCACTAATAAAGATGTCAATGAATCAATAGTAAACTGCATTAATTTCCTTGTTTGACTAACTAGCTGTGTAATGTTTAGAAACACATTTGGTCCAGTTTAAATTTTAGTTAACCGTCAATTAACATTTGTTTCCCCATTTTAAATTGATGGACTAATTCTGACACTAAAATGTTAACATTCAAGCATCCAGGTAATATCAAGCTGAATCATCTCGATATATTGCCCCTAATTGTCTGAAATATTCCGTAAAGCTCTTTGTAACAATGTATTTGGTTTTCATTCTGAGTATAGCTACTCGCTGTGGCAGAGATGGGCAGAACGCTGAACAGCAAAAATAACAAATATATTTGAAATCGTTTAACATCTAAAAATTAGTCACAAGCATACAAGAGTATTGAGTTAATAAGGTTATAGGATGTTGCACAATCCAAATAAACACCCGTCCCTCTTGAATTAAATAATAATTCTCTGTATTTCAATAATATATTAATAGGTTTAAGATTCACTTCTCATTTATTATCCATTGCAAATTCCTAGGCGCATATCTAGATTGAACAATGGCTCTCAACTTGGGAAGCTGGACTTACAGTTCTCCCCTTTGGAGGCATTGCAGTATACCATGCTGGGTTTGCATTGTTGTTCCTGTTATTTAATGTGAACTTATAATTTTGAAATGGAAATTTTAAAATGCTAATCATTCATTTAACAAAGCAGGTGTCAGTCACAATTTTACTCATTTCACAGATCAATAGAAACTCCAGTCTGCTCTCTCCCCTACCTAACCAACTTCCTTTTATTCCCTACTGTAATTGACCTACCAATTTTAGATGTTTATAATCAACCTGTTCAGATATGTCATGACAGACCAGTGGATCAGGTGGCAAATGACTTGCTAAAGAAATAGGATATAAAAGTAGGGGGAAGTGTTGCTACAACTGTACAAGGTATTCGTGAGACCATACCTGGGGAATTGCATACAGTTTTGGTCCCCTTACTTGAGGGAGGATGTAGCTGCATTCAAAGGAGATTGAAAGGAGATTTACTAGGGGATCCAGAAATGGAGTGTTTGTCTTATGAAGTTTAGAAGATGAGAGAAGACCATTGAGGTATTTAAGATGCTAAAGAGGATTGACAAAGTAGACATAGAAATGATGTTTCCTCATGTGGGCAATCGAGAATGAGAGGTCACAGTTTTAGGATAAGATATGGCAGATTTAAATCAGAGATGGGAAGAAATTACTTCTCTTGAAGGGTCATTAATCTGTGGAATTCACTACCCCAGAGTGCAGTGGTTGCCAAGACACTGAATAAATTTGAGGACATGGTCAGATTTTTAATTAGTAACAGGTTGAAGGGTTATAGAAAGCCAGCAGGAAAGTGGAGTTGAGGCCAAGCTGAGATCAGTCATGATCATGCAAAATGGTAGAACAGATTCAAAGAACTTAATTGCCTATTCCTGTTCCCAGTTCTTATGTTCTGGTGTACCCAGGCCTCAGGCACAGAAGACCAGTCCTTGTTCTTTGCAAACTGACCAGCAAATTGCTAGTTTGATTACTTAATAGCAAATTAAAAACAATCCATTTCCACTATTCCATTGCCCCCTTGCAGAACTTTAGCTCTATTTTTGCACACCAGCCATCAAATTGCTCGTTTGCCAGATTAAACAATGAACAATTTACAAGCACTGCCAACCAGGGGTAGCACAACAAATCAAAAGGGACAGGTAGGAAATGAAGGAAGGGGCTAAATCAAAATGGAATTACAAGGGGAAAAAATGCACCCCAGCCATCACGGCGCCCCACACTCATTAAAAGGAAAAACCAGCCCTTTGATATTTCCTAATCAACCTGTTCAGAGATTAGATTAGATTCCTACAGTGTGGAAACAGGCCCTTCGGCCTAACAAGTCCACACCGACCCACCGAAGAGCAACCCATCCAGACCCATTCCCCTACATTTACCCTTGACTAATGTTGTTATACACCTTTGGAGCAGGCAGGACATAAACCCAGGCCTCCTGGTCTAGAGGTAGAGACTTTGGATGATTCAGTGGATGTTTTTCTTTTTTCATTTATCTATTATTTAATATACAGTAGAGAAGTATTAGAAATTAATTAACTCAATTTATTTAAATTAATAAAGTAATTAACTAATCCGAGATGGCTGGGCAGGTGATGTGCTGTAGCTGTATGATGTGGGAGCTGGCTGATCCCATTGTGAACTGCAGTGACCACATCTGCAGCAAGTGTTAGTTGGTGGAGGAACTCCAGCTCAGAGTTGATGATCTGGAATCTGAGTTTCAAACATTGCAGCACATCGGGGAGGGGAAGAAGTACCTGGACGCTTTGTTTCAGGAGGCAGTCACACCTGGTAGATTAAGTAATTCAAATTCAGTTAGTGATCAGGGACAACAGGGTGTGACTGAGAGTGAGGCAAGTAGGGGGATCCTGAATTCAGGAATGAGGGAGCCTCAGCTCATAACCTTATCCAACAGACGAGATTCTTGCTCCCTATGTGGAGGAGGAAAAGGGCTGTGGGGAGAATGAGCCAACTGACCACAGCACCATGGTGCAGAAAGCCATTCAAGAGAGGGGAGCAAAAAGACTAGTGGTAGTTATAGGGGATTCTGTAATTAGGGGGATAGATAGTATCCTTTGCAAGGAGAAAGTGAGGTCTGCAGATGCTGTATCCTTTGCAAACCAGATTGCGAGTCCTGTATGGTGTGTTGCCTGCCCACTGCCGGGGCACAGGACGTCTCTGACCAGCTTGAAAGGATATTGGAGCGGGAGGAGGATGATCCGGTTGTTGAGGTCCACTGTGGGACAAACAACATAGGCAAGACTAGGAAGGAGGACCTGCTTGGGGAGTATCAGGCACTAAGAGTGAAAATAAGGAATAGGTCCTCAAGGGTCATAATATCCGGATTACTGCCTGAGCCACGTGCTACTTGGCTTAGGGATAAAAAAATTAGAGAAGTAAACAGGAGTGGTATGGAAAAGAGGGGTTCTGTTTCCTGGGGTATTGGCATCAGTTTTGGAACCGGGGCATTTGTACCAATAGGACAGTTCCACCTGAACCAATCTGGAACTGGAGTTCTAGCGAAAAGGATAAATAGGGTGGCCACTGGGACTTTAAACTAGTGAGTCGGGTGGAAGGGCAAGGGAGAAATAACAGCAAGTATGATGGTTAAAAAAAAGGTAAGCAACAGGTTAGCTTGTGTGCAGGAGGGTTTAAGTACAAGGCAGACTATGGAAGAAGTAAAAAGGAAGGATAATTCAGGAGATATTATTAGAAATGTTCAAAATCATGAGGGCAAGAAAATAGCATAAGGGCACTTTACGTGAATGCTCATAGCATTTGTGACAAGATTGATGAGTAAACGGCACAAATCATCGCAAATGAATATGATTTAGTAGCCATTATGGAGACATGGTTACAGGATGGTCACAACTGGGGTATCATATTCAGGGGTATCAGACTATTAGGAAGGACAGACAGGAAGGTAAGGGAGGTGGTGTAGCTCTGATATTCAAGGATGACATCAGGGTGGTCCCAAAAGACAATATAGGTTCTATGAAGAATAAGGTTGAATCCATTTGGGTGGAAATTAGAAATTCTAAGAAGAAAAAGTCACTATAGGTCAGCAAATAATAACATCACATTGGGGCAGCAATAAACAAAAAACTGCCTGTAAAAATGGTACGGCAGTTATCATGGAGGATTTTAATCCACATGTCGACTGGTCGAATCAGTTAGTTTCAGGATAGCCTTGAGGAGGAGTTTGTTGAATGTATCTGCGAAAATGATTTCTTGAACAGAATGTAATGGAACCGATGAGGGAGCAAGCTATCCTAGATCTGGTCCTGTTTAATGAGACAGGAATAATTAATAACCTCATAGTCAGGGATTCTCTTGGAAGGAATGATCACAGTATGGTTGAATTTAGAATACAGATCGAGAGTGTGAAGGTAAAATCCAATTCCAGGGTCCTATGCTTAAACAAGGGAGACTACAATAGAATGAGGGAGGACTTGGCTAAAGTAGACTGGAAACAAATATTTTATAGTGGGACAGTTAATGAGCAGTGGTGGATTTTCAAAGCAATTCTTCAAAGTGATCAGAAAAGAAAGTGAAAAGAAAGGACTGTAAGAAAAGGGGTACACTGCCATGGGTGTCTAAGGAAATAAGGCAGACTATCAAAGTGAACGAGAAGGCATTCAAAGTGGCCAAGACAGCATGAAACTAGAAGATTGGGAAAACTTTAAAGATCAACAGAAAGCTACAAAAAGGGCTATAAAGAAAAGTAACGTAGAACATGAGAAAAAACTAGCACAGAATACAAAGACAGATAGCAAAAGTTTCTATAAACATATAAAACAAAAAGTGTGGCTAAAGTAAACATTGGTCCTTTAGAGGATGGGAAGGGCATTTAGTTAGAGGATATGATGAAATGGCCAAGGCATTGAACAGGTATTTTGTATCGGTCTTCACAGTGGAGAACACCAATAACATGCCAGAAATTGACAGAGACAAAGGTAGGTGAAGGTCTGGAAAAAATTCATTATTATGGAAGACCTACTTTGGGCAAGCTAATGGACCTACAAATTGATACGTCTCCTGGCCCTGATGGAATGCATGCCAGGGTACAATAAGAGATGGTGGGAGAAATAGCAAGTGCACTTGTGGTAATTTTCTAAACGTCGCTGGACTCTGTGGCAGTTCCAGCAGATTGGAAAACAGCAAATGATTCGTCATTGCTTAAAAAAGGGAGGTCAAGAAAAGATGGGGAATTACAGACTGGTTAGCTTAATCTCTTCGTGGGGAAGATGCTTGAGTCCAGTATCAAAGAAGAAATAGCAAAGCATCTAGGTAGAAATTGTCCCATTGGGCAGACACAGCATGGGTTTATGAAGGGCAGGCTATGCTTACCAAATCTTTTGGAATTCCATGAAGACATTACAAGCAAGGTGGACAATGGGGACCCAGTGGATGTGGTGTACCTAGATTTTCAAAAGGCCTTCGACAAGGTGCTGTACAAGAGGCTGCTGCAAAAGATAAGGATGCGTGGCATCCAGGTAAAGTATTAGCATGGACAGAGGATTGGTTGACTAACAGGAAGCAAACAGTGAGGATAAATGAATGCTATTCTGGTTGGCAATCAGTAACTGGTGGTGTGCCTCAGGGATCAGTGTTGGGACCACAATTATTCACAATTTATATAGATGATTTGGTGTTGGGGACCATGTGTTGTGTGTTGAAGTTTGCAGATGAAACTAAGATGAGTGGCACAGCAAAGTGTGCAGAGGACTGTGAAACGTTGCAGAGGAACATAGATACTTTAAGTGAGTGGGCAAAGGTCTGGCAGATGGAATGCAATGTTAATAAATGTGAAGTCATCCATTTTGGTAGGAGTAACAGTAACACGGAATATTACTTGAATGATAAAACGTTACAGCATGCTGCTATGCAGAGGGACCTGGGTGTCCTTGTGCATGAATCACAGAAGGTTGGTTTGCAGGTATAACAAGTAATTAGGAAAGCAAATGGAGTTTTGTCCTTCATTGCTAAAGGAATATTGGTGTAGTGGACAGCAAAGAAGGTTACCACAGATTACAACAGGATCTTGATCAGATTGGCCAATGGGTCAAGTGGCAGATGGAGTTTAATTCAGATTAAAGCGAGGTGCTGCATTTTGGGAAAGCAATTCTTAGCAGGACTTATACACTTAATGATAAGGTCCTAGGGAGTGTTGTTGAACAAAGAGACCTTGGAGTGCAGGTTCATAGCTCCTTGAAAGTGGAGTCGCAGGTAGATAGGATAGTGAAGAAGGCATTTGGTATGCTTTCCTTTATCGGTCAGAGTATTGAGTATAGGAGTCGGGAGGTCATGTTGCAGCTGTACAGGACATTGGTTAGGCCACTGTTGAAATATTGCATGAAATTCTGGTCTCCTTCCTATTGGAAAGATGTTGTGAAACTTGAAAGAGTTCAGAAAAGATTTACAAGGATGTTGCCAGGGTTGGAGGATCTGAGCTACAGGGAGAGGCTGAACAGGCTGGGGCTGTTTTCCCTGGAGTGTCGGAGGCTGAGGGGTGACCTTATAGAGGTTTACAAAATTATGAGGGGCATGGATAGGATAAATAGACAACGTATTTTTCCTGGGGTGGGGGAGTCCTGAACTAGAGGGCATAGGTTTAGGGTGAGAGGGGAAAGATATAAAAGGGACCGAAGGGGCAACATTTTCATGCAGAGGGTGGTACGTATATGGAATGAGCTGCCAGAGGATGTGGTGGAGGCTGGTACAATTGCAACATTTAAGAGGCATTTGGATGGGTATATGAATAGGAAGGGTTTGGAGGAATATGGGCCGGGTGCTGGCAGGTGGGACTAGATAGAATTGGGATATCTGGTCGGCATGGACGGGTTGGACCGAAGGATCTGTTTCCATGCTGTACATCTCTATGACTCTATGAATTGAGTTGAAAAGCAGGGGGGGGGGTAATGTTAAAACTATACAGGGTGCTGGTGAGGCCACACCTGGAGTAGTGTGTGCAGTTTTGGTTTCCTTATTGAGAAAGGATGCACTGGCACTAGAGGGAGTGCAGAGGAGGTTCACTCGGTTGATTCTGGAGTTGACGGGGTTGGCTTATGAGGAGAAACTCAGTAGACTGGGATTACATTCATTGGAATTTAGAAGAATGAGGAGGGATCTTACAGAAGCATATAAAGTTATGAAGGGAATAGATAAGATATAAGTAGAAAGGATGTTTCCACTGGCAGGTGAAACTAGGACAAGAGGGCATGACCTCAAAATTAAGGGGAGCACATTTAGGACTGAACTGAGAAGGAACCTCTTCACCTAGAGTGTTGTAAATCCACGGAATTCCTTGCCCCGTGATGTAGTTGATACTACTTCAGTAAATGGTTTTAAAGCTAAGATAGATCTGTTTTGCACAATAAAGGAATTAAGATATACAGTGAGAGCGCAGGTAAGTGGAGCTGAGTCCACGAAAATATCAGCCATGATCTTATTGAATGGAGGAGCAGGCTTGAAGGGCCAGATGGTCTACTCTTGGTCCTATTTCTTAAGTTATTTTGTTAATTCAAACCCAATTCCCTAGAACATTAACAGTAATAACCACTAGGCCATCACCTCCCATAAGGACTGGCTTTTAAATAAGTGAACGATTCCTATCATTGCAGGAACATGTGCTGCTTCATCATAAAAGGACCATCATTTATAAACTTTCATGTACCTTCACAGAAGAATGAAGATAGGGTGAATTTCTTGGGGTAGATTCTCTTCAGTTTTTTTTACTGTAAGTTAGGGGTGCACAATGAGGTTGTAATTCAGCCCCACCTGTGTACAGTTTCAGCCACCACACTTTAGAAAGGTCATTAATGCTTTGGACAGAGTAGAGAAAAGATTTACTAGAAAGGTTAGGGAGTTGAGGATTACAGGTAGCTAGGTAGGTACACAGAGCTGGCACCGTCCACCTTAGGCTAGTGGTGACTACTGGAAAATTTGTCAGCAGCACTTAAGATGATGAATGGTTTAGATAAAGAGAAACTTTTCAGTGGCTAAAGAGTTGATAACCAGAAGACACAGATTTAACATGATCGGCAAAAGAACTGGCAAAAAATCTTTTTAAAGCAAGTGGACAGGATTTAAAATGCAATGCTCAATAGGAAGGTGGGGACAGATCCAATAGTAGCCTTCAAAAGACAGTTGGCAAGCTTATGAAGGAGAAAAAAAGTTCAGGGATAGTATTAAAAAGCAGAGATTGGAAATAAATAGATTGTCCCTTGAAATATGTGGCATAGACTTAATGAGCATTCTGAATAGCCACCTATGCCATGATTTAATGATTCTCTCATTCATCTACAGTACCACAGAAACACAGGTACAGTACACAGACTTTTCTTCTATGATTAACTCCACTTGTTGTTAAAGGAAGCTGCCAAATATCAAATGATAACTTAATCCATCCTATGTGTCAGCTCTAAACTTATGAACATCTTAGATGCTAATGAACATATTGAAAATAAAAATAGTATTCTGAACTCTTCAGGAAAGTGAAGAATAAATGGCAGGTGAAAAGCATTTCAAAATGTATTTGGGGATTTGATCAGCTGAATTTATAGCTTCATAAACTTTCTTGAGTGTTGCAATGAACCTTGAGAATCACATTACTGTAACAAACACCAGAGGATGTGGAAGGAAGTGTGACAGATAAGAATCATTAATTTTTTTAAAATCTTAAAAATATAGATAAGTAAAGACATGATATCAAAAACACTTAGCACATATCCATCATACTCTAGATGTCAAATTTTATTACAAATTCAAAACAAACTTAAAAATTAATGAAGAACCAATCAGGCAACTTAAAAAGAAATAAAGAAGACAATCAGACATGACCTTTTGTCATGTAGCCTGAAATTTGTAAATACCTGATGATTTGCAAGTTTTCCACACTAATAAGCAACTGCTTTGATACAATCATCTCCACTGTAAATACTATATTGTGTCTTATGTATTTGCCAAATAATTAACAATATTCAATCATTTTCTTATCCAATCGCTACATTGCTACTGTTCCACATATTATCTAGATTTTATCCCACACACCTCAGTGAACCAGGGCTGTTCCCAATAGAAATCACCCAGAAGTTACATATTTTGGTTATATTGTACAGACCAAGTTCCCTATTTGAATCGAATACTGTATAGTCACACAAAATGTGAAACAGCCATACAAATCAATGCTGACTCCAGAGTGCATGCACTATTCGTGGACTTTCTTCCATCAAGTGAATTTTGTTTCATTGATTGTCCTATGAAAGATGTTGAAAAGATCACTAATTGTGTCCTAAGTAGCCTATCAATATGAAACTGCCTATTCAGGAATCTGGCTGTAGAAAGAAGAATGTGAATGACACTAAATTTCTATGTAATAACACAGGGGAACTCAGAATCTAAATTAGTCATCGCCCATAACGCCATAGATTAAAATGACTCTTGTAATCTGCATCACCCTTTGTTAACTAGTCATCAGTTGGGTATTCAGAAGGGTGCATATCAGTGAGTTAGGTGAGAATGTAACATGCTACAGAAAGCAAGACTCAAACCTGAGCTGCAAATAAAGCAAACTGATTTGTGTGGATGGGGATGGGAATTCCATTACTTTTCATGATGCTATCCTGAAAAATCTCATGTTTGGCACTCATCGAAATTTGGCATTTATTTCTGCTGTATATCATCCAGCTGAATTCCTCTAAAGAATAAACAATAAAAGGTCAAATAACAAATAAAAAAGGATATTATTTGATTTCATGTCTCTGTGGATAATATTCTTTGCATGTAAGTAACTGTAAAAGAAGCAAACCACACAGTCAGGCTGTTATGTTCAGGCTGTGATACTTTGGCCATTTATGTAGTTTTTCTCTTCCCATCAGTAAACCTATGTCTCCAACAGAAATAATGCAAAAAAAGTTAAGCAATACTTTCCATGCATCTGTCATTGTATCTTTTGGAATCTGCAATACCTGTACAAGTAGCCTGTTTCATAGATTTACTGTTGTGGACACGGGACATTATTGTTTCCCCTTTGCTCTTTCATGGAGAGGGATTTGCATGGCAGATTCTGAAAAATGAGGCATCTTCTCTCCATTTACTTGGCCCTTGAGCCTACTTGTCTCTCTCTCACAACCTCTCTCTGTTAAACCGTCTCATAGCTTGGCACAGAAATAAATTATGAGTTAAAAATGGGCTCATAGATCCAGCCCAATAAAGTTAGCAGTCAACTGATTTGACCAATCTTTGTTCCTTACTTAGCTGTTGCTTCCCCAGACTACAATCTGCATGTTGAACAATTTATACATATATGCACCCCAGAGCAGTACCTCTATTATATGCAAGTCAGACTCTTAAAGACAGGAGAACAATTTGAATAGCCAGGAATTTCTATTTTAAATATTTTGTGGCCACACTACACTTTGCATAAAAGTAGCGTATGAAAGGGGTGGCATGATAGCACAGTGGTTAGTGCTGTTGCCTCACAGTGCCAGTGACCAGAGTTCAATTCCAATCTTGGGTAACTGTCTGTGTAGAGTTTGCATGTTCTCCCTATTCCTTCATGGATTTCTGCCAGGTGCTTGAGTTTCCTCCCACAGTCCAAAAGATGTGCAGATTAGGTGGATTGACCAAGCTTAATTGCCTTGGAGTGTTCAGGGGTACACAGGTTAGGTGGATTAGCCATGGTAAAAGTTCCATGCGGGGGTTGGGGGGGCGGGGGTGGGTCTGGTCTTCAGAGGGCTGGTGCAGACTTTGGTGAGCTAAAGGTGATTCCTGATGAAGGGTTTTTTCCCAAAACATCGATTTTCCTGCTCCTCTGATACTGCCTGACCTGCTGTGCTTTTCCAGCACCACACTCTCTACTCTAATCTCTAGCATCTGCAGTCCTCACTTTCGCCTTGGTGAGCCAAATGGCATCGTACTGTACTGTAGAGGTTCTGTGATTCTAGTTCATCTGACTACATGGAATTTCAAGGCTACTTTTATATAATAGTGATAGAACTGTCACCTGAAGCAATTTCAGATACACTTGCCACTGAAGGAATGCAATAAAGTTTCATCAAACTAATTCCTCGGATGAAGGAACTATTCTGAGGAAATATGAAGGAGATTGGGCCTTTACTGTCTGGAGTTTAGATGATTGAGAGGTGATCTTATTCAAACATGCAAATTTGTTATAGGGCTTGCCAGGGTACTTTTGCCCGAAACATCGATTGTCTTGCTCCTTGGTTGCTGCCTGACCTGCTGCACTTTTCCAGCACCACTCTAATCTAGATTCTAATCTCCAGCAGCTGCAGTCCTCACTTTCGCCTAAATGCAGCAAAGATACTACCTCTAGATTAGATTACTTACAGTGTGGAAACAGGCCCTTCGGCACAACAAGCCCACACCGACCCTCCGAACAGCAACCCACCCCGAACCATTCCCCTACATTTACCATTCACCGAACACTACGGGCAATTTAGCATGGCCAATTCACTAACCTGCACATTTTTGGACTGTGGGAGGAAACCGGAGCACCTGGAGGAAACCCACGCAAACACGGGGAGAATGTGCAAACTCCACACAGACAGTTGCCTGAGGCGGGAATTGAACCCGTGTCTCTGGTGCTGTAAGGCAGCAGTGCTAACCACTGTGCCACCATGCCGCACCCCTAGCTGAGAGTCTAAAACACAGTTTTAGAATAAGGGAATGCCAAGCATCAGACCCTTTCAAATTTTTGGAATTCTCTGTACCAGTGGGCTGGGGAGGCTTAGTTACTGAGTGTATTCCAAATGAAGATCATTGTATTTCTGCATATTAAAAACATCAAGGGGCACAAATGTTGTACAGGAAAATGGGGTTGAAGTTGAAGATCAGTAACGATCTCATTGAATCTTGGAAGCTCTGATGGCTGTTTGGCCTACTACTGTTCTTATTTCTAATGTTCTTCTGTTCTTTTGCAGCTACTATAAGTTTTGGTTCATCTGAGCTGATAACCTACTGTTAACAAAATAAGAGAAATCTGATCAAATTACAAATTTGACCGAAACTTCTGAAAATGTGGGTCTCCAATATAGTCAGATATCTACAGGCCCCTGCCTAATATTACAGAACAGTCTTCAGTGACAAGAGTACTATTGACAACACTCAATCAACTCACAAGTGCCTTATGAGTTGCAGTTAGATTTTTTTCAAATAAACAATTTATTTATCACCAAGCACAATTAACCACTGTACTGGATTAGTGGTGTTCACTTATTCAACTTCAATACAATTAAACAACAGGGTCTGTGCACCCTGTTCTGTTTCTTCAGCAGTGAACTCTTCAGTAACAGAAACTAATATTTAGAACTACAGTTTGGAAACTGAGGCACAACATTGTTCCAGATAGTGTATACAAAGAGGTTATTAAAAAGTAGATAGGTACAACAACAGTAGAATGCAGATTCTGAATTTTTACACTGATAATGCTCTACTTGTATTCGTCAACCTGGGACTCTAGAATTCCATTCTCTTACACCATTGTCATTTCTCTCTTGATTCTTTATATAAAGAATCAGAAATTGAACTCAACAGGGATATAGTCATTTACTTTCCATTGTCATACTATTTTACAATTTGGAAAATGGTTTTCAATTAATTCCATGAATCCTACTCTTTTATACAAGCCTTACATAAGCATCATTGAAAAGTTCAGCAAGTTTGTCTAATGAATCTACATAAATGGACCCAAGGTTCATCATAAATATTAACTCATTTCTGAAATAAATAGAAAGATAATTCCTTTGGATTCATGATACCCTCACATTCATCACAGGGTGCAAGTGTCACTTACGAGGTCAGGATTTATTTTTCATCCCTCACTGCCTTGAGAAGGTGCTAATGTGCCCTTCCTCAACCTTGTTGTCTGAAAAGCAAGACATTCCCACAGTGCTGCAGGAAGTCAGGTAGAGAGTTTATTCTATAAAACATCCTGACTCTGAAGTACCCTTGTCCTCATGATATGTAAACGGTTGGTCCCATGATGTTTCCAGTCAATGGTGGTTCTCTAGGATATTAATGGTGGGTGGTTCAATGCAGTAATACTATTGAATACCAATGGAAGGCAGTTGGACACTTAAATGTTAGAAATGATCGTTGCCCTGGCTCTTGTCAGGTACAAGTTGTTATTTACCATTTAGGAGGCCAATTCTGTATGTCATTAAGATTTTATTGTATACGAGTAAAGACTGCTTCATTATTCGAGCAATTACAAATGGAACTGAATACTGGACAATCACCAGTAAAATCCCCATTTCAGAAGTTATGACAGAGAGAAATTTATTGTTAAAGAAGTTAGGTAAAATAAAACCAGTATCATAAAAGCAGCTAAATGTTGCCCTGAGAAGCTACTACAGTGATGTTCTGGAGCTGAAATAATTAGCCTGCAACCATAATTATATTTCCTTTGTTACAGGTATAATTCCAGCTCCTTGGTGCCTCATTCAATCTTTTGCAGTCATGATGTCAAGGGCAGTCTCTCACTTCACCTGTGGAATTCAACTCTTTGGAACCGAGGCCGTTATGAGATCTGGAGCAAAATAGTTCAGCTGGAACCAACTTGACCTCTGGAAAACAGGCTATGTCTCAGTAAGTAGCAAAAGATGACTCCGTTATTGGCACCTTACGTCACTTTGCTGATGATTGAGAATAGGCTGATGGAGTGTTAAATGGACAGATTGTATTTGTTCTGCATGTTATGGAGATACTAGGACAATTTTTCAACTTTATTAATGCCTGTTGGCTTGAGCCAAGTCAACTGCCGAGCATAAGTCTTTAATACTACTGTCAGTATTTTGTTGAGGCCTGTAGTTTTTATGCTTAGTTGTTTCTTGATATTGCTTAGACTGAAATTGAAGACAGTTGTTTGTAAGGGACAGAGGTGGATCATCTACTTCCAGCTGAAGAACATTTCAACATTTCTGCTTTGTCTTCTACAGTCATTTGTTTTCATTGAGGAAGGGGAAATTTTTGGAACTTCTTCCTTATGTTAGTTATTTAATTGTTCATCATCATTCATGTTTGGATGACAGATCTTTGATCTGACTTGTTGGCTCTGGGGACTTTTGGCTCTAACTGTTGCATTCATGTGGCCCCAATATTGAAGCTTCAGCAGGTTGACTCCTCATTTTCAGTTCCACCAGGTGCTGTTCCTGCACCCTTCATTGAATCAGAGTTATTCTCCTGGCTTGATAAGAATGGTGGAGTGAGGGATTTTTGCTCAAGAAGGGGAGTGGAGACAACCCTGGTAATCATAGACCAGTGAGCCTTACTTCAGTTGTGGGTAAAGTGTTGGACAAGGTTATCAGAGATAGGGTTTATAATCATCTCAATAGGAATAAGTTGATTTGGGATAGTCAGCATGGTCTTGTGAAGGGTACGTCATGCCTCATAGACCTTATTTAATTCTTTGAGAAGGTGACCAAACAGGTGGATGAGGGTAAATCCATTGATGTAGTGTATATAGATTTCAGTAAGGTGTTTGATAAGGTTCCCCATGGTAGGCTACTGCACAAAATACTGAGGCATGGGATTGAGGGCGATTTAGCGGATCAGAAATTGGCTTGCTGAAAGAAGACAGAGGGTGATGGTTGATGGGAAATGTTAATTCTGGAGTTCAGCTACTAGTGGTGTACAGCATGGATCTGTTTTGGGTCCACTGCTGTTTGTCATTTTTACAAACGACCTGGATGAGGGCGTAGAAGGATGGTTTAGTAAATTTGTAGATGACACTAAGGTTGCTACAGTTGTGGATAATGCTGAAGGATATTGTAGGTTACAGAGGTACGTAGAGAAGCTGCAGAGCTGGGCTGAGAGGTGGCAAATGGAGTTTAATGCAGAAAAATGTGAGTCGATTCACTTTGGAAGGAGTAACAGGAATGCAGAGTACTGGGTGAATGGTAAGATTCTTGGTAATGTAGATGAGCAGAGAGATATCAGTGTTCATGTACATAGATCCCTCAAAGTTGCCACCCAGGTTGATAGGGCTGTTAAGAAGGCATACAGTGTGTTAGCTTTTATTAGTTGAGGGATTGAGTTTCAGAACCATGAGGTCATGCTACAGCTGTACAAAACTCTGATGAAGCCACACTTGGAGTATTGCGTGCAGTTCTGATCACTGCATTATAGGAAGGATGTGAAAGCTTTGGAAAGGGTTCAGAGGAGATTTACTAGGATGGTGCTTGATATGGAGGGAAAGTCTTATGAGGAAAGGTTGAGGGACTTGATGCTGTTTTAGTTATAGAGAAGGTTGAGAAGTGACTTAATTGAGACATATAAGATAATCAGAGGGTTACATCAGGTGGACAGTGAGAGCCTTTTTCCTAGGATGGTGATGGCTAGCATGAGGGGCCATAGCATCAAATTGCGGGGTGATGGATATAGGACAGATGTCAGAGGTAGTTACTTTACTCAGAGATTAGTAGAGGCGTGGAACGTACTGCCTGCAACAGTTGTGGACTCGCCAACTTTATGGGCATTTAAATGATCTTTGGATAGACATATGGACGAGAATGGAATAGTGTAGGTTAAATAGGCTTCAGATGGGTTTAACAGGGCGGTGCAACATTGAGAGCCAAAGGGCCTGTACTGCGCTGTAATGTTCTTTCTTCTATGTACTGCATCATGAGATTGCAGGTCACAGTGAAATCTAAGTCTTCCTTTGCTAATGACCCACAGAGCTCATGGATACCCAGTTTAAGCTACTGGATGTATTCTGAATCATCCCATTTAGTATGGTGACAATGTTACACATTGCAATGTAGCAGGTCTTCAATGAGAAGATGAGACTCCATCACCAAATGGATGCTGCTGAGATCACGCCTGTCAATACTATCATGGATATCTCCAGCTGCAACAGGAAGATTGTCAGGACAAAGCGAAGTATGTATTGATTCTCTCACAATCTTCTGCAAGCTCAGTCTAGCATATGTCTCTTAGGACTCAGCAAATTCAGTCAAGAGTGGTGCTACTGAGTCACTCTGTTGATCAGTGTTGTCACTCCAATGTTCTGTACACAGCACTGATGCATTGGCTTCTGGTTTTAGAAATCATTGCTGTGCACAGACCTCAGAGATCCACACCAATAAGTAAATTAGGGAGACTATAGCTATTGATACACATGCAGGCCCCACCGGAGTACATTCTGTGCCCTTGCTGCTTTCAGTGCTTCTATCAAATGGTGTTCAAAATGGGAAGTACCAATTGACAAACTCAGGGAGAGCAGTTGGTGGCAATCAGCAGATTTCATTGTTAACGTTTGACCTGATGACAAGAGACTTAGTGGGATCCACAATCATTGTTGAAGACTCCCAAGTCCAGTCACTGCCCACTTGTATCACTGAGCTGCAATCTCTGTTCTATCTGTCTTGCCAGCAGTACCTTAGACCTTCCAATACTAGTTTATTCACTAGTGATATAACTGGTACAATTTGTGGTCCGAGCTCTCATGAAACTAATGTTTCAGAGCTAAATAAGAAGTTTATGTAGTAGCTTTTATAACTTCAGGATAATCCAATGGCTTAAAGCTAAATGTTTCAAATAACATTTCATTAACATAAGAAACCAGTAACTAAAAGCACACAATAAATTCCCGCAAATAACAGATAATCCACTGTAGTTATATTGAGGCAGTAGTAAGCATTAGCTTGAATATCACAAAGAACTCCACTGCTCTTGCTTGAAATGGTGCTACGTGATTTTTAATATCCACCTGAGAAAGGGCAGGGCCTCTCATACAAAAGATAACATCAGCAATATTGTAGCACTCCCTCACTATTGCACTGAAATGATAGCCAGGATATTGTCTTGCAATTATCTTGACTGGGCATACACCGAGAATTGTCTCACTCAGTAGTGAGAGTACTATCAGCTGAGCCACAATTTAGCTCCATGTGGCATTAAAGATTCCAACAAAAAAATCCTGTTTCAACAAAAGAACGGATATTAAAAGTATTTGTACAAACCCTAGGCCTAAAGCAGAACTGTTGCAGTGGGCTTTTTCAGTGCGTGATATCTATTCAGACCAGATTTATTTGCATAGCTTCATAAAATGAACACAACATGGGATGAAAATACCAGAATATCTAAAGAAAATGTAGTTGTAAGAATAGAATCACCTGAAGAGTTAGATGTGGAACTAAATAACACCAGAACAACATTTTGATTTAAGGTACACAATAAGATCAGAAAGTATTTGTCAGTATAGCAGAATGCTGATCATATAAAGTTGTACTCACTCCATCCCTTGGGCTGTCTGGCGAGCAATGTCAATGAGCTGAAACATCTCCAGCTTTATTTCCTGCACATGTAAATGCTGATAGAGGCTGTTGCCTTCACACCACTGGGTAACAATAGCCAAGTTAAACTTGGTCATGTAGCCCATAAATAATAAGATGTTCACATGTCGTGTCTTTCTGTGACAGGAAAACAGATTACAATCAGAAAAACACCTGCCATTAAAAATGTCTGATAAGAATGAAAACTGAATTTTACGTATTCTATATTTTTATTTTACCAATTTCCTCACCACTCAAATAGTGTTGACTATTTGCTCAGCTGAATAACTTTTGAGACAGCCATACCTTTGACATGTTAACCATGGTAATATCTAAAAGCTAGTTGACAAAATTTTGATTCTTAACATGCAAATTTCTATTCCAGATTCTGGAAAGCAATCCTGAAGATTCATGAGCAATGCAGTGAAACTGAAAAATCAGGGTGCTGGGTTGTATTCAGGAACATGGTTTGTTGGCCCTGCAGAAAATCTTGGTCAGGCTTTACCTAGAGCAACGTATCCAGTTCTGACCTTTTCCAATGGAGATGATTAAGAAGCTTTGAAGAGGTTGTACAGGTGGGTCACAGGACTAATTCCTAGTACACAGTTTTTTTAAGTTATCAAGATAAGCTAAACATTGGAATTCTATACTTTAGAGACATGTGTACATATAGAGATAATCTGATTGACCTTCTAAGATAGTGACGGAAACAGTTTGTGTTTCAGTTACAGTTTGACCAAAATTTTATATTGTACAAGGTCAGATCTAGTTCAGCTACAGGAAGGTGGTTCTCTTCCCAGATAGTAAAAGACCTCTAGAACAGGCTCTCATCTAATGTAATGAGAAGTTGACATGTTGAATTGCCTCAAATGCGGCTTGCATATCATGTCTTAGTCAGGGAATTCAGGGCAGCGGATTGCCTCGACTAGTCTAATTGCCTAGATGGGTGCAAAGGCGATTTCCCAGATATCTATAGCAAACTAGCCTTCAGGTGCGTGGCTTCAGTTGGAGTGTGAAGGATGTTGTAATATGCAAGGTATTGCAATTGTGGGGATAGACTGGTTGGACCAGGGGTCATTCCCTATTAATCATTGTTCACAGATTTGTAATTCGCAGTTCAAACTATGGTCAATTTTTCTCCTCTGTAGCCAGGTTTTAGATTAGATTAGATTCCCTACAGTGTGGAAATAGACCCTACGGCCCAACAAGTCCACACCGACCCTCTGAAGATTAACCCACCCAGACCCATTCTTTATCCGTGGCTAATTGTATTGAGGTGAGCTGTTGCACCAATACTACAACAGTCATGATCAAGTAAATTAACCCACATAAGACGGTACGGTGACCCAGTGGTTAGCACTGCTGCCTCACAGAGCCAGGGACCTGGGTTCAATTCTAGCCTCGGGTGAGTCTGTGTGGAGTTTCCACATTCTCCCCATGTCTGCGTAGGCTTCCTCCTGGTGTTCTGGTTTCCTCCCACAATGCAAAGATATGCAGATTAGGTGAATTAGCCATGTTGAATTGTCCATAGTGTTCAGGGATGTACAGGTTAGGTGCATTAGTTAGGGATAAATGTAGAGTACTAGGATATGGGTCTGGGTGGGTTACTCTTCGGAGGGTCGGTATGGACTTGTTGGGCTGAATGGCCTGTTTCCACACTGTAGGGATTCTATAATTCATAAATAAATCACACCTTATGCTTGCTATTTCATATAAAGCTTTGAGAGAAATGATCTGTTAATCTTCATTTCTGGTAGTAATTGTTAAGGGAGGACTATTATTCAAGTTACTGGAATAACTTTCAATTTTCCTTACCTTAGTACCTGGACTTCATTCCGAAAAGCCTGAAGTTGTTCTGGTGTTGGATCTGTCACCTTTAGAATTTTTACAGCTACATCACCTGAAATACCAAGTTCACAACAACTTGATGAGGACAGGGATGGCAAGGTTCGGGAACCTTGGATAACAGATATTGAAAGTTGACAATGCTGTCACTTTTAAAAAGGTTATTTTACCCTTGTTTTTTTTTTGAAGAGAGGTCGTCAAAGCAGAGGTACCCAAGAGTCTAGTTTAACAATGGAAAGGGGGTGACCAGTTCACCCACTTCAGGTTTTACTGTAGTTTATTTTTAGCTGTGGCAGTCACATGATGTGAGAGTCCAGGGGAGTTGCAAACTTCAGTAAAGAATTCCACTGATTTTCTTCTGAAATCTCTCTCTGGAAGTTGTTCCCTCCTGCCTATGTGAATCTGTGTTTGAATTTACTTTTTGCTAAGGGGTGTGTTTATGGGATGTTACTGTATGTTCCTGATGAAGGACTTATGCCCAAAACGTCAATTCTCCTGCTCCTTGGATGCTGCCTGACCTGCTGTGCTTTTCCAACACCACACTCTCTCCTCCCTGTATTGGAATAGTTAATTAGTTAAGTTTACGTATCGTGACAGTTAAGTTTTCCAATAGTTCAGATATTCTAAATTTTGCTTTCTTTTATTCGTGTTTCAACTGTAGTGTTTAAATAAATTCTGTTTTGCCTAAAGCAGAGTGGTTTGACCAGTTGCATAACAACCTGGAATACCCACATCACATCAGCCTGTAAAATAAGAAAAGGTTAGGGTCTAGATTACCTTCTTGAAATATTTTGAGGGGGTCTGGCCTGGTCCATAACAAAAGATTAGTCAAAAAGAAAAAGGGAGCCTATGTAAGCTTTGGGAAACTGAAATCAAACAATGCCCTTGATGAATGGAAATGAAGCAGGCTTCTCCACCGACAGCACAGCTTTGTAGCTTTGCCCAAATGCCTCAAATGACCACAGAACCACACGATCAACCCTTTAAATATGATGATGATTACTTTGACTGCTGATATAAAATGATTACTTTGTGTGACCAAACATTATGTACTTTAAACAAATAAATTACTTGGTCTCAGATCATGATGTTGAAACTTAATCTTCAATCTCAGTGTCATTATGCCATGTTAATATGTATTTACTTAAAATTTAACCAAGTAATTATCATCACATAATAAGAGAGCACTTAAATGAAAGTTATACTGCAAAACCAATACAAGGCCGTCTATATCTCAGTTCATCTCATCATACTTGGACCATTAATATTTTGTCAGTAAAATCTTTTTAGTTTCCGCAACTTCCTTGGTGAAAAATAAATTGGATTCAAAAGTAACAAATTGAAAAACTGATCAACAAATTTTAATTATTCTCCATCTCCAAAGTAAGATCAGCAAGGAATCAGGAAAATGCAGTTCTATGGAGAAATGGGTGAATTAACTTATCAAGGGTGTGTTGAGTATTATACAAAATTAAAATAAAATCTCCAACAACACTTTTCAACTATGAATTTTGAAAAATACTTTGTTAAAAGGGATCTTTGTTACTTTTGTACCTTCCAGATGCTTTTCTTAACTTTGGCTCTTCCAGTGATGTAAGCAAGTCATCAAAGTGAGAATCATCCTCAGCATTTTTAACCTATGGACTAAGCAATACTTTGCATGCCAGATCCAAAATAAAAATTTCAAGTGTTGAACTGCCCACTTTCTTTAGAAAGTACTATAAATAGTTCTTGGCTTTGTTTTTACTTATAACAGAAGGCTTTGGCAAAAACCAAATTTTCCTCAGATGCAGTTGTAAGGGTAAACAGCCTGAAACCTGCAGCAATGCTGAAGAAATGGTACAACGCTGAAGAAATGGTACAAGCAGCATCAAGAGCTTGTTTGCTAATGACAGCAGAAGGTTTAACAGTGAGATGGATTGTATGATGAAGAAACTACATCCTGCCTTGGCACTGGCCAGTGCCTTATTTCCCATATGATGCTTAAAATAAACAGGTTAGTGGAAGAGACAGAGGGTTCAATTCAATGTGGAAATGTGTGAGGTATTAATATATCTTGGAAGGAAAAACAAGAAACAGAAGTATGTCCTTAGTGGAAAGATGCTGAAGTATTTGGCTGAGTGTTCAAATACCTAATTTCCTGAGACAGAGACAGGAGATAAAGTTATGAAAATATCATAAGAAAAAGAGGTAAAACTACACAAAGGCAAACTTTACTATATGGAGAAACTGCAGCAGAGACTATTGCATCTTTTAAGAGAATAAATCTTTTGGAGCAAATAAAAAAGCAGGACTTCAGAGTGAGAGCAGTAATTAGTTTTGCTCTGCTTCAGCAAAAAAAAGCAGTAGAAACAAAATAAACCAGTGGTTTCTTTCGATATAATCTTCCAAAGCTGGTAAACAGTTCTAAACTGTAAAGCTGCCATACTAGAAAGAAAAGGAGGCATATCCAGTTAGATTTCAATACAGATTAGTGCTCAGCTCCAACTCTGGACCTGTTCTGCATTTTCACATTTAAGTGAAGCTATATGTGACCAAACTTGCTACATTTCCATTACGGTACTTTTGCAAACTTCCTCAGCTAATCAGACTAAACAAACCATTCATTATTATCAGCAGTATAAATAACCAGTCAGAGACAGGCCAATTCACCCATATTCTCAAACACCCACCCACTGCGGTCAGGTTTTCAATTCCAAATCATATTCTCTCCAGTAAGCCACAAGCAAGGCAAGGAAAAGTCAATTTGGAACTGTGTTTATTTATTAAATTTTTTAAAAAGAGGGGAATTGAGTTGAAGTCTAAATGCCAGCTTTATGATATCTAGATAAACACTTATACAAAAAAAAAGGCATCAATTTAATTCAATTTTTCAGTTGGTTCAGGCAGTAGCAGGTATGTTCAAAAGGCCAAGTGGAAGGGTAAACTACAAGGAACACTTCACATGGTGTTTTATGAACAATTGTGACCTAACTTAGGCCATCAACCTGCAACCGTTGGATAAACCCATACACATGACACAAGCTGCTGGAAATTGTTGGAAAAACTCAGCAGTTCTAGTAGCATCTGTGAAGAGAAAGCAGAGTTAATGTTTCGGCCCTTCTTCAGAATGCCATATGCAATGGCAGGCAGGTTAGGAGTCAAACACTGCACTAACCAGAGCCTATTCTCTCTAGGCTAATGTTTTCCCTAAAAAAATTAAGCAAGTATAAAATTCTGTGATAAACGTGGTTTTAAGATTCAGCTTGGAGCTTGAGCTATATGTTCATTAAAACCAATCTTTGAGTCACTCACAATCCCATAATTTTTCTTTCCGGATTACAATATATCATTCACCATCTCTTTCTCCTGTTAATTTCAATCTTTTGAATAGACCTCTCAAATATTAATGTTGACCTCTTTCTCTGCATCTTTTCTGGAGCTGTAACACTGTATTCTGCACTATGTTCTGTTACCCTGATGCACTTTGTATAGTACGATTTGCCTGTATAACATACAAAACAACTTTTCACTGTAGCTTGTACATATGACAACCATAAATCAAACTCAAATGGAGATGATTCAAGACTTTTTGTTTTGTTCTGCATTTGCGGGACATGCATATCACTGGTTGGATCAGGCTTATTGCCCATCCCCAAATGCCTTGGAGAAGACAGTGGTGAGCTGTCTTCTTATACTGTTGCAGTCCTTGTGTTGTGGGACCATCCACAGGACTTTCGGAAGGGAGCTCCAGGATCTTGTCCCAGTGACAGTGAAGAAATGGTGATATACTTTCAAATGAGGATGTGTGTGACCTTGAGAGAAATTGCAGCCAGCAATGTCCCTTGCACCTGCTGGCTTGGACCTTCTGAGGTTGGCAGGTTTGGAAGCTGCTGTCAGAGGAGCCTTGGTGTGTTGCTGACAGAGCACCTTGCGGACTGTACATACTACTGCAACCATGCATCAGTGGTGAAGAGAATGAACTTTGGTGGATAGAATGGCAATCAATTACTCCCAGGTCTCGTCTTTTTCCATCTATAATTGAGTGCTAAGCTGCATAGATGTGTCCCCTGGTCTTGCACGCCCTCCAATTTTCTTTCTTTCTTTTGGATGAAATAGTAATAACGAAAGAAATTCAGACAAACACCACCTTGGCTGGGGAATGAGATTTGGCCAATAAATGTCTGGTCTCACCCTCACTGCCGACTTACTGAGAATAGGAAGTTAAAAATTGGTCAAACTCAATCAGAAAGGTGGCAGGTAGATCAATAGGAAAAATATCCCACTGCTTCTATAAAGCATGTTTTTAGGAAATTCAGGTTAAGGCTCTTTGCTAGGTAAAGGTACAGCAAGCTTTGCACATAGCTATGCTCCAGCTGAACTTGGAGTGCTTGATGTCCACAATGGGAATAGCTTATTCCCTAACCCGAACAACCTTCATATTTATATTTTGATTAATATATAAACTTCAATGGAAAAAGAAATTTTACCAAGGTATTCACAAAGGGCAAAATACCTTTCCAAATGGATACCTCAACAAGTTTAGAAAATCAGATGGATTTTCTTCCAGAGTTACATATTTGACGGATAAAAATACAGTGTTCCAATATTTGAATGCTATGTAGGTACACCCGTGTAGTTCAAGATTTGTTATGATCCAAATCGTAGACTTTATAAAACAAAAAAACGTAACAACAGTAAGATGTTGGATGGATATACAAAAAAAGAATTATAAGCTCCTTACCATGCCATTTCCCTTTGAACACAGTTCCAAAGGATCCAGAGCCTATTCGTTTTAATAATACAACTTCCTCTCCTTTTATTTCCCAATAGTAACTGGAATCTCTTTGAACACGTGGACGCTATAACAGGCATCAAACAATGGCATAAAATATTTTAGAAAATAAAAATGTAATCACTCATTTTCCTGACAGAAATCATTAATTGATCAAAAATCATACTCCATTAACCTTCTGAAATGTCATTAGGGTTTAACTCTCAAGTTATTCAAATACAATTCTGCAAACAAAATGATGGACAATATGTTTGTAAGGGCTACCTCAATCCATTCCATGTCAAAGCTGCTGAGTTAGTGACCTCAGCTGAGTTGAGTAAAAATGGGTTCAGCATTAATTGACTAAGGAAAGAAGGACCTTCTAGCATTGGTAAGTAGAGGTTAATATCCAGAAATTACCACTGTTAGAGTTTGAATAGGTGTGAGAGAGTTAGGATTGCAATTCAACTGCAGCGTCCATCATTATAAGGCCACCTAGAAACACTCCCTGCCAAAGCTCACTCATGAATAACACTCACATTGAAAATAGAGGATGGCTTGCAATCATACCCTAGGAGAGCTAACATCATCAACAAGAGAAGCTAGTGAAAAGTAAAAACTTGAAAGGGAAAGGGAAAGCAAGTGTACTGCTTACACCATCAATTCTTTTTTTAAATGCTATTATTTCTCATCTTCTAGAAACTCTTGGTCAGAAACTTCTGGGCCAGAGCATAAATTGAGAAAAGGTAGTTTCTAGATTTATGGGGAGAATGTCTGTTAAAGTACCAGCAGAACTATAAAAGAGTGCAACTGCTTGATATAACTATTCCAAGAATGCAGTGATCCACTAAAATATTTTCACTTATGTACATCCCAAAGACTCCCAAATCCAAAGTTATAAGCAATATGTGACAGGTCTAAATGTGCTTCACCAGTTTCCTTTGACTTACAATCTTCTTTATTCCTTCTGATGTCACTGATGGCCTTCTATCTTTGTGAGTTTGAACTGGAGACTTCTGCTTAGATTCACGTGTTGGACTTAAACTGGGCGGACTATTCGACAGTGCTGGTGCAGGAACTGAAGAAAACATAAACATTGGTTTACAGTTCTTACTGGGCTTCATTTTTTCAAAAAAGAAAAGTGTTTCAGCTGACCCATAAATAATTTTGGATTTTCATTCTCGCAAGTTTGAAATACCGTAACACTTTATGTAAAAATCCCAACTAAAAATTATTTGTCAACACATAACCCCTATTGTCCATTATGCAATCATTGACTACACTTCTTGGAGGGGAGTCTTCTGAAGTTTCTTTCGGCTCCAAGTTGACTTGATGATAGAAAAGAGGAACCAGGACAACCCTCTCTGACAAACTAACAATCAAATACTTGAACCAGGAAGTTCCAAGTAGTCGAGGACACTAATAATGTTTAGTTAAGACTCTCTCACCTATACATAAACCTCATCAGATGGAGGTTGAGTTGCTTCCAACTTAGATGCATTAACCTTGCACATCAATGCTATAGAGGCAAAGTCATCCTATCTTTGCTGGCAAGCTATCTGAAATATATTTAATCAAAATAAAGGAGTAACTCTGCCCACACTTTGGGAATCCTTAAGCCTTTGCCATTGTCAACTGAACCTAAACTCCTTGGTCATAATTAAGAAAATGTGTACTCAGTAACTCAGTAACTTATTTCACAGTAACTTAGTTTGAAGACTTCAGCACAGAAGTGAATTTTCATGCTTATCAGACACGAGAGTGAACAAATTTTTTAAAATGTGAGGGAGGGTAAAATGTACTGTATGGAAAATGTAAAGGGAATGATACATTAACTTGCAGTCAGCAACCACTCTGATTACACACCACTCTTTTTGATACATTCCCACATGAAAAGGATGGCGTGAATCAAGTGTGTATCATTCCAGCATGTCTGCTCAAAGCACTTTGGCATAAGGCTCCAACCTCTCTAACATCAGTCAGTGAAAATCAGGCAGTGGCATTAGAAAGAAAATAAAAATAATTATCAAATTACCTCTTTGAGTGTGACTTCTAATTACATCCTGTAAAAGTAAACAAATATATTATTTGACTATCACCACAATAAATATGTAAAGAATTGAAAAAAAAATTAGTTAATGCATTTAGCTTATTGGAGTCTAAAATCAGTCTAAACTTAAGTAACATCTTTAATCAAAAGGAACTGAAACCAGTTAGACATGAAGAAACCATGCATCTCCTGCTTGAATTACACCTTTATGAGAAGTTCACATGTTAAAGATAAAAATAACAAATTTGTAGACAATAAACCCACACAAGTGAATATATGAATGATCAGTATTTCAAAGTAACTGCTTTAACAGAGTTTGGAAAATAGATTTGTACTGGGAAGTGGAGATGGTTCTCAACCCCATTCTCTTCCTTTCTCCATGTAACCCTTTGATCCTCTTGCTAATCAAGAACGCCTATCTTGGTGCTAAATACACTCAATGACTTGACCTCTACAGCCTTCTGCGGCAATGAGTTCTAAACATTAACTATCCTCTGGCTGAAGAAATTCCTCATCTCAGCTCTAAAGAGCCATACCTTCACTCTGAAGCATTGCCCTAAGTTCCTAGTCTCCCCTACTAGTGGAAACATCTTCTCCATGTCCACTTTATCTAGGCCTCTCAGTATTCTGAGTTTTAATGAGATTCCCCTCGTCCTTCTCAACTTCCCAGCATACAGGCCAACAGTCCTTCACTCCCAGAATCATTCTTGTAAGTCTCCTTTGGACCTCCTCCAAGGCTAGCACTACCTTCCTCAGATACAGGCTCAAACCTGCTCACAGTATTCTAATTGTGGCCTGAGCAGAGCCTTATACAGCCTCAGCAGTACATTTCTGCTCTTGTATTCTAGCCCTCAAAATGAGTGCTAACATCTGCCTTCCTAATTGCCAACTCTTGAGCTAGGACTACCAAGTCCCTTAGTGTTTCAGATTTCTGAAGCCTTTCCTTATCATATAGATAGACTATGCCTCTTCTTCCTATCAACGTGCATAACATCACACTTTTTCACAATGTATTCCATCTGCCATTCCTTTGCCCACTCTCCTAGTTTGCCCAAGTCCTTCTGCAGCCTTCCCGCTTCCGCAACACTACTGAACTCTCCACCCATCTGTGTCATCTGTAATTTTAGCAGCAATGTCCTCATTTCATTCATCCAGATAGTTAATGTATAATGTGAATGGGGAGAGCGGATGGGCCGAGTGGTATTCTCCTTGGACTGTTAATCCAGAAACCTGTGTAATGTTCTGGGGACGAGTCTTGCCACGGTATATAGTTGAATACAATTCAGTGAAAATATGGAATTAAGAGTCTAGGAGACCATTACTCCTTTGCTGATTGTTAAAAAAAAAACCATCGGGTTCACAAATTCCCTTTAGGGAAGGAAAATGCCATCCTTACTGGGTCTGGCCTACATTTGACTCCAGACCCACAGCAATCTAGCTGATTCTTAACTGCCCTCTGGGCAATTATGGATGAATAATAAATGCTAGCTCAGCCACTAAGGTCCTCATCTCGTGAATGAATTTTAAAAACAGTTGTCCCAACACTGACCCCTGTGGAACTCCACTACTTAGTCATCAGCTGCAATCCTGGAAAAGAGTCCTTTATTCACAGCCTCTGCCTTCTACAAGACAGCCAATTCCCTATCCATGCCATGTAAGAATGAAAACAACACTTCTAACCAATGACAGTGACAAGGTTATTGATGAAGCAGCTGAAGAAGGGTGGTCCTAGGTCAAATCCCTGAGGAATTTCTGGAGGCATGTTCTGGGGCTAAGAACAATTGGTACATAATAACCACAACACTATCTGTGCTAGGTTTGACTCGAGGAAACGTACCCACCAGCCTCCAAATCCCACTGAGTTCAATTTCTAAAGAGTTCTCCAATGCTACATTGAGAAAATGTCGTCTTAGCGTCAAGTACAATCATTTTCACTTTATTTCTGACAGTCAGCACTTTTGTACATGCTCGATCCAAGGCATTAAGAATGTCTGAGCCAAATGATCCTGACAGTATGAACATTGGGCATCAGTGTGCATGTTACTGGAAAGTGAGTACTGTTTGATAGCATTTTCAACAACACCTTCCAAAAGCTTTCAGATGCATCTGTGTGTTTTCTCACCTTAGTCAGGTAGATGCAGATATTGAATGTTGTACTGGAATAGTTTTGCTAGACCTGCAGCTGGTTTTGTAGCACAACATTCAGCACCACAGCCAAAATGTTGTTGAGTGCCTTTACTGAATGCAATACCAATAGTCACTTATTGATAGCACAGAATAAGTCAATTAGTTGAACAAAGGGAGGTCTAATGATGGGAGCTCAGTGGAAACAAAAGTGAAATATCCACTTGGCATGCCTGGCTGAAAGTACTTGCCAACCCTTCAGCCTATGGTCTGCATTCATATGCTGGGCTCCACCATCATTGAGTATGAAGGTTTTCTTGGGACATTCCATTCCTATTAGTTATTTAATTGTCCAACATCAATCAATTTCATGTGACAGGAGCTTTGGAAATGCTTAACTCTGTCAGTTGCAGGCTACTTCTGTTGTTTAATATGCATGCAATTTTGTGGTGCAACTTCCCCAGATTGGCAACTTATTTTTAGTGTGCTCAATGTTGTTTTCTGGGATGCTCTTCTACATTCTTCATTGGTCAGAGTTGGTCCTCTGATTGTGCCTTCCAAAACAATAGGGTCCAATCTCAAAATTAAGAGGGGACTCTGAGTTTGCAAAGACTATGTGCTGTTCACTCCAAGCAATACAGTCACACATAGATGCATCTATCACAAGCAGACTGGCAAAGACGTGGTCAACTCTAGTTGCTTCAGTTTGACAGACAGGTCCTTCAGGACTCAGCCAACTTGGTGAACAGTGCTGCTGTCCCTGGACATGCTTGTTCATGGAAATTCAAGTTTCCTATCCAGAACACATTCTTTGCTTCCTTTACTGTGTCTGCCTTGTATACCTGACTGTTAGAATATGTCTAACTTCATGAGTTCTTGTTCAAAAGGTCATAATGCCATTGTAATGCTAACCTGTTGATGCATTTTGTGGTTGACACTCAAAATTAATCAATCATCTTTGCTGATAACAGGCTGATGACAAACCCATAAGTAACAATTCTAAAACTAACAGGAGCAATAAGCAATCTAGTTGCTTTGGCTTTTATCATTTTGAAAGCACTTTTTGCCTTGTTAAGCAATCTGCAATAAATTTTCTGAACTACATTTCAAATTCAGAGAAGACTCTGGTATCACCCAGACTTGAAACAATTTAACTGCACCCCCTTCCACTGAAACTATAAACCTTGAAAAGTGAACAATACCTTTGCAAATTTTCCAGAGAAGTGTTAGATTTCAGGATTTGTATGACTATTAATGCTTTTCTACAACAAATTGCTTGACAAATAAATAACAACTGAAGAAACCATAGTTGGTCAAGATGTAAAAAGTGGCAGATATATGTATATATGAAATTTCCAATATTCACAGAGTTAATGGAAACAGTCATGAAAACATTCCAATTTTCAATGCAATTTTCATTCCATGTATTCAAATAAATAATCCAAAAGATTATAAAAGGAAATGGCTTTGGGCATATTCTTTCGTTCTGGGTTTAAGTCTGGAAGCAAGCCTGTAACTTCATGTCACTTCCCCTTGAGGGATAGTCACATTTCCTCAGGTATCACGCAGTTTTCAGCTCTCTATATATGCACATATGTTCTTGTGTGACTACAACGGTGGAAATATTGGAACAGGATGTTCTTGCCTCTGCTGATAGATTCAGTTTCTGCTCAATGCTCTTTGTCACCATGTGCCCTGGTTGTCTGGATTTTGCAGTTCTACAAACTCTTCTGCAATCTGTGCCTGCTGTTGCTGCTGCTCAATCCCTCTGCACCAGTTCCTCCACAGTTGTACCTTGGCCAGAACTGCAGTATTGTCTTGTGCCATTCTGCCATACTGAAGAGATCTGTGAATGCAGTGCATTGATGCACACAGTCATCATTCTCTTTGCAGTTTATCCCCCCAAACGTACTACAAAATATCCCTTCTAAACATGCCATTTTTGTTTTAAACTCTCCTGCCTTCCTCTCATACCAGCATACCCCAGTGGAGTAATCCAAGATGTGTGGCTCCAGAGAACAATTTGTTGTAGCCAAACACCCATGCGAATGGAAATAGTGTGCATGCCTGGCACACTTAACACATTTCAGTTCACCAGCCATGCACAATAGTCAGCTTTCCTACAAAGATATTGGATCACAACCATATTAATCACAGTAGCATGAGAAACCTGTCACCTTGAGCTAGGAAAATAGAGGCTTTGTTCTTGAGACTGTTGCCCAAATCCACAAGGGTTGCATCTCTCTCTCTCTTTTGTTCCATATCTCAGACATCACAAAATACAAAGCAGCCCATGATTTTTTGTGGTTCCTAGACCTCATGGGATCTCATTGGGTTGTGACACCATGGAGCAATGCTGGTTCATTGGGAATGGCACAGCGGAGGATGGTTCTCAAAAGGACTCATGATTAATAGGATGCCTTTTCAGTTGATTAACGGTCCAAAGCATTAACTCCACCCACCTAAAAACAGTGTCCTCTCACACCTGCTGCTGCAATTTCACCAGAACCTGCAATCGTTTTCCTTGGGAGATTATAGTGCATTTCATATTTACTCAGTATGCTCAACCTCCCCAATCACCATCAGAATATAGGCATGACCTAATGTCTAAAAAATATTCCTTTAGATTCACACAATGTTACCTAGGAGAAGCAAACCTTGCCAAGAGTACAGACCACCTGAAGAAAGAAAGTGAGCTTTTCAAAAAAAATGACATACACATATGAGGAAGTCATACAACTTGCCATCCACTCTGCTGCCCATACTGCTGTAGAGAAACATTTTCTAAATTTGGAAGTAAAAATATTGTCTCCCATTTATGACAACACACATTTTCTTCCTGGCAGAGGTACAGAAGTATCCTTGTCTACAAGCAAAAGCAATCCCACTCCATTCATCCTCCCAAGCAATGATGAAATACAAACCCCATGCATCCTCTATATCCTTCAAGAGAGTAAGGAATGCTGTTGGAGACTGATGCCTCAGACCAAAGAGACTTGGACAAGGTGAAACTACAGGATAAGTCATTCATGGTCAAATGTTCATGGTTCATGAAGTACCATAAAATAACTTTGGGGTAGACGAAGAATGAAAAGATGAGGAAAGACTTGACCCAAGTGGTAATGCCACTGGACTAAAAGTCCAGAACCCTGGTTTAATATACTGAGGACATGGGTTCAAATCCTACTATGAGAAATGATAAAATTTGAACTCAATAAAATAAAACCAAGAATAAATAAAAAGCTACTACAATGACAACCTTGTAACTACCATCAACTGAAGAATGCTTTGCTGGTACATGGTAGATGTTGGTGATAAGATCAGTGATGGAGGGAGATGGCACATGGGTTATCAGATATGGAACTGATGATCTTTGTGCAGGACAAGACATGTCTATACCTGCAGTGGTTTAGGGAGATGATGAGAGGCACGAACATGTCCTTCTGTTCCACTCTTTTCCAGTAGTTGGTACCTCAACTCAAGTCCTGTTCCCATTCCTCATCGAAACCAATGGAATCCCTCAGCGAAATGTTCATGGCCAAGCACTCCCTTTCTCTTGATGACTCATTAGGTGTCCAATTAGCTGAAGTCACACAGCACTTACTCTTTTTAGGCAAAATCCTGAGAGATGTTGGAATTAATCTTGGTTGAGTATTGGTGAATCTTTGATAGTGCCCCAGAAATACACCCACTGGTGTTTCAGATGCATTTTTTCCACAGTTCCAGCAACAGTAATCATAAAATACCTTACCAATATCAATAACAGTTTAGTCCTAAATAGCTGGTTGCTGTTAAGAAAGGGCAACTGTGAAATTGCTAGGCACCAAAATACTGTACAACCCTCTTTAATGAGCATTAGCATCCAGCAGGGTTTTTTCTAGAGTTGCCTTTCAACTCTTTTACCAAAATGGTGTCATATGCGAAACTGGCATTCCAATTTAAGACATAGGAACAGAAATGGCCATTAGGGCCTTGAGCCCGTTAGGCTATTCAGTGAGATCATGATTTACATACCTGACTTTTGTCCTATATCCCTTAAACACCTTTGCATACAAAAAGCTATCAATCTCAGATCTAAAACTTACAATTGATATAACAATCATGAAAAATAGTTTCAAATTTCTACCACACTTTCTCTTTAAGCGTTCCTATTGTAAGACGTTATCTTAGACAGCCCTTTGCATCTTTTGTGCTTAAAGTATTTGGGAACAATTTCCCCTGGCGCTCAAGCTATGATGGTACAATGGCTGCAAAAACTTTGAAAAATAGAGCAAGTATTTCTAATAAAGTGGACAATATGGGGAACTATTACTAATAAAATGTGTGAAAATTAACTGATTAATTATTTTTAATGACATATGAAAATAAAATCTACTAACCACAGCCAAGAGTAGCTTATAAAAGTTCAAAGCAGCTACTCTTGTTTTTTCAGACATGCAAGTTCAGGGAGTTCCATCAAAGGAACAAGAATAAGAATTCTTATACCTCAATAATGCTATTATCAATTGGCATGGTGGTGCTGGACATGTGAACATTGGGAGTGGATGAAGACCTTTGCCGCTGGCAGAGCTGACCTTCAGTAGACGAGAAAGGCATGGGACAGTTGAAGGCATGGGAGGTGGAATGCCTGTACTGCAAGCTGAAAATGAGAACAAGCACATGCTAAGAACTGTCAAGGAAGTAGACAACAAGCCTATTTAAATATTCTCCTTTGAAATCACTTTAGTGCTTTTCACTTACCTCTCAGGAAGTCGAGAAAAAGACTCACGTACTCGCCGTGTAGTCATTTGTCTAATAGATGGCACTACCCCATCAGAAGTGGAGAAGAGTTTGGAGTTTGGTGTGGTTGCTTGATAAGCTCTGACAGAAAATAGAAAAATGCGCTAAAAAGAATTCAATAGAAAACCTAATTTATTTACAGCAACTAATTAAAAAAGATGTCCCTGAATACAAGATAAATTACAAAACTATCACATACCTATTTCAAGAAAGAAATGCATTTCCCATGAAAAAAATAAAGAGAGATGGCTTAAAAACAGCAGTCTTTTGAGATAAAGTCACTAGAAGGGCCAACACAGCCATGAGTCCCTTGTATTTGGAACACAGGATTGCAGTACTCTGTGGCAAAGGGGCTAAATAATGGTCACAATACATCAACTCTTTCTTTCCTTTACAATGGGTATGAAAGGTAAGCTGCAGGAGGATTAGGAGAGGATAATCAAATGTCTGCTGAAGTGTGGTATTAACAGACTATGACCGAGCTTTTCACCCTCAAGATGGGGGCAAGATTCAGCAAATAAGGAGAATGTCCACAAGCATGAGATCTTCATTGACAAGGATGAGTGCTGGATAAGTTAGGCCAACTAACCTAGGAAAAGTCTGGACATAGCCACAGTAGATCCTGAGGTAGGATATTTAAAAAGGTCCATCTCAGTGCTGTGGGACTTCATCTCAGTAACAATAAAAATGCTAAGGCCCTCCAACCGTCACATCTCACACACTCGGCAGGCTCCATCTCCGCCTGCTCATGCAGGGACTAAGGTATTTCAAGAGACCATAACACCAGAAATCATGGGCCATTCAGCCAACTGAGTCTACTCCACCATTCATGACTGATCTGATAATCCTCAACTCCACTCAATTCCTGTCTCTTCCCATTAAACCTTGATTCCCTTACCGTGTGAAGATCCGACTATCAAGGTTAAAAAGCTCACCTCTACAGCCCTCTATGACAAAGGATTCCACAGATTCACAACCCTCCTAATCTCTGTCCTAAATGGGCATCCCCCTAATCTGGGATTATTCCGTCTAGTCCTAGTTGTCCCACAAGGGGAAGCAATCTCTCTGCAGCCAACCTGTTAAGTCCATAGAAATCTTATAAGTTTCAATAAAGTTGTCTCTCATTTTTCTACACTCTAATAAATACAAGCTCAGCCTACTCATAGGGTAGGGGAATGGGTCTGGGTGCATTACTTTTCGGAGAGTCAGTGTAGACTTGTTGGGCCGAAGGGCCTGTTTTCACACTGTAGGGAATCTATGATTCTATAAACCTCTATTCACAAAACAATCCCTCCATAATTGGGATCAACCTAGTGAACTTTTTCTGGACTTCCTCTAAGGCCACTGTATCTTTCCTTAGACAACGGCACCCAAAACTGTCCACAGTATTCCAGCTGTGACCTAACTTGTGTCTTGTATTGTTTTAGCAAGATTTCTTTATTACACTCATTTTCCTTTGAAGTAAAGACCAACATTCCACTTGCCTTCACTATTCCCTGCTGAATTTGGATACCAGATATTTGCGATTTATACACAAGGACTCCCAAATCCTTATGTGCTGTAGCTTTCTGCAGTCCTTCCTCATTTAAACAATATTCAAATAAAAGACAAAATATTGCAGATGCCAGAAATCTAAATCAGATAATGCTGGAGAAGGTCAGCAGGTCTGGCAGAGAAAAACAGAATTAATGTTTAGAATCCAGAATGCCTTCTTCAGAACCATTCTGTTTATCATCCTCACCATTTGCCTTGCAACATATTTTTGTCCAGTTCTGGGATTAGGGTTTAAATGGGCAGGATTAAAGAAATAATGGACAGGATTCAAGAAGGAAAGGATTAGAAAGTGGGGGAACGGAATGCAGTCACCATCTTGGGGACATTGTGCATACTTCCAAAGTGTCCAAGCCCACTAAGCAGGAACCTGTATCCCCCTTGTTTGATACCATCCCTTTTGACTTCCCACATCAGCTTTGGCTCCCTCCACTGCACGTAAAGTATTGATTATGGTTGGGTGAGCTTTTTCCATGGTCTCGTCAACTCCACTAAAGTTTCAAACGGGTCAGAGGCAACTGGGTAGACAGTGGGAAGACCATGGGCTGGATTTGATATAGCCCTGTTTCAAAACCACCAGTGACAGAACCTAAAATCCAGTCCATAATGCCATTCAAAGCCAGGACTCAGACCCCAAGATCATGAAGTGAGTTGAATGCCTTATTATTTAAATTACAGGTTATACAAAGAGCCAATTGTTTTGATTCAATATTCCCAGCTATTACCAGCTCTGCAGAGCTTATATACAAGGCACAATCTAATTGTATATAAAGAAAGGTATTATCTTCACAGTTTTCCACCTCACAAGAGAGGTTCAACCTGAAGAACCACTTAACATTTCAAAAGTTCTCACAAGTACCTCACGTTACTCCAGTCGATACACATGGTAGGCACTTTGGTGCTACAGTGCTCATGAAACTTGTAGCCACAGGTCTGACACCGAAAGCCATTTAGAAGAAATTTCTGACAGATATCACAGAATGCCAACTTCAGAAAAGTTTTGCGGACCTTTGAACAAGATAAAAATGAAAACTATTTCAATTGGCAATGCTATTAAAGAGTGTGCAAACTGAACTCAAAAGTAAGTTGAAGTACTTACAAAGTTGTGGGTAGTTAGAGGGAGGTGGTCCAAGACCTCAACCACCAGTTCTTCACCAATCAGTGAGGTAGCATCAGTGGTCCAATCTATACGATACTTTGAGCTGCAGATAGAGCAAGAGAGATTAATATGTCTTTAATATGGGCGGCACGGTGGCACAGTGGTTAGCACTGCTGCCTCACAGCGCCGGAGACCCGGGTTCAATTCCCGACTCAGGCGACTGACTGTGTGGAGTTTGCACATTCTCCCCGTGTCTGCGTGGGTTTCCTCCGGGTGCTCCGGTTTCCTCCCACAGTCCAAAGATGTGCGGGTCAGGTGAATTGGCCATGCTAAATTGCCCATCGTGTTAGGTTAAAGGGGTAAATGTAGGGGTATGGGTGGGTTGCGCTTCGGCGGGTCGGTGTGGACTTGTTGGGCCGAAGGGCCTGTTTCCACACTGTAAGTAATCTAATCTAATCTTTCTTACAAATGGTGAAATTCTCTCCTTTCTCAAAGAGTTTTTCCCCTATGCACACTCTTCAGGAGCAGCAATCATGAGCACAGCTAAATTTTTCCTAAATCTTCAATAATGTTACTTGGAAATCTTCCACAAGATGCGGTATTGATTGATGATTTTCCATCATTTATTTCACTCCTGACATCTGGAAATGCTTGACATCGCCAAATCATAGTGTATCAAATATTCAAACTCACAAGTCACCATTGCACACTGCTGTCATTAGTATTCCAAAAATTACACCACCATATACAATATTAACAAGAGCTACTCAGAGAAAGATACCATGGATCAGAAGGTCAATGTGGAAAATCGGAATCATTTGAAACATCAAGAATTCTGAAGTCATTTCTATTTTCACACTAGAGCGTTGAAAGTGCTCCAGATTTTCTATTATTTACTGATTGAACTAAATGAAAAAATCTGGCTCTCAGGAAAATTCTAAATCCATATACACAAGTACAAAATGTTTACAGCAAAATGTTTTAAGGTATTTACATTGGCAATTATATAGATCACACTCATCCACCGTGGTCTCCTGTGCAGCCGGCTGAGCCTTTTATCAAAGTACGATACATGATAAGCAAAAAGAAACCCAAAAGCTGCAGATGCTGGAAATCAAAAACACAATACAGAAATTGCTCAAACAAACTCAGCAGGTCTGGCAACATCTGTGGAGAGAAAGCAGAGTTAATTTTCAGGTCCAATGACTCTTCTTTATTAGTTCTTAATTGGCAGTTCTGAAGAAGGGTCACTGAACCAAAAATGTCAATTCTGCTTTCTCTTCACAGATGCTGCCAGACTTTTTTTTTTTAAATTCACTCATGGGAAAATGGACATTTCTGGAGGGCCAGCATTTTATTGCCTTTCCCCAGCTGTTGTTGAGAAGGTGTTGGTGAGCTACCTTCTTGAAACGCTGCAGTCCGCATGTTGTAGATCGACCCAAAATACCTTTCGGGAGGGAATTCCAGGATTGTGACCCAGCCGCAGTAAGGAACAGTAATATATTTCCATGTTAGGATGGTGTGTGAAATGGAGGGGAACCTGCAAATGGTGATGTACCTATATACCTGCTGTCACGAGTGTGGTACAGGAAAAGCACAGCAAGTCAGGCAGCATCCGAGGAGCAGGAGAATTGATGTTGCAGTCCTCACTTTCTCCTTTCTATCTGCTGCCCTTGTTTTTCGAGATGGAAGTGGTCATGGGTTTGGAAGGTGATATCTAAGGATCTTTGGTGAATTTCTGCACTGTATCTTGCAGATACAGGTAGTACACATTGATACCACTGAGCGTCGGTGGTGGAGTGAATGAATGATTGTGGATGTGGTGCCAATCAAGTGGGCTGCTTTGTCTTGATGGTGTCAAACTTTGGAGATGTACCCATCCAGGCAAGTGAGGAGTATTCCATCACACTCCTGATTTGTGGCTTGTAGATGGTGGAAAGGCTTTGGAGAGTCAGGAGGTGAGTTCTCAAGGCAGTATTTCTTATCTGCTGTTGTAGCCAGTGTGTTTATGTGGTGAGTCCAATTGATTTTCTGGTGAATGGTTAACCCCCACCCCCCACCGGATGTTGATTGTGGCGGATTCAGTGATCACAACAACATTGAATGTCAAAGGGTAGTGGTTAGATTGTCTCTTACTGGAGATATTCATTGCCTAACATTTACATGATGCAAATGTTACTTGCCACTTGTCAGATCAAGCCTGGATATTGTCCAGATCCTGTTACATTTGAACATTGACTGCTTGAGTATCTGAGGGGTCGCAAACGGTACTGAATGTAGTGCAATCATCAGCACACATCCAAACTTGTGACCTTACGATGGCAGGCAGGTCATTGATGAAGCCACTGATTAGGCACCAGGCACAACTCTGAGGAACTCCTGGAGCTGAGATGACTGACCTCCAACAATCACAACCGTCCTCTTATGTGCCTGGTATGAATGACTCCAAACAGTGAGAATTTGCCTGTGATACCTATTGACTCCAGTTTTGCTAGGGCAACCTTGATGTCAGACCGAGTATTGATGTCAATGGTTGTCATTCTGACCTCATCTCTGAAACTCAGCTCTTCTGTCCCTGTTTTAACCAAGGCTGTAATGAGGTCAGGAGTTGAGTGGTCCTGGTAGAACCCAAACTGGGCATCACTGAGCAAGTTATTGCTGAGCAGGTGTTGCTTGATAGCACTGTTGATGACACCTTCCATAATTTTACCGATGACTGAGAATAGACTGATGGGGTGTCATACAGTCATAGAGATGTATAGCATGGAAGCAGACCCTTCGGTCTAACCAGTCCATGCCGACCAGATATCCCAACCCAATCTAGTCCCACCTGCCAGCACCTGATCCATATCCCTCCAAATCCCTCCTACTCATATACCCATCCAAATAGTGGTAATTGACTGGGTTGGATTTAAACTGCATTGTGTGTCCAGGACATTCCTGAGCAATTTATCACATTGTCAGGGAGAGGCCAAGGTCGTAACTGTATTGGAGTAGCTTGACTAGGGGAGCGACAAGTTCTGAAGCACAAGTCTTCTGGAGCACAAAACTAGTGCCAGAATGTTGCCAAAAGATATTGCCTTTGCAGTATCCAGTGCCTACAACCGTTTCTTGATATCACGTGGAGTAAACTGAATTTGCTGATCATTGGTATTTGTGATGCTGGGCTCCACTTGTGTATACCGGGATGGATCATTCACATGGCACTCGTGGCTAAAGATTGCTGCGAATGCTTCAGCTTTAATTTTGCACTGATATTTTGAACTCTTCCATCATTGGGGGTGGGAATATTTTTGGAGCCTCCTCCTCCAGTGAATTATTTAATTGCCCAACACTATTCATGATAAGATGTGACAGAACTGCAGAGCTTGGATCCGATCTGTTGGTTGTGGAATTGCTTAGATCTGTCTATCCCTTGCTGCTTATGCTGTTGGCATCCAAATAGTCCTGTTTAGTAGCTTCAACAGGTTGACACCACATTTTTAGGCATACCTGGTGCAGCACCTGCACTTTTAATTGAACCAGGAGTGATCTCCTGGCTTGATGGTAACAGGGGATATTTTGGGTCATGGGGTTGCAGATTGTGCTGGAGTACACCTCTGCTATTATTGATGGTCTACAGTGCCTAATGAATGCCCAGTCTTGAATTGCTATATCCGTCCATTTAGCAAGACGATAGTGCCACACAACACAATGCATGGTATTCTCAGTGTGAAGGTGGTAATTCATCTCCATAAGGTCCAAGCAATGGTCACTCTTATCGATACTGTCATGGACAGATGCATCAGCATTGGGAAGATTGATAAGGATGAGGTCAAGTATATTGTTCCCTTAGCTGGTTCCTTCACCACTGCCACAGACCCAGTCGAGCAGCTATGTTCTTTAGGACCTGACCAGCTCAATAGTAATGCTGCTACCAGGACATTCTTGGTGCTAGACACTGAAATACCCCACCCAGTTCATTTCGTGCCACTGCCAGCCTCAGTGCTTTCTCCAATTGTTCTTGGAGGAGTACTGATTCATCAGCTGAGGGAGGACAGTATGTGGTAACCAGAAGGAGGTTTCCTTGCCCATGTTCAACCTGATGCTATTGAGACTTCATGAAGTCTGGAGTCAAAGTTGAGGAATCCTCAGGCAATTCCCTCCCGATGGTATACCACTGAGCTGCTACCCCTCCTGGGTCTGTCTTGCCGTTGGGACAGAACATTCCGAGGGATAGTGATATATGTGCCTGGGACATGTGTCTTTAAGATATGATTTTGTGAGTATGACTATGTTACTTGACTAGTCTGAGAGAGAGCTTTCCAAATTTTGGCACTAGACTCAGATGTTAGTAAGGATCACTTTGCAGGGTCACTGCATCAGAGGTCAGATCAGTTTTCCTTCGTATGAATCCAAGGAAAGCGATAGGACCAGACAGAGTACCAGGCCATGCACACAGAGCACATGCAAATCAACTGGCAGAGGTCTTCTCAGACATCTTCAACCTCTCCCTGCAGCAGGCCACTCTCCCTGCCTGTTGCAAGAGGGCCAACATCATCCCTGTGCCTAAGAAGGCTCATGCAACATGTCTCAATGACTACCGCCCAGTGGCCCTAACTTCAGTGGTCATGAAGTGCTTTGAAAGGCTGGTCATGGCATTAATCAATCCCAGCCTCCCCACTACTCTTGACCCACTCCAATCTGCCTATTGGACCAACAGATCCACCTCACATGCCATATCACTTGCCCTTCACTCCTCGCTAGAATATCTTCTCACCAAGAACAGCTACATAAGAATCCTACTCAGTGACTACAGTTCAGCCTTCAACACTATTATCCCCTCGAGACTGATTACTAAACTAAGTGATCTCGGACTAAGCCCCACTCTCTGCAACTGGATCCTCAGTTTCCTAACCCACAGGCCACAATCAGTAAAGATTGGGGACAATATTTCATCCTCACTAACACTCAACCTTGGAGCCCCCCTACGGGTGCATAATCAGCCTCCTACTGTACTCACTGTATACCCATGACTGCGTCGCCAAATACCAGACTAATGCCATTTACAAATTCGCTGATGACACCACCATAGTCGGTCGAATCTCAGATGGTGATGAAACAGACTACAGACGGGAGATGGAGTGCACTGAGAACAACCTAGCTCTCAATACCAGCAAAACTAAGGTACTCATTATTGATTTTCGGTGGGATGTTACTCATGTCCCCTTACACATTAACAGCACAGAGGTGGAACGAGTGGAGAGTGTCAAGCTCCTGGGAGTGGTCATCCACAACAAGCTTTCTTGGACCCTTCATGTGGACACACTGGTTACAAAGGCCCTACCACGTCTCTTCTTCCTCAGGCAGGTGAGGAAATTTAGCATGACAGCGAATACCCATGCCAACTTGTATAGGTGCGCCATCAAAAGCACTCTGTCTGGATGTATCACTACCTGGTATGGCAACTGTACCATTCAAGATCAGAGACAGTTACAGAAAGTGGTGAACTCAGCCCAGACAATCACAAAGGCCAAAATCCCATCTATAGAATCCATCTACCAGCTCCATTGTCAAGGAAAGGCCACCAGCACTCTCAAAGATCCATCCCACCCCGGCAATGTTTTCCACAACCTCTCCCATCAGGGAGAAGGTACAGAAGCCTGAACACACACACCAGCCGGTTTTAATACAGTTTCTACCCTACTGTTGTTAGAATACTGAATGGACTCAAAAACTCTTAACATTCACCTGTACCTATGTTTTTGTTTTTGCTGCTGTTTACCTATTATTTACTTATCTATGCTACTTAACTCAGTGATCTGCCTGTACTGCTTGCAAGACAAAGCTTTTCACTGTGCCTCGGTACACGTGACAATAAATTCAACTCAATTCAATTCAACAGGGCTGTTTCTGCCGTTGTCTTTTCTGTTCCCTAGGTCGATGTTAGGTGATCCATCTGGTTATTATTTCTTTGCTGAGACTTCATAGTGACTGATACAACTGAGTGGTTTGCTAGGCTATTTCAGAGGACAGATGAGAATCAACCACATGGCTGTAGCTTTGGAGTCACATGTCGGCCAGACCAGGTGAGGAGGGCAGAATTCCTTCCCTGAAGAATATTAGTGAGCCAGATTGGTTTTTCTAATAATTGACAATGGTTTCATGGTCATCAGTAGATTTTGAATTCCAGATTTTTAAACAATGTTGAATTCAAATTCAACCATCTAGATTTGAACTTGAGTCCCCAGAACATTGCCTGAGTTTCTGGATAATATCTTTGAGGAGAAAGTGAGGTCTGCAGATGCTGGAGATCAGAGATGGAAATGTGTTGCTGGAAAAGCGCAGCAGGTCAGGCAGCATCTAGGGAACAGGAGAATCGACGTTTCGGGCATTAGCCCTTCTTCAGGAATGATTCCTGAAGAAGGGCTAATGCCCGAAACGTCGATTCTCCTGTTCCCTAGATGCTGCCTGACCTGCTGCGCTTTTCCAGCAACACATTTCCATTTCTGGATAATAGTCTAGCAATAATACCAATTCTGCTTCCTTTTTTCTCTGCATCCCTCAACTTGGACAGCTAAAGAAGGGTTTTATTATCTGTCTCTGATGCTTGATACATTTGAATATTAATCTTTATAAATTACCCATTAAAATGATCAAGTTATTGTTTTAGATTTTTTTTTCTAAAATTCATAGAACGATAGAGTCTTGGGGATGTTTACTGTTGTGGAAAACCTTATCTTTCCAAACTCTGCTCACTGGCAGAAAGGTTGAACATCTCTGTTTTAGACTCTATGTTCTGCTGCCTTGTTTATGCAATACAGTTTGTCAAATGAAATTGCTCATCCATTATAAAATCACATATCCTCCAACAGCCTGTGAACAACTAGTATAAATTAATTACATAAAGAAGAATGTTGTCAAACGGATAACACTTCACTGATCACAACATGTTTAAAATTCATATGAAAGACCAACACCTCATTCAGAAAATGATCTACTTGACAATCAGTTTAGTTCTGATTTACCATAAAGCAGTGGTTCTTTTTATAAGTTCTGACATTAATAAATATAGACTGAGTTTGTGTTGCAATTAGACAATGCTAAAAATCGAGCATCATCTTCAAGAACATTACAGGATGATATTAGTGTCTTGCATTTTTAGCAAAATACAAGATCTCATTTCTTAGAATCTGTGTGCAATAGTTTCATTTGTTGCAACTCAGCCTGCAATACATCTACATCTCTCCATTGACAGCTTCAGCTTGTCTATACAATGCAAGAAATCAGGCAAAAACAAAATTATCTCTGAATTTCGAATGGAAATGGTCTACTGCTAGTCGCATCTATTGCAGAACATGGAGGCAAACAAATCCAGAGATTCGGAATTGACAAAACAAGAGACGAGAATAAGATGAAGCTGAAAAAGAAAGGGGATGATGCAAGTGAAAACCAAAGTGAATACAGAAAATTCAGAGCGGATGTAATAAGGGAAAAAGACAGGCAAAATGAGAGTACAAAAAGATAACAACAGCTCACATGAAAAGGGAATCTACAAGTCATAGAGTCAGAGATGTACAGCACAGAAACAGACCTTTCCATCCAACTTGTCCATACCGACCAGATATCCCAACCCAGTCTAGTCCCATTTGCCAGCACTTGGCCAATATCTCTCCAAACCCTTCCTATTCATATACCCATTCAGATTCCTTTTAACTGCTGCAATTGTACTAGCCTCCACCACTCCTCTGGCAGCTCATTCTACACACGTACCACCCTCTGCTTGAAAACATTGCCCCTTAGGTCTCTTTTATATCTTTCCCCTCTCACACTGAAGCTATGCCCTCTAGTTCTGGACTCCCCCACCCCAGGGAAAAGACTTTGCCTATTTATCCTATCCATGCCCCTCATAATTTTATAAACATCTATAAAGGTCCCCCCTCAGCCTCCAACGCTCCAGGGAAAACAGCCCCAGCCGATTCAACCTCTCCCTATAGCTCAAATCTTCCAACCTTGGTAACATCCTTGTAAATCTTTTCTGAACCCTTTGAAGTTTCACAACATCTTTCCGATAGGAAGGAGACCAGAATTGCATGCAATATTCCAACAGTGGCCTAACCAATGACCTAACAGCCCCAACATGACCTCCCGACTCCTGTACTAATACTCTGACCAATAAAGAAAAGCCTACCAAATGCCTTCTTCATTATCCTATCTACCTGCGATTCCACTTTCAAGGAGCTATGAAACTGCACTCCAAGGTCTCTTTGTTCAGCAACACTCCCTTTTCCTCCGCTACATCGATGACTGTATCGGCGTCGCCTCGTGCTCCCACGAGGAGGTTGAACAGTTCATCCACTTCACCAACACCTTCCACCCCGACTTCAAATTCACCTGGACAGTCTCAGATTCCTCCCTCCCCTTCCTCGACCTTTCTATTTCTATCTCAGGCGACCGAATCAACACGGACATCTACTACAAACCGACCGACTCCCACAGCTACCTGGACTACACCTCCTCCCACCCTGCCCCCTGTAAAAACGCCATCCCATTCTCCCAATTCCTTCGACTCCGCCGCATCTGCTCCCAGGAGGACCAGTTCCAAAAACGCACAACCCAGATGGCCTCCTTCTTCAAGGACCGCAATTTCCCCCCCGACGTGGTCGACGATGCCCTCCACCGCATCTCTTCCACTTCCCGCTCCTCCGCCCTTGAACCCCGCCCCTCCAACCGCCACCAGGACAGAACCCCACTGGTCCTCACCTACCACCCCACCAATCTCCATGTACAGAGCATCATCCGCCGTCATTTCCGCTACCTCCAAACGGACCCCACCACCAAGGATATATTTCCCTCCCCTCCCCTATCAGCATTCCGTAAAGACCACTCCCTCCATGACTCCCTCGTCAGATCCACACCCCCCACCAACCCAACCTCCACTCCCGGCACCTTCCCCTGCAACCGCAGGAGGTGCAAGACTTGCGCCCACACCTCCCCCCTCACCTCCCTCCAAGGCTCCAAAGGAAACTTCCATATCCGCCACAGATTCATCTGCACCTCCACACATATCATCTATTGCATCCTCTGCACCTGATGCGGCCTCCTCTATATTGGGGAGACAGGCCGGCCACTTGCGGAGCGATTCAGAGAACACCTCTGGGACACCCGGACCAACCAACCCAACCACCCTGTGGCTCAACACTTCAACTCCCCCTCCCACTCCACCAAGGATATGCAGGTCTTTGGACTCCTCCATCGCCAGACCACAACAACACGACGGTTGGAGGAAGAGCGCCTCATCTTCCGCCTAGGAACCCTCCAACCACAAGGGATGAACTCGGATTTCACCAGTTTCCTCATTTCCCCTCCCCCCACCTTGTCTCAGTCAAATCCATCGAATTCAGCACCGCCTTCCTAACCTGCAATCTTCTTCCTGACCTCTCCGCCCCCACCCCAGTCTGACCTATCACCCTCACCTTGACCTCTTTCCACCTATCACATTTCCGACGCCCCTCCCCCAAGTCCCTCCTCCCTACCTTTTATCTTAGCCTGCTGGACAAACTTTCTGCATTCCTGAAAAAGGGCTTATGCCCGAAACGTCGATTCTCCTGTTCCCTGGATGCTGCCTGACCTGCTGCGCTTTTCCAGCAACACATTTTCAACACTCCCTAGGACCTTACCATTAAGCGTATAGATCCTGCTAAGATTTGCTTTCCCAAAATGCAGCACCTCACATTTTTTTGATTAGATTAGATTCTCTACAGTGTGGAAACAGGCCCTTCGGCCCAAAAAATCCACACCGCCCCTCCGAAGAGAAACCCATCCAAATCCATTCCCCTACCCTATATTTACCCCTGACTGACACACCTAACACTGTGGGCAATTTAGCATGGCCAATTCACCTGACCTGCACATCTTTTGATTGTGGGAGGAAACTGGAGCACCCGGAGGATGCAGACACATCTGGGAGGATGCAGAACTTATAAAAAGAACCACTGATTTATGGTAAGTCAGAACTAAACTGATTGTCAAGTAGATCATTTTCTGAATGAGGTGTTGGTCTTTCATATGAATTATAAACAAGCAGACACAGGAAGAATGTGCAAACTCCACACAGACAGGAATCGAACCCAGGACCCTGGTGCTGTGAGGCAGCAGTGCTAACCACTGAGCCACCATACTGCCCTTATTATCTGAATTAAACTCCATCTGTCACTTCTCAGACCACTAGCCCATCCTGAAGAAGGGCTTATGCCTGAAACGTCGATTCTCCTGTTCCCTGGATGCTGCCTGACCTGCTGCGCTTTTTCCAGCAACACATTTTCAGCACTAGCCCATCTGATCAAGATCCCGTTGCAATCTGAGGTAGCCTTCTTCGCTGTCCACTACACCTCTAATTTTGGTATCATCTGCAAACTTACTAACTATACCTCTTATGCTCACTTATATAAGTGACAAAAAGTAGTCGACCCAGCACTGATCCTTGTGGCACTCCACTGGTCACAGGCCTCCAGTCTGAAAAACAACCCTCCACTACCACCCTCTGTCTTCTACCTTTCAGCCAGTTCTGTATCCAAATGGATAGCTCTCCCTGTATACCATGAGATCTAAACTTGCTAACTAGTGTCCCATGGGGAGCCTTGCCGAACACTTTACTGAAGTCCATATAGATCACATTTACCGCTCTGCCCTCAACAATTCTCTGTTACTTCTTCAAAAAACTGTCAAGTTTGTGGGCATGATTTCCCACGCACAAAGCCATGTTGACTATCCCTAATCAGTCCTTGCCTTTCCAAATATATGTACATCCTGTCCCTCAGGATTCCCTCCAACACCTTGCCCACCACCGACGTCAGGCTCACTGGTCTAGAGTTCCCTGGCTTGTCCTTACCACCTTTCTTAAACAGTGGCACCACGTTAGCCAACCTCCAGTCGTCCAGCACCTCACCTGTGACTTTTGATGATGCAAATATTTCAGTAAGATACCCAGCAATCACTTCCCTAACTTTCCACACAGTTCTAGGGTACACCTGATCAGGTCCTGGGGATTTATCCACTTTTATGCATTTCAAGATATCCAGCACTTCCTCCTCTGTAATATGGACATTTTTCAAGATGTCTCCATCTATTTCCCTACATTCTACATCTTCCATGTTCTTTTCCACAGTAAATACTGATGCAAAATACTCGCTTAGTATCTCCTCCATCTCCTGCGGCTCCACACAAAGGCCTCCTTGCTGATCTTTGAGGGGGCCCTATTCTCTCCCTAGTTACCCTTTTGTTCTTAAATGTATCTGTAAAAACCCTTTGGATTCTCCTTAATTCTATTTGCCAAAGCTATCACATGTTCCCTTTTTGCCCTCCTGATTTCCCTCTTAAGTATACTCCTACCGCCTTTATACTCTTAAGGATTCACTCGATCTATCCTGTCTATACCTGATGTATGCTTCCTTCTTTTTCTTAACCAAACCCTCAATTTCTTTAGTCATCCAGCATTCTCTATACCTACCAGCCTTTCACCCTAACAGGAATATACTTTCTCTGGACTCTCGTTATCTCATTTCTGAAGGCTTCCTATTTTCCAGCCACCCCTTTACCTGCAAACATTTGCCCCCAATCAGCATTTGAAAGTTCTTGCCTAATACCATCAAAATTGGCCTTTCTCCAGTTTAGAGCTTCAACTATTAGATCTGGTCTATCCTTTTCCATCACTATTTTAAAACCAGTAGAATTATGAATGCTGGGCCCAAAGTGCTCTCCCACTGACACCTCAGTCACCTGCCCTGCCTTATTTCCCAAGAGTAGCTCAAGCTTTGCACCTTCTCCAGTAGGTACATCCACATACTGAATCAGAAAATTTCCTTGTACACACTTAACATAGACTGGGACTACCATAGTGTTTGGAAAGCTAAAATCCCTTACCATAACTACCCTATCGTTCTTACAGGTAGCTGAGATCTCCTTACAAATGTGTTTCTCAATTTCCCTCTGACTATTAGGGAGTTTATAATACAATCCCAATAAGGTGATTATCCCTTTCTTATTTCTCAGTTCCACCCAAATAACTTCCCTGGATGTATTTCTTGGAATATCCTCCCTCAGTACAGCTGTAATGCTATCAAAAATGCCACTCCCCCTCCTCTCTTGCCTCCCTTTCTATCCTTCCTGTAGCATTTGTATTTTGGAACATTAAGCTGCCAGTCCTGTCCATCCCTGAGCCACGTTTCTGTAATTGCTATGATAGTCCAGTCCCATGTTCCTAACCATGCCCCGAGTTCACCTGCCTTCCCTGTTAGGCTTCTTGCATTGAAATAAATGCAGTTTAATTTATCAGTCCTAGCGTGTTCTCTGCTTTGTTCCTGCCTGCCTTGACTGTTGACTCGCTTCTTTTCTCAACTGTACCTGTTTCAGATTGATCTCTTTCCTCACTATCTCCCTGGGTCTCCCCCACTCCTTTACTAGCTTAAATCCACCCGAGCAACTCTGGCAAATCTCCATGCCAGTATATTAGTCCCCTTCCAATTTAGGTGCAATCTGTCCTTCTTGTACAGGTCACATCTACCCCAAAAGAGATTCCAATGATCCAAAAATGTGAATCCTTCTCCCATACACCAGCTCCTCAGCCATGCATTCATCTGCTCTATCCTCCTATTCCTGCCCTCACAAGCTCGTATCACCGGCAGTAATCCAGATATTACTACTCTCGAGGACCTCCTTTTTAAATTCTTGCCTAACTCTCTGTAATCTCCCTTCGGAATCTCAACCTTTTCCCTTCCTATGTCATTGGTTCCAATGTGTACAATGACCTCCTGCTGGCCTCTCTTCCCCCTTGAGAACATTCTGCACCCTCTGAGACATCCTTGATCCTGGCACCAGGGAAGCAACACACCATTCTGATTTCTCGCTGCTGGCCACAGAAATGTCTGTCAGTGCCTCAGACTAGAGAGTCCCCTAACACACCTGATCTCTTGGAACCCGACGTACCCCTTGTTGCATTAGAGCTAGTCTCAATACCAGAAACTTGGCTGTTCGTGCTATGTTCCTCTGAGAATCCATCACCCCCTACATTTTTCAATACAGCATACTTGTTTGAAATGGGGGTAGCCACAGAAGACTCCTGCACTAACTGCCTACCTCTCTTACCTTTCCTGGAGTTAACCCATCTATGTGACTGTATCTGCAACATTTCCCCCTTCCTATAACTGCCATCCATCACATTCCCTTGCTGTTATAAATTCCTCATTGCCTCTAACTGTCTCTCCAACTGATCCATTCGATCTGACAGGATTCACAACCAACAGCATTTATGGCAGATATAATCCTCAGTAACCCGTAAATTCTCCCTAAAATCCTACATCCGACAAGAAGAGCATATCACTCTACTAAAGGCCATTTTTGCTTCTTCACAATCTTTTGACCCAGAAAATAGCACAGTCTTATTCCTCTACAAAACACTGCTCCAGGTTAAATTAATACTTATGATTTATATTTTAAGTTTGATCAAGAGTCATATCTCAATAAAACATATAATCAAGAAAGCACCCACTTTACTCACTACTGCAGACTTTGTGAGGCCACGCTTAAATATTCACTTCTGTTTCTGTGCTGTGACCTCTCCCAAACAGGTTCCTCTAAGATTAGTTGTGAATTTCATTGTTTGTTAATTTTCTATTCTACAAGAATATGCATAGTAAGGGGCAGTAAGAAGAAGGTTGAGACCAATGAGGGACCAAAAAGGGATCTATGCATGGAGACTGGAGACATGGCCATGGTATTAAATGTACATTTTATACCTGTCTTTTACAAGAAAGAGGATGCTGCCAGAGTCATAGTGAATGAGACTAAGTGGATGGCTAGCTGAATGTGCTGCAAGTTGATAAAGACAAGATATCTGAAAGGATAGGTGGATTTAAAAATCAACAAATCAAAAGTAGAAGGGTTGTGTCCAAAGTTGCTAAAGGACAAAAACGAGAAAGATTCTTCCATTCAACCTTACATACTGTGTTGGCAGAAGACTGGATAACTGCAAATAAATAAGGACAAACATAGAAAATGCAAGCCACTCATTTTAACTTTGGCAGTGGGAAAGCTTTGAGAAATTATAATCTTGGACAAAATAAACAAGCAGTCACTTGGACAAATATGGACTAATCAAGGAAGACAAGAATGGATTTGTTCTTGGAGAATCATGTTTTAACTGATGGAGGGTCATCAAACTAATATGTTAACTGTTTTTCTCTCCATTGATGCTGTCTGACCTATTGAATTTTTCCTACAATTCCTGTTATTATTTCATGCTTAAACTAACTTGATTGAGCATTTTAATGCAGAAACAGAGGAGGTTGGTGAGGTCAATATAATGCATATAAACCTCTAAAAGGTGTTTTGTATTGTGCCCATTCTCTTACACTCGTAATGTATCACAAGGTCACAGGAAGTTACATTGACTATGTTTCCATGTGTATAGGAGAAAGTGAGGTCTGCAGATGCTGGAGATCAAAGTTGAAACTTTATTTCCTGAAGAAGGGCCTGTGCCCGAAACGTCGAATCTCCTGTTCCCTGGATGCTGCCTGACCTGCTGTGCTGTTCCAGCAATAAAGTTTCAACTTCCATGTGTATAGGTCAATGGAAAATAAATCTGATAGAAGTAACCAGTCTTTGGCACAATAAATTCAATTTCAGTTGAGTCATTCCACTTAAGGGGTAGAATTTTTAAATCAACAAGGACTGGCCCAACTAAATTAGTCTGTTCGCTTCTGGTACCTCCTGAGAAGCAGGTTCTTCTTGTTTCTACTAGGCCAAACCTGGCATGTCCTTACTGCTTGCTAGAGACTGGTAAAAGGACAGACTGCCATAATGTCCAATGTTCTGTGGGAACGCTTGCTGGCAACAGAATAAAACAGCGAGTGGTAGCATGGATATGAAGTTTGCTGAGTACCTCAAAACAGACAGTAGTGATGAGTTGGTGTTTTTTCTTCAGGCTGGGGGGAATATATACTTCAGGATACCCATAGAGTGAAGCACTAGCACCACCTATTTTCTTAATATTCATCAATGACTTAGACTTGGGTGTGCAAGGCACAATTTCAAAATTTGCAGGTCCACAAAGAAGCATGAACTGTTAGATGTATAACTTCAAGAGGACATGGACATACTGGGAGAATGGGCAGATACATGGCAGATGAAATCTAATTAGTAAAGTGTGAAGAAAATATAAAGGATACATTCTAAATTGTATGCAGAGCCAGACAGACCTAGGAATACACATGCACAATTTACTGAAGAGCATTTTCAGAAAATGGTATAAAAGGCATAGAGGATTCTGCATTGATTAAATAAGGAACAGAGTACAAAATCAAGGAGGTAAAAAGGAACCTTTATAAACAATGATTTAGCCTCAACTAGAGCATCACATCATATTCTGGGCCACTTTTGGAAGGATGTGAAGGCAGGAAAGAGGGAGGGAGGAAGGATTGAATATCTTTCACATCCGCAAGGTATCCCAAGCACTTTATGGCCAATTAAGTATTTTTGACATGTAATCCCTGTTGAAATGTATGAAATCTAGCAGCTGATCACAGACAGCAAGCTTGCACAAACAACAACATGATAATGACTAAATGATCTGTTACAAGAATGTTGATTGAGGCTAAGGCAACAGCAGATTGAAAGAAGTTTTGTTCAAAGCGTTGAAAATCATGAGTACACACGAGTTCTGGAGAGAAGCCGGATAGGCTGATACTTTTCTGATTGGAATGTAGTAGGTTGAGGGGTGACCTTGTAGAGGTTTTTAAAATCATGTGAGATATCAGCAAGATGAATGGCAAGAGTCTTTTCCTGATGGTGGAGATTTCAAGACGAGAAGGCATATTTTTAAGGTGAGAGGAGAAAGATTTAAAAAGGACACGAGGGACAACTTTTTTTTTTTTTTACACAGAAAAATGAACTTCCAGAAGAAGTGGTAGATGTAGGTAGAATTACAATGTCTAAAAGATATTTGGATGAGTACACTCTTAAGAAAGATTTGGAGGGATACTGGCTAAGCATGAACAGGTGGGACTAGTTTAATTTGGTATTATGGACTGGTTGACCAAAGGGTCTGTTCCTGTAAATTATTCCAAGTGGTGAAGGAGTTAAGAACTGGAGAGGTAAGGTGATTAGGAAACAAACCAAAGATGATGCACTGAAAATAGCTTTGAGGTTTTAAATGGTCAGCAAACAAGATCAATACATTCACTGTAAAAGCCAAAGGAATAGTTTTAAAAGTATGCAGCAAACCAACTGTCTCAGTGAGCTAGCCTACTGTAAATGCTCTCAAAAATTGAAGAATTCTATTTCTGACAGTGTATAAGACAATGGAAAATAAATCTGATAGAAGTAACCAGTCTTTGGCACAATAAACAAAATTCTTCAAGAGTGAGTTGTCGATGTTTTAGAAGAATCAATATATTAGGAGACTCTGGGGTTTGGAGGGAGCAGACAATGGGAATGTATTGACAAATAGCTACATGATGGCTTCTGTGCTCCAACTCTTGCTTTGCTTCTGCTCTTTGGCGCTGCCACATCTGACACAATGTCTGCACAATTCATAAGAAGATAAGAACTAGGAGTAGGAGTCAGCTATCTGGCCCATCGAGCCTGCTCCGCTATTCAATAAGATCATGGTTAATCTTTTCACGGACTCAGCTCCACTCACCCGTCTGTTCACCATAACCCTTAATTCCTTTACTGTTCAAAAGTCTATCAATCATCACCTTAAAAACACTCAATAAGGTAGCCTCAACTGCTTCACTGGTCAGGGAATTCCACAGATTCACAAGCCTTTGGGTGAATAAGTTCCTCCTCAACTCAGTCTCAAATCTGCTCCCTCTTACTTTGAGGCTTTGCCCCCAAGTTCTAGTTTCACCCAATAGTGGAAACAAACTCCCTGCTTCTATCTTATTTTTTCCCTTTACAATTTTATCACAGAACTTTGGCTCACTGTCTATAATCTCTTCTTTATTAAAAAAATGCACCCCATTAATTTCAGTCATTAATTTTAGCAGATCTAATATGACGAAGGCGGAGCACATTCAGATGTTGCTGTATTACCTCAGCTGTCCAAAATGTCACACTCACTGGCAGCCATTCAGTGCCAAGTGTGTTGCTGGAAAAGCACAGCAGGTCAGGCAGCATCTGAGAAGCAGGAAAATTGACGTTTCGGGCCACAGCCCTTCATCAGGAAAAGGCTCCGGCCAGAAACATCAATTTTCCTGCTCCTCGGATACTGCCTGACCTGATGTGCTTTTCTAGCAACACAGTCTCTACTCTGATCTCCAGCATCTGCAGTCCTCACTTTCTCCTCCACTATTCAGTGCCGTCACACTTCAAATGTTTTGAAAAAGCTGCTTAACTCCCAGCTAAACAAAACTGTGTTTACTAGATTCCAAACACTCAAAAGACACAGTGAAGCCATTCCTGAAATCTCCAAATCACCCCGGGAAATTAACTCACGTCAGTGACAAGCGAGAGAAAAGACTGCCCCTAGATAGAATGGAATGAAAGCCTGAAATGAAGGTCTCACCCTCAATTACAGGTACCTTCTCTCCTGTTTACTAGGCTTACTAGTACTGGGGCAGCAGGATATTGAGTGCTGGAAGCGGAGAGTCAGGAGCAGGAGGTTGAAGTCCAGGGGTTAAGTGCTGAGGTCCAGGGATAGTACACAGGGAGCAAGGGGTGAGAGCCTCAGGCTGGGAGCCAGCCACTGTTTTGCCGAGGCTGGAATGTAGAACAAGGCCAAGGCTAAGTGCTTTACTAGTACCGAAAGAGGGAGTGGAGAAGCACTTTTTTTTTGATGAGGCAACCATCTGCCCACTGGGTCTGGGAAATTAGGTTGGAGTTGAAGATTTTGCAAATGGCAATGAGCAGGGCGAAGGAAAGCTGGGGTTATTGGGGGGAATGGGTACAAGAGACAAGGAAGCTAGATATTATGTGCCTCATTGGGTGTTATGGATTGGGGGGGGTGAAGGGTCTCATGCACCACGACACCAACCGCACCTTGAGCACACACTCACAGGGAGGGCAGACAGTTGTCAAAATCAACAACAATAAAACAGTAGGTGCTGGAGAAACTCAGCAGGTCTGGCAGCAACTGGAGAGAGAAAGAGAGTTATATTTTGAGTCCAGTGACCCTTTGTCAGAACTGAAAGCAGCTGGGAAATCATAGTGTTTATGCTGGTGACGGGGCTGGGGGCAGATTGATTTGAATACTTGGAGGGAAGTGCCGAGAAAAGGGAGGAGAAAACAAAGGAAATGCTGGTGATAGGCCAGTTCATTACTTATCCCGATACCACTAGTTTCTAGTCTCTTTGGGTTGCTCCTATCAGAGCCAACCTATTTTCAATGACTCACTTTTTGTTCTCACACATTTCTCTGCCCCAGCTTATCACCAGCGATGCCTTTGTTTGTTTCTCAGTCTCTAGACACTGTCTCCATCTGTCAAACTCACTCCTTTCACCCCACTAAACCCTATCATCAGCATAAATATCTCCATACGTTCAAGAGTTCCACTGAATGCTACTGTCACGAACAATGAATCAATTGTTGAATAGAAATCAGAGATTAAGTCTGAAGATGCAGGAAAAATGATTTTAAAAATGCCTACTTAAAATATTCCAGCTTTGTACATGTGCAGTGGAAGTACTATGAGCTCACCAGTCTGTGGAACATGTATTTATGGTAATGGCGGTTTGTCTCTGTGTGTTATATTGAAACATTTTAGTTGATAATTAAGACCTGTTGTCTTGTGTGAATTTAAATACTGTGGTGTTTAGGAAATTAATATTTTCCTGTGTGTTGTGGCTTGACATTTAATGAGGTTGATAATTATTTAAGATATTAATGAATCCTTCTAATTCAACTTTGGTGAAAGCCCAAAATACCTTAAGTATGAACACAAATATAGAATGTAATGTTATTATGTGATTGCATCACCTAGTTAGTGAGAATGAAAAAGTACCCTGAAAACCAAAGGAAGCCCCTGAAAATTAAAACGTGTAGCCATCAAGTAGAGCCCTCTGAAAACAAAATATTTTGTACCCTGTTAGATTCAGCAAGTAAATTGCAGGAGCAATCGGACCGCTGACTTCCTGAAGAATGGCTCTGCTTTCACAGTGTGATCCCAGAAATATAAGTGTATCAACTTTTGAAAGCACAGAAAGAACAAGAACAATGAAGGTAACAAATGGTATATAGCTATTTGTGTCTCATTAATCTTAAGGGCCACTTTGTCAAAGGTCACTAGAAACCTGCCAAATGAAGTACATTCTGATTACCATAGTCATGGACTGACATATGACTAACTTCTATCTCACAGTAACATGATTGATTCTTCCTTAATCCAATGTTTGCATGACGCCAGATTATAGTCCAATATGTTTATTTGAAATTACAAGCTTTCAGAGCACTGCTCCTTCATCAGATTAAGTGAATAAATCATACAGGCACAGAATTTATAGGCAGAGATCAATAATCAGAGAGATCAAAAGATCATATAAATGGTGTGAGTGGAGTGTCGACAGGTTGAATAGCAAGTAACGGGATGACCTATAATCAGATTCATTGAGGCAGGGAGTTAATTACAAAACATTAAAAATAAGATGGTGCTGGAGACAAACCAAATCACTGGAATAACATGATAGGAATAAGAGTTGCACGCCAAGGCTCTAACCAAAATGACAAGTTATCCAAAACTGTACAAACTAATTAAGGTAGAGATATCATAAGTTATTAAGATGATGGCAGCAAAACAGGACAATGAGGAAGATTTCATAAATACAAAACAGTGTGGTGAGCTCACATGTAGCACAACATGAACCCAAATCACTGTTAAGACCACCTTTATGGGTATGGAACTTGGCTATCAGTTTCTGCTTGGCAATTCTGTGTAGCTGTGTATCATGAAGCCACTTTGGAGGATGCTTACCCGAAGATCAGAGGCTGAATGTCGTTGACTGCTGAACTATTCCCCAACTGGGAGGGAACATTCCTGTCTAGCAATTGTTGCACAGTGTACATTTATCCATTGCTTGTAGCGTCTGCATGATCTCAACAATAGATCATGCTTGGGGGCATCCTTGCTGCAATGTATGATGTAGGCGACACTGGCCGAGTCACATGAGTATCTGCTATGTACGTGGTGGGTGGTGTTCCCACACGTGATGGTCGTATCCGTGTTGATGATCTGTCATGTCTTGCAGAGGTTGCTGTGGCAGGGTAGTGTTGTGGTCGATGTTGTCCTGAAGACTGGGTAGTTCGCTGTGAACGATGGCCTGTTTAAGGTTTAGCAGTTGTTGAAGGCGAGAAGTGGAGGCATAGGGATGATCTTGGCAAGATGTTCATCATCATCGATGACATGTTGAAGCCAGCAAAGAACATGGTTTAGCTTCTCCGGTCCATCCGATAGAGTACCCTTCATTGTCCAGTACTTCCAGATCTTTTGATCTCTCTGCTTATCTGTCTGCCTATAAATTCTGCGCCTGTGTGCTTTTCTTCACTTCACCTGGTGACGGAGCAGTGCTCAAAAAGCTTGAGATTTCAAATAAACCTGTTGGACCATAACCTGGTGTTGTGTGACTTCTAACCTTGTGCACCTCGGTTCAACACTGGCACCTCCACATCTTGATCCAATAGGGAGATAACAGATAGCAATCTAGCAAGTGAGACCTATTGTTATACAAACCACTGAAACCTTCCACAAAGTCAGTAGCTGATTCATCAATTATGTGGTGAGCATTTTGAATAATATTGATTTAAATTGTAATTCTTCTAACACCCCATTTTTCACTAGGAACAGGCAAGTAGAGATCAAATTCACAAGAACTCAGTCTCAAGTACCTCCTGTTTGACATTTCTCTACTATGATTTTCAAACATTCCTCAATTTAGATGGTTTGGCAGAAGCCTTACGATACCACATAACTGGGTAACAGTCTCTGCTCAGACCAAAACCCAAGCATTATATGGAGAGAAAAACTGACAGAACTGGTGCCCCTTAAAAGTGAACAAATCAGGAATGAGGAGAAGGCATCCTATATAACATTTTCAAGTTTCAGAATGTGCAAAACTGCTCCTCACTGACATCCTTTACCACCCATCTGCTATGCAAATGAATAATTCACTGTGTCATTCCAGGCTGCATCACAATCTGACCTAGCCTTCTCCTTTAGTACTGGAAGCGCACTAAATTTTCCCATTTTCCAAAGTAACAAGCAGCCGTGAGTGTTCATACAGACAGCTTGCCAAATACATTTAAATGAGGCCTGATCAGCAAAATGGTTTGGGCCTTCTGCCAAAAAGTCTAAAATAGAGGCTCATACTTTCACAGGCATGTTACCAAAGCCAAATAAACTCATGCTAGAAACTGCAGCATAACAAAATAAGCAGAAGTGTGACAGGCTGTCCCACATTTTAAAAGATTGTCCCTTATTTGACTGCCTTTGTCCTGTATTTCTAGGGCAATCTGTGGGAGTCTGCTCTTGCCTTTGCCTCTGCTTATTTTCTGTAAGCATGAGCATTGCAACCATTGGGCACATGTGGGAGTTAGGTTGTGTGCGTGCGCTCGCACACAACCTAACAAGAGTTGGTCACACTGATAAGCAATGGTATTTAATGTAATTGAGAAACTCCTTTCATAACATATCTTTTAAAATTATATGATATAAAGACTTGTTTTTATACAGCATGGAACGCCTTTGTCTTCCTATAGTGGAGTCATATTAAATTCCTCAGGCGGGGTGCAAGAACAATTCACAATTGTTTCATTACTGGAGAATGAATTGGAACTGAATATGACGTTTTAAATACGCTATCAATAATTTATTCAGCGTCTAATGTACATTTGACTCCACTCTTGAAGAATATACTAAACCAGCCAGCTACTTCTCATGGTAAGTGAACAGAAAATCATTACCATCCTTGTGGCAGCCTGAAGACTGCACAGCAATCTGGCTGAAGACCTCGGACTTTTAGAGCTTTTTTCAGACTGTCTTGCACAGTCATGCCTGGTCGCACGCTCACCTGCAATACCACATATAAAAAGGGCAACAGGTCAGTAAGGCAGAGAATTTACATTACAACTGTCAACTTACATTTAACCATTTTTAAATAATTTAAGTCTTGATTACATAATTCTACTGCACTGTTCTTCCTTGAACAGGGTGGGATGCAAGAAATCTACTGGGTGGGGTGCCCTTACCTAAAGCAAGGAGGAGGTGTCATTTATTTGGAATAAAGGTACGGGGTCAGGACCCCCACCTCTAGCTTCCTCCCTCTCTGCTCTGAATACATCTTGGGTGAAAAAGCTCATGGACAACTTCCCGTCATGGTGCCAAATGAGACAATTCAGTGGGTAATTAATCCTCATTTAAAGGCCTCAGCCCACTGCCATGGGTATTCAACAAGTGGCAACTGAGGCAGTCACCACACAGAAAGCCTGAAAATTGGACTATGGAGAGAGGTGGGGTGATGGATGTGGGAGGGCACACAGTATCTTTCAAGGGACCTGGGGCCCACCAAATACCACTCCATCACTCCCTTCTGATAGCCTGCCCTTCCACTAGCAGCAACCCTTCCCCATGCTCTCCTGACTGGTACTCAATACTGCAGACTTTCCCCACAGGAGATGATGCAAGGTTTTCACTGCTCTCCAGCCAGTCAGTGAGACTCCCATCGCCTTAATTAAATTTATCCTACTGCGTCTACTCTGTAAAACATTTAATTCCCAAATGCTCTGGCTGTTTTAACTGTACTTGGCCTCTCAGAGAATTTTGTAAATTTAGATTTTTCTGTTCATTCTCACCTTTCAGAATCAGGGATAGAGTTAGTGATCATTTTGATTCAGTCTTTTCAACACCACCCTACGCTGCAAGGCTAATAAATTCAAAATGCTTGACACCCTCACAAGTGTTGCTCAGCATTCTGGAGAAACCCAATATATTATATGGATAATAAGTCAGTATATTATATACAGTTTGCGTAAATAAATCTTACTCATTAACATAGGTGGAGGTCTGGGTGCGGTTCACTAAATCGAGTTATTGTCCTGATGCTTGAATAGAGCGGTTGGTAGCAATTAAAGTTTGCAAAAGGATTAAATATAAGCTCTCATAAATTACCCACTGGAAATCAGAAATTATTATTCTATTCACTAATAAGGATCCATTTAATGATAGTCCATATAGTTGCCAAGTCTGAATGGAATTTTCTGAACAACAAAGCAACATGAACATACTTGCTCTAATTTGTCATATGGAGCAACACCAAGTGAAAAAAGACTAATTGCTATTTATTTCTGCCATTAAATACTCTTCCACAATTGTTACCATAGTGACTAAATGCCCTGTTATCATTGTCCACTTACTGCTTCACTGTCACAGAATATTCACTACAGCCAAATCCAGTCAGCATAATGATTCCTTATTAGGAACTCAAATCTGTATCAACACAATGTTTACATACATAAGAGTCCACATGATATTCAACACTGAAACAGATTATTTGACGCAACCTGTCCATGGTGGTGCTCAAGTTCCACTAGAGCCTCCTCATACCTTCTCTTTCAATTGTTGGAACCCTCTATTCCCCTCTCCTTCAAACTCTTGCCTAAATTCCCCTTAAGCACACCTATACGTTACCTACAGGGGATATGTTCCAAGACCTACCGTGGAAGTCTGAAACCACAGATAGGTGCAGACCCATTCACTTAAATGGGAAACATACCTTCCCAGCAGCCTCCTGGTCCCCGGTTCTGGAACATTCGCTTTTATATGTTCAGGGTGCGGTAAACCGCGGGTAACTGAAAGCAGGGTAACCAGACCTGCGGATAGGGGTTCACCCAGTATTATTCACTTAAACCATTCCCTAAAGTACCAAATTTCACATTCTCAGCACTCTTTCGGTTAATAAGTTTATTCTTAATTCCCTAATGGATTTCTTAGTGATTATCTTACACTGGTGGCTTCTAATAACTCTCTTCCCCACAAGCAAAACATTTGTTTTCATTTTCATAACTCATGGGCCCTTTCAAAATGGCAATGTGCATTTAAATGGACAGGATGGTATCAGATATGGACCCTACTGCCTTCTTGCCTCCTTTATTAATAAATTCAGGGTGGGCAAGTTGTAGATGGCTTTCTCAATTGACTATGTGGATTTAATCCATCTGAAACAGGGTCTTTATCCTCTTTGAGTTTAATTAGTTTGTTTAATGCATTCCTTCATCTTTCAAATGCACTTATCTCATTGCTCATCTCATTAATCAATGTCATGTCAACCTGTTCTACTTAAAACTTCTGCCATTTCTCCATCAATATTCATGGTACTTTCCTGTCCATCCCTTACAGTTCAATTTCTTATTGTAATACGACCATTTTTACTGATGATTTGGAGATGCCAGTGTTGGACTGAGGAGTACAAAGTTAAAAATCACACAACAGCTGTTTATAGTCCAATAGGTTTAATTGGAAGCACTAGCTTTCGGAGCGCCACTCCTTCATCAGGTGGTTGTGGAGGATGAAGGAGCGGCGCTCCGAAAGCTAGGGCTTCCAATTAAACCCATTGGACTATAACCTGGTATTGTGTGATTTTTAAATTTTTGCTGATAGTCTTGTAAAATTATTTATTGCTTGGTTTTACATTCCACAAAACTTATTTTCTTAGTTCCTCTTTGCCTTCTGATTTTTTAAACTTCTTTTTATTTGTATTTACAAATGTTAACTAGCTATTACTGAGACTTGAGACTTGCCAATTTTCACAGCTTTCTATTGACTGTGAAGTCAGTTATGAGGTGAGACCTTAACCCATTCAAGAAACACCCTCTTGCAAAAAGTTAGAATTAGGTTTCACACTTCCGCATGAAATAAAGGTGTGCCTTAAATTTTCAATGGCCTGTCAATACAAATTGAGCTAAGTAGTATGGGAAAAAGTATTGAGCAAAAAGATACAATAAATAGTTACAAATATTCCGTAGACAAACTACACAAGATAACTTGAAAGTTTAATTTCCTGTCAATACTGACTGAATGAAGTCCAGTATGAAGTTAGGTTCTACTCCAGATTCTATACCCATTATTCTTTAAGTTATATAAAAGGTCTATACAGCACTTCAGGGAGTAAAGGGAAAGCTGATCAAACCATCTGTTTCTAGTATTACTTCAGAGTTTCTGGAGGGAAGTTACTCCAATAGCAAGCTGGAACAGTATTTAAAAATTAAAATGAGTTTTAGATTAATTTGACCTTTGCTGTGCAGTCTTAATAGTAAGTATAGCTAAGGGTATTCAGGAGAGTACTTCTGCTGCTACAAACCTTTATAGTTTCACGTAAATGAAAAGACATCGAATAGCTGACTTTGTCTATGCCTGTTTAGATTAGATTACAGTGTGGAAACAGGCCCTTCGGCCCAACAAGTCCACACCGACCCGCCGAAGCGAAACCCACCCATACCCCTACATGTACCCCTTACCTAACACTACAGGCAATTTAGTATGGCCAATTCACCTGACCCTGCACATCTTTGGATGGTGGGAGGAAACCGGAGCACCCGGAGGAAACCCACACAGACACGGGGAGAACGTGCAAACTCCACACAGTCAGTCGCCTGAGGCGGGAATTGAACCCGGGTCTCTGACGCTGTGAGGCAGCAGTGCTAACCACTGTGCCGCCCACTAAACTACATAAAAGGAAATTCAATTTTTGTTAAAAGCCTCATTAAATATAGATCACTGAATTCTGACTAATTTTCTCTTGTAAAGGTGTTATTTATCTGATGAAACACTGTTGAGGACAGAGTTGAAAAATGTCTTGGCGGTGTAACTTTTCTTCAGGGCAGCCTTCAAAGTCACTCAAGGATTAAATAATCCATATCACAACTGGATTCTAGCTTCTACCATTTTTCTTTTGGCCCTATTTTAAAAAAATAAGCAAATCCATGAAAGGGAATTCTTACTTACTCGTCCTTACGTTCAGCCTTCATCCTATCCATTCTGGCCAAGAGCCAGTACTCAGCAGCTTGAGCTATACAATCATATTTTAATTTTACAAGATGAGTACTAAATGGAAGTATTTGTGTAACACTATACTGCTCTCATCTAGCTAGCACTGTGAGATCACATCACTTTGCAGATACTTTAAAGAATATTAGTGCAATTCCTGTACTATCAAGTAAGAAAATGGTTCCTTAAAAGCAATTATGCCTTTACAGAAAACCAAAATTTCCAAAAGAATAAAAACTTTGCCTATTATTTGGCTTTTAAGTAATAGAACATAAATTTACCACAGTACGCTGCTTGTTTGGTAAGTAAACCCGAATAGTGCTCCCTGCTTTGTAAGCCTCTGTCAATTTCCCATCCTCAGATTCCCGACGATACGCAAAGTGATGAGCAAAGGTGGGAGAAACGGATGTAGAAATATCATGGAAAAAATCTTGTGGACTAAAACCATTGCTGGTGGATTTCCAGAAACCCAGGTTATACTCCATTTTGATCAGACAGGCAAGGGATCTGCAAGAAAAAAAAAGCAAAACACAAATTAAAACAAGGTGCTTCTCTGATTTCTGTACAGGCTTGCCCAAGAATTCAACATTCATCAAGCATCAGAAAATACCCAAAATAACGTTGTTTGACATACTGATGCAGCAAAGAATGAGGCGTTGTGGCTTTCATTTGTATCAGTCTGCCTTAGAACAAAGGCAACTGCTTTGGACTCTTGATTCCAATCTCTGCCAACCATAGAGATTGCTCTTCAAGTCCATGTTCATCTGGACAGTTCCCTGACTGACTTATTAAATCCTCATATACTGTAATCACAAAATGGGTTTAAAGTATAAACTTTGCTATTGCATTCACTGCAGTATTCCAGAACCAGTTCTAGGTTGTAAACTCTGCTTGCTCAGTGTCTTTGGCAACAAGTGAACCCTTTGATCTAGCTGCCACCAAGCTAAATATAGCACAGCAATGAAAACAAATCTTTTAAAAAAAACAAAGCAAATCAACACAACATTCGCAGCAAGCATCATGAAAGTTGAGAGCTTAAAACATATAGATGTCGCACTACCATGCAGCTGACCGTAATCATACATTTCCTGTGTGGCATGCTATTTTGATTAAGTTCATTTAGCAGATTTCATTGACAATAGGCAAGAGACTGATTTTATGCCTCAGAAGTCTTTTTTTTTTTAAGATAAATAACAAGACATGCACTCTACTGCAAATTAAAGAAGGCTTCCCCTACCTATGACCACAAACCATCTAAGAGACAAAAACCAGATTATCAATATCAATTTGTTGACATCAACCATTGTATTGAAGGAAATTATCCATCTCAACGGCAGAAACCACACAACATTGTTTTAATGAGTGGAAATTCTTATTAGTCTATTCTCAAATATCAGCAAAGTAATGGAGTGGGTCATCAACAGTACTACAAAGCAGTACTTCTGTGCAATAACCTGTTCACTGATGCTCAATTTGGGTAATGGCAGGGCCACTCAGCACCTGATCTCATTACAGCTTTCACCAAACACGGACAAAGGAGTTGAACTTCAGAGGAAAGGTGAGATAGTGACTGCACTTGACAAAGCATGTCATCAAGGAACCCGAGCAAAACTGAAGTCAATGATCCTTTAGTCAGAGTGATATTTTGCACAAAAGATGATGTTTGTGGTTGTTGAAAGTCAATCATTTCAGCCCAAGGACTTCACTGCAGGAGAAGTGCCTCAGGAGGGTGTCCTAGACCCAACCAGCTTCAGCTGCTTCATCAATGGCTCTTCCCCCAGCATAAAGGTCAGAAGTAGGGAGGTTCTTCAATGATTGAACAATGTTCAGCACTAACCACCAGACTTCAGATATATACAGCAAGACCTGGACAATATCCAGGTTTGGGCTAAGTGGCAGGTAACATTCATCCCACATAGTGCTCTGCAATGACCATCTTCAACTTGAGATAATCTAACCATCATCCCTTGATACTCAATGGCATTTTCATTAATGAATACCCCACTATCAACATCCTAGGAGTCACCATTGACCAGAATCTGAACTGAACCAGTCATATAAATACTGTTGATACAAGAGCAGGTCAGAGGCTAGGAATTCTGTGACAACTAACTCACCTCCAGACTCCCTAAAGTCTGTCTACCATCTGCAAGGCTCAAGTGAGGAATGTGATTGAATAGTCTCCACTTTTCTGGGTAAGTGCAGCTCCAAAAACACTCAAAAGGTTTGATACCATCCAGGACTTTTAACTCCTCACCCATCACATGCAGCATGGACTCCCTTCATTGCCAAAATGCAATAACAACAGTGTCTGCTATCTTAAGATGCATGGCAGTGGTTCACCAAGATTCCTTCCACAGCATCATCCAAACCTGCAATCTCTATGCCTAGAAGGACAAGGGCTGCAAATATTTGAAACACCACCACTTGCATGTTCCCCTCCAAGCCATACACCATTCTGACTTGAAAATTTATCTCCATTCTTTCACTGCTATGGAGTCAAAATCCTGAAACTCTTCTTAACAGTGCTCTTTGTAACCCTATACCCCAAGGACAAGATGACATCTCAGCATCATCTTCTCCAAGACAACTAGGGATGAGAAATAAATGCTAGCCTAGCCAGTCATGTCAACATCTTCTGAATGAAGCAAAAGTGTCACAAGATGTACTGTAAGGATTTCTCTGAATTGCATCACAGCTAAACATTTTTTTGACGGGTTGTGCCACATAAGCAACTACTTTCAGGTCCTTAATGGTTTAGTTTTTAAACATGGAACTAAAGGTACACCATCTATCAAAGATTCCAAATTTAAGTCTTATTCTATGCAGAGTTAGCTAGGGCATTTCTGGATTACAAGAAGGGGGCAAAGAGAACTCTCCCTCTATTCATAACCCTTTGGTGAAGAAAGCTATCATTTTGGATATTGATCAAGGACAGTGTCTGACTGGCTGTGATACTCCTTACTTGGATGAGAAATAAGTAGCTGCTGTAACCAGTAAGAGGGACACCATCCTTATAACAAGAAAGACATTCTTTGTGTACAAATATTGATTATAGTTAACTAATCTCTGCTGTGGCAAGAAAAATTGGTAATTTCCTTTGTACAGGAGAAGAGTTGACCAAGCTGATCATATGATTACTTGGGGATCCCTAATGACGGTGTGCACATGTAGGTATTTGGTAAAGACAGGGATGGGTTAAGTTGTGATAACTTCCACAATGAAACACCTAGGTGCCATTCAACATTAAGATTCACATGAATTATGTGCATGTAGACAGCATTCTGAAGGATGACCACTGAGTGCACAAACTCTAAGCAATGAGGACACACCCAGAAGACTGAGAAACTGGAGATAAAAGGAGCAGAAATATATAACAAATAGTTAATATTACATACACAATGAACAAAATGTATAACCAGCCTATTCCATATGGGGCATCGCCCACAAAAATAGCACAAAAAAATGCAAGTCATCACACACATATACAATATTTACAGGGTTACATTTTACAGTCTACAGCGAAGCAATAGTGCCTGCGCCTGATCTCACAGAAAGCTACTCCAAAAGGTCCAGTTCTGTACCTTCTCTTTCCAGATGGCAGGATACAAGAAGATTTCCAACCATCCAACAGCACTGATGTCACCAAGCAAGGTAAGCAGCCAATCATGACAAAGCATCTCATTACCCTTTAATTCTACCTCTATTTTTCAGTTAACAAAATAAATGATGATTGAATGAAGACAAGAGTCAACATAAAGATAAACAAACTTTTCTTTAAAAGTGTGAGTTTTTTTATTTTAAGTGAAGAAATCAGATAATTCACAAATATTAACTCTGGTCAGTCGACAGCATTTCTGCATTAGTCTGCACATGTGCAGACTTCCGAAGGTGCTGCCAGTTTCAGTGGGTTAATAATAGTGAATACTGATCATCACCATAAAATTTAAATCAATAATCCAAACACACGTTTATTCTCTGAAGAACAATTAGCAATTAAATAAGTATAGTCAAAGCATTTTGTCACGGTGACAGTTATTGGACATTCTGACTTATTTTGCAAGGGTAGCAATGAGCTTAGAAACTGTTGTTTTTTCACATCCCTTTTCTTAAAGAAAAATCTATTGATCTCAATCTTAAAATTTTTAATTGACACACCATCCACAACCTTTTGAGCAAGGAAGTTTGAGATCTGTATTACACTTCACGTGAAAAAATGTCTTTCTGATTTTCACTCCAAAATGGACTACTGTATTTTGAAGTTTATGCTATACGTTACGGGCCTCCCAAGCCAGAAGAAGTGCTCTGTAGAATTCATTTAATATTTTAAGCACATCTATTACATCACCTCTCAACTTTCTAAACTCAAGGGAATAGTGGCTAGGTTTACGGAACTTGTGGTCTTAAAATCATCAATCTGATGAATCTCTGCTGTATCTCCACTAAGGGTCAGCATGCTTTTCCTCAGGTTTGATGCCCAAAACTGTATACAATATTTCAGATGGAGTCTGACTAGACATTTAAACAACTGAAGCGTAATTTCCATACCTTTGAGATCCACCTTATTTGAGATAAAAGCCAACATTTTGTTAGCTGTTTAGATTTTTTTTTACCCTTCTGCACCAGCATTTAGTGGTTTGCTTACATAGACATCTAAACCTCTTTGCTCCCAGTCTCTTGCCACTTAGAAAATATTCTGCTTGGTCTTTTTCCAATTCAACGTGGATAATATCATATGTTCCTATCTTGGGTCCATCAGCCAGGTGTCAGCTCTGACTCAGAGTTATCTCAACATAAACAGATGCTTAGGGAATCAAGCCCTATCCCACACACTTGAAAATAATATCTAGGCTGACAAACAATTACTGAGTGAGTGCTAGGAGTTTTGAAATGCCATCTTTAATTAAACCAAGGTCCTGTCCTTCTTCTGAAGTGAATATAGAAGAACTCAAGACTCTTCTCAAAAAGTGGCAAGAGCAATGGGGAAAAATTTGGAGGAATGTAGTGCGACTGGACAAACGGGACTCTTAAGGTCAAGAAACATATCCGATTTTCATCCTCAGGTTTCAACAGATAAATGAGAAACTCACTCCTAAGTGGCAAGGGCCTTATTTCTGTGCATTTGCATCTCACTGTTAGCTAATCTCGCTTCATGCAGTTTGTGAATTTCCCAAGTACTGTTGAGAAACTAGATGGTGCCAATTCCCACATGGAGGTCTTGAGCGGTTACATGGAGACTGGGGCTCACTCGTGTGTTCTCCAGGCCTTCATGGCGATCAATATTTCTAAACATCATACAGATACACTCTATAAGCAGCGACCACTTCCATCTTCCATTCATGGAAGTCAGCACTGGTAAAACACTGATCTCACCACATCATCGTAGCTGATCACAGACTACATTGGATACTCACCAACACATTACACTGTAATTCTCTGGCCAAGCGGTTTTGGGCACATGAGTCAGACAGCTGTCTCATGTATCAGCATCTCAGGGCTCTGAGCTTCCTTTCAAGTGCTCACTCATTTTATACTCACAAAACCACTTGCAATATCTCTCCTTTCCCTGCCATTTAGTACAGACCGAAAGCTAGAAACATGTTGCCAGCACTGAGCACTGACCCTATGATGTATAACCATAGGGTCCAGAAATGTGCAGGTTAGGTGGGTTAGCCATGGGAAATATAGGGTTACAGGGATAGGGTACAGTGGTGGGTGTGCTGTTCGGAGGGTTGGTGAGGACTGAATGAGCCGAACAACCTGCTTCCACACTGTAGGAATTCCATGATTCTACATTGTTGCACAAGCACGTCACATCGACAGTATGTGGTAGCAGCTTACGGGCCAAACACTCTATGTATTTCAAACAAATGGTCATTTTTGAATGTCCTCAGAGTTTCTTTAGTGGAGGGAATGATGGTCAGTCAACGGATGTTTCCACACTCAGTCAATGGCATTGTTAATAATAGTCTAAGAAGCCAGGGTAATAATGTCAAGGGGAATTATGAGCTACAGTCTGAGAGTGTGGGTCAAAGTGGGAAACTCAAGTGTGATGACTAGAGCCAGTCAGCAGGGATGCAGATGCGACAATGACTGTGAAGGGGACAATTTCAAATATAAGAGTAGGTCCCAGTGTTCCAACCGGTATGTTGTGACCAAGGTGTGAAATGTGTCATGAGATTTTCAGGAAGCTGCATTACTTTACCCGGGTGCTGAGATCATGCCTATGTTTCCAACCTCCCCCAGAGCCTGAGTGCCTACTATTGAAGGCATTGTCTCCTGATACCAGGCATCCCTATCGACCGCACATCCACAAGCCTCCAGAGCCACATGTGTAAACTTCCAATAACCACGTATGCACAGAGAATCGGCATATGTGCCATCGAGTTATTTGTCTCATCGAAGTCTGTCTTGAAACTGAAAAGGTTGGAAAGCAGTGGAATATGATACAGCATGGGGGGACACAGAGGACTGTTTGTGAATGTTGGTGATTTTGCAAGGCACCACCACCCTGGAAAAAGAGGAATTAGAAGTGGTGAGACGATTCTGAGTAATCCAAGATGGAGGATGGGAAAACATTCTGGCTGTAAGAGCTGCTCCTTTTTTTTTTTTTAGGTGCTGGAGGGGAGGGGAGAGAGCGAGAGCGACTGCACAGTTACTGCCTTTGTTGTTTTTGAATTCATGTGTCGCTGGACATCGGAGTGCATCTGGGAAAATTAACAAACAGTGAATTTCACAACTAAGCTTGGAGGAACCGGTTTGGGCGAAGTTCACAGCACAGAATCAGATAAGTTAATTGTTGTTTTAAGTCTGTCCAAGAGAAAGGTTGCATTAGTGAGTACAGTGGGTTCTTTCTTGATTATATGTTTTTGGAGATAAGTCTCTTGATTAAACTTAAAATATAAGCCATAGCTATTAATTTAACCCGGGGCAGTGTTTTGTAGAGAAATAAGACGGTGCTATTTTCTGGGTCTGTAGATTGTGAAGCAGCAAAAATGGCCTTTGCAGTGATACGTACTTCTTGTCAGATGTGGGAGTTTAAAGAGAGTTTAATGGTTGCTGCGGATTATATCTGACAGAAATGCTGTTGGATGCGAATCTTATCAGATCAAATGGATCGGTTGGAGAGACAGATAGAAGCGATGAGGAATTTGCAACAGCATGTGATGGATGGCAGTTTTAGGAACGGGGGAAAGTCTCAGATACAGTCATACAGATGGGTTAACTCCAGGAAGGGTAATACAGGTAGGCAGCTAGGGCAGGAGTCTTTTTGGATATACCCATTTCAAACAGGTATGCTGTTTTGGAAAATGTAGGGGGTGATGGATTGTCAGGGGAACAGCCAAGTTTCTGGTATTGAGACTGGCTCTAATGCAACGAGGGGTACGTCGGCTTCCAAGAGATCAATTGTGTTAGGGGATTCCAAAGTCCGAGGTACAGACAGACGCTTCTGTGGCCAGCAGAGAAAAAGCAGAATGGTGTGTTGTTTCCCTGGTGCCAGGATCAAGGATGTCTCAGAGAGGGTGCAGAATGTTCTTACGGGGGAAGAGGGGCCAGCAGGAGGTCATTGTCCACATTGGAACCAACGATATAGGAAGGGAAAAGGTTGAGATTCTGAAGGGAGATTACAGAGAGTTAGGCAAAAATTAAAAAGGAGGTCCTCAAGGGTAGTAATTATTCCCACTGCTACGAGTTAGTGAGGGCAGGAATAGGAGGATAGAGCAGATGAATGCATGGCTGAGGAGCTGGTATATGGGAGAAAGATTCACATTTTTGGATCATCGGACTCTCTTTTGGGGTCGAAGTGACCTGTACAAAAAGGACAGATTGCACCGAAATTGGAAGGGGACTAATATACTGGCAGGGAAATTTGGTAGAACTGCTTAGGAGGATTTAAACTAGTAAGGTCGGCGGGGGGGGGGGGGGGTTGGAGGAGGTGATAGACCCAGGAGGAAAGAGATCAATCTGAGACTGGTACAGTTGAGAACAGAAGTGAGTCAAACAGTCAGGGCAGGCTGGGACTAGGTAGAACTAATAAATTAAACTGCATTTATTTCAGTGCAAGGAGCCTAACAGGGAAGGCAGAAGAACTCAGGGCATGGTTAGGAACATGGGTCTGGGATATCATAGTAATTACGGAAACATGGCTCAGGGATGGACAGGACTCGCAGCTTAATGTTCCAGGATACAAATGCCACAGGAAGGATAGAAAGGGAGGCAAGAGAGGAGGGGGAGTGGCATTTTTGATAAGGGATAGCATTACAGCTGTGCGGAGGGAGGTTATTCCCGGAAATACAACCAGGGAAGTTATTTGGGTGGAACTGAGAAATAAAGAAGGGATGATCACCTTATTGGGATTGTATTATAGACCCCATAATAGTCAGAGGGAAATTGAGAAACAAATTTGTAAGGAGATCTCAGCTACCTGTTAGAAGAATAGGGTAGTTATGGTAGGGGATTTTAACTTTCCAAACATCACCTGGGACTGCCATAGTGTTAAAGGTTTAGATGGAGAGGAATTTCCTAAGTGCGTACAAGACAATTTTCTGATTCAGTATGTGGATGCACCTACTAGAGAAGGTGCAAAACTTGACCTACTCTTGGGAAATAAGGCAGGGCAGGTGACTGAGGTGTCAGTGGGGGAGCACTTTGGGGCCAGCGACCATAATTCTATTTGTTTTAAAATAGTAATGGAAAAGGATAGACCAGATCTAAAAGTTGAAGTTCTAAATTGGAGAAAGGCCAATTTTGACGGTATTAGGCAAGAACTTTCAAAAGCTGATTGGCGGCAGATGTTCGCAGGTAAAAGGACGGATGGAAAATGGGAAGCCTTCAGAAATGAGATAACAAGAATCCAGAGAAAGTATATTCCTGTCAGGGTGAAAGGGAAGGCTGGTAGGTATAGGGAATGCTGGATGACTAAAGAAATTGAGGGTTTGGTTAAGAAAAAGAAGGAAGCATATGTCAGGTATAGACAGGATAGATCGAGTGAATCCTTAGAAGAGTATAAAGGAAGTAGGAGTATACTTAAGAGGGAAATCAGGAAGGCAAAAAGGGGACATGAGATAGCTTTGGCAAATAGAATTAAGGAGAATCCAAAGGGTTTTTACAAATATATTAAGGACAAAAGGGTAACTAGGGAGAGAATAGAGCCCCTCAAAGTTCAGCAAGGCGGCCTTTGTGAGGAGCCATAGAAAATGGGGGAGATACTAAATGAATATTTTGCATCAGTATTTACTGTGGAAAAGGATATGGAAGATATGCAGGGAAATAGATGGTAACATCTTGCAAAATGTCCAGATTACAGAGGAGCAAGTGCTGGATGTCTTGAAATGGTTAAAGGTGGATAAATCCCCAGGACCTGATCAGGTGTAGCCGAGAACTCTGAGAAGCTAGAGAAGTGATTGCTGAGCCTCTTGCGGAGATATTTGTTTCATCGATAGACACAGGTGAGGTGCTGGAAGACTGGAGGTTAGCTAACATGGTGACACTGTTTAAGAAAGACAGTAAAGACAAACTAGGGAACTATAGACTGGTGAGGCTGACCTCAGTGGTGGGCAGGTTGTTGGAGGGAATCCTGAGGGACAGGATGTACATGTATGTGGAAAGGCAAGGACTGATTAGGGATAGTCAACATGCGAAATCATGTCTCACAAACTTGACAGTTTTTTTGAAGAAGTAACAAAGAAGATCGATGAGGGCAGAGCAGTAGATGTGATCTATATGGTCTTCAGTAACGGGTTCGACAAGAGTCCCCATGGGAGACTGATTAGCAAGGTTAGATCTCATGGAATACAGGGAGAACTAGCCATTTGGATACTGAACTGGCTCAAAGGTAGAAGACCTTTGTGGTGGTGGTAGAGGGTTGTTTTTCAGACTGGAGGCCTGTGACCAGTGGAGTGCCACAAGGATCGGTGCTGGGCCCTCTACGTTTTGTCATTTACGTAAATGATTTGGATGCGAGCATAAGAGGTACAGTTAGTAAGTTTGCAGATGACACCAAAATTGGAAGTGTAGTGGACAGCGAAGTGGATTACCTCAGACTACAACAGGATCTAGACCAGATGGGCCTATGGGCTGAGACGTGGCAGGTGGAGTTTAATTCAGTGAAATGTGAGGTGCTGCATTTTGGGAAAGCAAATCTTAGCAGCTCCTATACACTTAATGGTAAAGTCAGAGGGAGTGTTGCTGAACAAAGAGACCTTGGAGTGCAGGTTCATAGCTTCTTGAAAGTGGAGTCGCAGGGAGATAGGATAGTGAAGAAGGCACTTGGTATGCTTTCCTTTATTGGTCAGAGTATTGAGTACAAGAGTTGGGAGGTCATGTTGCGGCTGTACAGGACATTGGTTAGGCCACTGTTGGAATATTGCGTGAAATTCTGGTCTCCTTCCTACCAGAAAGATGTTGTGAAATTTGAAAGGGTTCAGAAAAGATTTACAAGGATGTTGCCAGGTTTGGAGGATTTGAGCTATTTGGAGAGGCTGAATAGGGTGGGGCTGTTTTCCCGGAGCGTCGGAGGCTGAGGGGTGACCTTATAGAGGTTTACAAAATTATGAGGGGCATGGATAGGGTAAATAGGCAAAGTCTTTTCCCTGAGGTTGGGGAGTCCAGAACTAGAGAGCATAGGTTTAGGGTGAGAGGGGAAAGATATAAAAGAGACCTAAGGGGCAACGTTTTCACACAGAGGGTGGTACGTGTATGGAATGAGCTGCCAGAGGATGTGGTGGAGGCTGGTACAATTGCAACATTTAAGAGGCATTTGGATGGGTATATGAATAGGAAGGGTTTGGAGGGATATGGACCGGGTGCTGGCAGGTGGGTCTGGATTGGGTTGGGATATCTTGTCGGCATGAACGGGTTGGACTGAAGGGTCTGTTTCCATGCTGTACATCTCTATGACTCTATGAAAGACTGGGGTGATGCGGGAAAGTTGTTCAAGTGTTCTGAGTGAGTAAGGAGAAGGCACAGAGGACACTTAATAGTTTGGGAAAATGAGGTGGGTGAAAGCTGTTGAGTGAAGAGTATTGCTTGCAATAGTGGGAGTGGTAGACCACTAGCCTTGGGGAAGAAGTTATGCGCAATCGCACAGATTATAATGTGTGTGTGAGGTAGCGGAGAGAAACAGGTGGAATGTACCACTGCAAGTACAGAAGCTCAATGATCTGCTTTCTCATCACTGGGCTTTTCTTTTTATCAGCGATACTGCACTTATCCCAATAGTTATCTCGATTGAGACTTAGAGTCAACTACCTTGGCCTCTTTTGGTAGTCCAGAAGCACGATGACAATCCTGTTTTCCAAAACCCCATGGTCTCTAAATGTGAAATAGGATACTAGTTTCCCTTTTTCAGCCACCTTCTCTGGAATAGCAGTCAAGCGGCAGACTATGAATGGTAGTTCCCAGCTTACAGCATTTGAACTGGCTTAAATACACTGCAAGAGTTGCACCTAATTCAATGGAAGAGGTACCATGGAACCCAGAATATAATTAATGAGGTGAACAGCATAAGAATGAAAGAGATTGTGGCGCATGAAGTGAAACCTTTGATCAAAATCTCTGAAAATGGCACAGCCAAAATATGAGAAGCTTCAATCCTATCGGTTCTTTAATTTGCAGCAGTTTTTTGCCGATTTAAAGCACCTTCTTGCAACCTCTTGCTCCATCTTCACAGGTTACTGTGCTCTCTAAGACCCAGTCATCTGTTGACTTGGGAGATCGAAATATCCTCGAAATCACTAATACCTACGCTGAAAAGCGGAAGTTCCATTATAGAGAACATGGTGAACATATTTGTCACATCCTTAAAAACAGTCAATCCTCTTATTAGTACTCAGACTCCCACCAACCAATGCATGTCAAAGATCACTTCAAATTCTATGAACCCCATATGTAACAATGCTGATTGTGCTGAATCTTACCAACAGTCTTACATTGCCTCATTGCTTATCTAAATTTGATTTCAGGGCTTGCAGCAGACTTGAAAAATAAATCTGGCATGAATTTTACAGATGGACAGCACGGCATTAGAAAATCTGATTGCAAAATGACTTAAAGGAAAGGCTATTCTGCAACTGTTTGTACAGTCCATGCAGTAGCAGATCTCAGGGACACTATTAGGACTGCAAGCCTCTTGACAAAGACGACAGCATGGATGCTGGAGACAGGCAAGTCCCGATCTGTTTTGGATGGGTTTTGGAGACCAGGATAGAAAGTAGGGTACAGTAATGAGATCTAATGCATACAGGACACTTCTCCAGAGGAGTAAAGCCCCCTCCTTCCCATTTTTTTCAACAACTGTTCTTTCCCACTTTCCACTGTCCAACATGTAGTAAAGGCACATTGTAGTCCTTAAGTGGCCATTAATTAACCACAAGAGTCGCAATAGGACCTCAGAACAGGCAGTTAGTGTGCGACATACTCAAACTCCAAATTCATTATACATGAATCCACCAAGTCCATTGCATTAAACAATTCCAGCAGGGGTGTAAAGTCCAGCTCAAAGTCAACCAGAGTTGCCAAAAAGTCAGATTCCAGCAATGATACAACCAGTGTCCAAACAAGTTAAAAGGTGAATCTCTCAAAAGCAGCAATCCTGTAGGATACAGTTCTGCCACAAGTTGTCCAGAATATTGCCCTTCACACAAGTCTAGGCATTACCAGATGGGTGTGGCTCAGTAGATCAAACTCTCACCTTTGAGTCACAGGTCTTTAATTCAGGTCCTAGTGCAGTGCCTGAGCACAGAAATCAAGGCTGAAGCTCCAATACAATATTGAGAATAGAATAGAATAGAATATCCTTTATTGTCACGCATGCTCCATTGTAGAAGTACAGTGAAAAGCTTTTACTATGGCTGCCTCTAATGGCGCCATCTGTGGTACAAGTACCTGGGTACAAATCTTGGATACAACAGAGGAATAAAAAAGTAGTTGTGTTACTTTACAGGGTTTGAAAATAAGTTAGAAGTAATATTAATCCATCATTAAAGGATTAACATTACAGTAAGGTAAAATATTTCAGATGAACATTACATGTAGCAGCTCAGCGCAGGGTCTCTGCAAGTGGTATAGTCACACAGGCCAGGCTGCAAACCAACAACCATCCCCGCTCCGTTCCAAGCCTCCAGTCCTCTCCATACCAACACTCAGCTGCTCAGCCAATCTCCGCCTCTCCCCTTGCGCTGTCCCAGGAGGGAGTGCTACTCTTTCAAGGATGCCATCTTTTGAAAGAGATGGCTAACCAAGTCACATATGTCTATTCAGGTGGATATAAAAGATCTCACTTTGCTACTTCAAGACACTTCCCCCAGTGTCCTGGCCAATATTTATCCATTATTCACATCACTAAAACATTTTATTTGATCAATATAATATTGCTATTTGTGGGAACTTGATGAGTTTTAATTGGTTGCCACATTTTCTGCATGACTACTTCTAAAAGCATTTCAGTCGCTGTAAAGCACTGAGGCATCTGGTGAGCATGAAAAGTGCTAGAAAATATAAGTTTTTGTATTATGGAGCAAATAACACTTGAACCAATCTCAGAACACGTGATGCTGACATTGTGTTCAGAGAACAATGAATCGAGTTTGAAACAGTCACTAAATTAAATTTTATACTTACTTAAGATCAACATTGAGTAAGTTTTTTCTTTATTCATAACTTATTGATTTAAGCTGCAAATCTATGTGGTCTAAATATTAGTTTCAAAACTGTAAAGTATTTTCAAACAGGTATATTTTTAGATAATTGACAGACTCACCACAATAGAGGAAACTCAAACAAATCACAGTTGATGGACATTTAGTTTTCAAGACAGCAAGCTGTCAAAAGAAAGCAACAAGTATTTACTTCTGTGATTCCAGCACTCCAGCCTTTAAGCCACATGAACATCAGTAAAAACAATCCTTTTAAGTGAGTAACAACAGAAACAATTACAAGTTCTGGACTACATCTATAATTAGTATGGGCTAGATTATATAGTTGTGGTGGGAAGATTTGTTCCTGTAAATTTAGCTCAATGGTTTAATACTGTCGTGAAATTTGTTTTAAGGCAAAATTAAAATATGAGTGAACTATATTTGCTTCACCAAACACATCATTGTACTCATTATTTTGTTCCAGTTAATCCGTGTCTATGATGCATGTAATATCAAAACATCTGGAAAATGTTATCACATTTTTAAACAAAGCTTTTTTTAAAAACAAATTTAAGGATTCAGATTTTTTTTGTTCATTTCCTAATTTGCAGAATTGCGTCACATCATCTGAATCTAATACGGTAATGAAATTTGATCAGATATGAAATTTAAACAGTTTACATTCCTTAGATTGTAGATGTCGCTTTAGTGTGCTATTAAGTAATTTCCCAAATTCAATACATCATGCTTACATCACAGATATTGCACAGTTCTAATCCGTTAAACAACCCGGGGAGTTCTCAGATTGCAACATATATTGAATCCTAAACCAATTTGTACTTTTTTCTTAATTTATGCAACCACCAATCACAAAATTAGAATGCCCAAATAGGAATCACACAAAAATATATAAAATTATTTTGTTGATTGTGTAGTTCAAACAGTTGTAAAGACATCCATTTATTACAATGCAAATATGGTACTAAGAAAATTCAAAGGATGGAGTAAGAAGAACTTTTGATGATAATAGGATTTCTGTTTCATGAAACATTGAAAAATAGGTTATCAATTGCTAATTGATAATGAATCACCCTATGGAAGAATAAACTCTTCTCACCACCTAATCTAACTGCATTTTGCTTACTAGAGAAATGGAGCATCAAAATCCAAGAACTAACAATAGCCCCAGTTCCTAAGTTAATCAAATTTATATGGAACCACAATCATTGCACTCAATAAAACAGTCGAAGTCTCATGATCAAAAATGACAGGTTTGCTTCATAAAAATGAAACAATATGTTCAGCGAGTTCCCTATGATTGAAGGCTTGAGAAATTGGTCATGTAGTATCAGCTGTGATAGGCAGGCCACACTATCCATGTGCCTGACACAAAGCTCCCTAAACAAGTGCTCTACTCTGAGTTCTGCAATGGTAAGCGAGAACTAGGAGGGCAGAGGAAATGGTACAAGGATGCCCTGAAAGCCTCCCTGAACAACCTCGACATTCCCACTGACACATGGGAATCACGTGCCCTAAAACACACAAAACTGGAGAAGAAGCATCTGTGTAGGCAACAACTACTTTGAGCGCTACTGAGTGGGTCACATGGATCCAAGCACAAACATCAGAAAGAGGGTGTAGAATGCAGAGCATCCTCTCCTCAAACACCCACCTGGGGCACAGTCTGCAGCTCCAAGGTTGGACAATCCAGACACCACAGAGCACACTTCCCCCAAGTCATCTTCACCCCTGAGGGACTGCCAAAAAAGAAAAATAGTTGGATGATATCTGCTACCAGTGGCAATCTGTCAACACGCAGGTTAGTGAAACAACAGCTCTGATGATATTTAGAGCAACGTTATATAATCAAAATAAAATAAAATAAATGGAACACACTTTTTTCACTTGTGATTTGTTTGAAATATATAGTACGTGGTATGAACAAAGTCTTGAAGGTATTACCAGGAAAAGGCTGGATAGATAAACTATTTCCACAGATTCTAGAACTACGGGATACAGTTGAAGAATTAGGTCTAAACTGTTCAGAAGAGATTTAGTAAAGGATGGTTTGGAACTCTCTTCCACAAATGGAAGTTCATGCCAGACTAATTGTCAGTTTTATATCTGGGATAGATGATCTCATGTGAAGTACAGGTATTAAGGATATAGGCCAAAGACAGATATATGGAGTTAGGCCACAGATTAGCCATTGTCTCACTGAATGGCAAATCCGGCTCAAAAGGCAGAATAGCCTATTCCTGTTCCTGTTTCTATTATAATATGAAGCTAAAACTGTAGTTTCATTCTTTATACCAGTTGTAAAAACTGCTTTGTAAAACTAAATAGAGTATAGAACAATTAGGTAAATAAATAATCTTATCGAATGGCAGAAAAGACTTGAGGGATTGAATGGCCTACTTCTACTCTTATTTGCTATGCTCATAAATTTGTTCAATGTTGAGTTTATCCAAAACCATGGCAAGACAATTTAATTCTTAACCTCTGTTTTGTTCAAGATACGGTATGCAGATTTAATATGAAACAGATTTTTTTCTGTAAAGAAAATGTAATAAAAACCTTCACAACGGACAATGAAAATTGCACCGCAAATCACACACTTGTAACAAAACAAAATGCATCCTGATGATACATTGTTTTCCATACTGTTACCATTGGTCAAGAGTAGTGTAGACAAATGCCAAAAACCTCCTCCAAAGCAAGCACAAATTTAAAAAATGCAAATCTGTGGCACCATTCTTATCTTTTTAAATACAAAATGGTATTTTGTTTCATTTCGTCCCAGGAATACCACATTACATTTAAATGAAAAGTACGACAAGTATAACTTTGCCTACTCAAAGGCAGCAATCGCACCCTGCCAATTCCCTCCCCCTCCATACTAGAATAATATCCATTTATAGAAACATTGAACACACAATGTAAATATCTTAGATATGAAACAAGAGCTCATTTTATGGTGCATTTACATCAAATAATCATACATTAAAATATATCATCTTTAATTAATCTGGAAACCAGTCTTAGAGTCTGAAGATTGCTTCACACAGTAAAACTATAGTTCTGTTTTTAGAACCATGCTAGAAAGTGCTGACTGCAACAAAAACTATTTTGTATTATGCCCTGCTTCTGGCAATGTGGTCTCCTGGCATCATGCCAAGGACATTCCCATGCTGAAAGTTTGGTCGGCACTGAATTAACAAGGCCTATGCAAAATGGTACATATACAGATTGTTTTCATTAAATAAAAGGTTTGAACTAGCTGACAAAAATAAAACAAAAAAATGCACTGTACCCATACTCAGAGTTAGGTTTATATATTATGTAGTAATAGCATAATGCTTTGAAATTAAGAAAGTAACAAACATCTAAAGGATATACTTTTAAGAGAATGAAAAGCACATTTAAAAGTTGATCTAGGAAGAACCTATTCACTCAGAGTTTAGTATAGTATATAATTTGGGAATTAACTTTCATAATCTTTTTTAATTTCTTATACTAATAACGAATGGCTAGGAACAGAAGTAGTCCATTCATCCCATCAAGCCTGCTCTGATATTTAACATGAACATAGCTAATCAAACACTTCAATGTCTTTTACTCACACGAAAATCCTTGACACCATTGATAATCAAAACATCATCAACCTCTTATTAAACTGCCATCAGGGGTACAGAATTCCAAAGATTCCTCGGAGTTAAAAGCTCTTCCCATCTCAGTCCTAAAAGGCTTCCCTCTTATTGTTAAATTGTGACCTCTGGTTCTAAACTCTCCAACCAGGAGAAGTATCTTACCTGTAACTACTCTCTATATCCCTTAAATTATTTTGTAGGTTTCAACAAGATCACCTCTCATTCTTTGATACTCCAGAGAATAAGGCTGTTTGTCCAATCTCATCATAAAGTCCCACCATCCCATGAACAAGTCTGATGAGTTTTTGTTGCACTCCATCTAAGGCAATAGTATCTTTGCTGAGATTAGGAGATCAAAACTGCACACAGTGCTCCATCTGCAATCTAATCAAGCTCCTATACTTTTGAAGCAAGGACTAATTTCATTGGGAGAAACTGAGGATTGCAGATGCTGGAGATCAGAGTCAGAAAGTGTGGCACTGGAAAAGCACAGCAGGTCAGGCAGCATCAGAGAAGCAGGAGAATCGACATTTTAGGCATAAGTCCTTCACATTCCTGAAGGAGGCTGTCTGACCTGATATGCTTTTCCAGCACCATACTAATTTCATTGGTCCAATGCTATAAAGTAGGAGCTACATGCAATTTTGTCTAGCTCTGGAAAGAAACATTCCCAAAATGGTGGAAAATAGTATATTATTGATTACAAAGCGTAAAATCATTCAACATTTTGAAATACAAATCTCTTGTTAATTATTGTTTTGGGTGAATAAATTAATTAACACATTTCATGAACTGTAGGTGATGGCAAGAAATGTTATAGCATGTGTAAGTGAACACTGAATAGACCATGCAGTAGATCGATGTTTCTATTGGCAAGGCTTTTGAGATACTTTATACCCTTTTCTCTTCAAGAGTTTGAATAGGTAAACTGCTCCCAGAGTTCTGCTCAGTGAAACATCGCAGAGGTGAGTGGAATTTTTTGTTTTAAACTTTACAAATTTGAGCTATTTTAACACAAGTTCCAGGTTGAAGTCAATAATCTTTGTTCCATAAAGTAATTTTGAATGTTACTTCAAATGTCTGGCAATGCGAAAATGCCTATGTGAAAACAAGTCACTGTAGCCAAAAATATTTCAGTTTTTCACTCAGCTCAGTGGAGGTCCTTCTTGGTACACCAATAACTTTAAGCATTTCTATTCTCAGTTTAGGAATATTAGAATTTAACATAAGCCAAATCAATCTGCAACAGCACTCTGCATGATATTTGATGCCAGTTAATCTAATTCAGGGATTGATCTGGCCATTTTCCAATTTGCAAATTCCAAACACTGGGTTTTATTGGGCTAAATATATTTTCAAATGACTAAAATGTTGGTGAAAAAGGCAATTGTGTCACAGCATCACCAAGTTTAGTATTAGTACTAAGACATTTGAACTTTAAATGTAAATGCGTCACTGACAGTCTATTTTTATTACTAGTTGTTGCCTAGAAATATATTATCTATCTACCCTGCGATCACCTAGTCTAGTTCTCTAAGTTTACAAGGAATCTGAAATTCATCATCAACTGTAAAGACAATTACTAAATATTTTGTAAAAAATATTGTTAAATCTTCCAAATAGTAAAAAACACACACATTCAAACAGACTATACTTGAAAATCACAACATTTTTGCTACATGAACGAAAATTGCCATTTTGGGACTGCAGTTGACTAATAATCGGAGCCCCTGGCAGTAACATACTGGGTGCATGAGCGCAAATGCAACCATGGCAGCTGATAAAATTTAAATTCAAGCAATTTTTTGTTTAAAAAAAGTGGAATTGGAAGCTGGTCTTGGTAATGATGACCATGAAACTATCATTGATTATTGCAAAAGCACCACTTGGTTCACTAAATTCCTTGAGGGAAGAGAAGGAAAGCTACTACCCTTACTTGATCAGTAGTAGACAAACAAGAGGCTAGAAGCCATGCTATAAGACCATAAGACCATAAGACATAGGAGTGGAAGTAAGGCCATTCAGCCCATCGAGTCCACTCCGCCATTCAATCATGGCTGATGCGCATTTCAGCTCCACTTACCAGCGTTCTCCCCGTAGCCCTTAATTCCTCTAGACAACAAGAATCTATCAATCTCGGCCTTGAAGACATTTAGCGTCCCGGCTTCCACTGCACTCCGTGGCAATGAATTCCACAGGCCCACCACTCTCTGGCTGAAGAAATGTCTCCGCATTTCTGTTCTGAAATGACCCCCTCTAATTCTAAGGCTGTATCCACGGGTCCTAGTCTCCTCGTTTAACTGAAACAATTTCCTAGCATCCACCTTTTCCAAGCCATGTATTATTTTGTACGTCTCTATTAAGTCTCCCCTTAATCTTCTAAACTCCAACGAATACAATCCCAGTATCCTCAGCCGTTCCTCATATGTTAGACCTGTCATTCCAGGGATCATCCGTGTGAATCTCCGCTGGACACGTTCCAGTGCCAGTATGTCCTTCCTGAGATGTGGGGACCAAAACTGGACACAGTACTCCAAATGGGGCCTAACCAGAGCTTTATAAAGTCTTAGTAATACATCTCTGCTCTTATATTCCAACCCTCTTGAGATAAGAGACAACATTGCATTCGCTTTCTTAATCACGGACTCAACCTGCATGTTTACCTTTAGAGAATCCTCAACTAGCACTCCCAGATCCCTTTGTGCTTTGGCTTTATTAATTTTCTCACCATTTAGAAAGTAGTCTATGCTTTTATTCTTTTTGCCAAAGTGCAAGACCTCGCACTTGCTCACATTAAATTCCATCAGCCATTTCCTGGACCACTCTCCCAACCTGTCTAGATCCTTCTGTAGCCTCCCCACTTCCTCAGTACTACCTGCCTGTCCACCTAACTTCGTATCATTGGCAAACTTCGCTAGAATGCCCCCGGTTCCCTCATCCAAATCATTAATATATAATGCGAACAGCTGTGGCCCCAGCACCGAACCCTGCGGGACACCACTCGTCACCGGCTGCCATTCTGAAAAAGAACCCTTTATCCCAACTCTCTGCCTTCTGTTAGACAGCCAATCCTCAATCCATCCCAGCAGCTGACCTCGAACACCATGGGCCCTCACCTTGCTCAGCAGCCTCCCGTGTGGCACCTTATCAAAGGCCTTTTGAAAGTCTAGATAGACCACATCCACTGGGTTTCCCTGGTCTAACCTACTTGTTACCTCTTCAAAAAATTCCAACAGGTTTGTCAGGCCTTTACTAAAATCCATGTTGACTTGTTCTAATCAGACTCTGCTCTTCCAAGAATTTAGAAACCTCATCCTTAATGATGGATTCTAGAATTTTACCAACAACCGAGGTTAAGCTGATTGGCCTATAATTTTCCATCTTTTGCCTTGATCCTTTCTTGAACAAGGGGGTTACAACAGCCATCTTCCAATCATCCGGGACCTTTCCTGACTCCAGTGACTCTTGAAAGATCTCAACCAATGCCTCTGCTATTTCCTCAGCCACCTCTCTCAGAACTCTAGGGTGTATCCCATCGGGGCCAGAAGATTTATCAATTTTAAAACTTTTTAACTTTTCTAGCACTATCTCTTTCGTAATGGCAACCATACTCAACTCAGCCCCGTGACACCCTTTAATTTTTGGGATATTACTCATGTCTTCCACTGTGAATACTGACGCAAAGTACTTGTTAAGTTCTCCTGCTATTTCCTTATCTCCCATCACTAGGCTTCCTGCATCAGTTTGAAGTGGCCCAATGTCTACTTTTGCCTGTCGTTTGTTTCTTATGTACTGAAAGAAACTTTTACTATTATTTCTAATATTACTGGCTAGCCTACCTTCATATTTGATCCTCTCCTTTCTTATTACACTCTTTGTTATCCTCTGTTTGCTTTTGTATCCTTCCCAATCTTCTGATTTCCCACTGTTCTTAGCCACTTTATAGGATCCCTCTTTTTCTTTAATACATTTCCTGACTTCCTTTGTCAGCCAAGGTTGTCTAATCCCTCCCCGGTTAATCTTTCTTTTCTTGGGAATGAACCTCTGTACAGTGTCCTCAATTATACCTACAAACTCCTGCCATTTTTGCTCTACTGTCTTCCCGGTTAGCCTCTGCTTCCAGTCTATTTTAGTCAGTTCCTCTCTCATGCCCTCATAATTACCTTTATTCAACTGTAACACCATTACATCCGATTTTGCCTTCTCCCTTTCAAACTCCAGACTGAACTCTATCATATTATGGTCGCTACTTCCTAAAGGTTCCCTTACTTTAAGATCTTTTATAGAGTCTGGTTCATTGCAAAGCACTAGGTCCAGAATAGCCTGCTCTCTTGTGGGCTCCATGACAAGCTGTTCCAAAAAGCCATCCTGTAAGCATTCCATGAATTCCCTTTCTTTAGATCCACTAACAACATTATTTACCCAGTCCACCTGCATATTGAAGTCTCCCATGATCAATGTAACCTTGCCTTTCTGACATGCCTTCTCTATTTTCCGGTACATGTTGCGTCCCTGGTCCTGACCACTGTTAGAAGGTCTATACACAACTCCAATTATGTTTTTTTTGCTACCTAGCTTGCTGTCTTCTTTCAGCCTCCTGTTTGTCTACTTCAGATTTCAGCATCTGAACTTTTGTTGTCCCCATCCTTACCTGATCTGGCCACATAATTCCAGATCAACAGTAATTTGGCCATCTCTAAACTGCTCTGTGAAATGGCTGAGCTAGCCACTTAGCTTGAGGGCAAATAGGGATGGGCAGCAAATGTTGGCCTTGACAGAGATATCCACATCCCATGAAGAATGAGTTTTAATTTTGAATTGACTGCATGTCAATATCTGGAATTTCCAAATACTACTTAATTCACAAGGATCATATGAATGATCTCCAAGTAAATTAAGGTGATAGATTACTTGAACCCAGCACTGACTGTATTGTCAGACTGCATGCATGAGATTCAGCTCTGTATGAGCCTTCAGTTTCTGCCACAGAGTCCACTGAACTTTGCCATTTGCAATCTTCCATCTTATTTGGGCCCGAGCTGATTATCTAGCTGTGGGAGGGGCTCAGAGAAGACACACAGCAGCAAGGACAGTGGAGTGACTCTCATCAGGTTCACTCTTCCTATTACCAGATCCTATTAGCAATCAAGCACTGAGTGCCTTTGAATAAGGGATTACCCCCACAATGAGAGTCCTTCCCACAAGCAAGTCCCCTGTCTGCCATGGAGTTAATACCAGAAATGGTGGGACAAAGCTGTTGGGGGCATTAATTCCCACCTAAGCCTCAACTGATGGCAGTCATCCAAATGTTTTCCTATTATGGCCTTAATCAAGGTGAAGACAGGAAGGCTATGAGGAGATCACTCAGCTCACTCCTCCCTGATCAAATACCCCTCATCCCCAAACTCATCATGCAACAGGGAATTAAATTCTGTCCCTATCTATTTTACAGCCCAACAACCCATGTTCGTCCACACGAGTTTTCTTAACATCTGCTACTGGGAAAAGGTTAGAGGCTATTATAAAAGATGCAATAGTACAGCATTTATAAATGCATAATATGATCAAACAGAGTCAGCATGGCTTCATGAAGGGGAAATCATGCCTGACAGGTTTATTAGAATTCTTTAAGGAGGTAACAAGCAGAATAGACAAAGGGAAAGCAGTGGATATAACATATTTGGATTTTCAAAAGTATAAAAGGAAGTAGGAATATCCTTAAGAGGGAAATCAGGAGGGCAAAAAGGGGACATGAAATAGCTTTGGCAAATAGAATTAAGGAGAATCCAAAGGGTTTTTACAAATACATTAAGGACAAAAGGGTAACTAGGGAGAGAATAGAGCCCCTCAAAGATCAGCAAGTCAGCCTTTGTGTGGAGCCGCAGGAAATGGGGGAGATACTAAATGAGTATTTTGCATCAGTATTTACTGTGGAAAAGGATATGGAAGATATAGACTGAAGGGAAATAGATGGCGACATTTTGCAAAATGTCCATATTACAAAGGAGGAAGTGCTGGATGTCTTGAAACGGTTAAAGGTGCATAAATCCCCCAGACCTGATCAGGTGTACCAGAGAACTCTGTGGGAAGCTAGAAAAATGATTGCTGGGCTTCTTGCCGAGATATTTATATCATCGATAGTCAAAGGTGAGGTGCTGGAAGACTGGAGGTTGGCGGACGTGGTGCCACTGTTTAAGAAGGGTGGTAAGGACAAGCCAGGGAACTATAGACCGGTGAGCCTGACCTCGATGGTGGGCAAGTTGTTGGAGGGAATCCTGAGGGACAGGATGTACATGTGTTTGGAAAGGCAAGAACTGATTAGGGATAGTCAACATAACTTTGTCTGTGGGAAATCATGTCTCACAAACTTGATTGAGTTTTTTGAAGAAGTAACAAAGAGGATCAATGAGGGCAGAGCGGTAGATGTGATCTATATGGACTTCAGTAAGGCATTCAACAAGGTTCCCCATGGGAGACTGATTAGCAAGGTTAGATCTGAAGGCATACAGGGAGAACTAGCCATTTAGATACTGAACTGGCTCAAAGTTAGAAGACAGAGGGTGGTGGTGGTGGAGGATTGTTTTTCAGACTGGAGGCCTGTGACCAGTGGAGTGCCACAAGGATCGGTGCTGGGTCCTCCACTTTTTGTCATTTACGTAAATGATTTGGATGCGAGCATAAGAGGTACAGTTAGTAAGTTTGCAGATGACACCAAAATTGGAAGTGTAGTGGACAGCGAAGTGGGTTACCTCAGATTACAACAGGATCTTGACCAGATAGGCTAGTGGGCTGAGAAGGGGCAGATGGAGTTTAATTCAGATAAATGCAAGGTGCTGCATTTTGGGAAAGCAAATCTTAGCAACTCCTATACACTTAATGGTAAGGTCTGAGGGAGTGTTGCTGAACAAAGAGACCTTGGAGAGCAGATTCATAGCTCCTTGAAAGTGGAGTCACAGGTAGATAGGATAGTGAAGAAGGCATTTGGTATGCTTTCCTTTATTGGTCAGAGTATTGAGTACAGGAGATGGGAGGTCATGTTGCAGCTGTACAGGACATTGGTTAGGCCACTGTTGGAATATTGCATGAAATTCTGGTCTCCTTCCTATTGGAAAGATGTTGTGAAACTTGAAAGGATTCAGAAAAGATTTACATGGATGTTGGAGGATTGGAGGATTTGAGCTATAGGGAGAGGCCGAACAGGGTGGGGCTGTTTTCCCTGGAACGTTGGAGACTGAGGGGTGACCTTATAGGGGTTTATGAAATTGAGGGGCATGGATAGGATAAATAGGCAAAGTCTTTTCCCTGGGGTTGGGGAGTCTAGCACTAGAGGGCATAGGTTTAAGGTGAAAGGGGAAAAGATATAAAAGAGACCTAAGGGGCAACGTTTTCACGCAGAGGGTGATATGGATATGGAATGAGCTGCCAGAGGAAGTGGTGGAGGCTGGTACAATTGAAACACTTAAAAGGCATTTGGACAGGTATATGAACAGGAAGGATTTGGTGGAATATGGGCCAGGTGCTGGCAGGTGGGACTAGATTGAGTTGGGATATCTGGGTCAGCATGGACGGGTTGGACCGAATGGTCTGTTTCAATGCTATACATCTCTATGACTTTATTTTATAAGATGTCACCTATTAGGTTACTTAATAAGAGCCCATAGTATTAAAGGTAGTAAATTAGCATGGATAGAGGATAGGCTAATTAAAAGAAGACAGAGTCGGGATAAGAGGAAGTTTTCAAACTGGCAATGTGTAACCAGTGGTATGCCGCAGGAATACATGCTGGTTTTACAATTATTTACAATATACAAAGGAACCTTGATTATCCGAACGAGTTGGACAGGCTCTATTTCACTTGAATAATCGATTATTCAGAGTATCGATTTTACCTTAAACAAGGGAAGCTATACAATTCTAACGCTGTGCTCTACTGGAGAATTTGTTTAAGTCTGTAATTTTAATGAGTCTGCTATTTAAACAAATTAATGTTTGCAGTCTGCAAATTACGGGTTAATCCCAGCATTAAACAAGGTCCCGAACAGCTTCTACGATCACAAGAGCATTTGTCAATTTCCGGGAACTCAGTTTTGTGATAGAAAGACAGAAGCACCGCCTCACGTATGCATTTATGTTCTCAGCCTTGTTTTTAATAAACTGTCCGGTAAAGTGACAGGAATACTGTAAAATACTTTTGCAAAGGGCTGTGTAACAACCCTTGCCTAAAATATATCCAATCACTGACGCTTGAGCTGTTTTATGTTTCGTTGTTTTTGCCAGCATTTTCACATGTTCCTCAGTACAAGTAAATCGAGTACACTTACTCTCTGATGTAATGTTTTTGTGGGACCTTGAAACCTTCTTCGAATAATCCGAAATTCAGATAATTGATATTCAGATATCGAGATTCCTCTGTATATTACTGACTTGGATGACAGAAGTGAATGAACTATAGCCAAGTTTGTTGATAACACAAAAACAGGTGGGAAGGCAATTGGTGAGGATAATGCAAAAAGTCTGCAGAGGGATATAGACAGGTTAAGTGGGAGGGCAAAAACTTTGTAAATGGAATAAAATGTGGGGAAATGTGAGGTTTTGCATTTTGGAAGGAATGTTATTTATATGGAGAAAGACTGCTGAAGGCTAAAGAACAGAGGGATTTGGTAGTTTTCATCCTTGAATCACAAAAGGTTAGCATCCAATTTCAGCAGGTGACAGAGAAGGCAAATGGAATGTTGGCTTTATTTCACAGGGAATGGAATATAAAAGTGGGGAGGTTTTGCTAAAATGGTACAAAGCATCTTTCAGACCACAGCCAGAATAATGTGCACAGTTTTGGGGCCCTTATCTCAGGAAAGATATACTGGCATTGGAGGCAGTCCAAAGAAAGTGCACCAGGCTGACATCAGGTATGGAGGGACTGTCTTATGAGAAGAGATTCAGTAGGCATGGCCAATACTTGTTGGAATATCGAAGAATGAGATAAAGCCTTATTGAAACTACAAGGTTCTTAGAGGACTTGACAGGACAGACGCAGAAAGATTATTTCCCCTCAGGAGAGTCTAGGATGAGAGGGCATAATCTCAGAATAAGGGGGTTACACAATTAAGACAAGAGATAAGGAATTTCTTCTCTCAGAGAGTTGTGAATCTGAGGAATTCCTTATCATGGAAGGCTATTGATGTTGAGTACCTCGAGACTGAGATAGACAGATTTTAATTGTAAGTGAATCAAGAGTAATGGGGAAAATGGCAGGAAAGTGGAGTTGTGGATTATCAGATCAGTCATGATTTCATGAAACGGTAGAGCAGAATCCTTGGGCTGAATGGCTTACTTCTGGTCCTAGGCAAAAGTGAGGACTGCAGATGCTGGAGATTAGATTTGAGAGTGTGGTGCTGGAAAAGCACAGCAGGTCAGGTAGCATCCGAGAAGCAAGAAAATCAACATTTAGAGCAAGCTGTGCTTTTCCAGCACCCCACTCTCGACTCTACTTCCGGTCTTATTTAGCCTCCTGCCGGGTCATCAGCTGTCCAGGTCCTAAACTCTGAAATTCCTTTCTAACCATCTATCTCCTCATTTAAAAACCTTCTTAAAACCTACCTCCTTTTTGTAATCTATCCAAATGGACTGTTCCCCATCCCACAAAATTCAGGATTTGAATTCAGGACCCGTAAATAAGGGTGCTGGGTCAGCAGCCTGATACATTCCTGCCTCCAAGAAGTCGTGCTGGAGCTGGATGAGAATGAGTAGTGTCTCCATTTCCAACAGTCAAAAATCATCCATTGAGAACTTAATGAAGGCAACAGAGAGGACACCAATCATATCTTCCTGATATTGGAGATGTCTTCTGTCATGTGCAGAGTCTGGTGGCTGCATGGAGGCAGACGCTTGGCAGCAGGCCTGGTAATCTTTGGAGCAGGAGGCTCCACACTACAATGATAGTGTCATTGGAAGGGAAGGCCTCATTGGTGCCCCAACCAAATGGAGCTACCAGCTTTGAATCTTTATTTCTGAAATGTTACCTATATTTCCAGTGACACTTCCATTTTGAGGCATTATCAATCAGTCCTTTCTGCTGAAGGAATGCCCATCCCTTCCACTGGAGGTGCCATCCTTCTCAAAGCATTAATCTCTAATTGGGCATGTTTCAAGAACCTGCCTCTTATCCTTAATTTGATGGTGCAGTCAACTGGGAGGTCGCAGCTGAAGATAATTTATCATCCAGCAATCCAACCAGCATCTTCTTGTGTCAAGTTAGGCTGATAAAATTTCTGCAAAGTCTCAGGCCATTTTAGCATGTTAAAGGCGCTACAGCAATGCAAATTTTCAAAAACTGTACAAAAGATTAAGGTTTGATATTTTGCTTTCATACTGACTCAGCCAGACTTAGAGCATCTCAGGACTAGATAAGTGAAAGAAAATTGCTCAGGCTGAGCTTCTGCTCACAAAGTGTGTCTCAGTATGATAGTTTGATGGTCAGGTAATCTAACTATTGATTAAGCTCCCAAACTAAGAAAAATCACTCAAGCAACGACTACTAACACCCATAAAGCATAAAGCAGCACCTTCAAGACAATACGAGTAAGGAGTGAGAATAAGATGAATAAAATTCCTATTTCAAGACAGATGTATTAACTTAATCTCAGCAATCTACATTTCATTCTTTATTACATTTACGATCTCTCTATTAGCATCTCATAAAAACTTATCCAGCAGGTAATGGAGCCAAATGGCCAGACGAGTCTAACAATTCCAAACTAGGGCTATGCTGCATCAGTTGATTTCCACTAGGATGATGGTGTGGGGCAAAAGGGTGCTAAACCTGCCCTCAGCAAACCTTGTCTAGGGCAGGGAAATCAACCACAGTGGTCACTTTGATGTTGTTCATGAGTGCATGTACATTGCATTCCAGTGAGGGCAGTTTCATGCCAGTGGTGATACAATACAATGCAGCACAGGAACAGGCCCTTTTGGCCACCAAACCTGTGCTGATTCCTAGCCCTAATTTAGAACAGTTTATTGCCCATAAACAGTGTCTACCCCTCTGCTGGCTTCCCATTCATGTGACTATCAAGATACACCTTAAACATTGCTTACATGCCTTTTTCCACCACCTCCACTGTCAGCGCATTCCAGGCACTCACCGCCTTCTGTTTGAAAACTTTTCCCTGCACTTCCACCTTAAACTTTCCCCCTCTCACCTTGAACCTGTGGCTTTTGTAGTTGACCATTCCATCCAGGGAAAAAGCTTCTGACTATCCACCTTACCAATGCTTCCCATAATTTTGTACAGCTCTATCAGAGCCTCAGCCTCTGTCTTTCCAGTGAAAACTATCCGAGTTTACCCAATTTCTCCTCATAACTAAAACCCTCCAGACCAGGCCTGGAGCATCTGGGCAAACCTTCTCTGCATCCTCTCCAAAGCATTCACATTTTTCTGGTAGTGTGGCAACCAGAAATGCATGCAATATTCCAAATGTGACCTAACTAAATTTTATACAGCTTAACATAGCTTACCAACTTTTATATTCAATGCCCCGACCAATGAAGATGAGTGTGATTCCTGATCACCTTATCCATCTGTCTTGCCACTTCCAGGGATCTGTGGAACTGTATGCCCAGATCCCTCTGTATGTCAAAGCTCCTAAAGGTTCTGCCATTTATTATATATTTCACATCTGAATTTGATCTTCTAAAATGCATCACCTTGTCTTTGTCTGTATTAAACCAATCTGCCATTGCTCTGCCCGTATTTGCAATCTATCTGCATCCCATGTATCCTTTAACAATCCTCCTCACTATCTGCAACTCCACCAATTTTGATGTTATCTGCAAACTTAATCAGACTATCTACATTTTCCTGCAAATCACTTAGACATTACAAACAACAAAGGTTGCAACACTGATCCCTGCGGATCTCCTTTCTGAAAAGCACCCTTCTACCACTACGCTTTGTCTTTTATGACCAAGTCAGTTTTATATCCAGACAGCTCATCCCAGATCCCATGAGACTCTATCTTTTGTACCAGCCTGCCATGAGATACTTAACAAGTGCCTTACTAAAGTCCATATAGACAACATCCACTGCCTTTCCCTTGTCAATCATTCTTGTCACCTCCTCAAAAAACTCAATCGAGTTGGTGAGTCATGACTTTCCCCGCATAACCCCATGCTGCCTTTGGGCAAGTCCATTCGCTTCCAAATATGAATAAATCCTGTCTCTCAGCATTTTCTCCAACAGCTTTCCCACCATTGACATCAGGCTCACCGGCCTGTAATGACCTGGATTATCTCTTGTTTCCCTTCTTAAACAAAGGAACAACACTCGCCATTCTCCAGTCCTATGGAACCTCCTATGGGGCCAAAGAGGTGATGCTCCCAGACTCACTGTTGAGGTTTACGTACATAATACTTGCATATCATAGAATCATAGAAACCCTACAGTGTGGAAGCAGGCTGACTGTGTCCACACCGGTCCTCCAAAGAGCATCCCACCAACAGCCACCCCTCTACCGTTTCCCTGCAACCTTGCATTTTCCATCACTAATCCTCCTAGCCTGCACATCCACCTAACTTGCATATCTTTTGCACTGTGGGAGAAAGCAGGAGCACCTGGAGGAAACCCACACAGACCCAGGGAGAATGTGCAAACTCTACACAGTCGCCTAAGGATGGAATCGAACCCAGGTCCCTGGCCCTGTGAGGCAGCAGTGCTAACCACTGTGTCACAGTGCCAGTGAAAGATGTCAAACATTCTTTTCATACTTAAAAATCACATTTCATATGAAGTATTCCTGATACTCTGATACAACCATCACTTTCAGTGATACTAAGCTTCAGCTACATGTGCCTGTACATTTACAGCCTGCCCCTGTTTCAAAGGTGCAAAATCATGTTTTTATTCTAATTGATCAGGAGAAAAACATTGCTGGGTAAGTTTGCAGTACACGTGATAACCTGTGAACAATGTAAGCTTAAAGCTCCGATAACAGAAACATTCCAATCTATTAAAGAGGTACAAAATTACCCAGTAGAATACAATAAAAAGCCACAGCAGTAAAAACTGATACAAGTCATTTAAAACATTTAACAGAACATTTCAATCTTGTCATAAAACCATGCTTTACCTTCTCTGCATGTGATTTTATATAACTTTTTTGGTTCTTGTATCAGTATTACAAGGAAAAACTTCACATATACTCATCAAAAACAATCCAGAACTCAAAAAGAACCATTAAGAAATTTACGCATCTAACAACGTTCAAAGTATTCCATTTCCATTAGTAAGTATTTCATACAGCACAAAACAGATCATTTTGATCCTCATGCCTGCATTAGTGCTTTCTAAGAGATGTCCAATTTAGTCCCACATCCTAGTCTTTTCACCATAACCCTGCAAATTAGTTCTCTTCAAGCACATACCTAGTTGTCTTTTGGAAGTTCCTATTGATTCTACTTTCATCGCCCTTTCAGCTAATTTATTCCAGATCTTAACAATACCATGTAAACGTTCTGCTCATTTCCTCACTGCCTATTTTGTTAATTATTTTACATTCATGACTTCTATTTATTAATTCACTTGCTAAATGTAACAGGTTCTGCCCATTGTTTTATCAAACCCACTCATAATTTGTTCTATAATTATAAATTTTACAATTTTTCAATGGGCTATTCATATTAAATAAATCAGGACAGTTCTTTATTGAAAGACATATGTATGTGAGGAGACTCTGTTCTTGGTAATTGGTGTTAACAATAACAATATCATCTACTCTCATTCAGATTCACTTCAGTCTCACTGGGTGACTTACCTGAAATCAAGATTCAGCTAGTAAACAGCAGTTTAAGTGATCAATAAATAGAATACTGGAGTAAAATTTAGGAAATTTAGACAAATAATTCTGAAGTTTAAAGTAGATTTATCAATATATACCCAGGTAATAATATCCAATTTCAATCTCTATTTCATAAACCAAAAATGAAAACATCACTTCTTAGGCAATATACTGTGGATGCTGGAAATATGAAACAAACATAGAAAATGCTGGAGCCACTCTGTAGGTCTGGCAGAACCTTTATAAACAGTAACAGTGTTCACAATTCTAGTCTGGTATGAACCGAAAAGGGTTGGAAAATGATGTTGATGTTTTTGACAGAAGGGGAGGAGCCAGAGGGATAGACATGTGGAGGTACAGCGCAAAAGGTAAAGGAGTTGCTAATTGTGGTGAAAAGAGAAATAGAGGTGTAAAATAGGTTTAAATTTAATATTAGAAGGAGAAAACGGATCCTCTCTACTGAGAAGCAAGTAAACAAGACATAAGCAAGACATGGTGGGGGGAGTATGGAATGTAAGAAAAATGAAGGATATATCATGTGATCAGGCTCTGATGGTTGTGGAATTCCATACAGGAGTTCTAGATGCTATAGCTGAAAATGTGTTGCTGGAAAAGCGCAGCAGGTCAGGCAGCATCCAAGGAGCAGGAGAATCGACGTTTCGGGCATAAGCCCTTCTTCAGGAATGAGGAAAGTGTGTCCAGCAGGCTGAGATAAAAGGTAGGGAGGAGGGACTTGGGGCAGGGGCGTTGGAAATGCAATAGGTGAAAGGAGGTTAAGGTGAGGGTGATAGGCTGGAGTGGGGGTGGGTGCGGAGAGGTCAGGAAGGCGGTGCTGAGTTTGAGGGATTTGACTGAGACAAGGTGGGGGGAGGGGAAATCAGGAAACTGGAGAAATCTGAGTTCATCCCTTTTGGTTGGAGGGTTCCTAGGCGGAAGATGAGACGCTCTTCCTCCAACCGTCGTGTTGCTATGGTCTGGCAATGGAGAAGTCCAAGGACCTGCATGTCCTTGGTGGAGTGGGAGGGGGAGTTGAAGTGTTGAGCCACGGGGTGGTTGGGTTGGTTAGTCCGGGTGTCCCAGAGGTGTTCTCTGAAACGTTCCGCAAGTAGGCGGCCTGTCTCCCCAATATATTCCCAATTCCTTCGTCTCCACCGCATCTGCTCGCAGGAGAACCAGTTCCAATACCGTACAACCCAGATGGCCTCCTTCTTCAAAGACCGCAATTTCCCCCCAGACGTGATCGACGATGCCCTCCACCACATCTCCTCCACTTCCCGCTCCTTCGCCCTTGAGCCCCGCCCCTCCAACCACCACCAGGACAGAACCCCGCTGGTCCTCACCTACCACCCCACCAACCTCCATATACAGCGTATCATCCGCCTTCGTTTCCGCCACCTCCAAACGGACCCCACCACCAGGGATATATTTCCCTCCCCTCCCCTATCAGCGTTCCGAAAAGACCACTCCCTCCGTGACTCCCTCGTCAGGTCCACACCCCCCAACAACCCAACCTCCACTCCCGGCACCTTCCCCTGCAACCGCAAGAAATGCAAACCTTCCCCCTTACTTCCCTCCAAGGCCCCAAGGGATCCTTCCATATCCGCCACAAATTCACCTGCACCTCCACACACATCATTTATTGCATACGCTGCACCCGATGTGGCCTCCTCTATATTGGGGAGACAGGCCGCCTATTTGCAGAACGTTTCAGAGAACACCTCTGGGACACCCGCACCAACCAACCCAACCACCCCGTGTCTCAACACTTCAACTCCCCCTCCCACTCCTCCAAGGACATGCAGGTCCTTGGACTCCTCCATCGCCAGACCATAGCAACACGACGGTTGGAGGCAGAGCGCCTCATCTTCCGCCTAGGAACCCTCCAACCACAAGGGATGAACTCAGATTTCTCCAGTTTCCTCATTTCCCCTCCCCCCACCTTCTCTTAGTCAAATCCCTTGAACTCAACACCGCCTTCCTAACCTGCAATCTTCTTCCTGACCTCTCCGCCCCCACCCCCACTCCAGCCTATCACCCTCAATTTGACCTCCTTCCACCTATCGCATTTCCAACGCCCCTCCCCCAAGTCCCTCCTCCCTACCTGCTGGACACACTTTCCTCATTCCTGAAGAAGGGCTTATGCCCGAAACGTCGATTCTCCTGCTCCTTGGATGCTGCCTGACCTGCTGCGCTTTTCCAGCAACACATTTTCAGCTCTGATCTCCAGCATCTGCGGTCCTCACTTTCTCCCCTTAGGTGCTATAAAATGCCTAAGTGAAAAATGAGGTGCTGTTCTTTAAGCTTGCATTGTGCTTCACTGGAACAGTGAAAGAGGTCCAGGTCATAAATATTAGCATGACAGCAAGATGCCTTATTGAAATGGCAAATAATTGCAGGGTCAGATTAATTATTATGGACAGAGCGAAGGTTTTTCACAAAGCAGTTACCCAGTCTTTGCGTGGTCTCACCAATGTAAAAGAGACTGCAGTGTGATTAGACTGAAAGAAATATAAGTATAACACTGCTCCACTTGGAAGGTTTGGGGCTTTGGAAAATGGGAAGGGAGGAGGTGAATGGGCATTGCTTGGGAATGTTCCATGAGGAGTGAGGAAGTGTGCACCAGTGTATCACAGAGGGAATGGTCCCTGTGGAAGGCTGAGAGTGGAGGAGGGAAAGAAGAGTTTGGGTGATGGCAGAAATGGTAAAGGATGATACTTTGATTGTGAAGACAAGTGGGGTAGCAAGTGAGGATGAGGGGAATCCTATCATTGTTCTGGGAAGGAGGGAAGATGTGAAGACAGATGTGCAGGAGATTGGTCAGACTCACCACATCTTGCAACATCCGTGGAGACAGAAATAGAATTAATGTTTCAAGTCAATGATCTTTCATCAACAAAAGATCATCGACCTGAAAAGTTAACAAATAAAATCTATTACAAATGCCTGACCAACAACAAATAAGATCCCACCCTCCATAAATCTAAGTATATAACTAAATCTCTCAATTGTTCCAGTCAGTCCTCTGGATGACAGCCAGTATTTTACCACCTGAAAAATTGAGGCTCAGTTGCTCTTCCAAACTCTTTCAAGATTACAACACGGTGTCATTATAAATTTACCATCCTCAATGTTAAAACAAAAGTTTGTTCTCCTTTGTTTCCTATTTTGGTTCCTATTCCTACACAGTAACCAGAGCTCATGAGATATACAGAAATTGAGCAACAGCAACTTTCTTTTAATTCCTTTACTGAAGTAAAACATCCCAAGGCCCTTTTCTAAAGTGTAATCAAACACAGAATAATAACAAACAACTTAAATATATATTTAACATTTTAGGCATAATTAGATGCCCTAACACACTTCGCAGTATATTAGTAAACAATGTATTTGACCAACCTACAAAAACTATTGCACCAGATCGCCAAGAGTTTGGTCAAAGAGAGAGGTGTTAAGAAAAGCATTAACAAAGGAAAGTGGAGACACAGAAGTGCAGGGAGAGATTTCCAGTGCTTCTGATTTAGACAACCGAAGGCATGGCCACCAGTGATGGAGGAATTATAAAGGGGAGTGCGTAAGAGACCAAATTTCGAAAAGCTCAGATATCTCAGACGGTTGTGGGGTTGAAGAAGATTACAAAGTTAGGGCGACACAAGGTCGTAGAGGAATTTGGAAACAAGGATGAAAGCAGTCATTTGTACAGACAACAAAAAATTTGCTCATTGGGAAGGATCTAAATGAATGGGAGGTGTGGAGAGATTTAAGGAGGGAATTCACTAGCTTATGATCTAAAAAGCTAAAGACACACCACAAATGAACGAGGTAGAGAGAATGGGAATGGATAGAAGGCCAGAGCTGGCAAGAGTTCTCGGAAGGCTATAAAACTCAAGGAGGTTAGAGAGAGCAGTGAAACAATAGAAGCATTTGAAAACAACAATAAGAATGTCCCCAGGTATTTGCCCGAAACATCGATTTCCCTGCTCCTCGGATGCTGCCTGAACTGCTGTGCTTTTCCAGCACCACTCTAATCCAGAATCTGGTTTCCAGCATCTGCAGTCATTGTTTTTACTTAGTTGATTTTAACAGTCAGCAAATCTAATTCAACAAGCACAGGGATGATGTGAGAGTTAGGATATGGACAGTACTGTTTTGGACGAGCCTAAATCTGTTATGGTGAAAGACAGGAGTAAATAAAGGTGAAAGATGGGATTATGTAACTTGGAAACCACAGTCCCACCAAAGGGTCTGTTTCTGTGCTTTTTAACTCTATAGCTTTAATTACTCCAAAACAGCTTTATCAATCTGATAATTACAGAAAATAACATATGTGAAAAAGGAACTATTCTCTGAAAACAGAACTACACAACACAGTAGTGATTGATAGTCACTTTATTATACATAATAGGCTCTGAACTATTGACATGTGATACCATGTACTGTACAGAACTAAAAATATACCATCACATGCCAAACTGGGTATGCAACATTGGCAGAAACACTACTCTATCAGCTATAAATGGAAATATAATGACTTCACAGAATAATGTTCAAATTTGGTAGGAATCACAATCACGTGTTAGATTTACTTCCGAGTTTCCAAAATAAAAACTCTCTGTTGGTCAATTCTCATTTCATTTCAGCAATTTGGCAACCATGATCCTAAATTATTCATTCCAGCCTAAAGTTTATGCATTCACAATCTATGATTCAACAACTTTTTCTCACAATAAAAACCTAATTTCCCATTATCACTCTTAGGTTTCATTAACAAGCCATGTCCTTGAGAATTAACTGCAAGGCTTTCATCTTCCACTTCAAATTCATACTTAGCCATTCCTTAACTGCTGCTCACCATAAGCACCTAGACATACTCAATACTTCGCTGTGAACGGTCTATTACTTTTAGTCATAGAGTCGTAGAGATGGAAAGTGAACAAACCCTTCAGTCCAACTTGTCCATGCTCCTCAGATACCCTAAATTAATCTAGTCCCATTTGCCAGGACTTGGTCCATATCCCTCTAAACCCTTCCTATTTACCCACTCATCCAGATACCTTTTAAATGCTATAATTGTACCAGCCTCCACCACTTGCTCTAGCATCTCATTCCATGCACAAACCACTCTCTGCATGAAAAGGTTGCCCCTTGGGTGCCTTTTAAATCGTTCCCCTCATGCTAAACCTACATCCTCTAGTTCTGGACTTTCCCACCCCAGTGCTTTCACCCACTATAGTCTTGCCTTCTTAAACTCCTTTGCTTGCTAGAGTACCAAGAATTCCTCTTTTAAAGTGCTAGATTGGTACTGATCAATAGTTATAAACACAATTAGTCGATAAATTTAGGAGAAAGTGAGGACTGCATATGCAGATGTCTTCTTCACCTGTCCATCTTCCTTCCCATCTATCTGCTCCACCCTCCCCAATAACCTATCACAGTCACCCCCCACCAGAATCTAGAGTCATAGAGATGTACAGCATGGAAACAGACCTTTCAGTCAACTTGTCCATGCCAACCAGATATCCTAAACTAATCTAGTCCCATTTGCCATCACTTGGCCCTCTAAAGTCTTCCTATTCATATATTTTTATTTTACTTTTACATTTTTTTCCCTCTCATCCTAAACCTATGCCCACTTGTTCTGCACTCCCCCACCCCAGGGAAAAGACCTTGTCTATATACTCTATCCATGCCTCTCTAACTATCACCTTCCCAGCTACCTTACTACTAGTCCCACCCTCACCTTCCTATTTATCTCTCATCTCCCTTCCCTCCCAATCACTCCTGATGAAAGGCGTCTGCCTGAAATGTCGACTCTCCTGCTCCTCAGATGCTGCCTGACTAATAAATCTAGCCAGCCAGGGAATAACACAGCATTCTAGTCTGAAAGGCGAATTCGAACATTGCAGCATATTTTTGAACTTTTATTTAATGTATGCAGTAGTTCTTACCTATGGTAAAATAAATACTTCTACATATATCCAAATTCCTGCATGATTTGCTTATGTGTCAAGATCTAGATCTCTCCCAGTGTGACCTTATTTCTACAATTGACCTACCCAAGGCTAGACCAGCATAAACAGTGACTGTTGTTCATGGGTCGTTATTCACAGAACTTTAACTGAATGCAAATTTGTTTAACTCCTATTCATAGGGTCACACAAAGAAATATCAGTCTTTCTGCAGTTCCATTCTCACATATTTAAGCAAGGACAGCATCAGAATTGGTGGTGTATTTTAGGCTGTTGCATACAGATTGCTTGCCAGATCAACATCACAAAACACAGTAGAACTCTTTGTATTGTCCTCTAATATTTCCTGGTCTGATAGATGATGTTATCCAAGATTGCTGATAGTTCATTCACAAATAAAACATGCCAATTACAAAATGCTTTCTTATACAAACCCACAGATAGTAGTAGGAGTGTGTGGGAGATAGTCCATTGTGCACACAGCATTCAACAGTCCTACACCCATTTAGAAAGGTGCCCCCTGGGGATCATTACAGACAAAAATTGGAATGTCACTGTGATAGTCATATGACACCATACCTTTCAATGTTACCTCCTGACTGGCTTATCAAACAGATGCATGAATCAACACACTCTACAGATTCCCAAAACAAACAGGTTGGATCATTTCTAGAAGATGTGTATTCCAGTACTTTCAGTTTGCAAAAACAAAAAGGTACACTATTCTCAATCTATGGTTTTGTCAATGAAAACCATTTAATCCTACATATGCTTTAGTATTTACTGTGCTACCAGGTGATAATACATTCAGTTTTATAGTGTATATACCAGAAAACCATATTTACCAAATATAAATATTTCAATTGCAAGCAATGCCCCTGCATAGGAGGAAGTGCTGGTAGCCAATTAGCAGCCAATCGCCTGAAAACCAAGCTTATTTTTAAAAGGAAAACGTACTAAACTGGATATAGCAACAAGTAGCAATGGTTCAAAAATGTTTTGCTTGAAGTTATCATTGGTGTCAGGAAACTCTATAACAATGTATTGTTTAATATAATATGAATCGACAGCATGGGAGAGCAGAGGGATGGATAGACACTGTAACATTTATACTGATGTAATGTTTTGTGGGCCTTCTGACTGAACTTCTGCCTTCAACAAAAAATACTTAAGAGATACTTCAGCAATTTCAAGGAAGTCTGGCTCCTAGTGACCGTACTGCCATTATCAAACTTCGATCTGGATGATCCAGGTTCACACCCAAAGATTACTAGTTAATAAACGATTAGTATGAAAGGATCCCTACGTCTGGAGTTTATTTCCAGAATGGGTGTTTCCCCTCGTAGAAGCCTCGCACAACAGAACTACTTGCCTGCACAGTTGGGTGAAAATTCACAACCCCACCCACCCCGCAAACACGCACACAGACAGAGACAGACAGACCAGCACCACCCTGCCTGTATGTTAGTGGTTTAGGGACACGCGTGAATTCTCTCTGGTGACTGAAACAAGTAAACCTTCTCACAGTCACAGAGCAGGTTAGTTAGCGAGAGTGACAACCCTCTGGAGTTGGGTCACTGGCGAGATTTTTGGGTTTTGAACCGAATGAAGCCCCGGCGTGCGTTGACGATATTTCTGCTCGAATAAACATCTGCACTCAAAGCAGACGATTCTCTCTCTCTCTGCCCCTCAAAATATTCTAAGTTTACTTCCTCCAACCATCCGTCCGCCTCCACCCCAACTCCGAACTCGGTGAATTTTGTAAGGAAAAGATGTGAGCACACAATAGGTCGAGTTAAGTGTAACGGAGGAGAAGGCAGCAGCTGACCCTGCACACTCAGGGACACTGCACAATGTGTGCACACACAACTTCTACAATGGTCGCTGCCGAGTTCCGCCAAGTGGGAAACGGCCTTACGCCTTTCGGATCGAGAGAAGGAGGGATGGGGGAAACAAAACTTAAAAGGTATTTTGGGACCAGCCTAACAGACTCGACGCTTCGGGCCCTCCTGCAAATAGGGACAGCCAACAACAAAGTAAAACCAGACAACAGGGAACAAACGGCGGCTTTAACCCTTTCCCGGTGCACCCACCGCACTCACTCTTTCACCGATCGCTGTCCCTTTAAAGGTCGAGGGAGCCGGGCGAAGACTCGGCGCCGATCCCCGCGGCCGTGTTGGAAATCCGAAGGTTAGCCAACTCTCTCAAGTTGACCTCCGCCATAACTAAGCGAGAAACTTGTCGCCCGCTGACATCATCATATTCCCCCACTTGCACACTGATTCCCACACTCTGGCCAACCGCTGCGATCACAGGCTCTGTTCACATCGCAGCCCTGCGTGCAGGATGCCGGGAGAGCTAGGATATTCGCGATTCCAACCTCGGAGAATGGTCAGCCTCTCAAACCATTTGAGAGAGCCTGCAAACTCGCCTCCCCCACCCCGCTGCATGGAAGCTAAATACCTGCTCCGGCACACATACACAACGCACTGCATCTAGCTTATCTAAAAGCCACAATCGGTTCACTGGCTCTGGGAAAGATGCATTGTTTTTCGTGAGAGAAGCACAATTACCAAAAAGTTCCCTAGCTCCTTGGAGAGGGGCACAGAATAATAAGTCTACCTCACGCGGAAGACAAAAGGGAATTTAGAATTGAATCAGAGTATGAGTCAGAGGAAGATGTAGTATTTGGTAAATTGATTGCAAAGTAAATTAAAGTTTTCTCTCTGTTGCTCCAGAGTTGAGAAATGAGTGTTTGGAAGACGCCAGGCAGTTGAAATAAGATATTGGATTTACAGCCATCATCAGCATGTTGCCAGGCTATAGGGGACGGTGCTCTGCAAATAGCAAGTGAAATTCCACCGAGGTCATTTGACCATTCCATCCCGTTAGCTTTTTACCTCGACAGCTTTGGAAATGAGTGTTTGTCTTGTCGCGGTGCCAAATCAACCCACTCTCTCTCACACAAAAAAAACATTTATAACATCATTCTGTTCGTCTATGATTTGTCCAGAGAGTCCAACTGGAGAGATGAACACGCGAAAGACAACGTATAAATGAAATACAGCATGTGCTGAAAATCTGAAATACGAACAGAACATGCTGCAGAAACACTCAAGTCAGTCAGTGTTGGTGGAGAGGGCAGAAATAATCAACCTTTCATTTATAATCAGCCCTGAGCCACTGAGTGTTCACAGTATTTTCCACTTTTTTAAAGTGAATTTGACATCTTGTGATAGGTGCCTTGGTGCATCACACTGTTCACTTTGGCGTCAGGTATAGAACTCATACCTGTTGAATATTTCTTATATTTTCTGTTTCTACTTCAGATTTATAGCATCTGCAGCATTTTTTGCAGTTATATAAAACAAATCTCCTCAAGTAATTTTGACAACCCCCAAAATTTTCAGGCAACACTTCAAATTTCTTACCTAAATATGCATTTAAAAATCCTCCATTGCACAGAATATTAGTCAATTCCTTGTGGTATTCTACTAAATCAGTCTAGATCAAATATAGTCTTCAAATTAAGAGGCAATAATTGAACTGAGCCTACTAATGAAAGATTGAGATCTGATAGATTTAGGCTCAGGCAAAGATGAGGGGTGACTTGGAAGACTGAGTTTAAGAGGAAGACTGGATAGTGGGACATGTTGGTGAGGACCCAGCATTTCCCACAAAGCCAGGAGCTTCAGCCACAATCTGATCAGTGAAGTGTCACCAATAGAGGAGCAGCTAGTAAAGGATTATGTGAAAACTGTGAATAGAGAGTGAGATTTATTTTCAATCACAATAAAGAGGAAACTCATTATACTCTATCTGCCAGACATCGATCTTCAACTTCCATACGTTTTCTTCAGACAATATATTCCTACCTATAATGGGATTCAAACTTTTCTCTCTTCAACTAAATCATTGATGCAAGTTATAAAAAATTGAGTTCACAACATAGACCCCTGCAGGACTCCACACATCCCATCCAATCACACAATGTCCTATTTATGCATACTATCTATTTTCTGTCAGCCAGTTAGTTTTCTATCAATGCAATGTGTTACCCGTTACACCACGATAGCTTTTATTTTCTGCAAATTACCATTTATGTGGCATCTTATCAAATTTCATCTAGAAACCCAATTATAACTCATCTACATGTAACTCCTTCAAAGAACCCGAATAAATTTGTTAAACATGATTTCTCTTTAGTTAAATGATATTGGCTCTTACTGACTACTTTATGTCTTTCTAAGGTATAATCCCTTTAATGATTCCAACGCCTTCCAGATAATAGATGTCATTTTATTTGGCCTATAGTTACCCACATACAGCTTACTTCCTTCTTGAATAGAAGGATTATATTTGCTACTTTTATGAGATGTTATGAAGTAAATTGTGTTAATGTGACAATTAATTTTTTTCCACAGAATCCCTACAGTGTTTGAACAGGCCCTTCGGCCCAAAATGTCCTCACCAATCCTCCGAAGAGTAACCCACCCATATCCATTCCCCTACTACTCAACATTTACCCCAGACTAATGCACTTAACCCTACATAGCCCTGAACACTATGGGTAAATTAGTATGGCCAATTTACCTAACCTGCATATCTTTGGATTGTGAGAGAAAACCAGAGCACCCAGAGGAAACCCACACGGACATGGGGAGAATGTGCAAATTCCACACAGTCACCTGAGGTGGGAATCAAACCTGGGTCCCTGGCGCCGAGAGGCAACAGTGAGCCACCGTGCCACCCCAATGGTACAACCCCAGTGACTGACAGTTACTGATTCAAGATTTATCAAACTGGTTACACCCCTATTATACTTTTCAATCCTGGACTGATCTTTCAACCGATGTTCCTTCTGTCAGAAAGACACCTACTTGCAACTCCATAATGTGCTCCATAAATTTACTGGTTAAGTCCAAAAATAAATTACTGCCAAAACTCTTGTCCACACCACTATCACCTTCAGATTCAATACTTCAAAGTTTTCCTAGGTCTCAATGCTGTTTTCATCCTCTGTTTAAAAAGAGATCAGTGCGAATTTAAGTTAATATCATGACATTGCTGTAAAGATATGCTGACTTAGCATTTTTAAATGTCACCATCCTCGCAACAAGTTTAAAGTTAAATATGATTAAAAGCAGAATCGCCTTAACCCAAGTGTACATTATAATATATAATTACATGCTTGTTATAAAAACCTTAGTGCTGGAAAGTGTAGATTTAGTGTATCTTTGGCAGTACAGATGTGATGGGCCAAAATTGTCACTTAAGAGAAAGCTACTGAGTCAGTATCCATTGTTAATAGTGTATAAATAGACTCAGAGAGAGGTACAGCATAGAAACAGACCCTCCGGTTCAATTCGTCCATGCCAATCAGATATCCCAACCCAATCTAGTCCTACCTGCCAGCACCCAGCCCAAACCTTTCCTATTCATATACCCATCCAGATGCCTTTTAAATGTTGCAATTTTACTAGCCTCCATCACTTCCTCTGGCAGCTCATTCCATATACGTACCACCCTCTGCGTGAAAAAGTTGCCCCTTAGGTCTCTTTTATATCTTTCCCCTCTCAACCTAAACCTATGCCCTCTAGTTTTGGACTCCCCCACCCCAGGGAAAAGACTTTATCTATTTATCCTATCCATGCCCCTCATGATTTTATAAATCTCTATAAGGTCACCCCTCAGCCTCCGACGCTGCAGGGAAAACAGCCCTAGCCAATTCACCCTCTCCCTATAGCTCAAATCCTTCAAACCTGGCAATGTCCTTGTAAATGTTTTCTGAACACTTTCAAGTTTCACAACATTTTTTCGATAGGAAGGAGACCATAACTGCACGCAATATTCCAATAGTGGCCTAACCAATGTCCTGTACAGCCGCAACATGACCTCCCACCTCCTGTACTCAATACTCTGATCAATAAAAGAAAGTATACCAAATGCTTTCTTCACTATCCTACCTGCGACTCCACTTTCAAGAAGCTATGAACCTGCACTCCCAAGGTCTCTTTGTTCAGCAAAACTCCCTAGGACCTTACCATTAAGTGTATAAGTCCTACTAGGATTTGCTTATCCAAAATGCAGCACCTCACATTTATCTAAATGGAGGAGGCTTAAGAATCTTGCAGCAATCATCTTCTGACTCACTTAAGGGAAGAGTGTCCACCACCTCCAAGGCACAATACAGGGCTGCAATAGAATACTCCTTACTTACCTGGGAAAATGCAGCTCCCAAAACACTCAAGAAGGTTGACACCATCCAGGACAAGGCATCCTGCTTTAGTAGTGCCACACTCATAACTATTCACTTCCTCCACCACCAATGCTCAGTATAAGTTGCACTACAGTAGCTCACCTCGGCTCCATAGATAACAGTTTCCAAACCCACAAATACTACCATCTAGAAGGGCATGGACACACCACCACGTTCTGTTCCAAGTCAAGATGGTGAGTGGCTTGGAAATATATTGCCAATTCTTGAATCTCACTGGGCCAAAACCCTGAAACTGCCTCCATGATAGCATTGTGGATATACAATGAAATGCATCAGTTCAAGAAGCCAACTCATTACCACATTCTCAAAAGGAATTACAGATAGGCAATCAGCATTAGCCCAGCCGGCAATATTCACATCCAATGAATGAACAAAAAATAGCTTTATGATCCTTCTAATGAATGCACAATTGCCAATAGTGGAGTGATTAAAATTTTTAAGTGCTCAAGAGATAAGTGTTGCAATATTGTCTACCTTGGAGAACTGGAGGAGATTACAGAGCTAGAGAGGAATGAAATGAAGAAGGGATTCAAAAACAAAGATAAGAATTTTAAAATTAGAAACCAATGTGGGCTCGCATGCACAAAGGAAATGGTTGAATCAAACTTGGTGCATGTTAGGACATGAACATTTTCAAGAAGGAATTAAATACATTCTTAGGATTAAAGGGATCAAATGGTATGAGGAGGAAGAGACAGCAAGGTACTGAGTTGGCTGATTAGACATAATCATGTTGAAGCTCTGAATGATCTACCCCGGCTCCTATTTTCTATGTTTCTATCTATGTTTTGGATGAGTTCAAGTATTTTGGAGTGTATGAAGTAGATAGCTGGTCTGGTGAGAGTTGGAATAGCCAAGTTAAGACCTGGGTGAGGCATTCATTGGCAAAATGGAGTCAGGAGCCAAACAATGGTACAGAAGTGGAAATATACAGTCTTCATAATGCTATGCATAAATGATCATCTCAAATATGCCAGGAAGAGGGATGGAGTTGTTGCTAGGTAGTAGATAATAATCTTCCTCCTAGGAAGATGTTGGAATGACACTGCAGAGGGCAATATGGTTAATTGTGTCAAAGGGCACAGAAAGATTGAGAAGGGTAATGAGACACTGTTTACCATTGATGTAGTCATATAGAATGCCATTTCTAATTTTGCTGTGAAGTATTTGCGTACAATAGCAGGGCCCAACCTACTTGGAGGGATTCAGACATGGACTCAAACAAGATGCTTTAATAGGAATTTCAGGATTATGGTGTTAGTAGAAGGAAATTGAAAGCTAACTATATCTTGAGTTACCTCAAAATGATCACTGTTCATGGAAGGATTAGGTTAAAATGGACTGCACTGCCATCTAGTGCAACAAATGTAACATGGCTGAAATGATCGAATAAATGGATGATTCCCAATTTCATAGGCAGGAGTAATACTGGTGTGCTATTAAGGTTAAATGGGAAATATGAATTGTGTATTTAACTCTTTAACATAGACTTAATTCATTGGTTTTATAAGCTTGTCAGATTTTTAATGTCATAATGGTATAATTTGAATTATTCTTCATGGCAATGGATTTGTTCTGAGTTGCACAGTGGCTAGCACAACTGCTTCGCAGTGCTAGGAACCCAGGTTTGATTCCAGCCTTGGGCGACTGTCTGTGGGGAGTTTGCACATTTTTCTCGTGTCTGCGTGGGTTTCCTCTGGGTGCTCCAGTTTCCTCCCACAATCCAAAAGATGTGCAGGTTAGGTGAATTGGCCATGCTAAGTTGCCCATAGTGTTCAGGGATGTGTAGATTAGATGCATTGGTACTCATTACTTTAGATTAGATTACAGTGTGGAAACAGGCCCTTCGGGCCAACAAGTCCACACCGACCCGCCAAAGCGCAAACAACCCGTACCCCTACATTTACCCCTTACCTAACACTACGGACAATTTAGCATAGCCAATTCACCTAACCTGCACATCTTTGGACTGTGGGATGAAACCGGAGCACCCAGAGGAAACCCACACAGACACGGGGAGAATGTGTAAACTCCACACAGTCAGTCGCCCGAGGCTGGAATTGAACCCGGGTCTCTGGTGCTGTGAGGCAGCAGTGCTAACCACTGTGCCGCCGTGCCATGGTCTGGGGAAATGTTGAGTAATAGGGTAGGGGAATGGGTCTGGGTGAAATACTCTGAGGGTTGGTGTGGACTTGTTGGGCCAAATGGCCTGTTTCCACACTGTCGGGTTCTATTCTGAATGAACTAAAATTGGCAGCGTGGATACCTTTAATAGGACATGTTGTCCACCGTTCTGATGCAAATTAATTAAGTCATGGGCTTCATGTCGTAACATCAGATCACAATTAACCAGTTTTTATAGTTGTAACCATCAGCAAAATTGTCTGCGTTCACCTTTTAAAGTAATAATTATTTCTGCTATCTGTACATTAGCAGGTAAACATAGAAATTCAGATGTTGCTGTCACTATTGCTCTGACCCTCCACAGATGTGTGCCATTGAAATTTCCACAGATTGAAATCTTTATAAATCATTCCACTAAATTAAAACTTCTATTTTTATGCCTCACTGTACGAACTCTTAGAAAGGTTATGCCTTGTTGAATGAGCTACAGCTGTATTTTTAATGATGTACGTCATCATGACTGTTGCTCAATAAGCGCTCAAACCCTGAAAAAAATTTCTACATCAAATATTTAAAAGATAGAAAAACTTAACATTGTAAAAATTAATTTTTAAAACAAATTGCCATGATATTTTTTATTTGATTTGATTTATTATTATCACATGTACTGAGATATAGTGAAAATGACTCTATGACTCTAAAAGTATTGTTTTGCATGCTAACCAGACAAATCATACCTTATATAAGTACATCAGGGTAATAGAATAGGATGCAGAATGTAGTATTACAGCTACATAGAATGTGCAGAGAACGATAACTCTAAGACATGAGATGTCCGTTCATAAGTCTGATAACAGTCCACTGGAGAAGAAGCTGTTCTTGAATCTGTTGGAACATGTTTTCAAACTTTTGTACCTTCTGCCCAATGGATGAGGGTGAAAGAGAGTATAGCCAGAGTGGGAATGATCCTTGATAATGTTAGCTGCTTTCCCGAGGCAGAGGAGAGTGTATACTTAGTCAATGGAAGGCTGGTTTTCATGATGGACTGGGTTATGTTTATAACTCTCTGTAATTTCTTGCAGTCTTGGAATGTTAGGCATAGCAGTTGCCAAACCAAGCTGTGATGCATCTGGCAAGGATGCCAACTATGGTGCATCTATAAAAATTGGTAAAAGTCTTTGTGGACATGCCAAATTTCCTTAACTTTCTCATGAAGTAGAAGTGTTGGTGTGCTTTCTTGACAGCAGTGTCAACATGGATGGACCGGGATAGATCATTGGTGATATTTACACTTTAAAGCGCTCGACCAACTCCACCTCAGCACCACTGACACAGAAAAGGGAGTGTCCTCCACTCTGCTTCTTTCAGTCAATAACCAGCTCCTTTGTTTTGTTAACAAAGGTTATTCTTCATGGCAATGGATATGTTCTGAGTGGCACAGTGGCTAGCACAACTGTGAGATTGTTGTCTTTATACCATTGCACTGAGCTGTGTCTATCTGTTTTGTTGTTTGAGATCTAACCCACTACAGTAGTATCATCAGCAAATTTGTAAATGGAGTTAGAGCTGAATTTGACCACATAGTCATGAGTGTATAAGGAGTACAGTAAGGAACTGAGCCTTGCGGGCACCCGTATTGAGGATTAGTATGTGGAGGTATTTTCGCCTATCCTTACTGACAACGGTATATGGTTCTTTCAGCCCCCATCTTAACCTATATGTATGTCACAATTTTCATTTTGCTTTTAAGAGTTATTAAAAGTGTAGGATAATTTTACTTCCTGGTATACTCTGACTGAGAACACTTCAATATGATCAGTTGCATTGCCTGTTTGATGAAATAATGTTACTGGTCACTGGAGATTCCTGTAATTTGCTCCCGAATCAAATTAAAATGAAGATTATGTCCACAATGGACTGTGAACTGTGACGAGGATGCAGAGATCCTTCAGCATGATCTGAACAGGTTGAGTGAGGGGGCTAATAAATAGCAAATGCTGTATAATTTGGATAAATGTGAGGTTGTTCAGTTTGGAAGCAAAAACAAGAAGGCAGTTTACTAACTGAATGGCTGTAAATTGGGAGAGTGGAGTGTGTAATGAGGCCTGGATATCCTTGTGCACAATTGCTGAAGGAAGGTATGCAGGTACATCAGGCAGTAAAGAAGGCGAATGGTACGTTGGCCTTCTTTGTGAGAGGTTTCGAGTACAGGGATGTGTTGTTGCAGTTATACAGGGCCTTGGTGAGGCCACACCTAGAATATTGTGTGCAGTTTTGATCTCCTTTTCTGAAGAAGGATACTCTTGCCCTTGAGTGAATGCAGCAAAGATTTACCAGGCTGATTCCAGGATGGCGGAACTGAGATTGACTAGGTTTGGATTGTTTTTGCTGGGGTTCAGAAGAAGCGGAGGGGGGGGGGGGTCGGAATCTCATAGAGAATTATAAAATTCTAACAGAACCAGACAGGGTAGATGCAGGGAGATGTCCCCAATGGGTGTGTTCAGAAACAGGGGTCACAGTCTGAGGATTCTGGACAGACCATTTAGAACAAAGATGAGAAGATATTTCTTCACCCAAAGAATGATGAGCCTGTGGAATTTACTACCACAGGAAGTAGTTGATACCAAAACAATTAATGTATTCAAGAGGCAGCTAGATATAGTATTTGGGGCAAATGGGATCAAAGGTTATGGGGAGAAAGCAGCATTAGACTATTGAGTTGGACGATCAGCCATGATTGTGATGAATGGCAGAGCAGGCTTGAAGAGCCAAATGGCCTCCTCCTGCTCCTATCACCTTCTTCTATGTAAGTCCCATCTCACGATTTTAGTGGGCACCTTTCTTTGATGTCAATGACAAACGTTATCACCAACTCACTGTCACTGACTGCAAAATCCATCTATTAAGATTTCAACTTAAACACATTTATTGGCTCTTTTCTAGACATCCAAGAATTAATGTTGGTTTCAGGGAGGCAAACTCAACAAAATAGTAGATATTCCCTTCTTATGTTTATATAGAATGGAATATAGTTTTCTTTACCATTGCTGCTTTCTGAGGAAGGTCTGCTATTGGGCTCCCTGGGGCCAAATATAGTCTAAAACCTTCTGGTGATAAGTTGAATCCTGCCCTATTGATTTATCTGGTTAGTCAATCATTAAGAGGACTCTAAAGTACTTTGTAGACACTTATCATTTAAATATTGGACTACTGAACCTACAACTAATCCATTTCAGGGTTAACCAACCTTTCTGCATGGGGTGGGCAATCAATTTCAGTATTTCTCTCATTTAGGAGGGAATGGTGATGGATTTTCAGAGATAAAACATTTGGTACAAAAGTAACCCATTTCCAAAGTAATAAAATAATAATTATAATAAACACAATCAGTAAAAATGAACATTTAAAAGTGCCAAGGAGCTGAGCTGACTAATAAAACTGTTTTTTGCCATTTCAGCTAAGAAGCAGAGTTATAGAGAGGCAGACTAGGCCCCAAGCTCTGATTACTAGGGAATGTGGAAGAAACGAGGATTGAGCTAAATGGATTTTCACTAACCCTAACTTCCTGTTCATCTCTGGTGACACACACTGAGTTAGACTTTGGTGAATTTATTTGAAAGTGGAGGTTGGAATCAAGTCAACTTTCAAGTTGCATTTTCCTCCTTTCCCAAATGCTTTGTGGAAACATTTTTGGGAGGAGGAGGAAGAGAAGAAGGATATGTGTGGCCATATGTGGACTTAGTTCCTTTGATACCATGCAAAACATTGAGCAGCAAAGTTTCACCACCACTCTGGTTCATTTCAATCTCTATGACTCAGGTAATGTCTCACAGGGGTCAAAAATGAATTCCACAGTCATTTGCAAGGAATTCAATACTTCTATGATTTCAAATTTTCAAAGTTAGCTGAGTTTGAACAGGGTTAACACTTTTCATACTCCTGTACATCATTGTCTGCCTCCATCTTGTTTCCCCTCTCTCACCTGCTTGCAGCATCTCTGTCCATCTCCTTTGCAGCTGTCCTCTCTTCATTCCTCTTGCAGCCTTCCCATCCTCCCTCCCAGAGTAGAGTACGTGGTGATGGAAAAGCACAGCAGGTTAGGCAGCATCCAAGATGAGGGAGAATCGGCATTTCGGGCATAAGCCCTTCATCAGGAATGAGGCTTGTGGGCCGGGGGCTGAGATATAAATAGGAGGGGGGGGGGGCGGTTTATCTTTCACCTGCTGTGCTTTTCCAGCACCACACTCTCAACTTTGATCTTCAGCAACTGCAGTCCTCACTTCTCCATTCTCCCTCCCATCCCTCTTGAAGTTTCCTCTTCTTCCCACATCCCTCTCGTACCATCCGCATCTTCCCTCTCCAAACCTCTTTTAAACATCCATCCACTGCCCCAAGTAGACAGCCTCAATTATGGCCCAGCAAAGATCATGGTACATGGCAAATCCCCAAGATCCTTGTCCAAGCAAAAGTCTCAAAATCCAACCCCCCCCCCCAGCCTAAGGCAGCTCTAGCTCCCCCAGCAAAACCCTCACTGCCTACACTACTTTTCTAAATGCTTCCTACTCCTCTGATCATAGGTTATTAAAAGGATCACTAACGAACAGAGGAGAACCAGCCTGTGATTGGAGGAACACTCCAAAGAGATTTTCTCCATTCTGCTTAAATGGGTAACTTGCCTCTGACTGGTCATCCTGCTGATTGAATTCTCCTGGGCATTTGGGGGGGGGGGGGGGTGACCCTGTGTTTTTTAATCCAGAGACCCAAACTTGAAGGTACTTCTTAAAAATGTACTTCACCAGAGCATCTTTTTTTCCATTTGGTGTTGTTTTCATTCTATTGTCTCTATGGAGGGGTATATGGCTGAGAATTCAAATACATGTCCTGCCAATCTCAGTAATCTCTGTCGCAAGGTCCTACAGACATTTCTGATCAATCCTGTGTAGCATCAAAGTGATGCCCTGGATTTTATGTCAAAATGAATATGTCCAAATTGCATGACAAGAGTATATAGGAAGAAAATATTCCATTGATGAAAGGGTTAAGAAAGGATACCAATTTAAAGTGACTGGCAAAAAAACCAGAAATGACACATGAATTTTATTTTTACCCAGGGAGTGGTTGGGATTTGTAATATCTGCTTGACAGTGTGGTGGAGGTAGATTCACTCATGGCTCTCAAATAGGGAATTGGATGATCACCTGAGAAGATTTTCAGGACTATGGTGTGAAGGCAGGATCTGGGAGGAAGTGAGCTGTTTTTGCAGGAAATTGGCATAGGTATGATAGACCCAATGACCTTCTTCTGCACCACTCCATGATTGTGAAGCTACCAATGAGAGCATGCATTGCACTATTAGTCTATGCAGCCTGAAAAGAGATCAACTAAGCAATTAAAAGAATTTTGTGAGGTTCAGAAGAAGCTAAATATTCTCAGTCATGAACTGTCATGCTAACTCCAAGATAGTCTCCCAAAGATGCAACTTATGGTTAACCCTCACACATGGCCAACACCACCAGCCCTATGCCAAAGCAGCAAGACATTTAACATTGATACAGTGCTCACAAATGGATTGTCTTTATCAAGTCAAAACAGTTTCAGCCTTTACAAGAACTTCAACTGGCAATGTAAGAATCACTACCCGTCCCAAGTTGTGAATATCTATTATATCTTCAATGATTCTCTGCTTCTGCTGCAGTAGCAAAAATGTCAAGGTCATGCTCACACATTGCAGGTTAGTATTGAAGAAACAAATAAGCCTTAAAATCAACCGATTCAACATGCAGATTCCTGCTTTGCTCAGCTCAGAAATAACACAGTAGCTGCCAAAGAATCTGTGCCATCTCCAACCCGAAAATCATTGAAGAAATGTTGGCTCTAACAATGAGTGTTAGGATCGCATTTAACCATGAACTCTTCTTTTTCTGAATTTCTGAAAGCTGTTAAATGAGAAGAGTAAATCAAAACCTTACCAGAAGATACAGGAGAGAGGCCAAAGATGAAGAGGAAATGAATGATCTGGGTGAGACTGAGGACCAGTCGCTGAGCAGACTGGCTACAGCTGATGTTTGGAAAGCATTACTCACACCATAAATCAATGATCATCCAGACTGCCAGAGACAATTCCTACAATGGAAAACTGTGCTCATACTCTAAGGTAGCAAAAACTCTGCAAATGCACATGACAAGCATTTTTGTTATATAGAAGTGATTAAAATAGGTTTTGTTTAGTTTAAACATTTCAATCAATGTTTACACTGACATCTGGAAGCTACTTTTTTCAATTATACACTTCCACCGTATTAGGAATTTTGCACAATATTTATTGTTAAAGTTTCTGTGTGCTGTATTTGTTAATCCAGTATTTTTTAGAAAAGGAAGAAATTCTACTCTGGAGTTGGACAAGATACAACAGGATTTGACAAGAAATGCCAGAATATTTAGGTAATGAGGTTATCTCACTGAAGTATTCCTCCATGTGTCAAACTGAGACATCCACAACCACATCTTTGATGTCTGGCCCATGAAATAACAGAATCCCAGTTATTGCTGTTCCCTGGGACTGCCATGTAGAAGACAGTGGTAGGCACAGGCAAGTGATTGGAAGCTTAGCGGTACAGGAACTGAAAAAAATAGGGGAGGGTGTGTCAGGGACATGTAAATAAAGGGTGACTTAGTGATGGCATACCGGCCTCTGTGGAGTTATTTCAGTGTCCATGTCAAAACAACTCTTTAATACAATCCAACTGGTGGAAAAAATTAAGAATTAGATATCCTTGGGGGCAGGCAGTAAATCCTTCTGACAGTTCCAATTATGTACACTTTTGCAGTCTGCCAGCATTTTGCCATTGGTGAATGTGGACACCGCCAGCCCTGAGGGATTATCAGAGACAAAGGCTCAATGACCCATTGATGAAGCTGTGAATATAAAAGGTCACATTGTGGCTAAATCTGATCCAGCAGAGGGGTTTCTGCCTCCATCCCTAAAGTGAGATTTTTTTTGTAATTTATGCACTGCTACAAAGCCCAGCAAGTATAGCTCCACTAAGTTGGCAGGTTGCCAACCTTCAATTAGACCAATCAAGTCAAGAATGGTGGAAGTGGTCAGTTAGGAGGCTGCCTCAGAAAATTGGTAAGCCATTCACTCTGCTGGCAAGGATGAGCTTAGATGCATATTTAATTCTAATGTCAAGCTCTTGAAGACCATGGCAAAATCTAGCCCTTATGACCCTTGCATATTTTTAAAAATGACAAAAATCAGAACATTTTCCACATTTCAGCACTGAGAATATAGAAAGTACATTCATTTACAGTCGAAAATGATTTAGGATAGTGACTAAGGCACTTTAACCAATTTTTGATCTTTGATTATAGGATTATAGAACATCACTATAAAGATCAATGACACTTGATACCGAATTGAACTGAGAGAGATCTGTTCTTTTTCGGGTCTCTTTAAGAGCTTGAAGCTTTGGGAGTGAAAAAGTACTTTAGATGACATCAGCATAATAAAAAGCAGTTTACAACCAATGGAATCTTTTGAAGCGTGGTCATGGTTGGACTATTGTAAAATTTAATATGTACATGTTCTAAAATCCAACAATGAAAATGCTGTAACCATCTGCTTTTAACATTGTGATGAGTTTTTTCAATTACTTTTTCATAAATCTGAAATTTGACATGTCCTTGATAATATCCTTTCCATTATCACTACCATTTTAAAGCGGTATACTTGAAAACAAATAAAAACAAAATGTACTGGATTAACTCAATGTCTGCAGCATCTATGGAGAGAGAAACAGATTTAACATTTCAAATTCAGCATGACTTCTTCAGAATTCCATTCAATGTGCTCAAATGATGTAATTTAATATTAGTTTATCATGCATTACAATTAAATATGTAATTCAGAATTGAATGTAAAGATCATACCAAATAAGATTTATTTTGAAGCACTGAAAGGTATTTTCTACCTATTGACTGGTTTATGTAAACTTACAGTAATCACATTTTGTGACACTTAAATTTTCTTTTCAAATGATAACAAATACCATATTGCTGGTGGCATCCCACTAATAGAGTATGAATTTATATTGTTTATGAATACATTTAGTCACCTATTAAGTGTAAAGGATGAAAACTTTAGATTCTGCTTTAGCAGTGTAAAGAATTGTATAAATGAAATACTAATATGAGATACTGTAGTGCAAGGATCAAAGTCTTGCATTAATTTGACGTCTGAAGGTAAAACTGAAGAATATGACAAACCTCTGCAGTATGTGTGAAATATTGACAACTTGTCATTTAATTCAAAGCAATTTAATGTGTGAAGGACTTTAAAACATTCTTAGGGACACTATATAAATGGAAGTTGTTGTTGGCAGATCAAATTGTCTGCAATCTCACAAGAACATAAAAAGTGCCAGGGCACAATTCCAAGAAGAAAAAGTAAGGTCTTCTGATGTCAAAAACAATATGTCTCTCAACAAATATTACAAAAACAGGTTATTGATTATTTCTCCCATTACTGTTTTTTTGGAAAATTAGCAAATTAGTTGAATTTAGCAAACAATTCTAATTGGCATAATGTCACAAAAGATAAACAAACAAACTAATTAACAACATCTGTGAGACACAGAGGAAACCCAGGGGAGACAATTATCAAATGGAATAAAACAGCAGGCCTTAAGATATTTTGGGTTGTGGAAGAAGATAACTCTTATTCTTGATCCCACAAAAATCATCATAAAAGTTGGTAGATTTGAATCAAATCACTTCTATATGACAAATGTGTTGTTTTAAAACTTGAACAAGATGCTATTAACCTGGATTATTGATTGAACTCATTGATAGATCTGCCACTTAATTCCACTAAACACCAAAGATCCTTGAAAACATCTTCCAAACCCACAGAGGTCCTTCAGAACCAACAGAGAACTGAATTTCCCAAGAACCTTCTCTGATTCCCATGTTGACATTTCTTGACATATCTCTTGATTATCACATTGGGTGAGATAGAAAGTTTATTAATAAGGATTTGGAATGTGAGCATAAGAGGTACAGTTAGTAAGTTTGTAGATGACACCAAAATTGGAGGTGTAGTGGACAGCGAAGAAGGTTACCTCAGATTACAACAGAATCTTGATCAGATGGGCTAATGGGCTGAGAAGTGGCAGATGGAATTTAATTCAGATAAATGTGAGGTGCTGCATTTTGGAAAAGCAAATCTTAGCAGGACTTATACACTTAATGGTAAGGTCCTAGGGAGTGTTGTTGAACAAAGAGACCTTGGAGTGCAGAAATATAGCTCCTTGAAAGTGGAGTCGCAGGTAAATAGGATAGTGACGAAGGCATTTGGTATGCTTTCCTTTATCGGCCAGAGTATTGACTACAGAGTTGGGAGGTTATGTTGCGGCTGTACAGGACATTGGTTAGGCCACTGTTGGACTATTGCATGCAATTCTGATCTCCTTCCTATCGGAAAGATGTTGTGAAACTTTAAAGGGTTCAGAAAAGATTTACAAGGATGTTGCCAGGGTTGGAGGATTTGAGTTATAGGGAGAGGCTGAACAGGCGGGGCTGTTTTCCCTCGAGCGTCAGAGGCTGAAGGGTGACCTTATAGGGGTTTTCAAAATTATGAGGAGAATGGATATGGTAAATAGACAAAAATCTTTTCCCTGGGGTGGGGGAGTCAAGAACTAGAGGGCATAGGCTTAGGGTGAGAAGGGAAAGTTTATAAAAGAGACCTGAGGGGCAACGTTTTTGTGCAGAGCGTGGTACGTGTATGGAATGAGCTGCCAGAGGAAGTGGTGGCTGGTACATTTGCAACATTTAAAAGGTATTTGGATGGGTATATAAATAGAAAAGGTTTGGAGGGATATGGGCCGGGTGCTGGCAGGTGGGACTAGATTGGGTTGGGATATCTGGTCGGCATGAACGGGTTGAACCAAAGGGTCTGTTTCCATGCTGTACATCTCTATGACTCTGTGAGTCAAAGAATATTAATAAGGCCAATTTGGGCCATTAACAACCAATAATCCCCCTTAATGACAACTTACCAGTGACTAATGAGAAACTCACTGTACCACTCATCAAAAGCATAAAACATGGTGTGGGACATTCCGGATGTTGAGGTAGGCCTCATCTAATTCTGCCACAAACCTTACAAAGTCCAAGTTTGTCAGACCCCTATAACCAGTTAAATTAATGGGACCATTGTACAAACTTGGTGCTGCCTAATTTAAATGAAAATTACATGCAGTGTGACTATAGAGTTGAAGAGTGTGGTACTGGAAAAACACATCCAGTTAGGCAGCATCCAAGGAGCAGGCGAATCGATGTTTTGAGCATTAGCTCTTTATCAGAAATGAGGCTTGTAGCCCAAGGGGGCTAAGAGATAAATGAGAGGTGGGGTGGGGGGAAGGTGTCTGGGAATGTAATAGGTAGATGAAGGTGGGAGTAAAAATGATAAGCTGGAGAGGAGGGTGGAGTGGATAGGTGGGAAGGATGATAGACAGTTAGGAGAGCTCAAGACGATGGTCCTGAGTTGGAAGGTTGGATCTCTCTCCTCTCTAACCTATCACCTTCACCCCCACTTTCATCTACCTATCACACTCCCAGCTACCTTCCCCCCAGCCCCACCAATACCCCACCCCTCCTATTATCTCCCAGCCCCCTTGGGCCACAAGCCTCATTCCTGATGAAAAGCTTATGCTTGAAATGTTCCTTGCCTGACTGTGCTTTTCCAGCACCACATCCTCGACTCCGATTTTCAGCCCTCACTTACTCCTCGTGTGAGTATACGTGCTTCCTGATGGTGATCATGCTTAGGTTTTTGCAAGACTAGTAGCACTTCACCTGCACTACTTAAAGCCATTCTGTCAGATACTGGAAGCCAATGCTGACAAGTGAGCTCCAATAAATGGGAAGGTGAATGCTCCTGGAATAAAAGGGATATAGATTTAGTTAAGTGACAAGAAATAAAGTAGTGGTTAATGGATGTTCTTTAAGCTTGACCAAGATTTGTTGTGGAGTTCTTTGGGGACTAATGATAAGCCTTTTGCTTCTCTTTAAATATATATCAGTGACACAGGACTTGACATACAAAGATTTAGAGATGGTGCAAAACGTGGAAGCACTTTAAACTGTGTGGATGACAGTGTAGAATATTAAAAGAACAAGTTGGTGGATAGGATGTAAAAGTGGCAAGTGAATTTCATTACAGAGAAATATGAGGTGATTCATTTTTGTAGGAAGAACACAGAGAACAGATACAAAATGAAGGGGACAAAACTAAAGAGGGTGCAGGAACAGAGGGAATAAATACTTTGGATCAGTCTTCATGGTATAAGACTCTAACACCATTGCAAAACTATGAAACAACCAAGGGGCAAATAAGGAAGAGGGAATATATTTTATACCTATTACCGGAGAAAAGGTACTAGGAAAACTAATAAAGCTGAAAGCCAATGAGTCCCCTAGATCTGATGAGATGCATCCTAGGATATTAACACAAGCAGCAACAGAAATAGTGGACTCACTAGTAGTAATCTTTTGAAGAATCCTTAGATTCTGAAAACATACTGGAGGATTGGAAAACTACCAACAGCCTTAATTCAAAAACAGGTAACTAAAGACCAGTTAGCTTAATATGTTATTGTATTAGGAAAATGATAGAAGCCTTTTATAAAGGATGTAATAGTGTTTGGAAGTACCTAATATATCAAGAATCATCATGGCTTCATAAAGGGAAAATCAATGCCTGACAAATTTATTAGAATTCTTTGAAGACAAACCAGCAGGACCAGAAGGCATAATCTCAAAGTAAGGGATCACCCAGTCATAACAAGAATAAAAAGGAATGTCTTCTCAGGAGATAGTGAATCTATGGAATTCTTCACCACCATAGAAAGCTGTTGAGGCTGGGTTAAATATCTTCAAAGCTGAGATGGACAGATTTTTAAATCAATCCAGGGTTATGGGGATTTGGCAGGAATGTGGAGTTGACTACTGTCACATCAGCCATCATCTCACTGAATAGCACAGCAAACTCAATGAGCTAAATCATCCTCTCGTGCACCTGGATCTATATCACAGTCAAAGAGAGCAGTTAACAGAGTATCCTAACCTTTATTAGCAGAGGCAGAGAGTATGGAAACTAGGTTAAGCTAAACTTTAATAAGACAGCAGTTCAGCCTCCGCTTAAGAACTACATCTACTTCCGGGCAAGACATTTCAAAGAATCTTTCCAGGAATGAGAAATTTCAGCTGTGAAGGCAGATTGGTTAGGACTGTTTTCCTTGAAACAACTCACTGGCTTGATTCCCTCTCCCTTGTAAGCAAAGGAATTAGGTGATCTGACAGGCATTTTGCACACTATTCAAACAATGGGGAACCTTGATCAATTCAGAAGCATGATGGTATTAGAGACCAGCATCGGGCCTTCCATGGGATTCAGGACCGAGTGATAGAAGTTCCATTCGTCAAGAGAAGCATGTCAATCATAGAACATTACAGCACAGAACGGGTCCTTTGGTCCTCAATGTTGCACTGACCTGGGAATTTATCTAAGCCCATCCCCCTATACTATCCCATCATCATCCAGATGCTTATCCAAGGATTGTTTAAATCTCCCTAACGTGGCTGTGTTAACTACATTGGCAGGCAGGGCATTCCACACCCTTACCACTCTGAGTAAAGAACCTGCCTCTGACATCTGTCTGTACAAGCTGGCATCACCATCCTAGGAAAAAGACTTTCACTGTCTACCCTATCTAATCCTCTGATTATCTTGTATGTCTTGATCAAATACCCTCTTAGCCTTCTTCTTTCAATGAGAACAGACACAAGTCTCTCAGCCTTTCCTTATAAGACCTTCCCCTCAAAACAGTCAACTTCCTGGTAAATCTCCTGGTAACTTTTCCAATGCTTCCACATCCTTCCTGTAATGGGGAGATCAGAACTGTACATAATATTCCAAGTGCAGCCGCACTAACGTTTTGTATAGCTGCATCATGACATTACGGCTCTGGAACTCAATCCCTCTACCAATAAAACCTAACACACTGTATGCCTTCTTAACAGCACTATCAACCTGGGTGGCAACTTTCAGGGATCCATGTACATGGACTCCAAGATCTCTCTGCACATCCACACTACCAAGAATCTTTCCATTGACCCAGTACTTTGCCTTCCTGTTATTCTTCCCTGAACTCCCTTTGCCACCTCTCTGTCCAATTCTGCAGTTTATCCAAGTCCCCCTGCAACATTTTTCCACACTGTCCACTATTCCGACTTTAGTGTCATCTGCAAACTTACTAATCCATCCACCTATGCCTGTGTCTAAGTCATTTATGAAAATGACACACAGCAGTGGTCCCAAAACAGATCCTTGTGGCACACCGGACTCCAAGCTGAATATTTTCCATCAACCACCACTCGCAGCCTTCTTACAGAAAGCCAGTTTCTAATCCAAACTGCTAAATCACCTTCAGTCCCATACTTCTGCATTTTCTCCAACAGCCTACCATGTGGAACGTTATCAACTGAAGTCTATGTACACCATGTCAACTGCCCTACCCTCATCCACCTGCTTAGACACCTCAAAAAACTCTGGTTTGAGAGATATGACCTACCCTTGACGAAACCATGTTGACTATCTGCAATCAAATTGTTGCTTGCGAGATTATCATAAATCTTATCTCTCACATTCCTTTCCAAAACTTTTCCTAGAACAGACGTAAGGCTCACTGGTCTATAATTACCTGTGTCATCTCCATTCCCCTTCTTGAACAAGGGCACAACACATGCAATCCTCTGGTCCTCTGGTACTAAACCTGTAGACAATAACGACTCAAAGATCAAGCCCAATGGCTCCAATATCTCCCCCCACTAGCTTCCCATAGAATCCTCAGATAAATCCCATCTGGCCCAGGGGACTGGTCTACTTTCACTCCTTCTAGAATTGATGACATCTCTTCCTTACTAACTTCGATCCTTTCTAGTCTAATATCTCGTATCTCATTCTTCTCCTCTACAATATTCTCCTTTTCCTGAGTGAAAACTGATGAGAAATATTCATTTAGCACCTCTCCGATCTCCACAGGGTCCACACACAACTTCCCACTTCTGTCTTTGACTGGCCCTAAACCTAGGAGACAGTGAGGTCTGCAGATGCCAGAGATCAGAGTTGAGGGTGTGTTGCTGGAAAAGCACAACAGGTCAGGAAGCATTCTAAGAGCAGGAAAATCGACATTTCAGGCCAGAGCCCTTCATCAGGAATGAGGCTGGGAGCCTCTGGTGTGGAGAGATAAATGGGAGGGGGGTGGGGCTGGGGAGAAGGTAGCTGAGAGTGCAGTAGGTGGATGAAGGTGGGTGTAAAGGTGATAGGTCAGAGAGGAGAGTGGAGCTGGTAGGTGGGAAGGAAGATTGACAGGTGGGACAGGTCATGAGGGCTGTGCTGAGCTGGAAGGTTGGAATGGGGGGGGGGGGGGAGGAAATGAGGAAACTGGTTAAGTCCACATTGATGCCCTGGGGTTGAAGGGTCCCAAGGCGGAAGAACCCCTCTGGTCCTCGCAACAAGGTCAGAACCCCCCCCCCCCGGTCCTCACTTTTCACCTCACCAACCTCCACAGCAACAAGTACAGAAGACCCCTGGTCCTCACCTTTGACCCCACCAACCTCCATGTAAATCACACTATCCACCGACATTTGCACAATCTACAAATGGACCCCAGCACCCTCCCCACCTCTATCTGCTTTCCGCAAAGACTGTTCCCTCCACAACAGGTCCATGTCCCCTAACAAGCCACCCTCCCCTCCTGGCACCTTCCCCTGCCACCACAGGAATTGCAAAACCTGCACCCACACCTCCCCCCTCACCTCTGTCCAAGGCCCTAAAGGAGCCTTCCACATCCATCAGAGTTTCACCTGCACGTCCACACGTCATTTATTGTATCCATCACGCCTGATGCGGTCTCCTCTACATTGGGGAAACTGGACACCTTCTCACAGAGCACTTTAGAGAACATCTCAGAGACACTCGCACCAATCAACCCCACCATCCCTTGGCCGAACATTTCAACTTCCCCTCCCAATCTACCGAGGACATGCAGGTCCTAGGCCTCCTCCATCGCCACTCCTTCACCAACCGACACCTAGAGGAAGAATGCCTTATCTTCTGCCTCAGGACTCTTCAACCCCATGGCATCTATGTGGACTTCACCAGTTTCCTCATTTCCCCTCACCCCACCTTATCATTGTTCCAACCTTCCAGCTCATGACCTGTCCCACCTGTCAACCTTCCTTCCCACTATCCAATTCTCTCCAGCCTATCACCTTTACCACCACCACCATCCACCTATTGTACACTCAGCTACCTTCTCCCCAGCCCCCTCATTTATCTCTCCACCCCCAAGGCTCCCCGTCTCATTCCTGATAAAGGACTCCAGCCTGAAACATCAATTTTCCTGCTCCTCGGTCGCTGCCTGACCTCCCGTGCTTTTCCAGCAACTCACTCTCAACTCTTGGCCCAATCATCCTTTTATTTCTCATATACTTATAGAATCAAAGGGGTATTGGCAAAACGGTAGGTGCTGACTTTCAGTGCCCCTCCTCCTCCTGAGTCCTATAATCTTAGCAAGAGACCCAGACAAGGGAGATAACAATCTCTTGCCGCACAGCACCTGGAAGTGAGGAAAGCTGTGCGACTTTTATTTAACCCTGATACACCAGTAATAATTTTTTTTTTAACCATGCTCAAATTGCTTGATTGTTTATTCAATTTTGAACAAGGCATATGTTAGTAATAATAGGAATACAGTTCACGTTCATATATTTCTGTACAATACTATTTCTCTTCCCCATGCATTGAAATCCCTCCACTCTGCTGATTGATGTTTTAACAATTTTACATGCAGGTAATAGAGTATCATTTGGTTAATAAGTCTTATATACAATTTTCAAGTTTCCTACATTTGTCACATCATATGTACAGTAATAATAAGTGTCAAATGGCTCATTAATGAGCCATCCTTCAACTTAATTGGGTGAGATTTTGCTGCCATCAGGAGACTAACACAATACTTTGACTGAAATTAAGTGGGCCTGATCACTATGATTCCTGCAATGATGGGCCAGCTCAAGGAATCACACAAACAATTTGGAAGCAAGGTAAGGGTTAGTCACAGCTGCATGTCCTCATCTCTAATAAGTAGATGGTGGTGGTCATAATTGGGTAGTCATTGCAGAGACCATGGCTAACGACTATAACTATCAACCTACTTTCTGAGATCTCACATGCCTCTCATTCCATAATGATGTACATTGGCAGATAACACATTTGATGTCAATGGAGGCCAATAACTTTTAAGTTGGGAGTATAGAAACAAGCAATTTGAGCCTGCTCCACCATTTTTGATCATCTCCTCCATGCCATTTTCCTCCACTATCTCCACTCTCTTAATGGAATTAGTCTCCAGAAACTATTGATTTTGTCTTGAGGCTGCTCAATGACTAAATTTCCATAGCCTGCTGCAGTACAGAATTTCAAAGATTCACCACTTTACGAGTGAAAAACTTCCTTCTCATCCTAATCATAAATGGCCTGCTTCTTATCCTGAATCACCAACCATGGGATATATTTTGTCTACATCAAGCCTTGTAAGAACTTTGTCAGTTTCAGTGAGATCACCTCTCATTCTTTGAAACTCTAGAGAATGCAGACATAGTTTCTTCAATTTAAGACAGATTTAGAGAATTTTTTCAACCAAGGTAGTTAATGTAGAATTCTTTAGCACAGGGTGATATCAAGGCTCACCCATAGTTGAGGCTGAGATTGCCAGATTTTTTGATCCGTAATGAAATGAAGGGTAATAGGAGAAAAGCAGGGAAGTCGTTGAAGATCAGCAGATCATCCATGATCTCACTGAATGGCAGAGCAGACACAATGGACCAAATGGTCCACTGTGTCTCCTACTTTTTATGGTCTTATTCTTTTCCAAAACACTTTTGACACTACTTCCAAACTGATCCAAACTCTCACTGCATTTTTCTGTGGAAAAAATAAATAAATATGAAACCAGGAAACCTCCCTATAAATGTCTCCCCACTAATGGGCACCTCTGGCAATGGTCCTCGACAGTGATTCACGGAAATCAAATTTACCTTCAATAACATCCCTTTGATTCTGAGACCCAAGTAAAGAATTTGTATCTCTAACAGGGAATAACTTTAATTTTACCAGACTTGCCACTCCATTACAAAACCAATTGAGGGTAACCTGTCATTTACTATTTCACTTCTCTAACTTTAACCCCTTTAAATGTTGACCAGCCTTTGAATTGTACTAATTTAATGGTGTTTACAAGTTTGTCAAACCCATGCTTTTTAAATTTATCTTGCATGTAACACATGAATTCCTGAAATTAAGAAGTTATATTTCTACAACATATGAATCCTACAATTTGATATTTGTAACAAATTTCAGTACAGACCTCAACTTTATTCTTGAGCCTTTCTGCTTTCAGACATCCAAGAACTACCATTTGTTAGGCAGTGGTGATAGATTGTAAAGACCAAATAGAGCAAGCCACTGATGACAAAGAAACACCATCAATCAGAACTCACATGTGCAGCCATCATTTGAGGCACTAGTATTGCACGTACTTAAGACACTAGCATAGAAATTGTATGCACATATGATGACATATTGGGCATGACTAAATTGCACAAAGATAGACACAAAAGAATTCTATATGTGCCACCACCTCAACGTGAGTGTGTATGTAGGTTACTTTCCATAAAACTAAGAGGATATCGATTGGATAGTATCCAGAAAAAGCTGATGAACATATATGCAGAAATGCTTTGTGTGTTAACAGACATGATAGATTGCCTACTGTTACTGTCAGATAGCATGGAGGAGCTTGGCTCCAACTTGACCCATTGTACAGAGCTTGGAATATATCTTTTCAGCATTGAATTTGTAGCTAACTTCATGAGAACATGTGCACACCAGAGCATGGTGTGTCTGCATCATAACACCTAGAGCATAACAGAAGCAAGTTTGAGTGCTGCAGTAGAAATTCAAACAGAGATCATGAAATTTCAATTTGTTGCCAACCATGCTCAAATTGCTGCAATCACAGTTGTGAATATTAGTGCAAAAAGGATCTTTCAATGTAGTGAGCTCTGCTCCAACTGATCAGAGGCATTTCCAAAGGGAGTGACATTGGCGCCATTCTGCAAAGTTCTGTTGTCCTTGTTCAGGATGTCAGCATATGCCCTCCCACCAGTGTCCCCACAGTTGTCTGTCAAACTGCCCACCCAGACTGCTATTCACAATGCAGATGGTATGGTATGGTCAAAAGCCCAACCTTAAGGCCTGAACTGCTCAAGGGCATCTTTCCCAAAAGGGAGTATGCAGCCCTCCAACAATCATGATGTAGCCAGGTGGACATCACTGCAGAGGATTGAACAGGGAAAGACACCAAAAGAATGTACAAGAGTGATTTATTGCTGACCGTAATACATCCCTATTAAACATTCACTCAGGTTCATCAGCTCTCCCAATTTTTTGACAACTCCCAGGTGTTAGTGAGGCGGATGTAAGAGAGTCTTTGACATTCATGAATCCAACATCTCAAGTCAATGCTGGTTATTCTGCCTGGTTTTTGATCTTATAAAGCTCTTTTATAGCAGTCTAATAGAACTGAGAAAATTGCTGGACCAAAGGGCAATGAACTACACAAGGCACGAAGCATCCCTGTGTACATGCCCATCAGCATTTTCTGCATATTATCCAATGGATATCATCCTCTTATTTTTATGGAGTGGGTATCATGTAGGCCAGATCAAGAGTACTAAGGATTGGTTTTCTTCCCAAAGGATTATTAGCAAACTAGATGGATTTCATAGAAGTATAGTGATTGTGACTGCCATTACTAATGCTAATTTTTTTTATAAATTCAGGTTTGATTGATTAATTTTAAGTTCCTCCATTAGGGCTGTTGTGGAGCAGTAATTGTGACCCTATCTGAGTCAGGGGGCCTGGGTTCATATTCCATTTGCTCCAGATGTGTAAAAACACCTCCTGAACAACTTGATTAGAAACAAATCTAAATTCCTCCATTGTCACAGCAGGACATAGAACTGACATTTCTGGGTCATTGGTCCAGGTCTCTTAATCACTAACCCAGTAATAATATAACCACTATTTTTCTGTTCCCTTTCTCTCATACTTTAAGGTACTTCATTAAATCTGTCTTTGACAGAGCTTTATATCATCTTCTTTTGTTTGAGGTTAACTTGTGTCTGATTATGTTTACATGAAATGCCTTTGGACATATTACTCCATGAAAAAATACAATCTAAATGCCCATTATTGTTGTTATTGGGGTGATACCAGAGACGCATTAAATAAATTTAAAATGTGTAGAATTGGAATTCATAGGCATTCAGCTCTGTTCCAGTATATCTTTGAACTTCTAGCTTTCAGTGTAGAAAATACAGAAAACTCAATGGAGAATAATGCAACCATCTCAGGTTATCCACATAAACAGACATGTAGTTCATAAAGTCAGATTCCTTACGTGCTGCACAGCTACACTGATTTGCATTCTGCATTATGGAGTAATTTGCCTTAAAATGCAATACAGGTCTTCCTGTTAAGAGAGCTAATTACATATTAAGTGGACAGTACAAATCTTGAGAATACACTATTCAATACATTAAAATGCCATCAGTAGGGCATGTACATGAATAACTAAATCTACCTTTAACAATAAGACTCAAGTAAAGGATGTTAACTAATTACACAGTATGACACTGTCATCAAAAGGACACTCCTGATAATTTTCCTTTTTAAATATCTTAACTTCACAGGTGTTTCAACAATCGTCTCTAAAATGTCTACGTTCATAATAGAAATTAGTTGGAAGCCTGCCATTATGTAATGACACTTTGATGCAGGGTGAGGAAGGAGGCTAAGTCCTACTTTATTCTGAATCCCAAAAGTACAGTATATTTTACAAACTATCAATGTCATATTTTAAAGAAAGAGCAGGAACTCATTGCTTTGAAATGCAGACTGAATCATGTCAATGGCTCTGATACAACGACGTCTTGTCTTTAAACCTCAGGTCGCCTACACAAACTACGGGAATTGAGCTTTAAATTAGCTCTAATATTTCTCCGTCTAAACCTCGCAAGTGCTAACCAACAAATTAACAGTAGAATTAAAGAGGGACGTTGGCAAGGGTGGAATCTGGGCTCAATTCCATATGGGTCTGATGGAAACTACAACTCCCAGCAGACAACACGCCTAACGATTTGACTAAATTTGGAAATAAACACAAATGTAACGTGCTCTGGACGCACAATAAAACCATATCCGTACGAATCGGTTTACACTTCTCCCTCAAAGTATTTGCGGAGATAGGTCACATTATAAGAACCAAATAGTCAACAAACGATATGCCTTCCAACCAGCCCTGACAACGCACCTCAAAAAAGAACTTGAAAAGGAGCCAGGCCGCAGCACGGCGCAATCGCGGAGCCGATGGAACCCGATTGGTCCGTCCTTAGCGGAGGGCGGGTCGCAGCTCGGAAGAGTGGCAGAGGGCACCTCCAACCATGCGACGGGATTCCGGGAGCGGGACGCGTTAATTGGTGGGTGGTGGGCCTACGTGCCGTGTGCAGTGGGTCCCGCCCCCTCTCCTCCCTCCGTGTGCAAACCGCGTGACGCGTGCAGAAGGAAAGAGCCAGAAAAAAAACTGAAAGTCGGTGGCCGGAGGTTGAGCGGAAGGCGCAGTCCCGAGACAGTGAGTAAATAAAACGCATTAGAGAACGTGTGCGGCGGGGTGTCTCGTAGCGACGCGGCGAACCTGACTCTTCCCACCCCTGTTCCCTCCCGGAGAGTTAACGCTAGCTGCCGGGCTCCCGTGGGTTAAACTCTGAAGAAGTGCTGAGGTAAACAAGTGAATTTCTGACGGCGCATTGCGGCCTGTGTGTCAGGCTGTCGGGTCGAACCTCCGTTCCTAATCGCCAACCTCCCAAAAGAAAAGTCTACTACTTCCAAATAAAGCCTATCCTCTGTGTGTAGCTCTGAAACCTCCCCTTCTCTTCCCTGCCACCACTCCGTTTCTCCTATTATTGTTCTGCCGAGGCCTCCCGAGCCCACACGCGGTGTCCCTGGGAGGTGTGTCTGTGTCACTAGGCCCGACGCCTGCCTCGAGTTCCAACGGCGTGCTCTTGTGTGAAACACGCCGCACCCGACTGATACCCCCTCTCCTCCCTTCGGGCTGAGGCTTGGTTCTTGTTCGCCCTCCTCTTTTTTTCCCTGTGTGTGGAGCCCTTATGTTGGGACTCTCTCACGCGGAATGGGGTGAGTCCGCCTTTTTTTTCCTCCTTGGCGCCGCTACGTGTGACGGCCCCAGCGACAAATCTGGGAGGCCAGAGTGATGTCGGCTGGTCCCCATAGGCCCGTCTTCACCGCTGCCTGACTCCCAGAGAATCCCGAGGCCGCTGTTCAATCGTTTTAGTAACACGGAGTCAATTTATTCCGAAAAATAAGGCTATTTGTTAAACCAATAACTGAGACCACACCCCCTTGAGGCGTGATTTAACCTGAAACTTGAATGAGCTCGACTTTGGCGGGAAAGAAATTATTTTTTGTACGGATGGTGTAGGAGGTTACGTCCACGTGTATTTCTCTATCGACCTCAAATGTCCAGTTTAGGATAGGTTTTCTGAAGGTGCATGAAATCAGGTTGCCTTATTTTGGGCAAACGAGAATTTTATTTAAGATGGTGTAAGTTTCTGTCTCGTACAAAACAAAGGAGCAAATTCTTTTGGGCGTCTACACCTTTTTTTGTATATGAATATTTGCCATTCATTTGGTGCATTGTACGAGGAAGTAACTTGCAAATGTCAAGTTATGCAGTGTTGTTAGTGTGACTACTACCCGAAAATACTGTTTAATGCCTTTGGAACTTATTTATTTCCTTTTTCACAGTAAATTGTTAGATTACACTTTATCATTGTTTCACCCCAAGAAAGCAGTGGATGCTGTTTGGACTCCTGTGCCAGTGCTCTTCAACTGTTTTGAATTACTGGTCTTTTTACTTTAAAGAAACTAGGTTTGTAGTATTGTTGTTCTTCAAGTTTCCTGCTTCTCCTGTAAATTGAGTCATCTAGTTTTAATTACTATAGTGGGATAGTAGCATAGCAATAATGTTACTGGTCTAGTAATCCAGTAGCCTAATTTAATGCCGTGATGCACATTTGGGGGAGGCAATGGCCTTATGGTATTATCACTATCCATCCTGAAACTCAGCTAATGTTCCAGGGACTTGGATTCCAATCCTGCCAAAGCAGATGGGGGAATTTAGATTCAGTTTTTTAATTAAATCGGGAATGAAGAATCTGACCATGAAACCATTGATAGTCTGGAAATGCCCATCTGGCTCGCTAGTGTCCTTCAGGAAATAAAATCTGTTATCCTCCCTACATGTAATTCCAACAATGTGGTTGACTCTCATTTGCCATCTAAAATGGCCTAGCAATAAATGGGGGGTGGGGAGAGAAGCAGTTGAGACTAACATGCCCATGTGAATAACAAAAAATCCTGTTGCAACATCTGGGGGAATTCATTAGTTTTTTTTTTAGTGCCCTTTATTCTTAAAATAGTGTCAGTTGCAAGTTCAGTATTTGAAGTAAGTGGCTTGTTAGTTGCTGCAGTTAAGTCAGTCAAGTTGTGGATCTGGAATCTTGTTAAGGTCAAACTGAGGATAGGTTTCCTGTTCTGAAGGTCATGAGTTAACCTGTTCATTTGGTTATAATAGTTATGGTCACTACTGGGACGAGCTATATAATCACTTTAAATTTCACCAGCTGCTATAATGTTTTGAGCTTGTTGGTAGAGCATTTGCCTGGGTCTCTGGTTCCTAGACCAATGACATTAATGCTACATCACTGCCTCCCACGCTGGCTTATATCTGACTTGAGAATGTACGTCAAAGTCATTTACTTTCAATTAAAATGGCCTGGCAAGGCTCCCTGCTAGGTAAATCACAAGCATTTGGGATGGACAGTTCTTCCAGTCTTGCTAACCGTGCTGGCATCCCATAGCAGACAAACTTTTGACTTAGGACACTCAGACTCTGCTTTCATTTCTTACACATTTATGCGCGCAATCTGAATGGTAGAAGCATTCTTTTTAAGTGTCTGTCTTCATAATTTTGTTTATGCTTCTGTCAAATATGGGATTTCTATAGATATGACGTGCTTTTCTAAAATAGTTGTACCAAGCTGCATACCTAATGTAGGGCTAGCTTGTCTTGGATAAATGCGACTGTTCTAAAAATCACTTGATTTGCATTTCCATTGCAAATATGTTATCATTGAGTTAACTTATTTGATTTGACTTTAAATGCAATTTTTACTTCACATGTCTTTCATTTAACCTGGAACTGTGACCTTTATCATTCAAGTTCATGAATTAAACATCTGAAGTAGTAGTGCCACCTGCCACAGTAAAGTATATAGCCGTTCACAGGGTTGCCATTGGTCAAACATTTGACACTCGGGTACGTGTTAGAATTGGAGTTGATCACACGTTTTAGTGAACATCCTGAGGTGGGGGGATTGAGCTAAGTTTTAGCTGAAAGCACAGGTGGCAGTAGTGGGATGAGGAATTCTGGGATTAATGAGAAACTGCAATAAGTTATGTTGACAAATGTTGCTGTGAAGATAAATTGAATAATGCATAAGGAGTCTCGGTTTGAGTTCCACCATTAATTTTGGTTTTCTAATTTGATTTTAAATACAGTTTATGAAGAATGACAACAATTGACCTTGATTCTTAACCTGTCTAATGGGAGTGAGCAATTCCCAGGAGGGTGTCTGCTGTTACACTTGCATTTTTAAAAAAAGCCCTACCTCCAAGTACTTAATTATGTTCAAGAAATGAAACATTGCAGTCTAATTCGAGAAAGAACAAAAAAGTTCTGCCACCAGTTTTGTTTCTGTTATATGTCAGATAGTATGTTTGGGAAGCTAAGATACAGTTGAGAGATTTAAGTTTTGCCACTTTGTGTCCTGTTTTTCATAGTTTGGTTTACTATGGCACCTTCAATTTTTTCCGTGTTATACCATACATTATATAAATTTCAAAAGGAATTTGTTCAGCCAATTTTATTAAATTTGTTTGTCTTTGTGGTCAGTAATTCTTGTTTGCTTTTGTAAGGTACACACCGTATTCCATTCTGCTCAATTATAATAAAAAGAATTGTCAAGATACATAAGAATACTGTACATAGTGTGGTACGTACTTTGGGCAACTAAGCTGATAGTTGCAAAACCATGCAGAGTTCTGAGAAACGGTCAGTTGGCCTGAAGCATTACCTCTCCTTAAGTGCTGCCAAACCTGCTGAGCTTTTCCAGCAATTTGTGTTTATTAGAAGTACCATTGGATTCTTATTAGTATGCTCAGGCATTGGTTTCCGTAGTCCAGAAGTCCTTCATTTTTTAACTTGACAAGGTTCCTCATGGGAGATTGATTAGCAAGGTTAGATCTCATGGAATACAGGGAGAACTAGCCATTTGGATACAGAACTGGCTCAAAAGTAGAAGACAGAGGGTGGTGGTGGTGGAGGGTTGTTTTTCAGACTGGAGGCCTGTGACCAGTGGGATGCCACAAGGATCAGTACTGGGTCCTCTACTTTTTGTCTCTTACATAAATGATTTGGATGCGAGCATAAGAGGTACAGTTAGTACGTTTGCAGATGACACCAAAATTGGAGGTGTAGTGGACAGCAAAGAGGGTTACCTCAGAGTACAACAGGATCTGGTCCACATGGGCCAATGGGCTGAGAAGTGGTAGGTGGAGTTTAATTCAGATAAATGCAAGGTGCTGCATTTTGGGAAAGCAAATCTTAGCAGGACTTATACACTTAATGGTAAGGTCCTAGGGAGTGTTGCTGAACAAAGAGCCCTTGGAGTGCAGGTTCATAGCTCCTTGAAAGTGGAGTCACAGGTAGATAGGATAGTGAAGGCAGCGTTTGGTATGCTTTCCTTTATTGGTCAGAGTATTGAGTACAGGAGTTGGGCGGTCATGTTACAGCTGTACAGGACATTGGTTAGGCCACTGTTGGGGGGTGGGTGACTTGAAGCTAATCCCACAGTGCTAGTCTGCCCATACCTCAGTGAGTTTTGGCTGAATCATCCTGCTTATCTGACTTTTTTCAAAAATTCACTTGTGGGTGTTGCCCTTGGGAAGGTGATGATCTGCCACCTTGAACTGCAGTCCATATGCTTTAAATTTATCCAAAATGTCTTGCTGAGGAATTTCATGATTTTTGACCTAGTGACAGTGAATGGTGATTATATTTCCAAGTCAGGATAGTGAGTGGCTTGGAGGGGAGCTCACAAATGTTTCAATGTATCTGTTGCCCTTGTCCTTCTAGATGGTAGTGGGTTGGAAGGTGCTGTTTTAAGGATCTTTTAAATTTCTGCAGGGTATCTTGTAATAGTAGCAGTGCAGACTGAAATGTTGATTGTGGAGGTGGTACAAATCAAACTGGCTACTTTGTCCTAATGATGTCAAGCTTCTTGTGTTGATGGAGCTGCATCTCTCCAAGCAAGTTGAGGGGGAAATATTCCAGCAAAATCCTGACTTGTGCCTTGTAGATGATGGATAGGTTTTGAGCTAGTAGTGGGTTACTCATTGCTGTATTTCTAACCTTTGGCCAGCATTTGGTACCACTTTGTGGTGAGTTCAGTTGAGTTTTTGGTCCATGGTAACCCCCAGGATGATTAGTAGAGATTGTGATTGTAACACAGTTGAATGTCAAAGGGCAGTGGTTTGGTTGTCTCATTGGAAATGGCTAATTCTGGCATTTGTGTGGCATGTATGTTACTTTCCTGTTGAGTCCAATCTGGGACGATATCCGGATCTTGTTGCATTTGAACATGGACTGCTTCAGTATTTGAAGACTTGTGAATGGTGCTGAACATTGCAATTATTGGCAAACAGCCACACTTCATGATGGAGGGAGCATCAATGAAGCAACTGAAAAATGGTTGGGCCTCGTACACTACCTTGAGGAACTTCTGCAGCGATGTCAGTCATCTCGGTTTCAGGACCTCCAATGGCAAACGCACCAGCTGTGACTCCTACCAGTGAAAAGAATACCACCCGATTCCCATTTCAGTTTTGCTTGGGTTCCTTGATGCCACACTTTGAATGCAGTTTTGGTGTCAAGGGCTGTCATTCTGTCCTCACTTGATTTCAGTTGTCTTGTCCATCTGTCTTCAGTAGTCAAAAGCTTTCAGTCTTGCTATTTGCCATGGTACCAATTTTCCTGTCATCTGTGAACTTACGGATAAACCTCACATTCGCTTCTGCATTAACAGACTACAAACAGTGACAGATTGTGATATGCCACTGGACATGGGCTTCCTGCCAATTGCTGTTGATCCTGAGGTTCTTAACTACTTAACCAGTCCCATGCAAGACATTGTCGAAGATTTTCTAATGTCCATGTAATTACATCCACTACCTTCATCTAAACATCTAGTCACCAACATTTCTGCACAGCCGCTGATTTCCATGATTGGCACTGACACACCAGTCGTACAGCATGGAAACATCCTTTTGGTCTGCATGTCTGCCCTGACCAGATATTCAATCTGAGCTAGTCCCATTTGCCCCATATCCCTTTATGCCCAGTCTATTCATATACCAATCCAAATGCATTTTAAACGTGGTAATTGTACTCACCACCTCCACTACAGCAGCTCATTCAAATGCATACCACTCTGCATGGAAAAAGTTAGCCCTTCACCTAGTTTTGGACTGCTGATCCTAGGAACAAGACTTGACTATTCAACCTTTCCATGCCCTTCCATAGTTTTATAAACCCATGAGGTTGTCCCTCAGTCCCATCCTGTTTCAGCCTCTTCCTGTAACTCAACTCTCCCTCTTCTCCAAGCAAAATCCTTAATTTTTTTTTTGTGTACCCTCCAGTTCAATATCTACCCTATAAGTGACCAGTATGCTAAAAGTGGCATCAGCATATTGATTTCTGGTTCTGGAAATTGCTGCCATATGTGTGCCTTGGAAACCTACTTGGCCAATAACATTGTAAGTAATCTGTTCACCAAACCTCAATCTAACCAAACAGATGTTCGTCTGACAAAGCCATGCTAATACTTGCACATCCAAGTGGAGGTTAATTCTGGCCCTCATGTTTTTCCCCAGTTTCCCACTGATACATTTATTTGGCCTATATGGTGTCTTGGATTATACCCCATCCTCTTGAAGAACGCTGCCATATTAGCTATCCTATAGTTCTCTTTACTGCTTTCTATACTTTCTCCCTCATGAATATTGATATAAAGGACTCCGATAAAACCTCAGCCATTCCTTCTGGCTCCAAGGAGGCTTAGTTTGTTGTAATGAAAAATGTAGAGGAGACACTGAAACCTTTCAGGTCATGGTTGTATTGCTGATCAAAGTGGCCGTTTTGATCCAGAGAGTGTTGAACTTTGAATATTTGTAGGGTGAACACATCCATGTGAGTGGAGCATGACTGGGAAAAGGTGTCAAATGGTGAGTTACTTGACACTTTTCAACTCTGGCCTGATCTTGAAGCCAGAGTGCTAACTTCATAGTTACAACTGACAAATCTTTTCCATGGTAATAGAGTTAAATGTAAAGCGATTATCATGATGGTCATAGTCATCACATGTCTTGCCTTGTGGTTTGAGTGCTGCTTGTAAATTAACATTCCCATCCTGTGTTGGAAGAAGTGTCATTCAGTCAACCCTTTTACAGTTGGGGCCTCACCTAAGGGTGAGAACATTCTTTGCTCTACTGATCCCACCAAGCATCAAGGCAGAGCAAAGTGCTGGAGATACTCAGCAGTCTGGCAGTATCTGTTAATGTTATTGGTTCTGACAGATCACTGACTAAAACATTAACTTGATTTTGCTCTACATGGATGCTACCAGACTTGTTGAATTTCTCCACTTTTTGTTTCAGGTCTCCGGTGCCTGCAGTTCTTTTACTCCAGTTCTGGAAATTTTTTTTCCAATTATCATTAACTTCACTTTTCCTAGGACTACTTACTCTAACATGACTAAAAGCAGGTTGTCCAACCTCAACCCTGAAACTCAGCTTGTTTGTCCTTGCTCGGACTAAAGCTGCAGTAGGGTCTGGAATAGTAGTGCTTGCAGAGCTCAACTGAAAGTTCACCAGTTTACTGGTGCACAAGGGCTCTTTGTCATCCTTGGCTACCTATCTTGTGGTTTGAGGGTCTGGCATGGTAATTGGCTGGACCTGATTTGTTCTGCTTTTTGTAAACAAGATACCTGGATCGTTTTCCACATGCATATGTACCAGTATTGTAGCTGTATGGAACAATTTGACTAATGGCACATAGTTCTGGAGCAAACATATTGCAGCCTACATAGCTGGAGTGTTGTCTCGGTCCATGTGTGTCACTGTATCCAGTGTATTTCACTTCCTCCAGCTGGCCTGAAAACATTTTGGTTCTGATTCTAGATTCTCCAGAAAGAGGTAGAAATGGATCATCGCCTTGGTAGTTCTGGCTGAAGTTAGTTGCAAGTTATTCAGTTTTGTAATGGTGTTCTGGACTTTCCATCAATGAGGATGAGTATTTGTGAAACCACCTCTTGATTATGTATAGTGAACTCTATATAGTAGTCTACTTTTTTAAACCTAATTGAGAAAATGAATACAGCAGGTGAATCTTATTTTTGTATTTCTCAACTTTTGCTGTAAAATATCACTTTTGTTTTCCAAAGTTTGTTTATAGGCTGTATTTTTAAAGTTGACCTTGAATTAAAGAAAAGTTGTTGGAAGACTGCAAAACTATGCCTTCATAACCTATCAAGTAGAAATGTGTGCTTAAATTCACTCAATCATGCTTTATTTTCTTTGCTGAAATGGTGGCTATAATATTTTTTAATGACCTGATTTTTCTCTCTCCCTTCAGACCAAATATAGCTCATCATGAACAGCCAGGAGTGCTTTACTTGTGGACGTAGTGGACATTGGGCACGTGAGTGTCCAAATGCAGGTGGACGCAGTCGGATTAGAGGTCGTGGCAGAGGAAGTTTCACTGCTGCAAGAGGTAAGCTAAGAATTTTGCTTCTTACTCATTGCATAAACTTAGCAGAAAATGCCACGCTTCCTATACTATAAGATAAAATGTTCCAGGGTGTCCTGAATTACTCCTGATAAGTCATGTGCACAAATTTGAGGTTTTTCTTTGTTCCAAATAGGCTGGTCCTTAATTACTCCACCTAAGTTTTTAGCCCTGGCACTCGTTGCATAACTAAATAATCTGTCTTGTTTAGAGTTTTAAAAAAAGTCAAGTCTGAAATAGCATTTGTCTGCTTATTTGAGCCAAATTATTTGGTTGTTCTCATAGTCTAATTCTGCAATGTGGTATATCTTTATTAAAGTTGAACATGCCATAGTTAGGCACTATCATTGTTATAGCAATTTTATAATTGAAAGTTAAATCTGTGTTCCTTTTGCAAAATAAATTTGTGTGGCATATCTTAGGAACATCTTATAATTAAGAATTAAAGTGGGTAGAAAGTTCAACTGGAAAAGCTTGTGTTAGCACACACAATCCCATGTCACTTCTGATAGAACTCTGTAATTGGATCCTTTCAATCTGGTTTCCATGCTTACCACGGTATCAAATAACATTCTTCTTGGAAAGCATTTTTAACAGTGATGTAAGTAAACTACCCTTGCCCTTCTTTGTGACTTGACCATTCTCTTGCAACTCATCACTGGCATTTGTCTATGGTGCTACACTCCTGGCTTTTATTATCTAATGGTGAACGTGAAGTCATCTGCAATGGCTTCTCTTTTAAAATTCCTTTGTTTTCTTCCCCCCCCCCCTCCAAGGATCTACTCTGGCCCCACCATTTCTCTTCAGGGAGAAGCATGATATCATTCGCTTCTATTAGCGTGCTCATGACACCCACTCCATCTCATCGCCTCAAGTCTTTTGACTCTGTGCTACATTGCTAATCTGCTCATTTGCCATCCAGTATTAGATCAAGACCTCTTCCTAATTAAATATTAGGAAGATTGAAGCCACTGTCATCTCCCTAGCTACTGACTGCATCCCTATCCTTGCAACTGCCAGAGGTTGATGGTTTGTTTATGCAGGATGAGCTTCACTAAGACAGTCTATTTTCACTCTGCAATATCACCCAATTCTGCCCCACTTTGGGATATCTGCTGAAACCCTTTGTCTGTTGCGTAATCTAATGTGCTTCTGGCTGACCATCTAACTTCTGCACTAATCTTGCTTGTTTTGCTCCACCATCACCCTTGCTCATCTTAATGTATATTTAGTTGCTGGTTAAGCAACTTGCATCTTCATTTGTAGAATCTCTCTCCATTTCTGTAATTTCCTCTTGTCTCTAATTTTGTTCAGAGTTTGTCATGCCACTGAAAAGTTTTGGAACGCTTTACTGCACTTATTAAAGTGCAATTTGGATTTGTATGCGTTACAGCACCAAAATTTGGACTACAATTGGTCTGTAATCTGTATGTGATGTTTTGTAACTTTTGAATATCAGTTAATTGAACTTTAGGTAGTTGGATTGCACCTGAGGTTTTTATGATGCCAATTTGTATAGAGCTATACAATATTTAAATACTGACTTGAAATTGGTCTTTGTAATGGTAGTGGCTGAGTTAGTATTCATTGGTATTACTCCTTTTGAAACTGGGAACTTCGAGTCTATATGCAGAGTTAGTTTAGGTTGTGGAATGATTATAGGCACAGTTGCATGATTTAAATGACATTTGGACAGGTACTTGAATAGGGAAGGTTTATAGGCCAAATGCAGAATAATGGGGCTAGTTTTTAGCTTGGAAACTTTATTGGCATGGACAAGTTGGAGTGAAGGATCTGTGTGCTGTATGACTGAAATTTCTCATGAATTTCTTTAAGTTCAGATTATAGCATCTGTCTTGTATATAAATCACTTTATTCTGTGCTCCAGACTTTCTAAAATTTACTTGCTGTTACCTGGTGTCTTGTGTGATTGGCTTCTTGGTGATGTTGCTGTACACCTGGAATCTCCCTGTGTGTCAGATTCAAACTGATGTTGGGTGAATTTTGAAAGGTGATCAGTAAATGTTCTTTGGAAACCTGAAGACAGCAGCAAGCTTTTTTTGGCTTCTGACTGAATTCAGGGTAGTTTTTCTCTTCTATTGTGGCTAACTTGCTTTGGGAAGATAAATGCTCAAACCTAGTAGGATGGGTGTTTTCTCATCTTAGGACTGAAGCACACTGTCTTATTCTTGGAAATTTAAAAGGACCTAAAGTAAGGAAATTCTTTAGATTAGAAACTGGAATTCTGTTTCAAGGTATGGAAGTGAGGTCACTGAATACTTTTATTTTAAGCCAGGGATTCTTGTTAAGGAAGGTAATAGATGGGAATGTTGGAGCAAGCTTGAAGTATTAAATGGCATACTTCTGTACACTTTATATGTTCACATCTTTCTTTTGAAGCTGCCCAACTCAATGGAGCCATAACAATGTGGGCAAGCTCTGACAGAATTGCTTTTCTTAACTACTGACAAGTTAACAGTCAAAAAATAGGTAGTATCTAGTTTCCGTGTTTGAGGCCAGGAGTCATCTGAGTGGAGTTTAACCACTCCAGATTTAAACACCTTTTTTTTTCAAATTGAAAGTAAGACATGAATGGAACTTTCTGGTTTGCATAGTAGAGTATATCCAACTTGAGATGGAAAGGGAAGTTCTTTCCATTATACTGCATCTTGAGTCTTCTGAGTTTGTGTAGTAAGGCTGAGTAACATGATTTTACCAGTGATGGCAATGTACAGAGGAACCTCGATATCCAGCATTCAATTGTCTGATTATCTGGTAAGATCGCAAAGCCCCGATGCTTGACTAAACTGTTATCCGGTATTCGATTTAAGCGAATGAAATACTACTTGTGTGTTCTTCGGATAATCAAGGTTCCTCTACACCAAAACCTAGATCGTAACTGTTCTAGATCTCTTAAGGATATGTTCAACTGAAGACAGAGTTATATGTGACTCTTGGTGTCCAAAGTGAATAGTCCCACCATTGATTGGGATATCTAAATAATAACAATTGTAAGTATTGATACATCTGTTACATGACATGACTGTTCTGAGATTCAGCAAACTGACCTAGTTTTAAGAGAATACATGGCATGTGAATATCATAGAATTATAAATGTTAATCAACATTTTTTTTGTAGCCTATATTTTTCCATTCAGTAACTCAGGCTCGCTTCATGAAACTAGAGGCATTCAAGTAAGCAAATTTCTGCTTGCATTGCTACATGATATATGTTTTTGTTGGACTGTTTTTAAATTTGCACTTGATTTCCAGATATCTGTTATCGTTGTGGTGAATCAGGCCACCTTGCAAAGGATTGTGAGCTCCAGGAAGATGGTAAATATGTAATTTTTTTTGTTGTTGTTTGGAGTTGGGCAATGAAATTTATTACAAATGAAATTAACTTTAATACTGTCATGTTTTAGCTTGCTACAACTGTGGTAAGGGTGGCCATATTGCCAAAGATTGCAAGGAGCCAAAGAAGGAGAGGGAGCAGTGCTGCTATAACTGTGGCAGACCTGGACATCTGGCCCGTGACTGTGATCATGCTGATGAGCAGAAATGTTATTCGTGTGGAGAGTTTGGGCACATTCAGAAGGACTGCACTAAAGTCAAGTGCTATAGGTATGAAGCATGGTCAAGACTGTCTGAACATTATTTGTGGCTGGAGTGATGTAAATTAAGTAACTAGTTTGTTTCTGAAAATAAGCAATACTTTTATCTCTGAACAATTAAACTAGAATGTCTGCTGGAACAATAACAATCAAGGCCACCTGACATTCTTGGACCTGCATTTCATCCACTACTTTTGAATATTTTTAACTGATTATCTTAGAGGGAAATTGTTTTTAGTAGGTGTCTTGTCCTTGTGGCTATTCATTTGAGCCCTTCTATGTGACTGTTCCCAAAAACTGAACCAGGCATTTGCTTTAGTGCAGTTGATTGCTTCAGCAACAGCTGTTATACAGTGTTACCTCCAAGCTACATGCATTCCTCAAGCTAGGAAATGGTAAAATGAGAAATTTCTTAACTCAATTGTGAATCTCTGAAATTCTCTAGCCCAGAGGCCTTGGCTGTTCACTTGCTGAATATATTCAAGGTTGAGATAATAATATATTCCTTTTTAAAGCCCAAAAATATGTACACAGACAGGCTGTGGTAGAAGATGGGGCTTTTATTATTGAATTGTGGAGTAGTCTTGAGGGACAGCATTGTGTCCGCCTTTAGTCAAGGGAGTGCAAGTTCTGGATTTTCCAAACTATATGGCCAAGAGTTTGATATGAGCCATTCAGTTACTTGTGGTTTTAATCTATTGGCTTTCCACTATAAGGTAACTTTTGTTAAATCTGCTTTTGGTCTGCATTCAATTGCAGTTAGAATAGTGGTCAATGTGACGTGCTGTGAAAACTTTTTGCATCTGACCAGTCAAAGAAAATTAAGATTAAAATTCTAGTGCATGTGCACTCCCCATCTTTTGAGATATTGCATTCTTTATGGGGCCACTGGTTTTGCATTACTGAGAAGATAAAATAGACCAGTAATTAAAATGAGTCAGCTGAGTGAGATTTGAATGATTTATTGGCTGTCAATTTGCAGGCATGTTGCATGATGCAATGTGTAAAGAAACTGAGATCCACTTCAATTTGGTACTTTTCATATTTCTAGCTAAATTAAACTCAACTTCCACATTATGCACTGACAAGATTGAATATTCATTGTCTACAGAATGCAACTTCCTGTGGAATTGAACTGTGATATTTGATATTTTAAGGGAACCTTTAGTGAATAAGGGAGGTTTGAATATAGGATGGTAGGTGCATGGACCCTCTGGAATATAAAGTAGTTTAATCGGAGTTTTGAGCTTAAGCTCCCCAAGTAATTCCTTGTGGTCTATTTGAGTATCATTGTGCTCGTCATCTGTCAAACCATAATCATTTCCTGTTACAAAACAAAGCACTTTCTCTGCTCAATTCAATATATTTATTTGCTTAGAATTGAAATATTCGTAAGAAAGAAGCTAATCTACAGAGGTAATAATCATAGCCAATAATCCATAATTAATCTATTGCACATAATTTGCTGACCCTCTTACAAACTCTTGGAAAATGGAATGTTTCCAATGCCAAAGTGGCAACTATGACTCCTGCATGTGTAGCTGGCACCAAAATGTCAGCAAAATCTCTTCAGAATTGCTTTGACATTTTGAGCAGCAGCTTTTAATATATGAAATACAAAAAGTTGCTTAAGTTTTAAATAACATGTTGATATGAGAGGACCACAGGACAGCCAATGTACTGTTTTAAGGGATCAGTGGATAAGTCAGGACACTACAGATCAGTCAGTCAAGCTTTAGTAGTGGGGAAACTATTAGAAGCAATTCTAAGGAACACCACTAATCTGCACTTAGTGAGGTAACGATTAATCTAGAATAGTCGGCTTTTTTTCCCAGGAGAAGTGGTGTTGGTGAGATTGTATTTGAATTTTATTTGAAGAGGTTACCAGATGTGTTGATGGGAGAAATGAATTTGATGTCTTCTTAGCCTTCAAGGCTTTTGAAATGGTCCTTCATGGGAATCTGAATGCAAAGGTGTGATAGCTTGTGGGATCCAAGGAAATTGAGCTAATTGGATCCAGAATTGACTGAGTGGAAGGAAGGAAGGGGGTTATGGTTGGGTGTTTTTTGTGACTGGAAATCTGAGTCCAGTAGTTTTTCAGGGATTAGTAGTAGGGCTCTTGTTGTTATGGCATATATAAATGAGGGTTGGTCAGTAATTTTATGGATAATAGAAATTGGCAGAGTTGTAAATAATGAGGGTAGCCTTGGGTTACAGGAAGATAGACTATTAGATGGGCTGACCGATGGCGCACAGAACTCAATCTGGATAGGTAAAGTGGTGCATTTGGGCAGGGCATATGAGGCAAGGGAATACATCAATGTTAGAATCCTGGAGAGTATAAAGGATCAGCATGACCTTGGTATGTGTCCCTTTAAGGTAATGGAGATATAGGCAGAAACTGGCACATTATTTTAGTACTTGGATGTGTATTTACAATATTGAGACATTACAAGCTATGGGCTAAGTGATGGAAAATGGGATTAGAATAGTTTTCAACCAGCACAGCCTTGATGGGCTGAATGTGTTCTTCTGTGCTGTGGACCTCTGACCTGTGACTCTGATTATAGTAATTCCTGCAGTTATATTTGGTTGTTAGATGATCTTGGTCTACTCCCATCCACCTCCTTTGCCCCTCCTCTTAGCCATTTATAAAGTAAAAGGCACAAACAATTTGCCATTCCTGTACCCCTTTAATATTGGTTAAGCATTATTTTTATATAAAAGGTACTATTTCAGGTGATTAACATTGAATTGTTAGAGAACTTGAGTAGCAAAACCTGTTGAAACAGGAGCGGACCTGTGTGCATAATATGCTGGTGCATTTCTACCCAGGATAAGGTGAAAAAGGGAATTCCATGCTTTCTTCCCCAGAGCATTTTCTACTGATAAACTTAGTTATGAGCAATACACAAGCCCAGATGTCCTCTTCAGATTATCAGCAGAATTAGTGATAACTTGAGACTTCCTGAAAAGGGCTGTTGGCTGAATCAAATCACCTTGAGTGCTAAGTTTTAATACAAGGGCTCTACTTGAACAATATACAGGGGTCCCTGTCTTGTGATTGCTCATACTTACAAATGTTCCCATATAGGAGTGCACTTTTTCAAATCTGATGGACTCTAACAGAACCTGTTTGCAAGCCAGGGACTGCCTCTACTGTTGATTCTGAATTAAGCTTAATTTCTGATGTACTACCTGAGTGTAAGCTGCATTGGTAATGCCCATCATAATCAGGAAAAGTGGAGCTTAATGCTATTTGTTTCAGTAGACTTAGTTGCGTTGTCCCAAATTGAGTATTTATAGTTTAGTGTACATGTTGAAACTTGAATATGAAATATCTTGTTTAAATTACAGGTGTGGTGAAACTGGTCATGTTGCCATCAATTGCAGCAAGGCAAGTGAAGTGAACTGCTACCGCTGTGGTGAAGCTGGACATCTTGCACGGGAATGCACGATCGAGGCTACAGCTTAAATTTTTCTTTGTCGCCCCTCCTTTTTTTTCTGATTGATGGTTGTATAATTTCCTCTGAATCCTCTTCACTGGCCAACGATTGGCAGATAGAGGCTAGTCCCAGGCCAAGTGAGCTTTACTCAAAATGTAAAAGGAGGAAAGGGGTGGAAATTGACTTTCTGCATTTAACTACAAATGTTTATGTTTAGTTTGGTAGAGGTGTTATGTATAATGCTTTGTAAAAGAACCCCCTTTCCATGCCACTGGTGTATAGGGATTAATGAGTGGGAAGAGATGAACCCGATCAGTGACCCTTTTGGGTTCTAGAAGTGATTCTGTGGGAGGAAACCAAACCTGGAAGTGTCTGTGAAAACTTCCGCATGTGATTTCTTGAAATGTTGGTTTTGAATTGTTTGATCTTGGGAGCAGTTCATCACAATAACCAACATCTGTATCGGGGCCCTATGTCTCGTAAACAGCAAAGTGGGAGTAAACAATGAGAGAGCAAGCCTGTTCACACTTGAAAAGTACAGGTTTTTCTAAAAAGCATCATAGGAGTAACCAACTTAACCGTAGCTGAAACCAGAGTTGGTGTCAGAGATACAGATGTTCAAGCAGAAGTTTGAATAAATTTTTGAATGTAGTTTAGAGCTATAATACCCATTATGAAATACCACAACAAACACATAGCATACAGGATTGGAACTACACAGCAGTTGAATGTGTTTTCACAGAAATCAAGATGTTATTTTTGTATAATACAATTAGACTACTGTAAAGAATCATTTGCTTGAAATCAGTTTTTTTAAGACAGAAGGTAAAAGCAACTGAAGTCTTAGAACTATAGAAATGTAATTTTAAACTATCAATAAAGCTGGAGGAGGAAGGGGAAAGCTTGTCTGAGTGATCTTTGGACAGTATTCGGTGTACAATTTACATAGCTGTGCATTTCCATTTCTAGGAAAAAATACAAATTAGTTTGGTATTTTAATGAGCACATACACTGTACTTCTGATAAGTCAAGCGCATTTTGATTTTTAAAATGAATACTGGGTAACTGCATTAGGTGGAGGTTCAACTAAGTTTAGTCTAGATTAATCTGCTTTGCTTCATGAGGATTGCCAATAGATGTTTTTTGTAGTTCCCCTAATGCATGGATCTTTACTGCTCCCTCTGAATTATTTAGAAATACTTAAGGGGTGTGGTGTGGCAGTTGCTGACTAAGGTGAAATTGGGGAAGTTACTGCTCAATGTTGATGTTTTTCCTTTTAAATACAGATGACAGTTGAGGATTCAGTAGTTTAATTGAGCAAGTGTCTTTTAACAAACATCCTTTCTGGATTCTTTAAGGAAATTGAACAAAAGGTTTCTTTACATGTGAAGAAAGGAACCAGTAACTGAAGTCTAGACACCTTAAATTTAGAATTGAGTATTAATTTAACCAGACTCTGATTTGGAAAGGCATTCTGTGCCTGTAATTTAAGCTTGTTTTAATCTCAGCTGGTAGAGACTGCAGATAGTGTAGAAAATTGAATAGATTGAGAAAAACATTGTACTCTACAATAGGAAATGTATATGCAAACAGTAGTGGTGTAGCAAAACAGTATTAAAACCTTTTTGAGTACAAATTTATATTGAATAAATAGCTTAGTGCATTCTTTTAAACGCTAGCCTTGCATCTGCTTTACATTTTGAGATATGTCAGCATTGTTTGAAGGTTATTTGCAGTTACAAACCATTTGTTTCAAACTTAGTTGTGGTTCATCTAACAGTGATCCTTTGAAATAGCTATGTTGAGTCATTTGTAATGCTTTCTCTATCTTGGAAATCTTTCAGGCAACAGATGTAGATTGTGGCCATGCGATAGATCTTTTACGGTTAGTAGGCTGAGCTACAGAAATTATATATTTCTGGATGTGAGCAATGACTAGATACATACTGAGTGAAAAAGGTTTGGAACTTGTTATCTTGTATTTGAATTGTAGGAGGCTGAAATCATTAATCTTGAATAATTTTCCAACAATGAACTGCAGTATATAGGGAAACTTGAATAACAATGTGATCAACTTGTTTGACCTACTGATAAGCCCTCATTCCCAAATTGCCTATACTTAATGTATTCCTGCATTTGGGATAATTTCTGCAGTGTTTTCATTTTGGCAGTCTTGTACATTGTTCCCAAATGTACAGTTCCATTTTTAAAAGCTTTTTCCTGTTTTTTTGTTTAAATTTGAACATTTAATGGATAATAGATTATTATTATTGGGCTATTGTAAGTAAATTAATCACGGACTTCTGTCTAGGTCTGTTTCTATTATAAATGTGGGCTGGCTGAAGGGCATATTGCTTGTTTTAGACTGAAATGATGCATTTCTAGAAATTGCTTCAAAACCACTTCTGAATTTACATCAATGTATTTGTAATACAGGGTTTTAGAACGTGTTCCTGTTTTAGACCTTGAGTATGCTAGTGGAATTCTGAATCTTATCAATCTACTGAAATCATAAAAAAGGATTGGATAAAGGCAGCATGTGCTAGAGCAAGTGATCCCACAACCAACTGATCAGGACAAAGCTCCTTTGTGGGTAGTTGGTAATTATTCTACAATAATACTCAAATATTCTCCCCTCAATCCAGTCCATTATTCATTGTGGAGGTGAGGCTGAAATATTTTAGTCGTCATATTCAGCTAGACATCAGTGGATGAATCTATTCAGCTTAATTTCATTCGTTGATAGTTAGAAATAATGAGAAGTAAAATAGTACAGCTAGGATGCGGTTGAGGCCCAAAGCCTTTGTATGAAGTGTGCTGTAGAACCAGCTGTGCTCTTCTCCCTGTCCCGTTACCACTACATTACCTCTTTCCATTAATCAAATGGCAGAGAATTGCTCCAGTATCTCACTCAAAAGTATTCTAATCTCAGTAATAGTATTGCAAAGTGTTATTGAGGGTGGAATTAGGTAGAATTTACTGGATAATCCAGGATACCTTGTGATCCAAATCTGGTTACAACCTGTATCTGGGAGCTGAGTTCCAGAGACTGCACTTGATATCAAGGCAGCTTTCAAGAATGGCCAATAAATGTGCAAAATTTTAGTTTGATTTGTGTAGGTCAATTATCAGTCGCAGTACATTACTAAGGAACTCCAGTAATGCTGTAGGCCTGACCAACTTTAGTTACTACTTCAAAGACCTCTTTAGCAGCACAAAAATGGGGATATTGACAATTTGTACACAACTATTCCCAAATCCCCTCACTGAAAGAGTCTGTGCCTACTTGCAGGAAGACCTGAACAACAATCTGGTTTCGATAAGAGGCCAGTAACACTGACACCACGTACTTGTTATGCACTGACCATCTCCAGCAATAGGAAAAATTGTATGAAATTCAACAGCATTACTTGCACTGAATTTTGTTACAATTCATAACCTGGAGGTTACCATTGACTAGAAATTTAGCTGAAGGATTGATGTTCTGTGGCTAACTTCCTAATTCATAAAAGCCTGTCCACGGTCTCCAAGCCACTGCAATGGTGTGATTAAATCATTGGACTGGATGAGTGCCCCAGCTTGATCATTTGCTACAAAGCAGACCAAATGCAGAGTACCATGCTGAGCATAATCTCCTTCCACCTAAGGTGCACATTGCTTGTATTTAATATATACTGCTACAGTGTGCTAAGTCACCTCCCATAGCACATTCCAAACCAGTGACCATTTGCAGTCCAGAAGAATAAAGACAGGAAGGAGCCAGTGTACAGTTCAGGTCTACATTGGTATTTTCTTTTGTAACAAGGAAAGTTTTAATTTATACCCTATATTGGAAATCTGCTGCATGAGATCGAGATAATTAATATATTTCCTGCTTTAACTATACCATTATTTTCAGTGGTTTCTTTTTCATATCTTAATCTGTGCTGACCAGCAGACCTTTACAGTTCAATTCCTAGAGATTTTTTTAATGTTGCTGTTTAGAATGATTCGATCTTGGGTTGAAAAACATCCTCATTAGGTACTACCTGGCTGGGACATGATGCAATTTTAAAATTTAAAATCGTGGCGGAAAGCGTGGTGTTACTACGAGGAATGAGTAGTGCATGGCTGACTAATGGTTTTCAATTACTGCAGAACTACAGTCTAAGAGACTAAAACATATCCACGTGGACTTTCTTCGCACACAAGCAGCTGTCAGGAACACGTGAACTGCTTTAAACATGCTAACTGGTCTGCAGAAGATGGTGGTCAAGAGGAGATGCCGATTCTTAAAGGAATGTGATACAATGGAAAGTTTGGACACTAAACAGGAAATCAAATTTGAACGAAATGAAACTCACGAACAATAAGGATATTGAATTAGCGATACTGAATCAGGAAGGGGATGAGCAAAAATCTGACAATACAGAAGGTACAGGACTAGTTAGTCTGACTGATCTCTCTAAGGAAACCACAACCTTGCACAGATGATAGAACGGGATAATTAAACTTAGTTGGTCTCCATTCATTGAATAAACAGAATAAACAAACTTACTTTTAGCACTGTCTTTTTACAACCCAACTCATTCAAACACTGATTACACCTTACAGCACAGCAATGTTCATTCCTCCTATTTGTGACTAAACAGAGGAACATTGACAGATCTCAAAGGCATCTCACTCCATTTTTAATTGCTAGATTTTTTTTTCCAGAACGCCTACTCCTGTAATGTGTGTATCTTAGCTCTTTGCATTTGAATAATGGAGAACTACAGTTCCTCGAGTAACAGCAAATAACTTTAAATTGTGAAAATTGGCTTTTCATTATATATTTAGAGTAAGCAGAGGATTTAATAATATTAACTATACCAATTAGAGATGGAAAGTGCCATAATACATTCAGTTAACTAGTCTTCTGGGGCTGAGGCTAATAATGTGCAGAATTGAGTTCAAAAGCTATCCCAATACCTGGAAGACTTTAAATCCCAAAGTAAAGCTAGTTATGAAATTATTACTAAAAATGTATGGTTACTGACATCCTTTAGGGAAGGAAATCGGTTATCCTTAAGAGATCAGGTCTTTCATTCCCCAAGCCTGTATAATCTAGACTCCTACTGCCTGCTGACATCACCTAGTAAGATATTTAGGTTCCAGGGCAGTTAAAGATGGGTTTTTAAAAAATGATGGTTTTTCCAGCAATGCCTAAATCCCTTAAAGTAAACAAAATTCTGTGGTGCCCAACAGGTACAGAGGCCTCAGGACTATCAATACCAAGTATTAACTTGCTGCATTTACTTTCTTGTTTTCCACAAGAACTGATTTTTACCAAGAATGTCTTGTCACCCTTTTTTTTTAATACAATGTGCATATTTTTATTTAAATATTCAGGTACACTTCTGGGCTTGTTGGCTTTGAACCTAAACCAGGGTACTACCACTGCATGACATGTTTTTGCTTAATAGTTAACAGTTTGGACTAACAACTGCCATGTCAATTAATTTTGTACTTGTTTGACAGAAACCATGGAGTTCAGATTACACTTATATTAACTGATTAATTATTTTTGTGTGTGTCAAAAACATGTAGAAGGGACAATAAAGTAATCAATATGTGCGAAGCTGCTACAAAAGTCAACACTAAGATTTGTTTTGCAAACGTCTCTTACTAGCTACTCTTACCTTAATTTTACATTTCTTATACTTTATTCAATTTCATTGAAATATTGTGCTCCTCTTCAACTAAGTAAATATTCATTCTATTTCTGTTAAATGTTAATTTAACAAAGCAATTGATTATTTACTTTTATCATGTATTTCCAACGAACATTCTAAAAACCCTGTGTTGAAACTATAATTACAATACTTGAAGTATTAATAAATGTAATACTGAAGATCTTGCAACATATTACATTATAATGATCATGTAACTTTTAAAATTTATTTATTGTCCACCCCTAGTTGCACTTCAATAGTGCATGCTAGGCCATTTCTGAGGGCCATTAAGAGTCAACTCTGGATGTGGAGTTACATGCAGGCCAGACCAGTTAAAGACAGCTGATTTTCTTCCTTGACTGATTTGAATGCTGGGTAATACACCATATTATACTACTGTCTTCAATTTCATAATTGTTTTGATCAGATAATAAGCCTGTGCAAAATTGGAGTGAATGGGTATTAAAGTGAAAAGCTCCACTGTTTGGAATTGGACAAACTACAAAGGAAGATGAATGAGTGATGGAGATCAATCATCTCCACGATATCATCAGAAATTTTTTTAGAGTAATGTATGAGAGCTAATGATCTTTCACTGCTGCTTCAATGACCTTCCTGCTATCATTAGGATAGAAGTGACAATATGCAATAATCGGCAAACTCAAATCTTCTCAACTTACTATCAGCTAAACAATTTTCAGCGTTATTCACACCCTTGAAGGTGCTGAGGTACTCCATGGCCATATGCTGCAAGACCTGGACAACATTCTGTTTTGGGCTGATAATTAGCAAGTAATATTTTCACAGCACAGGAATCAGTAGTAACCATCTCCTACCATCACATTTTTGACTGGCATTGCCATCACTGAATCTCCCAATATGAGAAGCTGAACTGGACCGGTTACATATATACTGAGGCTACAACAGGTTAAAGGCTTGCATTCTGGAGTAAGTAACTAATCTTCCTCCCAAAGTCTGACCATCGTCTTCAAGGAATATGCTGGAATAATTGGCCATTTGCCTGGATGGAGTGCAGCTCCAACAATATTCAAGTTTGACATCATCCAGATAGAGCAGCTCATTGAATGGCACACCATTCAAGATTGAACACCCTCATGTTCACCCCCTCCATCTCCAACGTATGGTGGTAGCAGTGTGTAATACGTCTAAGATGCATAGCAGCAAGTTACCAAGGCTTGTTGGACAGTACCTTCAAATTCACCTAGAAGGACTGCAAATACATAGGATCAACACCACCTGCAAGTTCCAATCCAAGCCAAACAGTTTGCTGACTTGGAACCATATTGTTGTTCCTTTAATTCAAGAGCATTCTCGGCTCACCATGAGTTGCATTAAGGTAATTAAGGATTGGCAATCAATGCTACTCTAGCATGTGATGCACAAATGCATGAATCAATAAATTAAGGGGAAAAATTAACACCTTGTATTAAAAATTTTCTGTAAATGACATTTTAACAAAGCTCGACCAGTTGAGAGGGACGAACGTGGCAAGGTCGAAAAAAAACAGCTTTGGAGAACAGCCTGAAATGATCGCCGAGGTGACAGGAAAGGCAGGTGGGGTCGCGGCCCACTTGCCTGAAGATGAAAAGGATCAGGATCCAGAACCGACTCAAGATGATGAGCGCCGAGTGAGTAAGGCTGTGACCAATCCTTGCCGTCTGACAATTGAAGAAGTGGTAAAGACCCTCAGAGTGCAGTATGAATCCAGTCAGGCTGCGATCAGAAAGCTGACCAGCAAGTTAAATGGCTCCAACTGTAAACTGGAGTTGCTGCAACCAGAGCTGGACTGTGAAAGGCAACGGAACCAGCTGCAAACTCGCAGAATGAAAGAGTTGGAGAAGGAAATGAGACGTAAATGTGCTCTGATCCTAACGCTGTCTAACTGTAAAATCAAAGTGAAACAATTAGAGCAACTGTAACAAACAGCTCAAGAACTGAAATTTAGTGTTAGGGAACTATTGGAGCACGCAACCTGTACACAACCAATACCACAGATAATACACTTGCAAGTACAGAAAAGCTACAACCGGCATTCACTTTGCTGGGGATTTAATATTTAACTTCCCGAGATGAGCTCAGAATTACATTTATTCCTGATACCTGTACCCTTATAAGTTTTACATCAGAGTTTTGACTTTTACTGGTATGGGGTGTTGCTTTCTGGGAAAGTTTCCAACAAAATAATATTGACAGGTCAACATCATTACATATCCCCCAAGCTTGTTTTAATTGACCGAACTGATAATCCCCCGACTGTCATGTCAATTGTCTCTTAAATGACCCTTCGCAACATCAGCCAGAAATTAATTCCGCACGAGTGACCAATCTGAAGAACAATTTCAGTTCCTACTACATTTCCCTGCTGTTCTCTGAAGTTCACTTTCAAAGTTATATTTTGCTCTGAGGCGACCTGGACAAACAGGACAATATCGCCTTTGATACATTGCACAGCGCTGATTATTATGGTAATTTCCTTCTTTGGCGTGTAGCTATGTTATTGCCACATTCACCACCATTCTAGTTCCACTAAATTACAACAGTTTCAAAGGTATCTGCCATTCATGTAACAGATTTGCCTTTTCTTATATTCCTTATCTGTTTCTAACTGTTGTCCAATTCATGAGAGTGGCACTATGACCCACTTGTTTACCGTATACAGTACCCTACAATATGTCGCACCCAAGATAGTGTATCCTTCCTAACCTCTCTCCACCTGAATCTGTCCAAATGGTTTCTATCGCGGTCTTAATATTCCTTGATTTGGAGATCCCGGTGTTGGACTGGGGTGTACAAAGTTAAAAATCACATAACACCAGGTTATATTCCAACAGGTTTCGGAAGCACCAGCTTTCATAGCGCTACTCCTTCAGGACAACCACCTGATGAAGGAAACTCGCTCCGAAAGCTAGTGTGCTTCGAATTAAACCTGTTGGACTATAATCTGGTGTTGTGTGATTTTTAACTCAATATTCCTTAATTCCTTAACCTAACAAATTTAGCTCAAGGTAAACAGCACAGCATTCTCAAAGTATTGCCCTGATACACAAAAGTCATTTCCCTGAGCAGAGTCCCCAGTGATTATAATCTTCGCCACCTGCATCCAATATCGGTATCCCCCTTGGTTTTCTGTGGCCACCCCCTTTTTGGTCGGGCCTTAATAATTTTATGCGGTGTTGATCTGTCCTAGCGCCTTTCTATTGCAACCTGTCGGACCACAAGGCATTTCTTACCGCTCGTTTTAAAAGCATAATCACGTTGAAATGCGTAGATTTTTATTTTTTGGTTTTTCGGGTTTTCTCAGCATTCACTCTCTCTGCTATTGACAGCACGGTTGTATTGTTCTCCAAATCTAACCTGGGGATCCACTCTTGAGGTTTCAGGTGAAATCATGTTGGTGAGATGATTGTCTTGTCTACTTATCCACCCGCTATTGGAAGTTCTGTTCGATCTAGTAGCTTGCTCTCCAAAACCTCAGCTCTTTCTTAAAGCTAACAGATTACTTTTTTTTGAAGATATAGAGAGAATCATAGGATTAAAGTGTGCGAAGGCAAGAAGAGTCCCACAGTCAGAGGTGAAAACAGGAGGTGATGGTAGGAATCCTACCACCGCAGGCAGCTGGTGGAGGAGGCTGGTCTGTTCCCTCCGCCCTCAGCAGAGGGCTCCCGCGGTTGCTCGGCCCATCGAGTTCGTGTCAGCTCTCTGTCCATCAATTCAACTACGACCAATCTCACATTCGATCTCTTTTGCCCGTGGATTACTTATTTCCCATCAAGTTCCTATCTAACTTCCTTCCGAAGTCACTGATCACTCTGTGTCGTTTATCAGTGCAGGAGTAACATGAGATCTGGGTATCCCCAAAGTCAGTTAAGACGCCATCTGGTGCTACTCTGTGCAGCATTCTGAATCTGAACCCCCAATGGGTGGGGTCGTGGGCAGCAGAGAATCCCCGGCTGGAGGTGGGATAATGGAAGATGCGGCGTTTGCATGAGAAAACAATACAGAAATTCTCAAACTGCCATTCCGTTGTGCAGAGGGAATTTCTTGGGAGAGAGTCCAAGAGACCAAGGCTCTCCAGGAAGATTCAATGGCTTCGGGCCGAAGAACACCTTCATTCCAAAGGAGGGAATCCCCTCCACGAGCTGGAGTTTCCTCGACACACCTAACGGCATCAGTACCACTTTTTGAGCCTGAATAGATTAGATTACAGGAAATGCTGGGATCAGAACCTCGAGCAGTCACTGCTATTAGTGACATTCGATCTGCTCTGCTACTCTCCATCATATCCCTGATTCTGGATACCTTTGCCATTAGGACTCTCCACTTTGTCAGACACCCTTCTTCGAAGGCGACAGCAGCGCCCCCGTGGTTATTCATGTACTGTAAGATTTTGCATTCATATGAATCCACAGGAGCAATTATCATTAAATTGTTTCACTACACATTTTACATTGCTTATGTTATATCTTAATTAGAATATCCTTAGCTACCAATAGAATCTGTTATTCACTAGGATTTGGCATTAAGTTATTTGGGCATTTTTTTAATTTCAGGAACGGTCCTAAATTGTTGGCAGACCTGTCATTTTTACAACATTATGATATATAAGGAAATCTCAGCGTCACTGATATCCAGAGAGCAAGCTAAATTTCATGTTTAAATGCATTTTTGAATTTAAATTAGTGCTTTGGTGATCGTATCTCACTGTTGTCAATTATTATGAAAACTGTAAATGCTGTTTAGCCAGGAAACAATAGTGGTCGAGTCATACAGCACATAAAATAGATCCTTTTGTCCAACGAGTCCTTGCTGAATATAATCCCAAAGTGAACTAGTCCTACCTGCCTGCTCCTGGTCCCTATCCCTCCAAATTTTTGCTATGCATGCACTTATCTGAGTGTATTTTAAATGTTGTAACTGTGCCCACATCTACCACTTTCTCAGGTAGTTCATTCCACTTGCAAACCACCCACTGGGTAAAACATTTGCCCCTCATGACTTTTGTAAATCTCTCTCCTCTCACCTTAGAAAAATGCAGATACTGCTACTGGTGACATTCGATATGCTCTGCTACTTTCCACCACATCCCTGATTCTTATAAATCCTCCATCCTAGGGAAAAGACACATACCGTTAATCCTATCTATGCACCTCATGATTTTATAAACCTCTGTATTGTCACCTCTCAACCTCCTGTTTTCCAGTGAAAAAAGTCTAAGCTTATCCAGCCTTTCTTTATAACTTAAACCTCTCATACCTGGTAACATCCTGGTAAATCTCTTCTGAACCCTGGCTTAATAATATCCTTCTTTGAAGACGGCAACCAGAACTGGACACAGGACTCCAGAAGAGGTCTCACCAATGTCCTGTACAACCTCAAGATGTCCTTCCAAATCCTATACTCAAAGAACTAAGCAATGAAGGCAAGTGAGCTAAATGCCCCTTTAACCACCCTCTATGTGACAGAAATTTCGAAGAATTATGTACCTGAACCCCTAGGCCCTTCTGTTCCACAACACTATCCAAGGCCCTATATAATTGTATGGTATTCATATTTCACATTATTAGATAGACAGACCACTCTTGACCCACTCCAATTTGTCTATCGGACCAACAGATTCACGTCAGATGCTATATCACTTGCCCTTCACTCCTCCCTAGAACATCTTGACACCAAGAACAGCTACATAAGAACCCTATTCCTTGATTACAGTTCAGCCTTCAACACTATTATCCCCTCGAGACTGATTACTAAACTTAGTGATCTCGGACTAAGCCCCACTTTCTGCAACTGGATCTTCCGTTTCCTGACCCACAGGCCACAATCAGTGAAGATTGGGAACAGCATTTCATCCTCACTAACACTCAACACTGGACCCCTGGGTGCATACTCAGCCACCTACTGTACTGAATGTATACCCGACTAATGCCATTTACAAGTTCGCTGATGACACCACCATAGTTCGTCAAATCTCAGATGGCAACGAAACAGACCCCCTACACATTAACAGCACGGAGGTGGAACGAGTGGAGAGTGTCAAGCTCCTGGGAGTGGTCATCCACAACAAGTTTTCTTGGACTCTTCATGTGGATGCACTGGTTACAAGGGCCCAAAAATGTCTCTTCTCCCTCAGACAGCTGAGGAAATTTGGCATGACAGCAAATACCCTTGCCAACCTTTATAGGTGCACCATCGAGGGCATTCTGTCTGGATGTATCACTACCTAGTATGGCAAATGTACTATTCAAGATCGGAGACGATTACAGTGAGTGGTGAACTCAGCCTGGACAATCACAAAGGCCAACCTCCCATATAGAAACCATCTGCTGAAAAAGCAACACATTTTCAGCTCTGATCTCCAGCATCTGCAGTCCTCACTTTCTCCTATAGAATCCATCTACCAGGCTCACTGTCAGGGAAAGGCCGCTAGCATTCTCAAAGATCCATCCGACCGTGGCAATGTTTTTCTACAACCTCTACCATCGGGGAGAAGGTACAGAAGCCTGACCACATGCATCAGCCGGTTTGGTAACAGTTCCTACCCTGATGTTGTTAGAATATTGAATGGACTCACAAACATTTACCATTCACCTGTACCTGTGTTTTGTTTTTGCTGCTGTTTGCCTATTATTTACTTTTCTATGCTATTTAACTGTGTGGGATGTAGAGGATCAACTCCCGTGCTGTCTGGAGTTGGCTGATTGGGCCATGTTCAAACAGTCCACAGGTACCTTTGAAGAGTATGCCACCACTGTCATAGACTTTATCAGCAAGTGTGTGGAGGACTGCATACCGAGGAAGTCAATCTGAGTGTTCCCCAGCAGGAAACCCTGAATGTATCAGGACATACAGAACCTGCTAAAACCAGGCATGAGGCTTTCAGATCAGGAAATCCACTCAAATATAAGGAATCCAAGTATGACCTTCGCAGAGCCATTAAGACAGTCAAGGACCAATACCGATCCAAACTAGAGACCCAGACAGAAACCCAGCAACTATGGCAAGGACTGAATTACATCACAGGTTCTAAAAAGAGACAGTGCAAGATAGCAGACAATGGTACATCCCTCCCAGACTGTCTCAACGCCTTCTACGCTCGCTTTGAGCAGAATTTCGGCAGAGAGGTAACACCTATTCCAACAAGTCCTGACGATCCTACCCCAACAGTCACTGCATCAGAGGTCAGATCAGTTTTCCTTTGTGTGAATCCAAGGAAAGCGATGGGACCAGACGGAGTACCAGGCTGTGCACTCAGAGCATGTACAGATCAACTGGCAGAGGTCTTCTTGGACATCTTCAACCTCTCCCCACAGCAGGCCACTGTCCTTGCTTGTTTCAAGAGGGCCAACATCATCCCTTGCCTAAGGAGACTCATGCAGCATGTCTCAATGACTGCCGTCCAGTGGCCCTAACTTCAGTGGTCATGAAGTGCTTTGAAAGGCTGGTCATGGCATTAATCAACTCCAGCCTCCCCACTACTTTTGACTCACTCTAATTTGCCTTCCAGACCAACAGATCCATGTCAGATGCCATATCACTTGACCTTCACTCCTCCCTAGAGCATCTTGACACCAAGAACAGCTACGTAAGAATCCTACTCATTGACTGCAGTTTAGCCTTCAACACTATTATCCCCTCAAGACTGATTACATAGAACATAGAAAAGTACAGCACAGAACAGGCCCTTAGGCCCACGATGTTGGGCCGAGACTTAATCCTAAAGTAAAATATAGTAGCTTAACCTATGCACCCCTCAACTCACTGCTATCCATGTGCATGTCCAGCAGTCGCTTAAATGTCCCCAATGACTCTGCTTCCACCATCTCAGCTGGCAAAGCATTCCATGCATTCACAACTCTCTGCGTAAAGAACCTATCTCTAATGTCTCCTTTATACCTTCCTCCTAATATCTTCAAACTATGACTTCTCGTACCAGTCAATCCTGCCCTGGGGAAAAGTCTTTGGCTATTGACTCTATCTATTTCACTCATTATTTTGTACACCTCAATCAGGTCTCCTCTCTTCCTCCTTCTCTCCAGAGAGAAAAGTCCAAGCTTATTCAACCTTTCTTCATAAGGCAAGCCCTCCAGTCCAGGCAGCATTCTGGTAAACCTTCTTTGCACCCTCTTCAAAGTCTCTGTATCTTTTCTGTAGAAGGGCGACCAGAACTGGACACAATATTCCAAGTGTGGTCTCACCAGTGACTTGTAGAGCTGCAGCAAAACCTCACGGCTCTTAAACTCGACACCCCTGTTAATGAAAGCCAAAACACCATATGCTTTCTTAACAACCCTTAACAACAAAGTGGCAACTTTGAGGGATCTATGTACTTGCACACCCAGATCCCTCTGTTCCTCCACACTGCCAAGAATCCTGTCTTTAATCCTGTATTCAGCATTCGAGTTCGACCTTGCAAAATGCATCACTTCACATTTACCCAGGTTGCACTCCATCTGTCATTTCTCAGCCCAGCTCTGCATCCTGTCTATGTCACGCTGCAGCCTGTAGTAGCCCTCTATACTATCGACGACACCTCCAAATTTGTGTCATCTGCAAATTTAATAACCCACCCCTCAACCTCCTCATCCAGGTCATTTATAAAAACTACAAAGAGCATAGGCCCAAGAACAGAGCCCTGCGGGACCCCACTCAACACTGTCCTCCAGGCAGAATATTTTCCATCTACAACCATTCTCTGCCTTCTGTCAGCCAGCCAATTCTGAATCCAGATAGCCAACAAGTCCTGACGATCCCTATGTCCCATACTTCATGACTTTATGAATGATTCTACCATGGGGAACCCTATCAAATGCCTTGCTGAAATCCATATACACCACATCCACTGCTCGACCATTGTCAACCTGTCTTGACATCTCCTCAAAGAACTCAACAAGATTTGTGAGGCATGACCTGCCTTTAATCACACTATGCTTTGCCAAATAGTCATAAATCCTATCCCTCAGAATTCTTTCCACAACTTGGCTGACCACAGGCGTAAGACTGACTTGTCTGTAATTGCCAGGGATTTCCCTATTACCCTTCTTGAAAAGTGGAACAACATTCACTTCCTTCCAATCCTCCGGTACGACTCCCATGGAGAGTGAGGAGGCAAATATCCTCGCCAGTGGCTTAGCAACCTACTTTCTCGTTTCCTGGAGCAGCCCAGGATAAATCTGGTCTGGCCCTGGGGACTTATCAATCTTAATGTTTTCCAAAATTTCTAGCACATTAACTTCATCAATCTTGATCTGGTCAAGACTGTATCCCAGCTCCTCGAAGTTTTCATTCACAACAAATTCCCTTTCCTTGGTGAAAACTGAAGCAAAAAACTCATTTAGGGCTTTCCCTAACTGCTCACACACAAGTTCCCTCCGCTATTCCTGATTGGCCCTACCTTCTCCCTGAGCATTCCGTTATTCCTCATGTATGAGTAAAATGCCTTTGAGTTCTCCCTAATACGTCTTGCCAAGCCTTTTTTGTGCCCCCTCCTAGCTCTCCTCAGTCCATTTCTGAGCTCCTTTCTAGCAAGCCTGTAATCCTCTAAACCTGTGCTAGATCCTTATTTCCTCCACCTTACGTAAGCTGCCTTTTTCCTTTTGACGAGAAATTCCTCTCTTCTCGTCATCCAAGGTTCCTGAATCTTATCCCTTCTTACCTGTCTCAGAGGAACAAGTTTGTGCATTACTCGCAACAACTGCTCCTTAAACAGTCTCCACATGTCTGCAGTGCCCTTTCTGTGGAACAATTGCTCCCAGTCTGTACATGCCAACTCCTGTCTGATAGCGTCATAATTTCATTTTCGCCAATTGAATATCTTCCCTCGGTAACTGCTCCTTTCACTCTCCAAGGCTATGCTAAATGTGAGACAGTTATGATCACTTTCACCAAAGTGCTCTCCCACCACGAGATCTGATACCAGTCCTGGCTCGTTGCCGAGCACCAAATCCAAACTGGCCTCTCCCCTCATTGGGGATCTCGGACTCAACCTGACTCTCTGCAACTGGATCCTCAGTTTCCTCACACAAGGCCACAATCAATGAAGATTGGGGACAATATTTCATCCTAATACTCAATGATGGAGCCCCCCAGGGGTGCGTACTCAGCCCCCTATTGTACTCACTGTATACCCATGATTGTGTCACCAAATACCAGACTAATGCCATTTACAGGTTTGTTGATAACACCACCATAGTCAGTCAAATAGAGTCATTAGGTCATGGAGATGTACAGCATGAAAACAGACCAGATATCCCAACTCAATCTAGTCCCACCTACCAGCACCCGGCCCATATCCCTCCAAACCCTTCCTATTCATATACCCATCCAAATGCCTCTTAAATGTTGCAATTGTACCAGCCTCCACCATTTCCTCTGGCAGCTCATTCCATACACGTACCACTCTCTGTGTGAAAAAGTTGCCCCGTAGGTCTCTTTTATATCTTTCCCCTCTCACCCGAAACCTATGCCCTCTAGTTCTGGACTCCCTGACTCCAGGGAAAAGACTTTGCCTATTTACTCTATCCATGCCCTCATAATTTTTTAAACCTCTATAAGGTCACCCCTCAGCCTCCGACGCTCCAAGGAAAACAGCTCCAGCCTGTTCAGCTTCTCCCTATAGCTCAAATCCTCCAACCGTGGCAAGATCCTTGTAAATCTTTTCTGAACCCTTTCAAGTTTCACAACATCTTTCTGATAGGAAGGAGACCAGAATTGCATGTAATATTCCAACAGTGGCCTAACCAATGTCGTGTACAGCTGCAACATGACCTTCCAACACCTGCACTCAATACGCTGATCAATAAAGGAAAGCATACCAAGTGCTTTCCTCACTATCCTCTCTACCTGCGACTCCACTTTCAAGGAGCTATGAACATGCACTCCAAGATCTCTTTGTTCAGCAACACTCCCTAGGATCTTACCATTAAGTGTATAACTCCTGCTAAGATTTGCTTTCCCAAAATGCAGCACCTTGCATTTATCTGAATTAAACTCCATCTGCTACTTCTCAGTCCATTGGCCCATCTGGTCAAGATCCTGTTGTAATCTGAGATAACCCTCTTCGCTGTCCACTACACCTCCAATTTTGTTGATATCTGCAAACTTACTAACTGTACCTCTTATGCTCGCATCCAAATCATTTATGTAAATGACAAAAAGTAGAGGACCCAACACCAAACCTTGTGGCAATCCACTGGTCACAGGCCTCCACTCTGAAAAACAACCCTCCACCACCACCCTCTGTCTTCTACCTTTGAGCCAGTTCTGAATCCAAATGGCTAGTTCTCCCTGTATTCCATGAGATCTAACCTTGCTAATCAGTCTCCCATGGGGAACCTTGTCAAACGTGTTACTGAAGTCCATATAGATCACATCCACCACTCTGTCCTCATCAACCCTCTTTGTTACTTCCTCAAAAAGTCAATCAAGTTTGTGAGACATGATTTCCCACAGATGGGAGGTGGAAGACCTGTAAAAATGGTGCACTGAGAAAAACCAAGCTGGCAAAACCAAGGAACGTATTATTGGCTTTTGGCAGGATGTTACTCATGCTCCCCCCTACACATTAACAGCATAGAGGTGGAACGAGTGGAGAGTGTCAAGCTCCTGGGAGTGGTCATCCACAACAAGCTTTCACATGGACGCACTGGTTACAAAGGCCCAAAAACGTCTCTTCTTCCTCAGGCAGCTGAGGGAATTTGGCATGACAGTAAATACCCATGCCAACATTTATAGGTGCACCATTGAGAGCATTCTGTCTGGATGTATTACTACCTGGTATGGGAACTGTATCATTCAAGAGCAGAGACGGTTACAGAGAGTGGTGAACTTGGCCCGGACAATCACAAAGGCCACCCTCCTATCTATAGAATCCATCTACCAGGCCCGCTGTCAGGGAAAGGCCGCCAGCATTCTCAAAGATCCATCAACCGTGGCAACGTTTTCTACAACCTCTACCATCGGGGAGAAGGTACAGAAGCCTGAACACACAGACACGCACACAAGCCAGTTTTGCAAAAGTCCCTACCCTACTGTTGTTAGAATATTGAATGGACTCACAAACTCTTAACATTTGCCTATACCTGTGTTTTGTTTTTGCCGCTGTTTACCTATTATTTACTATCTATGCTACTTAATATGTGATCTGGCTGTATTGCTCGCACGACAAAGCTTTTCACTGTGCCTTGGTACACGTGACAATAAATTCAATTTGATTCAATTCAATTCAGACGTGAAAAATCAGACCATCTAGCCTGCCTCTAACCCCATTTGCACCCTCAACCAACATTTCCACATTGTCACCTGGTCCCTTTCTTTGTTCTTGGCCTTTTTCTGCCTCTTCTTGTTTAAAGCTTAACATTCAGGAAGGTCCAGTCAACACATATGTGACATCTTGATGATGTAACTGTGGCAGCAATTTGTGAATGACTTTTCCAAAGGTCTCCACAACCAGGACTTTTCATATCAGCTAATTTCCTCCAAAACACCAAGTAAATAGTTAAGGCTGGATTTAAGTTTATAATATATACAAAATAGAATAGTTTAACTATTCTAAAATGAATGCATATAATTTTTTTTGTTAAATCCATTCTTCTTCATGTGAGCCAGCAATAGAAAAATTAGCTGTCCATGTTCATTGCACATATGCTGCCTCATTTCTGACGGGAGCAATAAATGTTGGCCTAAAACAAAAGCTCTTCCTGAAGAAGGGCTTGCGCCCGAAACGTCGATTCTCCTGTTCCTTGGATGCTGCCTGACCTGCTGCGCTTTTCCAGCAACACATTTTCAGCTCTAAAACAAATGCATTTTACATATACCTACAAGTGATAATTTCAGTTGTAATAAATGTACAGAATATAACCAATGACTTGGAATAAAAGCTTTGAGAATTCAACCTCCAGTTTATTTCAAAGTCTTTTGAAAAAAGCAAAGAAATTTACAAATTTGCACAGCACAAGGGAACACACCTTTTTAATGCAAAATAGCGAATGGTAGGTGGAGCAGGCTAACTATCGGCTGGGAAGTAGGCAGCAGGATTTAGAGACCTAGTTTATGTAGAGTGAAGTTTGAGAGGGAATGGTCACACATTCAATTAAGTTACTTCCTCTTTGATGGTTGTTTAACTCACAGACCTAATACAATATACATCCTGATTGAAGCCTTCAAAAAGAAATGAGAACATGGGGAGCGGAGAGAGTTTGGCTGGCATCAAGGTAGGAGATGATAACAATTCAGCTAACTGAAAGTGGAAAGAAAGAAATGAGATAATACTGTACTAAGTTTGAAGGAAATTAAATTGATTTTGTGGGCCAAATGGTGAGAGAACTCAGTAACTTTTTTATTACTAAGATCATGCAATAAAATATTTGTGTGTCATATTATTTTCAAACCTTTTGGGAATAATACAAGTTTTTTAATACATGTAAAATGTATATATTACTCCAAACATTTTTTAAAAACTGCAAAGGAGAACCTAATGACAAAAAAGAAATATATTCATTTAGGTTTACATGCCAGTGAACAGGAGAATCGATGTTTCGGGCATAAGCCCTTCTTCCTGACCTGCTGCGCTTTTCCAGCAACATATTTTAAAGCTCTGATCTCCAGCATCTGCAGTCCTCACTTTCTCCTATGCCAGTGAACAACCATGAATGAAGTTAAATATTCAAGTCCATGCCTGCAAATGCCATCAGCCAAATATGAAAACGTTATATTTTTAAGCAAGTTTTCTAGGGAAAAAAAAATTAAATGTATTTTCAACTAATTGGATTCCCTTAGAAAAAAAAACATCAGTCATTTTAGAATAGAGATGATTTGGTGCTAAAATCTAGCTTAATTCCATGACCAGTATTATTTTGACTTCATGCTTTTCGAAAATGAACTATTCTTCCCAGCTATTTTATCAAAAGAAATCTATGTCAGGAATATTCTACATAAATCCGTTCTGAAAGAAATCATGATTTTGATACATTGATAGAAGTGTAGAGATGCTGATTATGTTCATGAATTTACATTTTTCTTCACAAATTTTTCATTCAGTCACATCAAAAAGGATTACATAATAACCTATTCTTTATACCCTTTGGAAGCTGATAGTTCAAGTTTTGAAATTACTTAAATGTATTGTGGAAATTATTTTAAGTATGGTTGTTATTCAATATGAGCTTCAGGCAGAAATATTTGGTTAATTTTTTTAATGCCTATGATATTGATCAAAGGATGGCTGTTATAGAAATATTTTACATTGTCACTACATTGGGCTTGAACTGAACATGTAAGCTTTTTGACCAATCAAATGCTTATTTTGAAAGATTGATGTTACTTCCAGTTGTTTCTTTTTGAGTTTTAAACCATTTAAGTACATTTGTTTATATTGTGAATATTTTGTGACTATTGCGCTTTTGTGACTATTCCATTTCATGCAAACTTTCCTGGATAAAATCTCTGAATTCATCTCTGTGACAATAAAAAATTAAAAAAAACTTTCTAGTAGTCTTTCAACTGTGAAAAAAAAATCCACTTTTCAGCATTTTCTATCTTAGATTACTTATGCCATTAGTTAAAATTATAGGTTACAACTCAACCACACTTCTCATCATCTGTTCATCTTACATCTGAGATTAATCAATTAAAGGGGTAATGTTTAATAGTATTCCAAAATCCTTCCAACATTAAACCATAATCTGCATCATAAAACACATTGAGTTTTTCACAGAGGTATCTGATCAACCATGGATATTATATTAATCAGTTGTCAATACCTTTGAAATAGCTGATAATCTATTCACTTTAAAATTGAGAGCGTCGACTGCATCACTTTAAAATGGTCATCTGTCTTCTATGCAGAAAGCAGTACGAAGCAGTGATGTGATTGATAGTTGACTGCTGTTTTGCCTTTGGACTTGAACTGAGAGATCAGATAACCGACCAATTTGTCAGATGATGCATGAGAATCTGAATAACATTACTATTGCATTATTTGTGTTACGGAAGATGTGTAATGACTCCAAAAGTGTTGTTTGTTAGTAATATTCCAATTTGAGTAATCCATTTATTTTAAAGGGGCTATAAAGTTGTCAAATCCTAAAAATTTTAAACAGTTTTGACAAAGGATATCCAAAATACAAAGCTCATGCTCAAGATGTCTAATTAGTCATTCAGAAACTGTCCATGGCAATATTTTGTTCAGATTGAAAGAGCAGAGGAGGCCTTGCTTGTTTTAAAACCAGGAGTTTAATCCTTCAAAAAGGCAGTCATCAAAAAGAATTCCTAGACTGAGCAAGATATTAATCATAATCTTTTATTTACATATACATCTGAGGAATTTGGTTTCCAAATATTAAACTCAAACAGCTCACTCGATTTGTATTTATATGTTCAAACACTGTCATGTAACATATCATATTTTGATTGAAAATTGCTCAGCTGGTTGCCACCATTCTAAGAATTGTACTAACTATAGTGTTCAGGTGGACAAGTGTGTTGGTGGGAGTAAGATCTGAATATTTTATGAATAATGTATTGTTCCTGTTACATTTGAGAATATAATTCCTACAATACTGTCATAAAGCTTGTTTTGAGTTAGTCAGACTTGTTAGTAGAAAGTAAAAATTCTCGCCTTGCAGAATATTTACAGCACTTTATGTTCATATTTCAGGTTTTCAGCGTCCACAGTATATTTTTCTTTAAGATCAATAAAGTGACATGCTAGAAATAATCAGAAGGTCTGGTAGTATTTAATGAGTGATAATCATAGATAGTTGATAGTGGGCAGAGTTTGCGTTCAGCTGGAAAACATTTACCAAGTAGGTCAGCTATTTCCCACTACTGGTCAGCATGCTGGTCTCCTGTCAACAGCAGACTAAAAATTCAATCTGATATATCAGGTCAATGACCTTTCCTTGCAACTATTTGCATTTCTGTGATTGTTGCTGCAAAAGCTGCCTGCTACTCAGGTTCCTCCGCACTTATTTATGGGTTATTTAAAGATATGATATCATATGCCATATGGAAGCTAATATTGGCATAGCTTGAAGGAAGGGTAAACAATAGGTTTACCAGTCACTAAGCAGAAAGCAAAATTTGCAGCAAATTATAGAGCAAACCTTTTAAAGAGCAAAGTTAAACAAACTACACTTAACAGTAGTAACTTTTGTTTTGTTCTAGTTTCAGGAATCCAAAGAGACTGCAATTAATTTAAAGGCGAGTATTAGAGAGTTTGAATTGCAGCAAGTCTTTAAGGAAGAAAGGATAAAAGAGCTGACGCATCAGCTGTCTCAATATATGAAAAGGCGGAGTGGAGAAGCAGCAGGAAAAGCTACAAAACCAGTGTCTCAGCAGATTGAGTGAACAGATGGTCCACACAGAAAATGAATCTGCACATTATCAGGGAAAATGTGTTTCCCATTCTAGTCCACCATCTACAAATACTTCAAAAGTCTGCACAATTTTATTACTGGAAGAAAACAAAGTAAATTCAATTGTACATGGACATTTAAAATTGGAAGTAGAGTAATTGTAAATGTATTTCAAAATGGCAACTGCTCTTCAGCCAGAAGGTCTTGGGTTCAATGTATAGATATCTTTAAATCAATCTGAACAGACATGTTATGACACATTTCTAGAACAGATGGGACTTGAGCCCAGCTATTCTGGGTCAGAGGTAGAAGCATGACTTTTATGCCTTAAGATATTTCTTGGGCTCAATGTACAATGGTGACAATTACTTCATTTTCTTCAATTAGAGTAATTACTTTATAGCACTGAGTTCAATTACTATTTTGTCATTCGTTTCTACAAGGAACATGGTTCCTGAATTGAATGCAGAATTTATCTCGATAGTATTTACAAATTATGAAATTATTCTCATTCTTTTTAAGTGAAATTTCTTTTTCATATATCTCTTACTTCTTCCTTTCCAATATTTTACTTCTGTTTTTCAGATGGAAAGGTGTGTGATTGTTTCCCTTGGTTCCTTTAATGCTGCTGTGTACTCCTGGACAAAAGAACTATTCTGTCAAGTAAGATAACAACTGAAATAATACTTGCTATTTTAGGTATTGCGGAATGGAGACACATTTTGCTTAAGACTTTTGTCTTTCTCTCATCAACACATTTCACAAGAATACCAGTTCAAGGGGAATATCAACATTTGTATTGCATGAGAAGAGAATGTTGATTGGTTGGCAAATGATTTCTGATAGGTAGATGCATTGCTGTGGACAGTGCACTCATTAATACTGATTCATAGATAACAACCAGGTTTGGCTTTATATATTAAACCAGGCAAATTGATTTTGATTGATCAGTACATTGCTGTAAAAACTTTAACCTGCCTGGTTTAAAATTTAAAACAAAGCCTGATTGTGAACTAGCAATAATGCATGTAAAGCCTCTACCAATCAGGATCCAATTACCAAGCAATCAAACTCTTCCTAATCATGCAATGTAAATATTGGTTTTTCCCTCGGGCTGACATTCTTATGAATTGTCCTTATGAGTGCAGGATGAAAAGCTTCAACAAACTGTATGTATGTTTTCAGTTCTGTGCTATAAACAGCTACTTACTATTTTTTTCTGGTTGAAACTGCTAACCTGCCCTGAACAAATGAAAACTCATAATTCATATGGATATAACTGAGTTCATCTTCCAGTCAAAACCGAACTTCTGAGTCAGAGAATTAATCATTAGACTGTTGTAGTCACATAGTGCTTGATGTTGTAGTTTTAAAAATTTGCCTTTTGAAACTTGAGAACCATTGTTTGCCCTTTTAGTAATTCCAACCTGTTACTGTTCAGAAATTTTAAAATGTAAATTATTTAACTTTAAGAGCTTGAAAACATTCTTCTATTTTATCGTTGCAACAGTTGCTTAAGTTATCATAACTGCCTTGCTTCCACCTTGATTCTTAATGTAATGGAAATTAAAATTCTAAAGACTTTAATATATCTCTGCTCTGGAACTTTGAGAATCAATTGTTTAAAGAAATTGTTCATTTCAATGTACAGTTGATTAACTGTATCCATAACAATGATGTATTATCCCTTCAATCTCTTCATTCTTGGGGACACCGTCTATCCCCGCTGCCTACCTTAATAAAAACAATCTTACTTGGATCTGCCCTTATCTATCCAATTCTAGACATTGGCTGTTTCACTGTTCCCTTCCAAATCTCAATCTAAACCAGGGTGAGGTTCGAAATAAAGTGTTTGTTATGGAGCTTAAACTCAGCACAGGTGCGTAGTTTATTGATAGTTCACACTGTCAATGTGCTGATGACTAGGAGGCGGCCCAAGGAGCAGCAAATAACCAAGTTAGATTTGTCTTTTTTATGCATCAGATAGTCCATTCCAAATTTCAACAATGTTGTGTAGAATTGTGCATAATTATGTTAGAACAGCTTGGCAAGATAAGAAATGTGTTCTTGTACACAAGTCTTTAGCACAACAGCTGGAATGCTGTTAGGAACCATGGCATTTGCCATATCCTGTGCACTCAACAGCAATATTCTAACTTAGAGTGAACTGAATTGACTGGACAGTGGCATCTATGATGATGGCAATTTCAGAAACAGAAAAGGATTGTCCACTGGTAGCTTTTGTTTGAAGTTTCTCATAAAGCCTTCAGACTGATCTCTTGCACTCTCACTGGGTGTCATGGTTTTTGAGATAGGGATATTTATGGAGTCTCCTGTTTTTGCTTGTTGCCTGGTTGTAAACATTGTAGTATAGGTCCAAATATTGGATGTGGAACTGTTTAACTCTGACTAAAGTCAACAAAAACAAAGTACAGTAGATGATAGAAATCTGAAACAAGCACAGAAAATGCTGAAGAAACTCAACCATAGGTGGTAGCATTTGTGGAGAGAGAAAAAGCTAACATTTTGAGTCCAGTGCAACTCTTCTTTAGAGCTTCTTCTTTTGACTGTACAAAATTGTTGAAAGGATGAAAGTTTTAGAAAACATCAGTTATTTTAATACCTTAGACATTTTCTGGAACTATGTTTAATTTCATGAATAAAATTAACTAAACGGTTAAGCTACAATACATTTAAATCATATTGCTTTCAACATAGTATATTATTTGAACATTATAGTCCTGTATAAAATACAATAGAATATACATATACTTAACCTAAGTGGGTGTCTCTAGTATTTCAGAGGAGGAAACGCACGCAAACACGGAGAGAATGTGCACACTCCACACAGCCAATTCTGGAATCGAACCAGAGCCCTGGCATTGTGAAGCACCAGTGCTAAACACTGAGCCACCGTGCCACCCCAAGATCAGATATTGGGTACTTATCTTGCAACTTTTACATTATTTGCAAAGTAGGTTGATAAGAGGTTTTGAACTTACAAGGACAGGTTGAATAAATTGAGCCTGTACTCATTAAAATATAGAAGAATGAGAAATGATCTCACTGAAACATACAAGCTCCTTAGGGAACATAGGGTATATGTTTCTCCTTGTTGAAGAGTTTATGACTAGACAGCACAATTTCAGAAAAAGAAGTCTTTTAGTTAAGACACAGATGAGGAAGAATTTCTTCTCTGAGAGAGTTGTAAATCTGTGGAATTCTTTACCTCAGAAGGCTATAGAGGTTGGTTTGTTAAGTAGATTTATGGCTGAGAAGGCAGATTTCAAATCAGTAAGGGAATCAAGAGGTATGGGGAAAAAGGCAGGAAAGTGGAGTTGAGGATTATTAGATTGGACAATGTAGTGTTTGAGCATACCACATTCATTTCTGTTCCAATTTTCACCAAGTTTTTGCCACAAACAGCATACTAATATTCAGATAATAACAATAACATGATTGACTACAATATCAAAAGTAGTCATTCAACCTATCATTCCTTTCTTCTGGTGATTTTACAATGCTATTTGGAAAGCTGTGATTGTATCTGTTTCTATCATATGTTCAGGCAGTGCATTCCAGATCTTCAGCACTTGTGGCATAAAAAAGACTTGCCTCATGTTGCTCTTGGCTCTTCATTAAGTCAGTATTCTTTGGTTCTCAACCCCCTCTGCTAATGAGAAATTTCTCTCACATTACGCTGTCTAGAATACTCAAGATTTCAAACAAATCTCCCCAAGTGAAGCTCTTAAGTGAATAACCAATTTTCTCCAATCTCCCCTGTAAATAAGTACTTCACCCCTCAAACATTCTTGTACATCTGACCCTCTTGAATATTTTTGAGGTGGTGTTGTAATTCAGTGGACAGTGCCCCTGACTTTAAAACATAATCTTTGCATTCAAGATTTGGTGCTTGTAGAAGTGTATTTATAATATGTTCAAACAGGTTGATTCTAACCTGTAATTTTGTTTTCCCTTGTTTCCTGCTATCTATTGGAAGCGAAATCTTGATTTCCTCTGATGGTTAAACTAATTTGAAATTCCACATATTATGGGTATGGAGGATTTGAATGGAAAGGGAAAACTTCACCCCAGATATAAAATAACAAATGATTACAGGGAGGGCATCGGTCAGCTAATTCAATCTTGGAGTCCTCCCTCATCATCAAGACTGTCAAATTTCAAGCACTTGGATGAACTTTTTAAACATATAGAGATTCCGTTTTGAAAACTGTTTAATGTATTGATTCTAGATTTCTTGCTGGCAGCTAGAAAGAATCTGAACATTTAACATTCGAGTTATTCAACTAAAGTACACGTCATTGACATTTTTCAATTTTTCATCTTGATCACTTCACCAATATTAACAGTGGAAATTTTCCTCAGACAGAGAAATAAATTATTAATTGATGTGTGAACAGGTTTGTGTTAAGATACCTATAGATGTTACATTGTTACTTCTCTTTAAGATTTGAATTCAAAGGGAATGAAGTACAAAAATATGGAAGTTTTGCTAAAACTTAAGACGGCTCTAAGTAGACCTCAGCAGAAACACTGACAGTTTTGAGGCCCCTTATCAAAGAAACACTATATTGTCATTGGAGACAGTCCAGAGAAGGTTCATGATGCTGGTACCAAGTATGGAGGATTATCTTGAGGAGATGTGCCTGGCTCATTAAAATACAAAAGAATGACAGGTGACCTTATTGAAATATGCAAGGTTCTTAGGGGATTTCACAGGGTAGGTAAGGTAGATTTCCCTTGTTAGAGTCTAGGACCTGAAGGCATAATCTCAGAATGAGGGGGTCACACATTTAAGACAGCGAGGTGAGGAATTTCTTCCCTCAAAGGGGAGTGAATTTGTGGAATTCTTTACCACAAACAGCTATTTGAGGCTGTGTGATTAAATATATTCAATTCTGAGATAGACAGATTTTAAATAAGTAAGGTAATTAAGATTATGGGGAAAAGGCAGGAATGTGGATTTGAGAATATAAGATTAGCCATGATCTTGTTGAATGGCAGACCAAACTTGATGTGCTGAATGGGCTACTTTTGCTCCTATGTCTTATGATCTTATCAACAGATTATATCTGAAGATTCATATTAAACTCAAAACTTTACCTTTGTTTCTTTCTCCACAGATGTTGCCAGCCTTACTGAATTTTTCCAGTACTTACAGACTCCGTGCTGTTGATTGAACATTTATAAACAGTTAGTTGGAACTACGACATTAAATTTAAGAAACCTTTTAGATTTTAATGACTTTTAAATGAGTCAAGTTCTAGAAATGCTAGTGATAGCAATCCCACAGTAATTTAAAAATGCAAGCCCTGAATGCAACGACACAGCTGACTAGATAAAGTTTCTTTGCTGAACAATTGAAATTAAAGTTCATGTAGGTCATCAGAACAGCTCTGTCAGCATAGTGTCTGTGCAGGCAGTAATAATCCTTACATGAGTGCAACTTCAATTAAGCAGCTTGTCAAAAGTTTGCATTTTGTACGTGTTGAATAAGCAAATAATCTGGCTGCACTCGATAAAAACGTTTTCTTCAATACCTTGTGTCGTTCTCATTCTATGAAAAGTGATATCCTTCTTTTTAGGATACGATGGTGTATTACATTCCATTATAGATTTTAGTGATTGTACCATGTAAAATATTTATATTTCTTCTAACTGGATTTGCATAGAAAAAAAACACTCACATGGATTTTACATTTCCATGTAAAACCCATTAGTTTCCAACATGCAACCTCATAAAATTTCAAGTACTCAGATATATTGCTTCACTAACTGTACAGCCTATTTTAGTATTCTTCCCATCATCCTTGACTTGTGCAATTTTGAATGTGCTTTATTCTTTGCCATCTCTTGATCCTTTATCATCAGTTCACCTAGCCTCCTTTTGGAAACTTATTTGTGTAATTTTATCTGCAAGAATAATGCTTTTCTGCAGGTTTTCCAGGGGAATATTATTCCCTAGATTATAGACTTCTCTCAGATTGCTCTGGAACACTTTGGTAAATTATATGTCATTAACGCAAACATTTCCAAAAGCTTATCATACCATTATACAGCCATATGATATGGATTCTCAATAATACTACATTCAAAACCATATGAAAGGATCTATAGTAAGATCTACTAACCCTACTGGACTGTGATCGGTTAGTATTTTTTGCACCAGAAAAGCAGTAATCAGACATGTCCAAACAGAATCCAATGAGTGTCAAGCAGGCAAGTAACAGCTATATGAACTACTGTTTAGATACCATCAGAACATTCCAAAGTAAAAGTAATGATAAGCTGTGGCTGCCACACTAAAAATTACTTTTAAAATCAACACTGTTACAACAACTGAATCATGCCCTATCACAGAAGAAATACTATAGAGCTCAATAACATTACCTACTAAACTAGCAACTTACATTAAAGAAAGTAGGGTCAGATTGACAAAAGGAATTGGCCTTTTGTGAAAAGCATATTCTTTGACATTTCAAATGTTGAATTGTAACATTATTAGGACATTTAAAAAATTTACATCCACTCATGCTGGTTCTGCAGACTTCTAGTCTCTAAATACTGGGATTACACCAAAAAAGATACTGTCCTCCATTGGGAGCAGAGTGCTGTTCTGACAAGCTTCCCATCCTAGAAAACAAACTATCAAGGTAACATTTAACAGCTTCTAATTCAATTAGAATAAAAATCATCAGTCTATGATGAACTTGCACTGAGGGAGTAAGTCACCATACTCTTACCAGACGATAAACAGCTCTTTCATTACAGAAAGAACTGGTGGTAGTTTAACCTGAGGGTAACCATGGAAGAGGTTGAGGAGAGTCTTTTATGGTAACCCCAACTGGTGCAGGAATTGAACCCTTGCTATTAGCATCATGCTGCATCATAAACCACCTATCGAGCTAACTGACCCCCTTACCAACCTTCTCTAGCCCCTAGAAGAAATTGAAGTATTTTCTAGAATGGTGCCTACATCATCCAGTGCATCAGCCTTCCTACTATGAAACATTGAGATTTTTCCCTTATAAAAAATTGTTGATATGACTTCAAAAGCTCCTGAGAGAGAACCTAATGCTGTCTAAACAGTGGCACAGATTTTCTTATTAGAATAATTGTGAGGCTAACTCTGCCACCAATACACATGCAGAAAAGATATTGCAAATTAAGGTATGGATCATTTGTGTGGTTAAATTCAAATACCCAAGTATTTAGTCAAGTTTTACTAAGGCCCAATAGCTTCTGGAAAACAGTGCTTTGCTGCTGGCCTCACAATTGAAATACACTGAACAGCATTGCTTTCCTTGAGCAACTGACACAAACTAAACTTACCACTGAATATTGAGTTTCATCTATTCCAGTCAAAGCATTTTTTTAAATCAACGTTATAAATTTTATTTACAGCAAACTTCTTTGCCATTGAAAATTAACCGTTACAAATATGGAGTTTTGTTCCTTCAAGTTTGAATTGATGAGAATGCTTAAAAATGTATAATCGATTATTCTAAATTTAACTTTTTCATCCCTTCTTTTCAATCTAATATCTGACCTAGAACATAGAACATAGAAAAGTACAGCACAGAACAGGCCCTTTGGCCCACGATGTTGTGCTGAGGTTAATCCGAATGTAAAATATAGTAACTTAACCTACGCACCCCTCAACTCACTGCTATCCATGTGCATGTCCAGCAGTTGCTTAAATGTCCCTAATGATTCTGCTTGGCAACGCATTCCATGCATTCACAACTCTGCATAAAGAATCCACCTCTGATGTCTCCTTTATACCTTCCTCCTAATATCTTCAAAAACCTACTCTTCTGTAAATCTTCTGAAACTGAATTCCCACTCTAGAATACTCTCCCATCTCAGTCCTGCACTTGCAATTTTTCTAACCTTTCATCTGATTGACTAAAACATGAGACCTGACTGGTTTCACTTAGTGCCTTGCTAACTCATCCTGTTGTCCTTAGGGAAGGAAATCTGCCATCCTCAACTGGTATGGCCTATATGTGATTACAGAGCCACAGCAATGTGATTGACTCTCAATCTGCCCTCTGAAATCAACTGGCGAGCAACTCAGTTGCAACAATCGCTAAGAAGTATCACAAAGAAATGAAATCAAACAGACCACCTAACATCAAATTAGGTACCGGAGACAACAATGGCAAAACCAGCCCTGAAGAGCCCTCTTTACTAATATCTGGGGGCTAGTATCAAAATTGGAATAGCTATTTCACAAGACTAGTCAAGCAACAGCCTGACATAGTCATACTCATGGAATCATACCTTACAGATAACATCCCAGACACCATCATCACCCTACCTAGATATATCCTGTCCCACTGGCATGACACCAAACAGAGATTGTGACACAGTAGTATACAGTCAGGAAGGAATCATCCTGGGAGTCCTCAACATTGACTGCCTGCTGATTACCTTGTAGGGTCCTCCATCTGATGAACCAGTACTCCTCCATGTTGATCAACACATGGAGGATGCACTGAAGGTGAAAAGTCTGCAAAATATATTCTGGATGGGTGATTTCAAAGTCCTAGTGTGGCTCAGCAGGAATACTACTGATTGAGCTGGTCAGGTCCTAAAGGGCAAAGCTGCTATATTGGGTCTGTGGCAGGTGGTGAGAGAAGAAACAAAAGGGAAAAACACACCTGACCTCATCCTTACCAAATTGCCAATGGCAGGCTGTGCAGTCCTGACAATCAGTCATGAATGGTGGTGGACATTTAAACAACTCACTGGAGGAGGAGGGTCTACACATATCTCCATTCTAAATGATGGAAGAGCCCAACGCATCAGAGCAAAAGGCTGAAGCATTCACTGCAATCTTCATCCAGAGTGGGTGATCCATCTCAAACACCACCAGTGGCATCCCTCCTCACAGTCTTCAACCAATTCAATTCATTCCATATTATATCAAATTTGCACCTGCTACTTGTGGGAAAAGATTTGCTAACCCACAATAGGCCCACAAAAGCAAAATTGGCTACTGCAAAAGGTATGGGCCCTGACAACATTCTGGCAATACTATTTGAAAGCTTGTGCTCCACACCTTGTCGATCTCCTAGCCAAGGTGTTCCAGCAGAGCTACTAGACTAGCATCTACCTGACAATATAGAAAATTACTCAGGTATCTCCTGTGCACAAAAAAAACAGGACAAATTCAAAGCTCCCAATTATATGACATAATACAAGAGCAGAAATAAGTAATTTGGTTCATTGAGTCTGCTCTGCCATTTGATCATGACTGATATGTTTCTCAGCTGCCCGTCAGTTTACTGTTGATCATCAGTAAAGTGATAGGTGTCAAGAACTATTAACAAGCATCCTTTAGCACTAACCTGCTCACTGATGCCCCACTGGGCTCCACAAAGTCTGTTCCTTATTACATCCTTGGTTCAAACATAGACAAAAGAGCTGAGTTCCAGGGGTGAGCTCAGAATGACAGCCCTTGATATCAAGGCCACATTTGACTGAGTGCAGCATCAAAGAGCACTAGCAAAACTGGAATCAATGGGTATCAAAGGCCAAATCCACCACTGGTTGGAGTCATACTTGGCACATAGGAAGATGGCAATCAGTTGTTGGAGGTCAGTCATCTCAGTTCCACAGCACCTGTACAGGAGTTCCTCAGGGTGGTGTCCTAGGACCAACCATTTCCAGCTACTTCAAAGACCTTCCTTCCATCAAAAAATCTGAAGTAGGGACATTTGCTGGTGATTGCACAATGTTCAGCTTCAATCGTGACTCCTCAGATACTGAAGCAGTTCAGGTTCAAATGTAAAAATATCTGAACAATACTCAAGACTTTGACTGACAGGTGGTAAGTACATTTGGACCACACAAATGCCAGGCAATGACTATTTCCAATAACAGACAATCCAACCATCGCCCCTTAACATTCAATAGCATTACCATCACTGAATTCCCAACTATTAGCATCTTGAGGGTTACCATTGACCAGAATCTCAACTGAATTAGCCACATAAACAAAGTGCTTGCAATTTCAGATCAGACACTAGGAAGAGTATTGCAAGTTACTCTCTTCCTGACTCCCCAAAACTGGTCCACCATCAACAAGGTATAAATCATAAGTGTGATGGAATAGTCTGCACTTGCCTGGATGAGTGCAATTCCAACATTAATCAAGAAACTCAACACCATCGGGGACAAAGCAGCCTGCTGGATTGGCACCATATCTACTAACATCCCCACCTTCTTCACCACCAATGCTCATAGGAGCAATGTGTAACATCTACAAGATGTAGAAATTCATAAATGATCATCAGACAACATCTTCCAAGTTCACAACCACTACCATCTAGAAAAAGTACAAGGACAACAGATAGCAGGTTCCCCTCCAAGCCACTCACCATCTTGACTTGGAGATGTCACCATTCCCTCACTGTTGCATAGTCAAAATCCTGGAATTCCCTCTTTAAAGGCATCATGTGTCTACTTACAGGGACTGCAACAGTTCGAGGACCACCACCTTCCCATGGGGAACTAGGGATGCACAATAAATACTGGTTAGCCAAAAATGCCCATGTCCCTCAAGTGAATTTTAAGAACTGTTCATACCTTTAGCAGTTTTCCACAGAGTGAATAAGAACCCTAAATCGCCTGACTGAATTATTAGCTTACAGCAAATGCCCTGCTATTGTAAGCATTGAGTGTGTGTGCTGGAAAAGCACAACAGGTCAGGCAGCATCTCAGAAGCAAGAGAATCAACGTTTCGAGCATAAGCTCTTCAGCAGAAATGTTGTAAACGTTTCCCCACTAGTTTGAGAAAAGGCAAATGTGAGGATGTTAATTTTCATTGATACCTTGTTACAGGTGTAAATAAAGCAATATGGGTAATTATGAAAGGAATATTATAAAATCCAATTTTAATATTGTAATTGAAAATTTGAATTTAAAATATTAGGTTTTAAGCAGCAAATGTAATGGAAGTGAAAGAAAATTTACAGAATCTGCCACAAAGAATCAGGTGTTTTTAAACAAATGCCTCAAAATAATCTTTTTTTTTTCTTTCATTGAATATGGGTATTTGCCAAAGCCAGAGCTCGTTGTCCATATACTGAATGGTTTGGGCCATTTCAGAAAACATTTAAGAATTGATTAGATTGTGTGGCTGGGGTTTATACGTAGACCCAAGGTCAGTAGATTTCCTTCCATAAAGAATATTTCAATAATGATTTCATGGTTATTATTGAGACAGAGGTGATTCTATAATTCCAGATTTATTCCATCAGCTGCCATGGTGGGATTTGAATCAACATCCCAGAGTATTAGCCTGGACCTCTGGGTTTCTAGACTAATGAACAATACAAATAGACCACTATACCCCCAGAATTCTCATCTGAAAGGCATTTTGTTTCAAGATCTTTTACATTTTAACCCCAAATTACTTACAAATAAGTCCTCCAGAAAAAAAATTCAGAGCTTCTACATTTCAGTAGAAATGGTCTATGATCAATGAACATAAGGAAAAATTCAAGCTGCATAATGTCCTCTCTAATTTTCAAGATTCCTAGGTAGTACTGTATAAACAATTCTAATCAGCTAAAACCCAACCAATTAATAAATATCACATTGAAAATCAATCTCATGACTTTCTATTCCAGGAAGCAAACTACTCAATAACGTCCATTTAAGAAATGAAAAAAGTCAGACCAAGAACTGTTCACATCCAAGACCTAATTTCAGGAACAAAATTCCTTTGGAATTTACATAGAACAGATTTGTTTAGTGTTACGATAGTGTCTAATATTAACTGTGGGAAAGCACGTGCTAAATCAACAGTATCAAAAAACAAAACAAAAAGATGTCAGCATATAATTTATTTTCAACATAAATCTAAGTTCCTGTAATAGTTCCATTGATAATAACCACATAGTTTACAACAGCTGTCACATTAATGTAGCTATTTTAATACAGAACCATCTGCTGATATCAGGTTTTCAAGTAGTGAAATGTATACGCGGGAGTCAACAATGAAGATGCATTGACATCGTGTCTTGTTTAATAATAATATTCTTCTTTATATTTAGTCTTTATGGTGTTTCTCTTCAGAAAATTACTGGCCAGCTTGTTTTCAAAGTAGTAATCTGAAATATAATTCCACTGATTAGTATTGTACAAAATGGATTGCTAACTTTATCTTTCTAAATAGTTTATTTGTATGAACATTTATGGTTAAAAAAACCCATCAGCAGGGTTCTTCAGATGCATAACATAGTTCACAAATACACAGGATATTCCTTCAGAACAATTGGTTGATTGAATCAGTAACTCTCATAACATTTAAGCAGTATGTAGATATTCACTTGTGATGCAATAGCTTTCAGGACTATTGGCCAAGAGCTGCACAAGTGTGATCAGATCTCTGTTGACATGATGGGTCAAACAGGCTCCTTCCACGTTGTAAATGTTTGAGTGCTCATAAGTTCATATCAAAAAATCTGTGCAATAATGTATAGTAACCATCTGAATAAACAAGTTTGATTTTGAAAAATTTTGGTCTACAGCACTACATTTGCAATACTATGCAAAATTCATTTAGTCTGAGAATTTTATATCCAATAAATTTGGAAATAATTTTCTCTATTCCTTTTGACCAGACTTGATTTTACTCTGCTCAGCAAAAGTACTACTGCTTTTAACGAAAGTTCTGATATTTATTTAAAAATTAAAAGGATAAAGTCACCATTCCTACCAGGCCATATGGCTGCTCTCTCATGGCTGGTGGTGGTTTAACTTGAAGGTCACCACACCTCAGGCAAGGGGAAAGAGGTTGAGAAGGACAGGCTTTCATAGTAACCTCAGCCACTGTGTAAATTGAACCCTTGCTATTTGCGTTGCAAACCAGCCATCCTTTCAACTGAGCTGATTGCAGCAAAGACTACCTTTGGCACAGCACCCACTCAATTCCTATGATCCAATGATTTACTCAATGTCAATTCTGGTGACAGCAAGAGTGCTGCAATGAGCCTCAGTATTCTTAATAAGGTGATGAAAAACCACAGGTCTCTACCCTTTTGCTATCCCATTGATTCTACAAATTAAAAATAGCACTACTCAAAAGAATGGCATGATTACTCTCGTGTGGTCAGTTGAATAACTTACCTGCACACAATCCATCATCCAGGAAGAATGGTCAGCTCAGGAACTGTATCCAAAGGCCAGCACATTCATGATAGTCAGGGTAGGAGGGTAGAAGAAAAAAATGCACAATCATTTTTTTAAAAAAAGTCAATTAAAGCTTAAAAAAATGTCAAAGGTCACAACAAAATAGATAGCTTCATACTGAAAGCGATTGATGCACAAGTTAGAATGAAAGTGATCGCTGAGTCGTTTGACGGGCTAGAAATTGACAATGATAGACTGACTACTTTGATTGGTGAAGACAAGTAGCAGATAAAATATAACACAAAGTGTAAAATTACTTTATTTGATAGAATGGTGGCTCAGTGGTTAGGACCGCTGCCTCACAATACCAAGGACCTGGGTTTAATTCCTTTGACTATATGTGGGGAGTTTACACATTCTCCCCATGTCTGCATGGGTTTCCGCCAGGTCCTCCAGTTTCCTCCTACAATTCAAAGATGTGCAGTTTAGGTGAATTGGCCATTCTAAATTGTCCATACTGTTCAGGGATATGTAGGGTAGGTAAAGCTAGAGCAATAGGGTAGAGGAATGAGACTGGGTGGGTTACTCTTCCGAGGGTCAGTGTGGACTTGTTGGTCCAAATGGCCGACCTTCCACACTGTAGGGTTTCTCTGAATTCTAAAGGGGTGCAATAGCAGAAAGATTGGGGATATATGTGCACAAAACATTGATGGTGAGAAAGTAGTTAATAAATCATACTGTATAAATAGGGCTTTATAAATAGAGACATTGTCACATTTGTACTTTAGGTTATGATAAAACTATGCAACACACTGGTTTGGCCTCAACTGATGTCCAATTCTGGGGACCATACTTCAAGACAGATGTAAAGGCATTTAAAGAAGATGCAGAAAAAAATGTGAGAATGGTTTAAAGATGAGGAATTTCAGTTAGAGACAATTTGGACAAGCTGGAACCATTCTTCTTGGAGAAAGATTTGATAAAAGGTGTTCAAAATCATGAGGAGTTTGGTCAGAACAGAAAGACAAATTTTGTCAACTGACAGAAGAATCAAAAACTAGAGGCACCGATTTAACCTGCTCGATTTAAAAAAATATAACAAATGGTTCGGATTTGAAATGTCTTAATGTACAATTCAATTGAGGTCTTCAAAAGCCTTTCGTGAAAAATTTGCAGAATTACCTAGACTTGGTAGGGCAGTGGGACTAGTTGAGCAGTTCTGGTAGAAAACCAGCACAGAAATGACAAGCCAAATGGCCTCTTTCTGGCCTGTAACCATTCTATGGATTCTAATTTCAATACTTAATACAGAGAAACCGCACATCTTCATAGCTGAAACAGACAATTTACTATACTTCAGAAATATCCTCAATTAATATTCTAAAAGTTTCAAGATAATCTTAATTTATATAGACTTAAAATTGATTCAGGTTTTTTTTAGTTAGTTCAGGAAGGTAACGCGTTCTTGTTTTTGACAGCAGAGAAAGCAACTTTCCAGCAGCAATTACATATCATTTGTTGTTTTTATAATACCAAAAAAGAGAATTGAAGTCCAAAGAGATATTCAAAGTGCTTTCCACATTTATGGCAATCCGACTTCAAATAAATTGAGAACACTATTTTTGTTGTTTGCTGATACAGCATTTGAATATTGCTGAAAATTACATTTTGTAAAAGCTTGTCATCTTGTACTCATGAGGAAAATTCACAAGCAGTACTCATGTAAAAGGAAAGCAACATTTACACTGAGAAGCAAAGCAAAAATCTTTGTACTATGTTTTGACAACTTACAGCAGAAACAAATATTCTGTTTTAAGCCACTGACAATGGAAATAACTATGGTTTCAAATAAGATCCATACAACTCACTGATCCACAATCTAAGTGCAAGGTCACCATAAAATTGAACTTGGGAGACCATAGGTTTCATTAGACACTTTTCTATGGTTTTTGTACTGATTAGGTCAGATTTGCAAAGGACCTAACATCACAAATTGCTGGGATCAAGGTGAAATGGTGTCCAATAACTTGTGGCTTCCCATAAATAGGCTTAGATAAGAGAATCTAACAATAATTATTCAACTTTGAAGCATATCCACAATGAAATGTCTGAAGTTGAACACATGCACTGTCACTCCAAGACTGACAAATGACAGCTGCGCAGACTTCACTCTTACTTTAGCATTCCAATTGGGAACCTGTGTCATGTTCAGATGTCAGGCTAAATGCAAAGGAATGCATTTGGTCACTAACCATGCTAATCCACTACCTTATTGATTTCAAAATAATGACAATTGAGACAAAAGCCTTTCAAAACTATTGGCCATTGCTGGCACAAAATATCAAATTACTGCTCTGCTCAGTCACAGGACTTCATTCTTTGTAAATAGAAACGTATAAGTTATGGCATCACAGAATGATACAGGAGACCATTCAACCTTCAAATAGTTCTTTGACAGTTATAAAATCAGTATCACTCTCCAAATCTTTTGCCATTTAGCCTGGCAAAACATTTATTTGGCAAACATGCATCCAATTAGACTTAAGAGTTATTCTTGAATCCAGGAATGAAGGAATTGAATTGGGCAGTTCTTTCTGCATAGATCCTAACACTACTGCCAATTACTTTAAGCCCTCTGTTTAGGGACTCTACTGCCAATGGCTTCAGTTGTTTCTTTATTTACTCAAACAAAATCGTACATCATATTGAGTTGCTCCAATTCTGCTTCTATTAGTTGCAGATGAAGCTGCTGGTAGGAATCACAACGAAGGCAACGACCCACCCCAACTGACAGCTAAGGTGGTGCTGAAGATTTGATATCCCAGGGACTCTAGTTATAGTAGGTCTACAAAAGACTAAACAACCACTCCCCAGACATCCACCCCAGAACAGACTCCCCATCCAAATCCCCAGATTACCTTCTCATCAACCCCACAACAGTGTAGAAGTGACCCTCTCCCCTTTCCACCCTCCAGAGCTCTCAGTCCCTTCACTCAACACAAGCTCATCCTTAAACCCACTCTGTCGCCTCTGCAAACCCTATCCTCTCATTACTCTCTAAGCCCTGCCCCTGCACTCCTCACGACGCCACACAGCTACACGCATCCTGTCTCTCTCTCTCTCTCACTCTGTGCACGCCAACTCTCTATCTCACACTTCTCACCAAATCACCCCCCCCCCCCTTACTCATTGCTCCCCTCTGACACCCTCTCACCCTCCCATCTGATGCAGAAGCAGCGCTTCGAAAGCTGGTCCTTCCAAATAAGCCCACTGGACTATAACCTGGTGTTGTGTGATTTCTAACTTTGTCCACCCCAGTCCAACACCAGCATCTCCACATCATCCCTCTCACTCGTCATTTTCCTACCCCCACTCCACCTGACTGCTATCCTTCTCACCCCCTCCATTTCCCCGTCAACCACCCGTCTCACCCCTAACATTCCCCCTTCAGCAGGAGGCGTGCAACCGCCAAGCTCTGACTATTATGGACTGGCTTGACCCACTACAACACACAGCAACCGTTGATCACCGCGCGCTGACCGCCCACGTGACGCTAGTTCAAACCCTCCTCTTCCCCCGCGCACCAACCGTCACCGCCAGTGGGAAGCCAACGCTCCAATCAGCATCCTTCTTATCGAAACGTCAACCCTGACCTACGACCCGGGAGGTCGGCTTCCGGTTCCTCGTCAGGCGTCTTGAAGCATTGGGTTGTATGATCATAGTCGTTGACCACTTTTACAATGGTATGTATCAAATCAGCAATTATAAACCATGTTAGAGGAGAAGTGGGTGGATGGGGCATGTTTTTCACCCCCTTCCAGTCCTCTATTCGCCCTTGTTGGAAGATGTGCGCCTAGTGTGTTTAGGTTTATTTAGTTGCAGGGGGTTCTTTATCCGGCGATTTCTGTCCTGCTAATAGTTGTATTTCCCAGTTTAAATCTTAAAGGTTCCCGTGGAACTTTTATTCACAATCTTATAGGTTAAACTGAACAGAGCACCCAAAGTTTAATTTTCAATTTCGTTAGTAATATATTGCTATTATTATTATTGAAGTGTTAATTGTATTATGAAAACAATGCTCATGGATTAAAATTGGTTTAGCATGCTAGGTTTTAAAGATGATACATCGATGCTGGAAAACTAAATTGCACGTCCAAGCACAAATTGCATATTTTATGGAATGAGCTGCCAGAGGAAGTGGTGAAGGCTGGTACAATTGCAACATTTAAGCGGCATCTGGATGGGTAGATGAATAGGAAGGGTTTGAAGGGATATGGGCCGGGTGCTGGCAAGTGGGACTAGATTGAGTTGGGATATCTGGTCGGCATGGACGGGTTGGACCGAAGGGTCTGTTTTCCATGCTGTACATTTCTATGACTTTCTCACAGACACTCATACCCCCCACACACGTTTGTGGGTTGAATTTGTACTTGCAGAATTACATTTTATTTTGCTCAAAAACTGCGTGAATCCATGTAAGATTCTGTAAATCCCTTTTTTAGAAGTATAATCAGTATGAACATTGGGGCACAGACAGCTTTACACAGAGCACCTCACAGCTTCAGTGCATTATCTGAGTTGACATGGCACCTATTGTTAACATTCACTTGAGAATGTAACTTTAAAAAAAAGTTCTGGGATTTACATATGAAAGAACTGAAACCAATATGGTCATTCTAGAAGATGAGAGACTTAACAAACAATCCAGGTTTTTTTCAATATTTAATTTCAGTTGCATCACATTGTAAACGTTTGCTATAAATTCTGTGTCATATAATCTTATACTCCATAACCACCTGATGAAGGAGCAGGGCTCCAAGAGCTCGTGCTTCCAAATAAACCTGTTGGACTATAACCTCCAGTTGTGATTTTTAACTTTGAACACCAAGTAGAGCTAATTTAATTTAGACAGGGGTTTATTGGACTCTTCTTGGTTTGCATTCTTTCTGATGTTTACTGGGTGAATTTGGCAGTGTGATATTAACATTTTCAAAAATTCCTATTCTCTATTTACAGAAGTGGATTAATTACTTTTTGTGAGAATTATGATTTCAGTCTATGTTTTTAATAAATGTATCATTATCCTGCTGTGTACATTTGCTAGGTGATTGAAATGGGGTAATAAAGTTGGCATGCCATGTTGAGTTGAGTTCTAATACTCATTTCTAACTTGAGTAACTTAATGTAAAATTAATTTTCCCTTCCACAGGCTCGAAATGCTGAGAAGGCAATGTAAGTACATTCAATTTTCATTACTAAAATGAAATCCAACTTTCAGCTTAATTCTGATGTGTCTTGTGTGAATTTTTGGATTCCATGTAGTTTTTCTTCACCTGGTTGAACTATGGTATCCATTTTAGCTGTTTGGGTTTGGAAGGGATAGCTTCAGGAGCCTTAGTGAATTACTGCAGTGTATCTTGTAGATGGTACTCACTGTTTCATTGGTGGTGAATGGTACACACTGCTACTGAGCATCGATGATGGAGGGAGTGGATGCTTGTGAAAATGCTACTCCAGCAGGCTGTTTGTTTCTTGATGGTGTCAAGCTTCTGAAGTGTTCTCGAGCTGCATCCACCCAGTCAAGTGGGGAATATTCCATTACACTATTGACTTGTGCTGTGTAAATGGTGGACAGGCAATGGTGAGTCAAGAGGTGAGTTATACACCGAAGTATTCCTAGCCTCTGACCTGCCTTTGTAGCCACTGTTTATATAGCAAGTCCACTTGAGCTTCTGGTCAATGGTAATCCAAAGGCCGTTGATTGTGGGTGGATTCAGTGATGGTAACTCCATTGAATGTCAAATGGCAATGGTTAGATTATCTCCTATTGGAAATGGCCATTGTTTGGCATTTGTGTGGCGCAAATGTTACTTGTCTTTTGTCAGTCCAAGCCTGGATATTGCCCAGATCTTGTTGTATTTGAATGTGAACTGCTTCAGTATCTGAGGAGTTGTGAATAGTGCTGAACGTTGTATAAACAGCAGCAAACATTCCTACATCTGACCTTAAGATGGAAAGAAGGTCATTGATGAGGTAGCTGAAATTGTTTGGGCTGAGGGCATAAGGGACTTTTGCAGTCCCATGGTAGTGTCCCTGTCTCTGATCTAAGAGCCCTGGGTTCAACCTCACATGTTTCACAGGTGTGTAATAATTCCTCTGAATAGGAAGGGTGTCTACCTCAGCAGTAGAGCATTTGAATGCAAATCATGAGGTTCCTCAGTTCATGTTTAGGGCATCCTTAACAGTCTCTTATGGCAAAGTGGTAGTATCCCCACCTCGGACCATGAAGCCCGAGTTCAAGTCTCACCTGCTCCAGAGGTGTGTAGTAACATCTTTGTAATAAATGGGCAACTGGTAGCAATTTCTAAGCCATTAAATGCAGGCCTTGAGAACTCATGAACAGTTACCCTGAAGAACTTCTACATAGATGTCCCAGAGCTAAGATGACTAATTTCCAACAAATGTAACCATTTTTCTTTGTACCAGGTATGACTTCAACTAGTGAGAGTTTGCCCCTTGATATCCATTAATTTAAGTTTTTGCTATGGTTCGTTGATGCCATATTCATTCGAATGTGGCTTTGATGTCAAGGTCTGTCACTCGCACCTCAGGAATTCAGCTCAATGAGATCAGGAGCTGAATGACCCTGGCAGAACCCAAATTAGGCATCAGTGCTAAGTTATTGCTAAGCATGTGCTGCTTGGTAGCCCTGTTGATAACACTTCATTGATTGAGTAGACAGATGGGATGTTTATTGGCTTTGTCCTGCTTTTTATGTACAGGACATCCTTGGGCAATTTTCCCCTCTCACCCTAAACCTATGCCCTCTAGTTCTGGACTTCCTGACTCCAGGGAAAAGACTTTGTCTAATTATCCTATCCATGCCCCTCGTAATTTTGTAAACCTCTATAAGGCCACCCTTCAGCCTCTGACCCTCCAGGGAAAACAGCCCAGCATGTTCAGCCTCTCTCTGTAGCTCAAATTCTCCATCCCTGGCAACATCCTTGTTAATCTTTTCTGAACCCTTTCAAGTTTCACAACATCTTTCCGATAGGAAGGAGACCAGAATTGCACACAATATTCCTAACCAATGTCCTGTACAGCCGTAACATGACCTCCCAACTCCTGTACCAAAAAATGTGTTGTTGGAAAAGCGCAGCAGGTCAGGCAGCAGGTGAAGAAGGGCTTATGCCCGAAACGTCAATTCTCCTGCTCCTTGGATGCTGCCTGACCTGCTGCACTTTTCCAGCAACACATTTTTCAGCTCTGATCTCCAGCATCAGCAGTCCTCACTTTCTCCTCCCAACTCCTGTACTCAATACTCTGACCAATAAAGGAAAGCATACCAAACGCCGCCTTCATTATCCTATCTACCTGCAACTCCACTTTCAAGGAGCTATGAACCTGCACTCCAAGGTCTCTTTGTTCAGCAACACTCATTAAGTGTATAAGACCTGCTAAGATTTGCTTTCCCAAAATGCAGCACCTCGCATTTATCTGAATTAAACTCCATCTGCCACTTCTCGGCCCATTGGCCCGTCTGGTCCAGATCCTGTTGTAATCAGAGGTAACCCTCTTCGCTGTCCACTACACCTCCAGTTTTGGTGTCATCTGCAAACTTGCTTGCATCCAAATCATTTATGTAAATGACAAAAAGTAGAGGGCCCAGCACCGATCCTTGTGGCACTCCACTGGTCACAGGCCTCCAGTCTGAAAAACAACCCTCCACCACCACCCTCTACTACCTTTGAGCCAGTTCTGTATCTAAATGGCTAGTTCTCCCTGTATTCCATGAGATCTAACCTTGCTAATCAGTCTCCCATGGGGAACCTTGTTGAACGCCTTACTTAAGTCCATATAGATCACATCTACTGCTCTGCCCTCATCAATCTTCAATAGTCCTTGATATCACACAGAGTGAATTGAATTGGCTAAAGACTGGAATCTGAGGTGCTGGGGACCACTGGAGTAGGCCGAGATGGATCACCGTCTTGGCATTTATGGCTGGGAATTACTGCGAATGCTTAACCTTTCTCTTTTGCACTGAGAATGTGACTTTCTATGCCATTATCCAAGTTGTTAATAAATAATGTGAATAGTCATAAGTTCTAACACAGATCCTTGTGGGACACCACTAGTCAAATCCTTCCAATCACGTACCTACCATCCCTGCTTTGTCTCCTGCCACTCGACCAATTTGCCCTCAATTCTATTTAGTTAACAATCTGTTACGTAGGACTTTATCAAATGATCTCTCTGCCCATATAAACAATATTCATAGACTCCCCCTGTCCACTACTTTCGTCACCTTTTGAAAAAAAATTAGATGAGGTTTGTCAGGCATGAATCCATGCTGGCTATCCCTGATTAACTGAAAATTTTCAAGGTGTTCAGTTAGCTCATCCTTGAGTTTTTTTTCCAGCATTTCCTACTTTTGTTTCATTTATTTCTTGTATTAGTGAGTTTATTTATTACATTGCTGCATTGTTTTGTGTATATTTTATATTCCAGTGCAACATCCTTATAGATTACTAAGAGTTGAATTAATAATTCATGATAATGGTTTGTTTCAGGACTGCTCTGGCAAGGTTTCGCCAGGCCCAGCTGGAAGATGGAAAAGTTAAGGTTGGTAAATTGCGCAGTAGTTTTCAAGCAAGATGCAATAAAGAGGACCACTTTGTATGTAAAAAAAATATAAACTCTGGTATAGATGCTGTTCAACTACACAAGTGTCTCCTTTAATATTTACAAGAAGTAAAAAATGCTTAATTATGGAGCTTATATTTTAGATTCATGGAATCCCTACAGTGTGGAAACAAGCCCCTCAGCCCAACAAGCCCACAGCAACTCTCTGAAGGGTAATCCACCCAGACCCATTCCCCCACTGCTCTACAATTACCCCAGATTAATGCACCTAATCCACACATCCCTGAACACTATGTGCAAGTTTGCATAGCCAATTTATCTAACCTGCAGATCTTTGGATTTTGGGAGAAAACCCACGTAGACACGGAGAGAATGTGCAAACTCCACATAAGGTGTGAATTGAACCCTAGTCCCTGAGGCTGTGAAGCGACAGTGCTAACCACTGAGCCACCATGCCGCCCCACTGAATTATCAACACTTGACCTATCAAATTATATTTGGAATGAGTGTTACCTGGCCAATAGATTACCTTCTAGCAAAATAAATATAGTGCAACATAATTATTCCAACATGTTTTTTGCCTGAAGTTGAATAATGAGATCCTTACCTCTTCACCAGTTTGTTTGCTTTACAATCAACTTTTTGAAGTAGGCATTATTTGGTGTGGAGTTAGTATTGATTACTGTCTCTGCATTCAGTAGGAGAGGAGGCCATTCCTTGCATCAGAATGTAATGATTTGCATAAAGCAGAGAAATGGAGAAGACAGGTGAGCAAAATCTTCTGGTTAAATCTAACATTTCATAATTCTCTTGAGCTCCAGTAGTTTCTTGAATGGATTTAGCACAATAATATATTTGTTTACTTATTGAATATTTTATTGTATATCTGACCTTATTATCCGATGCTCAGAAGTTTGTCTTAATCAAATTTCAGATTGTTTGAAATTTTAGGAAATTTGGGTAGATTCCTGTTCTGATTTTAATAACTAGTCAATGTTAAAGTTAAAGAAAAACCAAAAGAACTGCGGATGCTGTAAGTCAGGAACAAAAGCAGTAATTGCTGGTAACGCTCAGCAGGTCTGGCAGCATATGTGAAGAGAAATCAGAGTTAACATTTCAGTACAGTGACCCTTCCTCAGAACTCATGGTAGCTAGGAAAATGTTAGTTTTTACGCAGAAGGTAAAATGGGGGAGGGGTTAGGTGGGGATAGAGCCCAAAGAGACAGAAGAATAGTGGACAGACAAAGAAGTGGATAATGATCTGACTCGGAGGGTGAATATCTGTTAGTGGAGGTGAAAGTGAGGACTGCAGTTGCTGGAGATCAGAGTCAAGATTAGAATGTTGCTGGAAAAGCACAGCAGGTCAGGCAGCATCCAAGGAGCAGGAAAATCAACGTTTCGGACCGGAGCCCATCATCAGGCATGATGCTGGGAGCCTCCGAGGTGGAGAGATAAATGGGGGGGGATGGTGGGGCTGGGGAGAAGGTAACAAAGAGTGCAATAGGTGGATGGAAGTGGGGATAAAGATGATCGGTCGGAGAGGAGGGTGGAGCAGATAGGTGGAAAGGAAGATTAGCAGGTAGGACAGGTCATGAGGATGGTGCTGAGCTGGAAGGTTGGAACTGGGGTAAGGTAGAGGGAGAGGAAACTGGTGAAGTCCACATTGATGTCCTGGGGTTGAAGTGTTCAGAGGCAGAAGATGAGGTGTTCTCCCTCCAGGCATCTGTTGGTAAGGGAGTAGAGATGGAGGAGGCTCAGCACCTGCATGTCCTTGGCAGAGTGGGAGACGGAGTTGAAATGTTCGGCCACGGGGTGGTGGGGTTGTTAATGGAGACTGTTACTGGCTAACAATGTACAGTATTGTATATAAAGCTAAGAAGAGATTTGATTGGGGATGTTTTTTAAATAATGAAAAACCTGGACATAGTAGATTGGGTGGCATTGTTTCTGTGAATGGGTGACACCCATCTAAAGTGATTTGCAAAAGACGTAAATGTAACAAGAAACTTCTGTTCACCACAGTAACTGATTTAAGTATGCTTAAGGTTTATTTGAGGCATTCAAAAAAGCATAACAGGTTTAACTAAATATGAAGGATGTACAGGACTATGGAGAAAGTGCAAGAGAATGATGCTAAGTCATGATATTTGCTTGGAGAGCTAGTGTGGACGCAATAGGTTTCTGGACCATAGCAAATCTGTGATGTTATTACAATTGTTTAAATAGAGTCATAGAGATGTACAGCATGAAAACAGATCCTTCGGTCCAACCCGTCCATGTCAACCAGATATCCCAACCCAATCTAGTCCCACTTGCCATCACCCAGCCCATATCCCTCCAAACCTTTCCTATTCATATACCCATCCAAATGCCTCTTAAATGTTGCAATTGTACCAGCCTCCACCACTTCCTCTGGCAGCTCATTCATTTGACATTTGAATTACCTCCAAAACCAGTACGTCCTTTCTTAATATGGGGACCAAACTGTACACGATACTTCAGGTATTGGACAATGTGATTCATAATGACTTCCCCATTTTTAAGATCGAAATCTTGAGTAATAAGGGCCAAATTCCATTTGCCTTCTTAATTACTTGGGACACTTGTATGTTAACCTTTTGTGTTACGTGTACCAGAACAACCAGATCTCCGTGTGCTGCACTTTTTAAGAATCACTCTCCATTTAAGTAATAGACTGCCTTTTGATTCTTCTATCAAATTGCATCACTTCACACTTTTTTCTTCATCTACTAAGTCTTTCCCCGCTTATTCAACCTAACTATATGCTATTGCAAAAAATCACAGAAGTGAAATTGTAGATTTCAGCATTAATTTGGTATTTTTATTGGAGTTCCACACTGAAGTTGGTGTTTTTTTCTTCAGTGAAGTAACAGTGAAGATGTTTACATTTTTTCATGCTATTTTTTCAAATATTTATATTAATAGTTGTAAGTGTACTGTAAGCTTTAACTCATATATGGGAAAGCAAAAAATAGCCATTAAAACATAGCCTAACAGTGTAAGGAGGAAAAAAAGAATTAATTCTAATATAGTCTAATGCAAGACAATTTGTATTTTAATATTATAAACAACTTTACTATAAACTAAATTCTAATTAATCTTGTTAGAGAAAATGTTTCATATTTTGATTGAATTACTGGGAAATGATATTGTTTTTCTCATTTTTAAGTACCAAAACAGAAATTGTTGGAAGAGTTCAGCAGTTCTGGTAGCATCTGTGGAGAGAAAACAGGGTTCTGAGGAAGTGTCACTGGACCTGAAACATTAACTCTGATTTCATTCCACAGATGCTGCCAGACTAGCTGAGCTTTTCCAGCAATTTGTTTTTGTTTGTGATTTACAGCATCTGCAATTATTTTGGTTTTTATTTCTCACTTTAAGTGCTTGTTATAACTTGCTAAATTTCAATAAATGTTTAGTAAAATCACTCATACATTGTTCTGCCTGTGTAATTTCTCATATCAGTTTTAGGATTTAGTTCAAAGATAGATGCTTGGAACTTTATAAATGTTTAAGCTTGAAGCCATCCCTTCCAAGGGATCATGCTATAGTTGCTTTATTACTGATCCTAGAAATAAAAACATATAGATGTACTTTTAGGGGATACACGTTATCAGATAGTTTTCATAATGTCTGTAGCTTATTTCTATTTAGTAATTAAACCTTTGTATTATTTTGTAGATAATAAGTGAAATTTCCAAAAAGGTAGCACAGATACAAAATGGTAAGTTTCTGAAAATCTTCAAAAATTGTGTTCGGTTTTATAGTATGCATTTGTATAAATTAAACATACTTTTTTTTACTTAAAGCTGGTTTGGGAGAATTTCGGATACGTGATCTGAACGATGAAATCAATAAGTTATTACGAGAGAAGGGCCATTGGGAAGTCAGAATAAAGGAGTTAGGAGGTCCAGACTATGGAGTAAGTACCTTATGAAACTGTTCTGATGACACAAATGGTTATTACAATGGCAGCCATAGCTGTTAGAAATTATGCATTTTCAGATTTTGATTGAAGCTTTGAAACAAAGGATCTAATAATAGCACCTATTTCAGAATGGGTGTCCTAATTTTAAACAAGCCTAGGCAATCTTAATTTATTATTAGGTGCAACTCCATAAGTCTGTGTATGTACCTCTTTGTTTAAATCTTTTAAGCTTCTGTTTCCAAGATAGATGAAAACCTTTGAAAACATACAAGGTACTTAACTATAAAAGGCTAGTATCTATTAGTACAGGATGTTAGTTTTTTTTTAACATTCAGCAGAAATAAATAAATAGTTTGTTTAGTGATCCTTTGTTACACTACTTAAATAATTGGTCTTCTAGTTTATTGCTGAAACATCAATTTTCCCATGTTTTAAAACTTCAGATGCCAGGGGAAGTGAAAATATGGATTCAGTTTCATGCCTGATCCCTTTAGCTGCAACAATATATCTTCTCCTTGCTCCCCTGGACCTTTTAACTTCTTGCTTTATTGCTTGTATTTCCCACTTCGCCGATCATCCGGATTACTTATCTATCTTGAGTACTTGTACTTGCTATGTTTCTCCCTGTCATACATTACTGCTATTTTTTTAAATATTACATGCTTTTCAAATCAGCCTGTTCAAAGATGTTATTACACACCTCTGGAGCAGGTGGGATTTGAATCCGGGCCTCTTGGTTCAGGAACACTATCACTGTTCCACAAAAGGGCCTCCATGTATCACTGCTATTGCTTCACCATCCCATACCAAAGACTCAGGTCTTTACTGACCTCACCACCAAATGATGCTTTTCTAAACAATATCCTGCAAGTGTTGTCGTCTTGTTGACATTTATTAGGATCTACATCCTAACACTTCAACATAATTGATTGTATGTTATCGGATTGAGTGGCATATCCTTCAACTGTCAATAGCTGAATAGGTGTAATATTGGAATTTGTATTTTAATTTTTTTTAACAATTTAGCTCAAGATTCTTTGTGTTGCAGTTTTCTGGGAATCTATATATTGTGCACAATCCCCAGCATAGAAGGTGAATGTCCCTCTCAGGTTTTTTCTGTTGTCATTCTAAAACTGGTCACTATGAAGTGTTCAAGGAAGTGGCTGCTGACTTCTGTGAAACAGCTAAAATCAAGAATTCAACATTGCTATGGATATATATGACTCCGATTTGCCTTCTCCCAGCCCTGGAGCTGAGCATTGATTATTCATTGTACTGTTCCTGTTAAATCTAATGCAACATTGTAAGATTATAGGCTGGATAATGCTTTTTTGTAACTTGGAGATTTTTTTCAACACTTAGAAAATTGGACCAAAAATGCTGGATCATGAGGGAAAAGAAGTTCCAGGCAATAGAGGATACAAGTATTTTGGAGCAGCTAAAGATTTGCCAGGAGTCCGAGAACTGTTTGAAAAAGAACGTATGTTTTTTTAAAAAAAATTTCATCCTTTTCCACCTGTAATTCTAAAACCTTCAACCTATAAGGAAGTGTGATGGACAATCCTGGTATCCTGTTTCTATTCCTATTTTTCATGTTTGAGCCTTGACCGTGATTGTTGCATGCTTCTTGATCATAGGAACGACATAGATGAGCCAAATATCTTATCCTCCTCTAATATTTGTATGTACTTCCACAACTTGCTAACTGTGTTGCTGGTTACTAGTTACGCATGCTGGTTGACTTTACCCAATCCCTAACTTCAATGAGGTGAGACCAGTTGCAGTACACCTACGATTGCTTTACTAATGCAAATAATTAAACATGTGCCCTTGTTGGTATGCATATCTGTTGAGTTATGGGGGAATCCAAATTATATAAAGCTTTTCTTCCAGAATTGTAGTTGCATTGCTTAAGAAGCAGGCCATCTCATCGGTGCCTTTGTCTTTGAATGACTCTCTGACTTTAAACAAAGATTGTCTTATTTCAAAATATGCAGGCTTCCAATTTTCTTTTATCTGATATTCTTGACACCACCAAGTGAATCGGAGTCCTACTGTTAGTCTTCCAATCAGCCCAAAATATCACTGATTTCATTAACAAATTATAGTGCTGCATGCTAATGTTCAGATGTATCATTTACCATACTGTATCGATGAACATTCCCATTTTAGATATTGGATAATATTACCTAGACATATTTTAATAATAATGGCAAAAGATGTTAAGAAGAATGATTGATTTTTAAAAAATCACTCAAAACTAAATATATAATAATAGGCAGTGCAGTACATAATACATTTGTTGTTGTTGTTGTTCAAAGAAATTACAACATACCATTTAATTATATCTTTGGTTGCAGCACCTGCCCCACCACGGAAAACCCGTGCTGAGCTCATGAAAGATATTGATGCAGACTATTACGGTTACAGAGATGAAGATGATGGTGTCCTTCTACCCCTAGAACAAGAGCTTGAGAAACAAGGTAAATCTAAAGAGCTAATCTATTACATTTGGCAGTTGTAACAAATGATAGAATTCTGTAATTGTGATAAATACAGGTTATTGACATAATGGACGTACTGCTCCTCGGATGCTGCCTGAACTGCTGTGTTCTTCCAGCACCACTAATCCAGAATCTAATCTATATTGGAATAACATGATTTGACACAGATTACATCCAGTTCCAAACAGCAATTGTCAGTAAAACTTGAGAATTTCTGAAAATAGACACATTTTGTTGAAGCTTTTTGTCTTGCACTCCTCAGGACAAATTGCAAGGTTATTAATTCAGAGGGGAAAAAAAATCAACATTTATACTGCATGAAAGGCAAGTGCTGATTGGTTAGCAAGTGGACGCCAATAGAGGTGTTGCCATGGAGAATGTCCTCATTAATGCTGACGGACAGTTAAGTGCCTGCCTCTGCTTAAATTCTAAACCAGGAAGGTTGACTCTGGTCAGGGCATTAGCCTGAGAAATGAACCTGTGAATTACTGTTAACCTGTTTTGTTGGATTGAAAACAGTTACAAGCCTGACAGACAACACAATTCCTTGTGCATTCAGGATCAACCAGCGATTGCAGAATTGCATCTAATGTTAGACCCAGTTGCAAATATTCCAAGTACATGCTGATTGGGTATGGTCAGTACCTTGCTTGTTATGGACAGTGAAAGGGATGTGCTGTTTTCGGGACTTATGACTGACTTACATTCCTGGTATCTCACTGACTCTGAAACTCAAATGGTATATTACTGATTTGTGTAATAAATGATCTTTTTGGCTTGACGGCAACATTCTGATAGTGGCCAACACCACTTATGTTGCCACTGCACCAAACAGCATGGAACAACTAGCTTCACCTGTTGCTCAAATCTTTGTAATATGTTACTATTTCAGGGAAACCTATGGTACATTTGACCAGGAGAAAGACCTTCACATGGTCCTGAAGGACTACAGATAGAAGTTGGGACATAAATGCACACAATTATATTACATTAGTTGTATTAAGACTGCAAATTTTAAAACTACAAATGTATTATGTAAGATTTGTTGCATACAAGTGAGTGAGATTACATTCTAAAGAGGTCCTTCAGCTTTTGATGGATAGACCTGCAGCTTCTGGTAGTTGTTCCAGGCTTCTAGCCACCTCTGGCAATCTGTACTTTTGACCATCAGTATTTGAAAAACTGACCTTGATGAAGGTCAGTTCCAGAGTTCACTAATCTTGGAAGTGCACTAAAGGACTCTGACAGGATTGATAAAGGAAGTTTCAAACCTTCCATTCTGCAATTGTTTTGTCCATAGGACCAGAGTGACTGCCCATCTCTAATTTTTTCAAGGTTAAAGCAGTTACCTAACCCAAGAACTTCCCAAAAGTATATTTAAAAATTTGTTCTTACCAGAACTTAACAGCTATTTGATAACTTTAATAAGAAAAACAATTATATAATGAAACATAAATTTATACTTAAAGCATTTGCAAATCATATTAGGTACAATAATTCTAAATCTCAGGTGTGAAAAACCCAGAATGTATTTTTGATTGCTTAATGATTGTTTGGATTTAGCCATCAGTGATGAAATAATAGCACTTGTCACTGGATTCAAAGATAGCTGCCTGCAAAGGTCCTGATCTTGTGGCATAGATTTCATTTTTCCTGTCAATAGTTTGATTCTGACACTCAATAAGGGAGGCCCTGACATCCAGCAAGAACAGTACAATCAAAAGCGATGAGTAACTAATGACACTGAAGAGTTCTCACCATCTTAAAATCCATAGATTTGGCTCATTGAGTCCACACTGACCTTCCAAACAGCATCCCACCCAGACCACACACAACCCCCCCCCCACTCTCTCCCTGTAACCCTGCATTCTCCATGGCTAATCCATCTAACCTACACATCCCTGGACACTGTAGCCAGTCCAGCATGAAATAAAATGCATTGGTCACCCTTCAGTAAATAATTTTACAAATTAAAATAAATGGGACAAAGAAATAGAATCGAGTTAGAGTCGGAATAACCAAACTTTCAAAAAAACTTTGGATATTTTATTCATTGTGGAATTTCAAATTCTAAAAATTAAAAAGAAATAGTGATTGAGGGCTGAAGAGGTTGTTCAATAAATATAATTTATTATACCGCCTAAAAACCCATTTGCAGATTGTCCACTGAGATGACCTTTTCACGGATTCTTAGATTAGATTGCAAAAATGGAAGCTCTCATAAGTTTATGCAATTTCTAAACGTTTCCATCTGCAACCTGTAGAAGAGAAGAAAATCAGGGACAGCAACTTTTGCATTTAACTAAGATTTGTAAACATCAGTGTCAGCTTCACAATTATAATGACAGTTTTGCCATCACTGGCTCAGGTTTCATCATTCTGACGTTTTGGGGGTATCCATTTAGTAAGGTTTACTATCTGTATTTTTTTTAATTCTATAGTTTTGTAGACTTCCTGCCAATATATGCAGTAATTTACTGAACAAATGGATGAAGTTCTGTCCTTTTTAAAATGGTGCTAATCCAGTGGAGCTGGCCAGTCCCATAGCAGTCTGAGTGTTTTACATTCAGGCATATCATGTTGCCTAGTAATGGCAATAATGACATTGCAGGATAATGTTCGGCCTCCTTTGTGATCTTAGGCAATTTGTGTATTTTTTGTGCTATTATCCAGCCCTTCAGAAAGTAAATTAAACATTTAATATGATAGAGCTTGATACGAACTTATTAATCTGATTTAATCATAAAGTCAAACAACATACTCTCCCTCCCCTGCAGTGTTTTTTGCTATAAAACCTGACTGACAGTGTACCCATTTTGACCCTCTGTCCTGTTAACAGCAGAAATGGGATTGTCATGCTTGCTAACTCTTTAGTTGCTAACTTACCAGTGGTCAACTGAGCTATGACATTCAAGAACTCAATCACTTGTCTGTACATGTGTAGAAAGGGTTAGTAGTGAAGATGGAGAGAGCTGTTGGTTTGCTGCATGCGACAGTGTGCATTGGATGAATGAGCGTAAGGTAAAACTATTATTGCACTTACTCTTGTGGAACACAGAAGGTCATTGACCTTTTTGATGCATTGCTCTGCATTTGATTTGATCCTGGTAGGCTGTCCATACCTGCTGTACCTTGGCCCCTCTTGTGGTCTGCATGGTTTAAAGAAAAATGGTCTCATTGACCACCCTATCCACTAGGATTTCTGAATCTCCATCTGAAAAGTGGGGTGCCACCTTCAGTTTCTGAGACATTTTGTTTCCTAAGAGGACAACGTGTGAGGTAATTCCTGATTTGCAGCATCTGAAGTGTGTGCATCAAGCATTAAATATGAGGCAGTGCCCTGTATGTTTGTGTGGCAGGAATCTCACCTCTCCTGCCACATGAATGCACGAGAAGGATGCTAAGGAGGTCAGTTGCACAATAAATTATGTAAAGAGTGAAACTTTGACTCTGGGACAGGATCCTGCTGTTAAATGTCCCAGAAATAATGCTTTGCCTAAAAATAGGAAAATCCATCCCTTTAGTCCTTAATCTTTTAACCTTGGTTCATATGTAATACAATATCTTATTTACTCTGCTTTAGTGATCAAATTTTTACTCATTTTGATTGAATTTGAATCCAGAAAATATTGTTATTTTAACTAATTGTGCCGTTTTGTCTTACATTCAAGAATGCAGTTTGGTATGTTAAATAATTTATTATTTCAGTTTACGGAAGGGTTTTTTTGCATGCTCTGGTTTTAAACATATGTCTTTATAGATCATGTTGTTCTCCTTCAGTCACCGATTAGTGCTTCAATCAGTTGAATTCCAAATACATGCAATTTTGGCAACATGCTTAGTGTTTCTGAATCAGCCTTCCTTATTAAGACCTTGCATAAATTCAAAACTTCAGTGTACATGTGGTTTAAAAAAAGTAGTATCTCTTTTTGGATAAAGTTATTGCATTAATTTGTTCTTTGAAGACTGGTCATGTATTGTCAGTTTAGGACAGCAGTAGTAATTGTTTTGGTGTAGTAACGCTGTCCTCCATAAAAGCCGCACAAAAATGGTCCATCCTGCTGTTCAGAGCAGAAGGGAGTAAATCTACGCAGCAACTAGCAACTGAGTTCGTCTGAGATAGATGTTCTGAGAAGTGGCAAGTGATCATGAGTATGTGATTAAAGTGATGATAATTAAGTGAATTTCCTAATAAGTATGCATATGCTCATGGTAAAAGCTTTTTTTAACAATGTTTCCAGTACTTATGATGTTATAATAATGATCTCAACTAATCCCAATAATTTCTGAGGCTGCATTGCCATCATCTCTCACATGGAAGATGGAGGTGAAGGCGTAATGGTATTATCACCAGACTATTAATCCAGAAAAGCTCTCGTGAACAGGGTTTAAATCCTACCAAAGCAGATGGTGGAATTTTATTTCAATATAAATCTGAAATTGTGTCTAATGGTGACCATAAAACCATTGTCAATTGTGGGGAAAAAAAACCCATCTGATTCACTAATGTCCTTTAGGAAAGAAACTGCCATCCTTACCTGGTCTGGCCTACATTTGATTCCAAATCCACACCAATGTGATTGACTCTTAACTGCCTCTGTTTGATTGGGGGTGGCAATAAATACAGGCCCATCCTGTAAATTAATTTAAAAATAAAATTTGTAGACTTGTACGGAAAGATGCACGATTGCAAAATGGGAAAGGTTTAGATTTTAATGAAGTATATGTGACTTTTCCCAATGGTATCTCATTTCTTATTACATTACATTGATATAATATGTAACATTATCAACTAAACCAATTTAGTTTATTACAGTAAAAAACTTCTATTCATGTGCATGTGATTAGCAGAGTAATTTCATTAAATTGTGATATTTTGGGGCATCACAGATTTGTAAAGGATTGTGTACATTTTAAAAATACCCAACAAAGTGCAGAAGTAATACACACCACAGTGCTTGCCAGGAAAAAGTGCTCAACCTTTTCATGCTGATATGCTAAAAGTACGAATAAATGATTTAGTCCCTATCTATCATTAAAAAGAACATGGCTGATTCTGCAACCTAAGTCCATATACCTGCCTTTGTTTCATCCCTTAATATTTTTAGTTAACATCCAACCTGTTTATCTCTGACTTGAAATGAATAATTGATCTAGCATTAATTTGAGTTTTCAGAATTTCTGCAACTCTTTGTGAGTTGAAGTGCTTCCTGATTTAACTGTTCTAATTTTTTGGCAATTTCTCCTGGTTCTTGTCTTCCAACCAGCAGAAATAGTCTCTCTCTCTCTCTGCCCTATCTGTTCTCCAATTCAGCCCTTAGCCATCTAAATTCTATGGTTTAAAATAGGCTGAGAAGTGGCAGATGGAGTTTAATTCAGCTAAATGCGAGGTGCTGCATTTTGAGAAAGCAAGTCTTAGCAGGACGTATACACTTAATGGTAAGGTCCTAGGGAGTGTTGTTGAACAAAGAGACCTTGGAGTGCAGGTTCATAGCTCCTTGAAAGTGGAGTTGCAGGTAGATAGGATAGTGAAGAAGGCATTTGGTATGCTTTCCTTTATTGGTCACAGTATTGAGTACAGGAGTTGGGAGGTCATGTTGCGGCTGTACTGGACATTGGTTAGGCCACTGTTGGAATATTGCGTGCAATTCTGGTCTCCTTCCTATTGGAAGGATGTTGTGAGAGGGAAAGATATAAAAGAGACCTATGGGGCAACTTTTTCACACACAGGGTGGTACAGATATGGAATGAGCTGCCAGAGAAAGTGGTGGAGACTGGTACAGTTGCAACATTTAAGAGGCATTTGGATGGGTATATGAATAGGAAGGGTTTGGAGTGATATGGGCCGGGTGCTGGCAGGTGTGATGAGATTGGGTTGGGATATCTGGTCGGCATGGACGGGTTGGACTCCTCACAAGCTCACCTCACAATTTAAGTATTTTGGATTAAAATATCACTTTCTTCTCCTGCTCTGAAATCCCAATCCCTCAAATCTATGACTTTTGCATTCTGTAATACAATCTATTCATAACCATCTGTATGTCAGTAGATATTGATGTCTTAGACAATCAGCATTATGTATGAATAAGGTTGAAACTGAAATCTGAAGTCATAAATCAGTAGTACATGTGTTGTGATGGCTTGTTTCCTAAATTTGCTGGCTTTGAATTCCACAGTTACCAGATGCTGAAATTTTGAAGTCTTCATTATGATCAGTGTTATGATTTACATAAGTGGAAATATCAGTAACAGACATGGCTTAGTGATCTGCATCTTAAGATGAAGAAGAGCATTTGTGCTTTGACCAAGGGCAAACCAGCTGTGAACAAAATTTACATTTAACTTGAGAATTTCAACTTTGTTTTTCCCCCACTTCTTAGTTATAATGGAAGCTGTACAAAAATGGAAGGCAGATAAAGAGGCCAGACTTGAGTATGGAGGTGACAAAGAAGAAGAGGAGGAGGAAGAAGTAAACATTTATGCAGTGAAAGATGATGAGGTAAATGTTGTACCAAAACTTGAATTAGAATAGTGACTGTTTTACATACAGGATTTTTCTATCACAGAAAAGATCACAGAATCACTGTGGAAGCAGGCCATTTGGCCCATCGAGTCTACACTGGCACTCTGAAGAGCATCTCAGCCAGATATGTAATGATTGTATAAGAACAAAAGAAATGGGACAGTGACATTTGTATCACTACACAAGCCCATTCTTCATATAGTAAGATTGTGACTGACCTCTTTCCTGCATAGCACGAGTTTTCATACATGTACTTCGCTGGCATCTTTCAGACAATGTGGAAAGTTGTTTAGTTATGTCCTATCCACAAAAATCAGGAAAAATTCTGTCATGTCAAATATAGCCCCATCTGCCTCCTCTTGAGTAACTCTGTTTTTGGCAGTCCTCTCAAGGGGAACTTAACATCAATAACCTATTCAGTGATGCTCAGTCTGGGTACTGCAAGGTCTGAATCCAGAGGTGAACTCAGTGACTGCGTTTGATATCAAAGCAACATTTGACTGAGTGTGACATCAAGGAACCCCACAAAATTGAAGTCACTATTTGCAATCATTCCCAACAACTCAAAGAAAGACAAAAGGATAACCATGGTTATTAGAAGCCAATCATCTGTATCAGTACACTGCTGCAGAGTTTCCCAGGGTAGTGTCATAAACCTATTCATTTTCAGATGTTTCCTTTGACCTTTATGGTTCAGGAAAAGGCATTGAGGTAGTAATGTCTATCGATTGCACAAATATTAATTAGGATTCAGAACTCCTCGGGTACTGAAGCGGTCCATATCAGAATGCAGCATGACCTGGAAAACATTCAGACGTTGGGCTGAGAAGTGACTTGACTTAAGTTTCAAGTGGAGGTCATGGCCATCTCCAGCATGAGAGAATCTAACCATCTCCACTTAACATTCAATGTGTTATTGCTATAGAATCCCCTAATGTCAATGTCCCTGGATTCTACTATAAATCATTTTTACAATGGTCCAGGAACAGAAATAATATGTAAAGATGTGCCTTCACAAAAGAATATTTTGGCACCTTTTGTAGTTTGATAATAGTGTGTCTGTAAGACTTGATCTGTTTTTTAAGATTACATAGCTGTCTTCGCAAAACCTCCTTGAATACAGTTCTGTGTGTTTGAATATTTATGCCATTTTTTCCCATTAATGTTTGATAATTAAAGCCTTTGTTTTGCATTTTCTGCTGAAGAAAAATGGTATTGCTAATGAGAGAAAGGAAAAAAGTTAATGTTTCTTTAAGCAGCTAAAAATTTAAGTCATGATAGCTGAACATTTTAACCTTTGTTCTAAAAAATATATTAAATTAAATGCATAATATAATCTAAATAATTCAAAGCACGATTCTGTTTCTAATAAATTAATTGTATTTAATTTCATATGCATTAGTCTGATGATGAAGGTGGGGAACAGCTGGAAGGAGAGGAAGACCAGCAAAAGTTTATAGCTCATGTTCCTGTACCATCACAGAAAGAGGTAAGAAAACATTGAAGAAATTCTAAATTCAATAACACTGAAGTGCAGAGAGAACGTAATTGCTTGTGATTTTTTTAACTTCAGGCTGTCTTTCTGATTATAGGTATGGGTTGACGGAATGATGCTCTAAAAATGACCATCTACTGTTGCTCGTAGTACATTCTTAAGAAATTGAGTCACGAGTACTTCAAGTGTGACTTATTTCAAGTTCTTTCGACAGTGGTGGATTGTTCTGCTTTACAACATATAATTCTATTTAGTACTTAATATAATTATCTACTTGGACTACTTTTCTGAATGTAATAACTTGATAATATTTTTAATTTCTGTCTTTACAGATTGAGGAGGCTCTTGTACGACGGAAGAAAATGGAGCTCTTACAGAAATATGCCAGTGAAACTTTAATGGCTCAAAGTGAAGATGCAAAAAGGCTTCTTGGATTGTAACAACACAATATTTGATAGCCAATACAAGGGGACTTATTTTATATGAAACTAACAATCTAGTTGTAGATTTGTGCACCAAATAAGACACCGAGCTCAAGTACAATGTTGCACAATGGCCAGAAAAGCCCAATATTGCCATCTACGATGGTGGAGGACCAGACAATGCTTTATGTAAATAACAAGCCTTTTTAAGTTAATGTGAATTGAATCCATTTTTCATTTCTAATTTAATAAAATGATCTTTTCTAGATAATGGGTTATACATCTAGATGTTTTCTAATGTTCAACACAATAGCAACTGTAGAATTTCTTAGAGTGATGCAACCTTTTTGGATATTTTTGGGGATCCATCCAATAAACTGCTGATGGGGTTAGTATGCTCTTGGGTCAATATGATATTGTTGGTATTGTCTACCAAGAGATGCCAGATATATCTGAACCAGCAACAGTGGAAGCTGTTCATCAGTTTGATCCTGCCTAACAGTTACCCAAATATCACCAGAAGAGTGCACTTAGGAAACGGGCTTTGTGGACTTAGTTTGTTTATCTTAGGTTGCTACAGTTCCACATTGTTACTCACCTCAGGCATAACATCCATTGCTTTTGTGATGAGTTGATTGCAGCATCAAGTGATAGAGGGCTGATAATTGTAGAGTCTAGATATGTGAAACTATCAACAACCTCCATTGTCACAATGTCGGTGGTACTATGGTAACATCCTGGAATTTAACATTTTTCTTCCATGCTGATGGTCAAACCAAACTCTTTACAGGCATAAGAGTGTATGTCCATTTGCCACTGAAGGTGTTCCTCAGTATGGAATGCCAGCGTTGTGGTGAGAGTTTAGATTAAATTCCCTACAGTATGGAAACAGGCCATTTGACCCAACAAATCCACACCGACCCTCTGAAGTGTAACCCTCCCAGACCCATTCCTCCACCCTATATTTACCCCTGACGAATGCACCTACAGGTGATTTAGCATGGCCAATTCACCTGACCTGCACATTTTTGGATTGTGGGGGGAAACCCATGCAGACACAGGGAGAATTGCAAACTCCACACAGACAGTCGCCCGGGGCTGGAATTGAACTCGGTCCCTGGCACTGTGAGGTAGCAGAGCTAACCACCCATTTGTGCCATAAGAGTTGTACCACTTTAAGTGCTAGGCACAATTTTGACTTGCATCCCCAGCAAGCAAGACTGTTCAGCTTTGTCAATTCTGGGACATAATTGGTCAATCTGTGAATAATGTGAAGATATATAACCACAATAGAACAAAGAATTGACCAAAGGAGTGTCAGAACATAACCCTGCTTGACCCCATTGTTGATCCAAGGATTCCTAACATAGCTGACATTATCCAGCATCTTGTTATGGAACAAATCACATTAAACAGCTTCATCAGGCAACCACTTTTCTCCAACTTAAATAGAATACCTGTGTCACATGCCTGAATGCATTGGTGAGATTAATGAAGGTTATATATAGTGGTTCCCTTTGTTCATTGCACCTCTCGTGCAGCTGCTGAACTAAGATCATAATAATTGTAGACCCTCTGGTTCTGAAATCATACTGGGATTCATATTAGATGTATTCAGCCAGAATATACAATCTGACAAGGACAATATCAGCAAATACTCCATTCCAAATCACTTGATAAGGCAATATCTTGATAGTTCTTGCAACCTGAGCTACAAATCCTCTCAAAACTCGCTAAGTTGCAAGAGAATGAGATGACTTGAGAAGCATGATATACCAAAGTAAAATAGCTTCAGAATCACTAATGATTTAAATGCAATCCTGTAAATCCCCAAGAATTCATGGTATTGATTAAATAGTGTTCAGAAATACTTTGAGATTCATGGGGCTTTGACAGTTGAGTGAGTCTATAGATACTGATATAAAGCCATAGAGACATACACCTCGGAAGCAAACCCTTCAGTCCAACTCGTCCATGCTGACCAGACTTACTAAATTAAGTCAGTCCCATTTTCCAGCGTTTGGCCCATATCCGACTAAACCCTTCCTATTCCTGTACCCATCTAGATGCCTTTTAAATGTTGTAATTGTACCAGCCTTCACCACCTCCTCTAGCAGCGGATTCTGTACGTGCATCATCCTCTGCATGAAAAGCTGCCTCTTGGTCTCTTTTAAATCTTTCCCCTCTCGCCTTAAACCTAGGCCCTCTAGTTTTGGACTCCCCAACCATAGGAAAAAGTTATTCAGCCTATTCATTGCTCTCATGATTTTATAAACCTGTATAAGGTCACCCCTCAGCTTCCAACAGTCCAAGGAAAATAGATTAGAAACAGGAAGCATTGTCTTAATAACTAAAAGACAAATCAGACATGGGAATTTATAGATGTGTACATTTTGGTTGAATGTAATGGAGTAATTGTCAGAATCAAATTCAGAAGTGGACGATTACCTCCAGGATTTCATTCAGAAACTGACATCCCAAGGGATGACTATGTCCTAGTGGTATCATCATGAATGATGCCTACTCATAACTGAATACTTAATCAATAAGGTATATTGTGCTGTGAAAAATGAAGTGGGCCAACTGGATGTTTCACTTGAATGCAGGTAGGTGTAAAACACTTAGAAGAAAATGAACCTCACAGTACCCATTGAATAGTTGAAATAGTTTCAGATGAATTTGAAAGACATTAGGAGACGTGATGTTCAATATGTTGAACCAGTATAGAATATCAATCAGCAATCCAATAAAGCATTGAACTATAGAGCCAAAAGAAGTCACAATTACTGCTTCTGATTATTACTACTTCAGTCAGATTAAATTGGTATAAATATCCTGCCAGATCCATTCATCTTGATACAAAGGAAGTAAACATTAAGCATACTGTAAAAGGAATAGCGTGAGGTGACTCGAGCCTCTGTTGCATGGGTCAGGTTTAGTTAAAAAGCACTGGCGAATTGATCAGCAAATAAAGCCAAAATACTGTAGATGCTAAATATTTGAAATAAAACATAAAATGATCGCGAAGCTCTGATCTTGCAGCAACACAAGGAAAGAACCAGAGTTAATGTAATTCTTCTTGATATCAGCAAGTTCTGAATACAAATCAGTCAATACATGTGGCGATGTCTGTTCTTATCAATAATTTTGCACATATAGAGCTTCGAACAATTTGGTCAATCGGTAATTGTAAAATATCACAAATAGTATTTCTGGAACAGTGTGTATCCCAGATGATGAAGCAGATGCATATCTACATGAGCTTCAATCTGATCTAACATTATATCTGCGTGATTTGTAATTGATTAAAACTAATTTCATCAATCATATAAATTGGACACGAGATGTAATAAGGAATGTGCGTCTTATTTAATAAACAAAGCACCTTCTGTTAGATTTCATTTGCTCGATGTTATGTAATTACTAAACATTAAGTCAGCATGTTGAATCATTCAGTAAATCCTGAAAATGTTTCTTTCAGCATTCAAATTCTTTTTATGGCTATGAGTATGATCAAAAGTCTTGAGAAGGTAACTTGTCTAATGAGGAAGGGTTAGAGTTTACCACAGACTTTGGGACTAAATGACAGAACCAACTGCGATCTCAAATCTGCATTTGCCAGGAGTGAGATCCATGGAGTTAGCCTCCAGAGCAGATCTTCTGATTGATGACCTCCCTGCTTGCCATTAAATGATGGCAGGCAAGTGTTTGATGTTGTTGGGAAAGTTAGAAGTGAAATTTTTAAAAAGCTGAAAAACCTCAGGTCAGACAACATCTGTGTAAAGAAAACGAGTTAGCGTTTAAGGTTGAAGACTTTTCTGTTTGATTGAGCAGGCTAGCAGCCCTTATGCAGTTCGGTAAGAAGAATAGAAGGATAGATTATTTTCTAAATGGGGAAAGGGTTTGGAAATCTGAAACACCAAGGAACTTGGAAGTCCATGTTCAGAATTCTTTTAAGGCTAACATGCAGGTCCAGTTGGCAGTTAAGAAGACAAATGCAATATCAGCATTCATTTCAACAGGTCTAAAATACAAGGGCGGAGGTCGTATAAGGCTCTGGTCCAACTGCATTTCGAATATTGTGAGCAGTTTTGGTGAACAAAAAATGTGCTGGCATTGGAGGGGATTCAAAGGAGATTTACAAAAGAATGATCCCAGAGATAAAGGAGTTGTCATATGAGCACTGGTTGGGGACTGTACTGGATGGAGTTTTGAAGGACGAGGAGAGGAAAGACTAGGACCTGAGGGTACAGCCTAAAGAGTGAAGGGACAACCCTTTAGAACTGAGAGGAGGAGGAATTTCTTAAGCCAGAGGGTAGTTAATCTGTGGAATTCATTGCCGCAGAAGGACTGTGAAGGACAAGTCATTGAGTGTATTTAAGACAGAGATAGATAGTGTCATAGAGATGTACAGCACAGAAACAGACTCCTCGGTCCAACTTGTCCATGCCGCAGATATCCTAAATTAATCTCGTCCCATTTGCCAGCACTTGGTCCATATCCTTCTAAAGCTTTCCTAATAATGTACTCAATCAGATGCCTTTTAAGTGCTGTAATTGTACCAGCCTCCACACTCTCTCTGGCAGCTCATTCCATACACGTACCACGTTCAGCTTGAATACATTCCCCCTAGATCTCTTTTAAATCTTTTCCCTCACACCTTAAGCCTGTGCCCTCTAGTTTTGGACTCACCTAACCTGGGAATAAGACCCTGGCTGTTTACCCTATCCATGCCCCCTCATGATTTTATCAACCTCTAAGGTCACCTCTCAGCATAGGATGCTCCAAGGAAAACAGGCTCAGCCTATTCAGCCTCTCCCTATAGCTCAAACCCTCAACCCTGGCAACATCTTTGCACATCTTTTCGGAATCCTTTCAAGTTTTGTAATATCACTCCTACAGCGGGGAGACCAGGACTGAAAGCAGAATTCCAGAAGTGGCTGAATCAATGTCCTGTAGAGCTACAAAATAATGTCGCAACTCCTATACTCAATGCACTGACCAACAAAGGAATGCACCTTCTTCACTACTCTGCCTGCCTATGATTCCACTTTCAATGAACTATGAACCTGCACCTCAAGGTCTCTTTGTTCAGCAACACTCCCCAGGACCTTCCCAGTACTGCCCTGATTTGCGTTTCCAAAATGCAGCACCTCACATTTATCAGAATTACACTCCATCTGCCATTCCTCAGCCCATTTGATTGAAGTCCCATTGTCCTCTGAGGTAACCTTCTTCGTTATCCACTACACCTCCAATTTTGGTGTCTATGTAAAGTCACTAACCATAGCTCCTATTTTCACATAGAAATCATTTATATAAATGATGAAAAGCAGTGGACCCAGCACCAATCCTTACAGCATATTGCTCATCACAGCCTCCAGTCCGAAAAGCAACCCTCCACCACTACCTTCTGTCTCCAACCTTCCAGGCAAATTTGTATCCAAATAGCTAGCTCTCCCTGTGTCCTATGGTGTCTAACTTACTAACCAGTCTGTTATGTGGAACCTTGTTGAACGTCTTTCTGAAGTCCAAGTTAGTGATTTCCATGCTCAAAGCCTAATCATTTCTTGCCTTTCTAATTACATCTAAATCCTGATTCTGAGAAGCCCTTCCAACAACTTGCCTGACTTCAGGCTCACTGGTGTATTGTTCCCTGGCCTTTCCTCATCACCTTTCTCAAATAATGGCACCTGTCTTGCAGCACCTCACCTGTGGCTATCGGTGATACAAATTGATTCTTGATTGGTAAGGGGATCAGGGTTATCAGAAGAATGAGATTGAGAAACATATCAGCCATGATCGAATAGCGGAGCAGACTCAATGGGCTGAATGGCCCAATTCTGCTCCTATGTTTTATGATCTTATGGTCTTGAATCGACAAGGGCCAATTTACAGATTAGTGTTAGAAAGACAGAATTAAAAGCACTCTATCCGAATGCGCATAGCATTCACAACAAGAGAGGTGAATTGATAGTGCCAGTTGAAGTAAAAAGGTATGATTTAATTGCCATTATGGAGACATGGCTCCAGGATGACCATGTCCAGAAACTGAACATTTAAAATTTAAGAGGGATGGACAAGAAGAAAAAAGAGATGTGATAATGCTGATAATGAGGGATGGGATCAGTCAATTAGTGTGAGGATCTTCAACTGGAACAATTTTGCCCGAAATGTCGACTTTGCTGCTCGTCGGATGCTGCCTGAATTGCTGTGCTCTTCCAGCACCACTGATCCAGACAATAGAATATGGAACCTGTTTGGGTGGAGCTCAGGAATAACAATGGACAATAAACATTTGTAGCAGTGATTAAAGGTACCAAACAGTAGTGATAATTAGGGCATAGTATTATACATCTGAGTTGCATATTGTATTTTTGATTTGAGATGGAAGAAAAATCCAATCTGGCCACATCATGAATCTATGTTGAAGCAACATTGTTTATATCTGAACTCATTACTGCTGCCATGTTGCTTTGGTATGTGCTGTGGTCACTTATATTAGGACTTCTGTTTTTACAAACATAGGAGCAGACTAGGCCATTGAGCCTACTCCTCCATTAAATTCAATCATTTTTTCTCATCCATTTCATTCCTTTTTCTCACACTATCCACATATCCCTTTCTGTTGTTAATTGTTAGAAGTTGTCAATCTCTGCTTTAAACATACTCAATGACTGAGCTTCAACTGCCCTCTGGAGTAAGAATTCCAAACATTCACAACGCTATGAGTCAAAGAAATTCTCAACTTGGTCCTAAATCCTTTGATTTGAATTTGTATCCCATGGGTTCGAGACTCAAACCAGAGGAAACATCTTTCCTGCATCTAGGCGAAAGTGAGGACTGCAGATGCTGGAGATTAGAGTTGAGAGTGTGATGCTAGAAAAGCACATCAGGTCAGGCAACATCTGCGGAGCAGGAAAATCGACGTTTCGGGCAAAAACCCTTCATCAGGAATGAGGCTGGTAGCTCGGGGGGGTGGAGAGATAAATGGAGAGGTTGGGGCTGGGGAGAAGATGGCTGAGAGGGCAAAAGGTGGATGGAGGTGGAGGTAATAGTGATAGATCGGAGGGGAGGGGGGTGTGGATAGGTGGAAAGGAAGATGGACAGGTAGTACAGGTCATGTGGGCGATGCCGAGTTGAAAGATTGGAACTGAATAAGGTGGGGGGAAGGTAAATGAGGAAACTGGTGAAATCCACATTGAATCCATGGGGTTGGAGGGTCCCAAGGCGGAAGATGAGGCGCTCTTCCTCCAGGCATTAAGTAGTAAAGGAGTGGTGAATGGGTGGAGATTTCAAGAGGAATTTCAAGGCTGGAAGAAGAACGCCTCATCTTCTGCCTCGGGACACTCCAACCCCATGGCATCAATGTGGATTTCACCAGTTTCCTCATTTCCCCTTCCCCTGGTTCCAACCTTTCAACTCAGCATCGCCCTCATGGCCTGTCCTACCTGTCCATCTTCCGTCCCACCTATCCACACCCCCCCTCCCCTCAGACCTATCACCATTACGCCCACCTCCATCCAACTATCGCACTCTCAGCTACCTTCCCCCAACCCCACCCATCTCCCATTTATCTATCCACTCCCAAGATTCCCAGCCTCATTCCTGATTAACAGCTTTTGCCTGAAGCATTGATTTTCCTGCTCCTCGGATGCTGCCTGACCTACTATGCTTTTCCAGCACCACACTCTCGAATCTTACCTGCATCTGCCATGTCTATCCCTTTACGTACCTTATAGTTCTCAATGAGACCATCTCTCATTCTTAAGAACTGCTGAGGAAACTGGCTCAGTTTCTGTTCACAGGACAGTCTTGGTAAAGTCCTAGGAACAAGCCTGGTAAATCTTTGTTATAGCTGCTCAATTCAATAATATCTTTCCTAAGGCAAGGGGACCAAAACTGCGCAAGATACCACATGTGGTCTGGCCAAGGTCGAGACCAGTGTTTCTCAATGGGGGCGGAAGCACCTTCTGAGGGGCATTTGCCTTCCTTCGGTGGGCATTGAAGTCAGAGGGGGTGGCAAGAGGGCACTGAACGACTTTGTAGAGAGCTTACCAATCACCTGGAAGATTGTTGTGTCTTTGAAGGACATTGCTGTGTGCAGATGGATAGTTGCATAACACGAGTCTGTTATTTTCCCTGCACCCATGGAGGCGTGCGCTCTGATTGATTGCTGCACTATTATTGATAGTCTTCTCTGTGAATGGCAAACCATTTGAACTCGTTCGCAGTTGGCACTGATTCTACTGCCAAGATCAATATCACCTAACTCGTGTCGCTTCTAGAAAGATGAAACTGCAGCTTTTCAACTGTTCTACCGGGTGGCAGAATGAATGCACATTACAGCTAATTAGCCAATCAAATTTTGCCACTTGTCTGAGCATCTTAAAGTTATCGTGATAAGGTAATACTCATGATTCCATCAGGGTATTCGAGCGACAGTGTAAAAATGGTCTCATTGAGTAAGAAAAAGTGCAGGCAGTATAGCATGGACTATTTGCCATATGGCTTTATTCAATCTCCATCTAATAAGCAGTTACCACTGTGCTTGCTCTGTGAACAAAATTTTTCCAATGAGGCCATGAAGTCTTATTAAACATTTGGAAAAGAAACACAGTGACAAAAAAGACAAAGATTTGGCATATTTTCAAACATTAAACAATAAATTCAATCAGCGACCAATGATTTCCACTGCTTTTTCAAAGATGGGAGCCATAAATGTGGTTGGCCTTGTGGCATCATACAACATAGCGAAGCTAATTGCAAAATGTGGTAAACCTTATTCCGTGGGTGAATTGTTGGTGCTTCCAACATTGCCGAAGTATCATCAACCGTGCTATATCAGGAACCATCAATGACCATCAAGCGTATTCCTCTTAGCAACAATTCCGTGAGAAGGCGCATCGACAAAATGGCCTCAAATGTTGAGGATAAATTATGTTCCCTCTTGATATCGAAAGAAATCGCCTTACAAATTGATGAAAGTACTATATGGGGAAATCAAGCTTTACTTTTGGAGTATGTACATTTCATCGACAAAAATGAAATACGAGAAGAATGACTTTTTGCTCTGGATCTACTGACAGATATCAAAGGTAAGACTATCTTCGACTGCGTCAAGGATTATTTTGATAAAATGTCTGTTCCCCTCAAAAACATTGTTGCTTGTGCTATGGATGGCGCGCGTGCTATGACTGCCCAACATCGGGGATTTGTCGCATTATTAAAGAGAGAAGTACCACATGTTTTCACAGTACACTGCATAATCCATCGGCAGCATCTGGCTGCAAAGAAACTTAGTGAAGCCCTCAACCATTCTCTACTAGTGGTGATAGATCTGGTAAGTTATATAAAGAGACATGCTCTGAATGAACGACTTCTCCGCCAACTCTGTAAAGATAATGAAGATGAATTTTGCAATTGCTGCTACACACAGAGGTGAGATGGCTCTCGAAAGGAAAATGCCTCCATCGTTTCCATGAACTGTTCGATTCTATTATTGAGTTCCTGCACAGAAATAATGAAAACCTTTAGATGAAAGCCGAAACCGTAAAACACGACTGTGCATATCTTGCGGATATATTCGATAAGTGCAATTCGCTGATCATGTAGATACAAGGAGATGATGTGAGTTTCATAAAAGCAAGGAATGTTGATTCATCTTTTATTGCGATATTTGATCTCTTTCATCAGAATATCAGTCGTCGTGAGTTTTACCAATTCCCAAGTTTAGACAATATCGCGGAGCATGTTACTGATGATCAATTACTTATCTACTCGGCTCACATTCGTGCACTGCAGGATGATATGAAAATACGATTTGCTGATCTTATCGAGATGGAGATCCCTATATGGCTGACTGACCCCTTTATCTCATGCGCAGAAGAAATGGACCTTCGCCTTCAGAAAGAAATGATAGAGCTCCAAAATGACACTGCAATGAAAATTCGGTTTTCGCAAATGGGTGAGCCCCTTGTTTGGATTCAAGATGCCACCCAATGTCGTTTCCGCTATTAAGCGAAGAGGCGAAGTGGTTTGCACGACCATTTCCTACCCCTTATTTGGTTGAGAAAGGATTCAGTGCCATCACCAGAATACAAGATAAGACCCGCAATCGCATGGATGTTGTTCAGCGTGGTGATCTGAGATTGCTTTTGACAAAAAATTGAACCAGATGTATATGATTTAGCAAGACAACATGAACCATAAGGATCGCATTGATTATTTTGCTATCACAGACTAAATTTTATACAGAGTGAGCCAAAAGTAGGTGGACAGTAAGAACAGTAATAAATGATAACATTTATTTTTTGTTGTATATAAAACATATTTCACAAAAGATTTCCATTTTCACCACTGCAGTGTATTGCAGCTATATGTGCAAAAACAGACTTTGGTGATTTGGGGGCATTGCATAATATCAAGGATAAGAAGGGGCGTGGAATACGGAAAGGTTGAGAAACACTGGTCTAGACAATTAAAACAACACTTTGGTCCTTGTACTCAAATCATCTTGCAATAACGGCTAATATACCACTATTTTTTCTAATTGCTTGATGTATCTGCAAGTCAATCTCAACTTATTCATGAGCACACCCTTTGTACATCTAAATGTTCTAACTTCTGACCATTTAAGAAATTTTCTGCACATTGGTTTTTTCTATCTCAGATTTTTCCACATTATAATCCATTAGTTTTGTTTTTGCCCATTCATTATGTCTGCTCAAATCTTCTCGAAGCTGTTTTGCAAATTTCCTATAGCACACATTCCTAACAATAAACCTAATCCTAAATCTAATTCTAGCTCTGTGTCATCCATGTGTCATTAGTCACATCCTGCTAAAGCTAGAATGACCCATTGTCCCTACTCTTTTATCAACCTGTTAGTCAATCCTTAAGCCATTCAATTTTCAATTTCCAATTTTGTTAACTAACCTTTTGTGGGGAACTTTATCAAAAACCTTCCAAAAATTGAAGTACTGTATGTTACTTCCAAAACTACCCTTTACCAATCCTGTTAGCAACATCTTCCATAAACTCCAACATATTTGTCAAACATGACTTCCCATTCACAAATCCTTGCTGATTATCCCCAATAAGAACGCATGAAATAGGAAAAGGAGGCCATTTGGCCCCTCAAGCCTGCCCTGCTATTCAACTCAATCATGGCTGATCTACCCAGGGCCTCAACTCCTCATTTGCACTAGCTCAGCATACAATCGGGTAATTATTGTCCAAGTATCCATTTAGCATATTCTTTATCATATATTCCAACAGGAAAATAGGTCTGTAATTCCCTGCTTTCTTACACTGTCTCTTCTTAAATGGCATGTGCAACCTTTCAAGTAGAATATCAGGTTGTGGAATTTATCACCTTTCAGTCCCATTAGTTTCTTCAACACTACTTGTACAAATTTCCTTCAATTCCTCATTCTCCCTGGTACCATGGATCCCTAATTCTGGGAAATTTCTTATGTGTTTATCTTACTCAGTGGAAGACAAATACAAAGTAATAATTGAGCTTCTCTGCCGTTTCGTTATTTCTAATTATAATTCCTCTTGAGCCTGCCTGTAATTAACCTTCATTTCTTTGAGTCAAAATTTCATACCTGTGAAAGCTTTAACAGTCTGTTTTCATGAGTTTTGTTATACATACTCTAATCTTTTCTCATCAGTTTCTTGGCCATCCCCTGTTGTATTCTAATGTCCTTCCAATGCTCAGGTTTGTTACTATTTTTGGCAACTTGATAAGCTTTTTCTTTTAACCTTATCCAATGCGTTTTTTTTTGTCTGCCACCGTTGTGGATACAACTTTGCGCTCTGAAAGCTGTTGTTACTGGTATCTGTGCCCTGGCTATTTGCGTCAGGGTTGTGTTGTTGCTGTTGTGATGTTGAACAGGCTTTGTGTCCTCACTCGCCACATGGATGGGGAGGGTTGCGCTACTGTGTGATGCTGCTGCTGCTGCACCGTGCTGTGCCTGGCCCACATGAGGCGCTGCAAAGTTGGCGGGGCCAGGGGCGGGGGGGGGTGGTGGACGAACTGGGGTAAGGGGAGGGGGGTGGGCGAAAGGGGAACTGTCCATCAGCGGGGGCGGGCGGTGACGTCTGCGGGTAGCATTGATAGCTGGGGCCCCCGCTCTCCGAGAGCACAATGAGCCGGCGAGCGGTAGCGGCTGGGAGACGGGGGAGCTCCGCGGCTGCAGCGCACAAAGCGGCGCAAGGACAATGAAGGCGTTGCTGTCTCTCAGCCGGGTCGCTCGCACGACACTCAGGAGGCTGAAAAAGGAGGCGCCGGCCAACTACAGACTGGCAGCAAGCATAGCGGAATCTCAGGTAACGCTTGGGGGGGGGGGGGGGGAATAGAGGGAGAGAGAGCTGTAGGGCCACCAGACCAGACCCTCATCCGACCAGAGAGTGAGGAAATGCGGTGGGGCAGCCTGCACTCATCCCCCCATGCAGACCACTTGGTCAATACTGCAGAGACTGCTCATCAAACAATGCAGCACGTTCAGGACAAATATATGCTTAACGTGATACCTTTGACTATCTTTGCTGTTAATTTGCGAACTTCAAATGATCATAATTAAGTTTTGTTTAGAAGAGAACTTCGTGTCCCGGACAGTAGTCAAATGCCTCCAGTCCACTCCAGTTAACCCTTAGGGTATAATTGGGTAAGCAACTGTAGGAACCTAAATGCTACCTCTAAAGTCGAACTCATTTAATGGTTTGTACCTTACTGTGAATTATTTGCAGAAAGATTTCTGGGCTATAATAGGATCCCCTTTCCCAGTCTTGTGTGTTCTCCTTTCAAGTAGCTGATTAAAACCTGGCTCATTGGCCGGCGTTTGGTCATTAATTTCGTGGTTCACTGTCAGTTTTTGGCTGAATATCCTGTGAAGCGCGCTCGAATGTTTGCCTACACATTATAAAGGTTTGTTAGTTTAGGATTTGTTGTGTTTTTAGTGATTATAGATTTGTATCATCGATTGCCTTAAATAACTGGATTCAGAAAGGAAAAACAATAGCATTGCTTTCTTTCTATTCCTTGTAGATGTAAGTAACACATGTCAAATGTTCTTAATATTACCATTTAATATGTTCTTAATATTCCAGCCATATTGCTTTTTTTGATAATTAGAAAGAGCAAATATGGTTGAAATTCATTATCAAATCAATCTGCCTATTATGGTTTCCACATTGGCCAAATCTAGGATAAATTCTGGTGTACTAGGGCCCAATTTCAGTACAACAGTTGTTTTATTTCAAGACTGTGTGCTATTGAATGATATACTGACTGATACATGTGATATATTGCATTCTGCAGTGATTTTCTAAAAGCTGTAAACATTTCATTTTGTGGAAATTGTGTAACTTACCTATGCACTGAAGAAATATGTGCCTCGTTAGACTAGATCTGCTGTGCTCCTTTTTAAAAGGAGTCTTTGTCCATTCTCCTGCCTATAAACTCTAAAATATGCAATTTTAAAATTGCAAGTAATATGATATAATATTAGTTAGTACATTATTATGGTGATCTCTTATAACGTTATTCATGAGTTTAATTTTTGCCTATGAAGATTAGATATCCATTTTACACCCTGGGAAAATTGACCTTTGATGTTAATTAAAACTGATCCCATCGGTTTACTATTGGGTGGGTTAGCTTATTGTTCCCTGTCCCTACTCTCTGTTTCTTTCGTATAAATTATTTTTGCCCCTTTTGTACTCCTTCCTCTTCCTCTCATGCTCTCTTTACCCTTGCTCTTGCCTCATGACAGTGTCTGTAACATTGACTCTTTTTCTCATTGTTTTACTTTCATGTTTCTGTGTCTTTTCAAATTTCAGTTTCCCTCTGTTGCCACTTTAAATCTAATTTTAAAGAAGGCTGTCACGTTTGATCATCTACTCTATTTTCCTACTGTTTTGAAACTTTAAGTAGGGGTGTCAGGGAAGGAGGGGGCCAATGCAGGCAAATGAGACTCATTTATTTTGCAAATGCTGGCCAGCATGGACTAGAGTCATAGTGATGTACAGCACGGAAACAGACCCTTCAGTCCAACCCATCCATGCCGACCAGATATCCCAACCCAATCTAGAGCCACCTTCCAGCACCCGGCCCATATCCCTCCAAACTCTTCCTATTCAAATACCCATCCAAATGCCTCTTAAATGTCACAATTGTACCAGCCATCACCACTTCCTCTGGCAGCTCATTCTATACACGTACGACCCTTTGCGTGAAAAAGTTGCCCGTAGGTCTCTTTGATATCTTTCCCCTCTCACCCTAAACCTATGCCCTCTAGTTCTGGACTCCCCAACCCCAGGGAAAATACTTTGTCTATTTATCCTATTCATGCCCCTCATAATTTTGTAAATCTCTATAAGGTCACCCCTCAGCCTCCGACGCTCCAGGGAAAGCAGCCCCAGCCTGTTCAGCCTCTCCCTATAGCTCAAATCCTCCAACTCTGGCACATCCTTGTAAATCTTTTCTGAACCCTTTCAAGTTTCACAACATCTTTCCGATAGGAAGGAGAGACCAGAATTGCACGCAATATTCCAACAGTGGCCTAACCAATGTCCTGTACAGCCACAACATGACCTCCCAACTCCTGTACTCAATACTCTGACCAATAAAGGAAAGCATACCAAATGCCGCCTTCACTATCCGATCTACCTGCGACTCCACTTTCAAGGAGCTATGAACCTGCACGCCAAGGTCTCTTTGTTCAGCAACACTCCCTAGGACCTTACCATTAAGTGTATAAGTCCTGCTAAGAATTGCTTTCCCAAAATGCAGCACCTCGCATTTATCTGAATTAAACTCCATCTGCCACTTCCTAGCCCATCTGGTCCAGATCCTGTCGTAAATGAGGTAACCCTCTTCGCTATCCACTATACCTCTAATTTTGGTGTCAGCTGCAAACTTACTAACTGTACCTCTTATGCTCGCATCCAAATCATTATGTAAATGACAAAAAGTAGAGGACCCAGCATCGATCCTTGTGGCACTCCACTGGTCACAGGCCTCCAGTCTGAAAAACAACCCACCTCCACCACCCTCTGTTTTCTACCTTTAAGCCAGTTCTGTATCTAAATGGCTAGTTCTCCCTGTATTCCATGAGATCTAACCTTGCTAATCAGTGTCCCATGGGGAACCTTGTCGAACGCTTTACTTAAGTCCATATAGATCACATCTAATGCTCTGCCCTCATCAATCTTCTTTGTTACTTCTTCAAAAAACTCAATCAATTTTGTGAGACATGATTTCCCACGCACAAAGCAATGTTGACTATCCCTTGCCTTTCCAAATACATGTACATTCTGTCCCTCAGGATTCCCTCCAACAACTTGCCCACCACTGAGGTCAGGCTCACCAGTCTATAGTTCCCTGGCTTGTCTTTACCACCCTTCTTAAACAGTGGCACCACGTTTGCCAACCTCTAGTCTTCCGGCACCTCACCTGTGACTATCGATGATACAAATATCTCAGCAAGAGGCCCAGCAATCACTTCTCTAGCTTCGCACAGAGTTCTCGGGTAAATCTGATCAGGTCCTGGGGATGTATCCACCTTTAACCGTTTCAAGACATCCAGCACTTGCTCCTCTGTAATCTGGACATTTTGCAAGATATCACCATCTATTTCCCTACAGTTTATATCTTCCATATCCTTTTCCACAGTAAACACTGATGCAAAATATTCATTTAGTATCTCTCCCATTTTCTGTGGCTTCACACAAAGGCCGCCTTGCTGATCTTTGAGGGGCCCTATTCTCTCCCTAGTTACCCTTTTGTCCTTAAAATATTTGTAAAAACCCTTTGGATTCTCCTTAATTCTGTTTGCCAAAGCTATCTCATGTCCCCCTAGTTGGTCCTATGTGTCTGTTTCCATGCTGTATGACTCTGTGACTTACTTGGAATGGATTACCACTGGTGCTTTACATGTAGGAGCACAACTATGTAAGTGGATAAAAATGTGATTGACATATTTTGAAACCTGAGGACTAGTAATTACATGGATTAGCAAGCCAGAGACGAATGCAACTTAATGACCTTGCTATGATCAAGGCTAAGATAATTTTAGCTTCAAAATATGCCCCATTGCTGTTCGTGAATTGTGCAGTTGCAAACTTTAATACTACAATCACCAAAATGTTAATTGTTTACTTGATTTCTAGTTGTGAAGTGAAACCAGAGAAATATTTTAAAAACTGAATTTTTTCCAGATTTCTGCTACTTTGGTACGATGTTCTTGAAATAAGCTTTGAAGGGAAGAGTTGGCAGATAAGGTGAAATTGTGCAGTTGCTACATACAGGCTTCAGTGGTGGCATCAAGCTGAAATCTATTTATTATGTAGTTTGACCTAAGGTAGCCAAGTGACTGTTTTAAAATGTTGGTGGTGAGCAATCTTCATGGAATCTATTGTTCAGGATATCTGCTTTTTCCTTTGTACAGCCAAGTTGAGAAAAGGTAGAAAATATAACAATTGAGCTACTCGTTCTGATTAGACTAGATGGTGCAACACATAACTTTTAGCTGTCTTGTGATAAACTTTGTAGCCTACAACTGACTGAACAAAATGCCAATAAAATCTTAGGAGAAAGACACAATGTAAGGCTAAATAATTCTCAGCTTTATCAGGGTTGGAGTTTGTCTCTTTGTGCAATGGGCTTTCTTTTGTCATGACAATTTACCAGTTTGTTATCCTTTCAATCTAATTTCTGTGCTAACCCTGAGACTTTGTAAAATGTTTTAATTTTTGCTTTGTTAATTTAGGCCATGGAAAAGCTTGCAGTAAATTTTCTAAACATGCTGAGATAGCTTTCAGCTGTGTGAACATTGCCCACCAGAAACCACACTCTATGAGTGACTTAGTGCAAATACTAATTCGATGTTCAGGTAACAACAATCTCTTCCCATCCCTACCCCCAACACACACACACGTGTAGTGATAATATAAAACAATGGTGAAGGTACAGTATAGGTTTTTTTAACATGTTACCAAAGATGAGAAGGTTACAATTGTGAAGATAGACTAGAGAAATTGAGCCTTATTCAATGGAGCTGAAATGACTGAATTGAATAGATTTTTACAACCTTCCAGATTATGTTGGGATCAGTAGTGACCAATTAATCTCTAATGTATGACAAGTTGTAATAAGAGACCATGAATTTAAGATAAAAAAGTATTAAAGGAAAGTCGAGAAAAAATCTTCACAGAAGGTTGTTAGCTTCATGAGTTTTCTGCCATATACTACTGTTGAAGTGTAATTGATAAATACCTCTACAAAGATAAATAATTGCATGACACAGAGGACATATTGAATTGTACTATTAAATATTGAGGTGGGAATATTGAGCAAGTGATCATTTTCTCAAATTTATCTGCTATCCAGCACCTGAATTTGAATCATATCATGAAGATTGTTTTCAAACTTTCATAGGATCTCTACAGTGTGGAAACGGGCCATTTGACCTAACAAGTCCACACTGACCCTACAAAGAGTATCCCACCCAGACCCATTCCCCTACCCTATTATTCTACATTTCCACTGACTAATGCACCTAATCTACACATCCCTGAACACTATGGGCAATTTAGCATGGACAATTCACCTAACCTGTACATCTTTGGACTGTGGGAGGAAACCGGAGCACCCAGAGGAAACCAAAGCAGGCGTGAGAATGTGCAAACACAACCCAGACAGTCACCCGAGGCTGGAATCTAACCTCGGTCCCTGGAGCTGTGAGACAGCAGTTTTAACCACTCAGCCACCATGCCACCTTGAGGAAAATTCCAGAGCCAGGGCCATGCAGGCAGTTTGTTGTTATCTACAACCTCGTTCTGGCAGCTCCTGCGACAGCGCTGGTACCAAACCATAACGGCTTTGCTGTTCCTTTGGATTAGCCAGTGTCGTGGAGAGGGTGGACATGCTTCATGGGCAACAACTTGTTCCCCATACCATACCACCTAGGCTTGCATCCTACCACTACTGCACCTGGAGAGGACACTCCAGCTTCGCCCGCAGGGTTGACACAACAAGGGGGGGCAGCAGATACTGGTATTAAGTCATCACTAGATTGGCATAGAGTGCAACAGCAGGGGTTGCTCCTGATGGTGGGAGAGATTTTTGAATCCCACTGGACAGCTATCACCCGCCTCAAGCTGGGCAGCCCCCAGCCAGTAAGGTGCTGTTCTGCCACAGTCTGCTATCCTTATTGGGTGCATAGAGATTAGGAATTATCCAATCAGCAGATTGCAATCACGCACTAAGCAACAAAAGAAAACCGCAAAAGAGTCCAGCTCTAAAACTGGGAAGTTAGAACATCTGGCCAATGATGACTGGCCTCTAGAAAACCTCCAGGACATCAGCGACTCTAGGAAATTAGCTGACATAAATAACAATCTCAAGAGATTCAACATGGAGATAGCTGCCCTTCAGGAAGCAAGGCTGGCAGAGGCAGGCTCACAGAAGGAGAAGGACTGAACATTTTACTAGCTGGGAAAGGGCTCTGAAGAGCCCAGAGAGCACAGGCTCATCTTTGCAGTAAACACCACCCTGATGAACACAGTCGAACCAGGCAGCAATGGCTCAGAGCATGTCATGACTCTTTGCCTCAACACCACCACAGGCCCAGTTATCCTTGTCAGTGTGTATGTCCTGTCACTGTCCTCCACGGCAGACACAAAGGACGAGTTCTATGACAATCTTGAACCCCTCATTAGCAGCATCCCTAGGAAGGAGCAACTTGTTCTTCTGGGTGACTTCACCTCCAGAGTGGGTGCATACCACAAGTTGTGGCCCTCCTGCCTTGGGCATTTTGATGTGGGCAAAATGAATGAGAATGGACAGCGACTGCTCAAGCTGTGCACTTACCACAATTTGTGCATCACCCAACTCCTACTTCCAGACAAAGCCTCAGCACAAAGTTTCCTAGAGACACACGCACTCAAAGCATTGGCACCAACTCGATCTGATCCGAGTTCAGTGCGTCGCCATCAAACACGTTCTCACGCACACTCTTACTAAAGTGCGGACTGTGACACAGACTACTCATTAGTGTGTTGCAAGATCAGGCTGCAACCTAAGAGATTCCATTGCACTAAGCAACAAGGGAACCCTTGAATCAACGTCAGCAAGATGTCCCAGCCAGACCTTGTGCAACAGTTCTCAGAGGCTTTCGAGAGAGACCCCAGCACTTCGCAACACTGAGACTCTGCCACAGAGAAGTGGGAACCTTGCGGGATACCATGCACTGCACATCCCTGGCTATCTTTGGAAAGAAGACCTGCAAGACACACAACTGGTTTGAGGCTAAGGCATTTGAGATGACCCCTGGCGTTGAAGCCAAGCATGTCGCCCTAGCTGAATACAAGCGGTCAGCTAGTGGGAAGAACCTGCAGATTCTCAGGGCTGCCAGGAACAAGATTCAGCAGACTGCTAGGCATTGTGCTAACGAGTATTGGACACTGCTAAGTGAGGAAATTCAGATGGCCACTATAATGGGGAACATTAGGGGAATGTAAGAAGGCATCAAGAAGGCACTAGGACCAGGTCAGAGCAAGACAGCCCTCCTCAAATCCTCTACTGGGGAAGTAATCACAGATAAGGGCCAGCAGATAGAGAGATGGGTTGAACTCTTCTCTAATCTGTACTCCAGAGAGTATACCGTGTCTGCTTCAGCACTTGATGCCATCATGTGCTTGCCGACCATGGACGAGCTAGATGCAGAGCCATCAGTAGAAGAGCTCAGCAAGGCCATTGACAGCCTGGCCTAAGATAATGCCCCTGGTAGCGACGGGATTCCTCCTGATCTGATCAAGTGCTGCAAGACCAGCTTACTGCTCCCATTGTGTGAAGTCCTCTGTCAATGCTGGCAAGGAGGAGCTGTACCGCAGGCCATGAGGTATGCCAAGATCATTGCCCTCTACAAGAACAAGGGTTAGAGAAGCGACCTCAACAACTACAGAGGCATCTCTCTCCTCAACACTGTCAGCAAAGCCTTTGCTCGGGTCATCTTGACTCACCTGCAGAAACTGGCAGAACGTGTATACCCAGAGTCACAGTGTCGCTTCTGAGTTAAAAGGTCAACAGCAGACATGACCTTCTTCCTTCACCAACTGCAGAAGAAGTGCAGAGAACAGAAAATGCTCCTGTATATCACTTTCAATTGACCTTACCAAGGTGTTCCACCAGGTCAATGTTTTCAAGGTTCTCCTGAAGATTAATTGCCCACCAAAATTGATCGAATCCTTCCATGGGAACATGACGGGGATAGTGCAGTTCCACAGCAGCTCTTCTGAGCTCTTCGACATCCACAGCGGTGTCAAACAAAGCTGCGTCCTTGCTCCCACACTCTTTGGGATTTTGATTTTTGCTGTGCTCTTGAAACATGCCTTTGGCACCGCAATGGAGGGGATTTACCTACACACTAGATCAAATGGCTGGCTCTTCAACCTGGCCCGCCTTACAGCAAAGACAAAAGGAAGTGCAGCACTCATCAGGGACATTCTGTTTGCCGATGATGCTGCAGTTGTAACACACACCAATCAGGAACTCCAGTCACTGATAGGTTGCCTTGCTCATGCTTGCAAAGAGTCTGGGCTGACTATCAGTCTGAAGAAGACAGGTGTCCTGGGACAGGACATAGAGGCACCGCCAGTCATCACCATCGATGACTGACTACGAACTCAATGCCGTTCATCAGTTTACATACCTTGGTTCTACCATCACTGACAACCTCTCCTTGGACACAGATCAATAAGAGGATCGGGAAAGCAGCCTCAACTCTTACTCATGACTCGAGTGTGGACAAATCCCAAGCTGACAGTGAAGACAAAAATGATGGTCTGCAATGCCTGCATCATAAGCACACTGCTGTATGGCAGTGAAATGTGGAATACATATGCCAGACAGGAGAGAAGACTGACCACTTTCCATCTGAAGAGTATCCGCTGTATCCTGGCAAAATGGAGTGTCCAACGCAGCGGTCCTATCTCTCGCTGGCCTTCCCAGCATGTACACTCTGCTCAGGCAGCGAAGACTGCACTGGCTGAACCAAGCCCACCGCATGTAGAATAACTGCATTCCAAAGGACATCCTCTATGGAGTGCTTGTATCTGGGAAGAGATCCACAGGGCATCCCCAGCTGCGCTGCAAGGACATCTGCATGAGGGACATGAAGGTGCTTGATATTGTTATGGAGTCCTGGGAAAGGCCTGGAGCTGACTGCATGAGATGGAGAAGCACCCTGAACCAACACCTCAGAACAGAGTAAAAGAAGCTGATGAGTGCTGCAGCAGACAAGCAAGCATGCAGGAAGGAGTGCAGCAGCTCGAGCAGATCAACAACCACATACAGATGTGACCTCTGCGACCGGGACTGTCACTCCAGCATTGGTTTCTTCAGTCACAAGTGACGTTGCTTCAGGGAAGCAGAAAGCTAGAACAACGAAGATGCAACCCACGGTCAGCCATGACCGAAAGGGGCTTCAAGGTATTAAAACTCACATATTGAATTATAGCCAATTCAGAGGTCTGAGGAGTTAGTGAAGAAGTCTTCCTTTGTAAATGGTGTTAAACTTTGCAAATGCTGAATTACTGGAAGAAAACCAATTTTTTTTTTGATTTGGTCAATCCTATGGCAGTATTGTCAGAATAAAATTCTCTGAATTGTTGGGCTCCTGAAGGGATTTGGATTTGACCTTCCCAGCAATGAATTTGCTGAATGGCAAATCCAGATTTGCGAAGAAAAATTAAAATGTTGCTTAAACTTACATGATGTGTCTTTGCATCCAATTATCCAAGAAGTAACCAATTATCAAAAACATAGCTCTGTCTGGTTCTTGTATTCTGTGTTAGTTGTATGTCACAATCAATTTCTCTGATCATCAGCATGTAAAATCAGAGGTTAATCCATTCTGACTGGTGTCACAATACACAACCGTAAGAAAACAGTAAGCATGTCAAGTCACATCAATTCATGTGCCTGACTGCCTCTTTTGCAATGCAGACAGTTTTCTACATTAGAATATTGTGCGTGGTGGTATTGTTATGCTTCATTATTTATCACATTATTTAAGATTTTGCAACTAAATAACTTTCAATGAAAACTAATTAGATTTATAATCATTCAGTTCTCCTGAGCAAAGATAATGTGCCTGAATATTATGCTAAAAATATCAACATTGTAAATTTTAAATCAAGGCATTTCTATTGTGATGGAGTGCCATGGTATTGCTGCTCATTGCTTTCCAGATGGCAGCAGCAACTTGCTGGGAATAAAAGCACTGAGGGCAAATGATTAAGATGTGGCTTACTGAAAGGGTAGTTGTTGGCTTAGAAGCATCGATTATGGGATTGAAAATGGGCACACACCACTGTGCCTCTGAAATACATCCAGAATTGCTAGATCAAGGAATGGGGTATTGGTGCAACTGAACAAAATAGAGGTCCCTTATCAAAATTTAAAATGAAAGGAACTTGCAAGGAATACAGCTAATCACAAACAGTGCTTTTGTAGAAGAGTCAACCAATACCAACTCAATAATTATATCTCCAGCTGGGCACTCCAAGTGTACTCCCAGGCTCCTAACACAGACTCTGAGAAAACATTTTCCAGGGGCTTACAGTATTGTAAGCATTAGCATCTTATTCTGTATTGTTTTATTTTTCATGTGCTTATGTGTTATAAATGTGACCAATTAAATTCAGTCAGATTCTGTTACCTGCTAGGTTGGGATGATCATTTTCATTTTTCCTCTCTGAACTGTTTGAGATGGTTTTATATAACATTTTTACTGCTGAAGGTGTTGTATAAATCTAAGTAGCTGTTGGCTGTTTATTATTTTTAAAAAAGGATAGAGAATTTCCATTAGTGACTAGTAGGTGTAAGTGATGTATTAAACAGCTGCTGACTAATTTTTAAATTATGGATATGTCATGCCTTGAAAAGGCATAATTTTACAGTTAAGTATTGGGAATAATAGTTTTACTTGTATAGTGTCATGGACAGAATATAAGGGCTGAACTTAACTAAAAATAAGCAAAGTGTCAATTTTTGGAAGTTTCAAGGAGCATTTCTCTGTGATCTCCCATAATTCTCCACTGCTGACCTCATTACATATGCTTCACATTTCTGTGAAAATGCTGCTGTGCTATCTTGTGCTTACCAGTGGCAGAACTTTCTGGGTGTGCAAATGCTGGTGCTGTATTTAAAGCATACCTGTGCACTAAGTCATTGCTGCCAGTCATGAAACATTGATCACAGTACACGTAGTGGCAGGGAAACAAAACAGAATTGCTTCTGAGGGCACAAAGCTGGCATGAGTGTCACTTCACTGTAAACAGAATGCCACATGCATAAGTACATGAGCACTTTAAAATCACCACCTCTCTGATTTTTTTGTCGCTGCATCTACAAGAATGAAGCTTCAGAAGCTACCCAACTTTAGCATCACTACTCTTTCTCTTATGCGCATTGCAGTAAAACATCCTGTCATACTTAGAGTCATAGAGATGTACAGCATGGAAGCAGACCCTTCGGTCCAACCTGTCCATGCCGACCAGATATCCCAACCCAATCGAGTCCCAACTGCAGCACCTGGCCCATATCCCTCCAAACCCTTCCTATTCATATACCCATCCAAATGCCTCTTAAATGTCACAATTGTACCAGCCTCCACCACATCCTCTGGCAGCTCATTCTATACCCGTACCACCCTCTGCATGAAAGATTTGCCCCTTAGGTCTCTTTTATATCTTTCCCCTCTTACCCTAAATCTATGCCCCCTAGTTCTGGACTCCCTGTCCCCAGGGAAAAGACTTTGCCTATTTACCCTATCCATGCCTCTGATAATTTTGTAAACCTCTAGAAGGTCACCCCTCAGCCTCCAACGCTCCAGGGAAAACAGCCCCAGCTCTCTCTATAGCTCAAATCCTCCATCCCTGGCAACATCCTTGTAAATCTTTTCTGAACCCTTTCAAGTTTCACAACATCTTTCCGATAGGAAGGTGACCAGAATTGCACGCAATATTCCAATAGTGGCCTAACCAATGTCCTGTACAGCTGCAACATGACCTCCCAACGTGTACTCAATACTCTGACCAATAAAGGAAAGCATACCAAACGCTTTCTTCACTATCCTATCTACCTGCGACTCTACTTTCAAGTAGTTATGAACCTGCACACCAAGGACACTTTGTTCAGCAACACTCCCTAGGACCTTACCATTAAGTGTATAAGTCCTGCTAAGATTTGCTTTCCCAAAATACAGCACCTCGCATTTATCTGAATTAAACTCCATCTGCCACTTCTCAGCCCATTGGCCCATTTGGTCCAGATCCTGTTGTAATCTGAGGTAACCCTCTTCGGGTCTATAATACAATCCCAGTAAGGTGATCATCCCTTTCTTATTTCTCAGTTCCACCCAAATAACTTCCCCTGTATTTCTGGGAATATCCTCCCTCAGCATAGCTGTAATGCCACTTATCAAAAATGCCACTCTCCCTCCTCTCTTGCCTCCCTTTCTATCCTTCCTGTGGCATTTATATCCTGGAACATTAAGCTGCCAGTCCTGTCCATCGCAGAGCCATGTTTCTGTAATTGCTATGATATCCCAGTCCCATGTTCCTAACCATGCCCTGAGTTCATCTGCCTTCCCTGTTAGGCCCCTTGCATTGAAATAAATGCAGTTTAATTTATTCGTCCCTGCCTGCCTGCCTCCGCCTGCATGCCGATCTCCGCCCCCACGCCCAAATCCGCCCCCACACCTAACTCTACCCACACATTTAACTCTGCTCCCACGCCTCGCCCTGCCCCGACTCCCAGTTCCAGCCCCACACCAGATCCTAGCTCCCAGCCCTGCCGTATTTTCACCATCCCTCCAGACTTCCCCCTCTCTGAGGATGAAAGATCAGTCCTCAGCAGTGGCCTCACCTTCATCCCCCTACGCTCCTGGATTAACGAGTTCAACACGCGGCGAGACATCGAACAATTCTTCCGCTGCCTTCGCCTCCGTGCCTACTTCTTCAACCAGGATTCTTGCCCACCCTCTGACGACCCCTTCTCTCGCCTCCAACACACGCCATCCACCTAGACACCCCGTGCTGGCCTCTTACCCGCCCTCCATCTCTTCATAGCCAACTGCCGCTGCGCCATTAACCGCCTCAACCTGTCCACCCCTCTTACCCACTCCAACCTCTCACCCTCTCAACGTGTAGCCCTCCACTCCCTCCGCTCCAACCCCAACTCACTATCAAACTGGCAGACAAGGGAGGTGCAGTGGTAGTTTGGCGCACCGATCTTTACATTGCTGAGGCTAAACGCCAGCTCGCGGACACCTCCTCCTACTGCCCCCTTGACCATGACTCCACCTCCCACCACCAAACCATCATCTTCCAGACCATCCATAACCTCATCACCTCAGGGGATCTCCCATCCACCGCCTCCAACCTCATAGTCCCACAACCCCGCAATGCCCGTTTCTACCTCCTGCCCAAAATCCACAAACCTGACTGCCCCGGCCGACCCATTGTCTCAGCCATTCCTGAAGAAGGGCTTATGCCCGAAACGTCGATTCTCCTGCTCCTTGGATGCTGCCTGACCTGCTGCGCTTTTCCAGCAACACAGTTTTCTGCCTTGACTGTTTGACTCACTTCTGTTCTCAACTGTACCAGTCTCAAATTGATCTCTTTCCTCACTATCTCCCTGGGTCCCACTCCCCCCACCTTACTTGTTTAAATCCTCCCAAGAAGTTCGAGCAAATTTCCCTGCCAGTATATTAGTCCCCTTCCAATTTAGTGCAATTCGTCCTTCTTGTACAGGTCACTTCTACCCCAAAAGAGATTCCAGTGATCCAAAAATGTGAATCCTTCTCCCATATACCAGCTCCTCAGCCATGCATTCATCTGCTCTATCCTCCTATTTCTGCCCTCACTAGCTTGTAGCACTGGGAGTAATCCAGATATTACTACCCTTGAGGACCTCCTTTTTAAATTTCTGCCTAACTCTCTGTAATCTCCCTTCAGTATCTCAACCTTTTCCCTTCCTATATTAAATATGAGCTTCACATATTACATACAGGTTTTTGAATTGTGAACGTGTCCTCAAAAGGCATATTGGGCATACTAGTTTTAATTTTATAGTGTCACAGACAGAATTTACGGGCTGAGTTTACCTAAAATTTGACTAATTGTAATTTTTGGGGAGTTTTGTTGAGGATTACTTTCTTTGATCTTTAGCTTCACACATTGTCAAGCTTTTAGCAGTTGTTGACATTAGTTTTCCTGTTGTTTAATCAAAGTCAAAGAAAGCACAAACAGGAAAAACTGTAAATGTCTCTTGAAAACAGACAGGGATATCTCACAGTTTAAGCAATAAACAAATGTACAGTCAATGAATGATGACTGTGCCCAACTCAGAACTATTGGATCTGGGTGTCAATTAAGTCCTGTTTGGCTTTTTGTGCCTAATGCTGCGTTTTTCCATCATGGAGAAGATGATGTTCCTACTGCACAATGTCCTCATCTTGCTCTTCAGAGGCTGTTGTTGCTCTCCCAGCAGTTCAATGATCACCACATCCCCTCCACTGCCTGCTTTTAGAATAACTGTGTAAACTTCTGGTCACCACATTCCCAAAAGGATGTAGATGCTTTGGAGAGGGTGCAGAGAAGGTTTGCGAGGATGTTGCCTGGTATGGAAGGTGTTAGCTATGAAGAGAGATGGACTAGGTTAGGATTGTTTTCATTAGAAAAAAGGAGATTGAGGGGGGGACCTGATTGAGGTCTACAAAATCATGAAGGCTATAGACAGGGTGGATAGAGATAAGCTTTTTCCTAGGGTGAGGGATTCAATGAATGTGTGATCTCTTGTTAAGGTGAGAGGTGAAAGTTTAAAGTGGATACACGCGGAAAATACTTTTCACAGAGGGTGGTAGGTGCCTGGAATGTGTTGCCAGCAAAGGTAATAGAGGCAGGCACAGTAGATTCATTTAAGGTACGTCTGGACAGATGCATGAGTAGGTGGGGAGCAGAGGGATACAGATGCTTAGGAAGTGGACGATAGGTTTATACAGTAGATCTGGATCAGCTAGGTTTGGAGGGTCGAAGGGCCTGTTACTGTCCTGTAAATTTTCTTTGTTTCTTGTTCTTTGCTCCAGTTGTGCAGAGCACATCATGTAAGAATTATATGGCACATTCTGTACTGTGTGAGATGTCTTTAACCTGGTATTGTTGCATGATTAATACAATTGCATCCTTAAAAACCTCACATCATTCACAAGTAGAATCTGCTCCTTCAGACAGAAAAACACACTCCACCCACTGAGGGTGTTGTGGCAGCCATTTTTCATTTCTGTGCACATTTGCAGAATTTGGATTTGACGAGAAGGCAACATAAGTAGCTCTTCAAATAGCAAGTTGCGGGTTTAGCCTGACAATCTAGGTGACACCCAAACCTTAATGTTCTTCTCTTTGTTGAATCCCATGATGCAGTGTCTCTCCATCAAAACCAGTGCAGTGGACTATTGACCACGGTAATCTGTGCCATTCAATGTTTTATTGTCTCATAGAATCGTAGAGTCGCTACAGTGTGGAAGCAGGCCATTTGGCCCATCTAGTCCACACCACCTCTCTGAAGAGCATCACACCTAGCCTATCCCTATAGCCTGCTTTTCCCATGGCTAATCCACCTAATCTACACATCCCTGGACACGATGGGTAATTTAGCATGGCCAGTCTAACTGATGGACTATGGAAGGAAACTGGAACATCCGGAGGAAACCCATGCAGACAGGGGGAGAACGTGCAAACTCCACACGGATAGTCACCCAAGGCTGGGATGAAATCCTGACATTATGAGGCAGCAGTGCCATGGAGAGATTTGAACCCCAGTTCCCAGAAAATGAGTTGGCTCTTGGGGAGAATACCACTAGACCATTGCCTTTCCCTTCTGATCGAATCATCCAGAAAGTTGGAAATTCTCATTGATAATTGTCCTGCATCAGGAACTTTCTGGAAAGGCCCTTTTTGGAGAATTCAGAGAGTTTCAACTCATTTAATCATTTAAGCTTAATAACAAATTGGCACAGTTAATGGATTAAAAATGTAGTACACTATAACTGCTGGGTAATTTTTTTTAATGAAAAATAGATTTTTAAATATTACAAATACAAAATAATGCAATTCAAAACAGTACAAAAATAGTACAAAACTAAACCCAAATAATAATTTTTTAAAAATTCCCCAACCCACCCTCCTATATGAATGTATAAACATATATAGAGAAGTATAAAATTTAAAAAAACCTAAACTAGCCATTTAACTAAATAAATAAATACCTAACAACAAACAAATAAATAGTAATAACTCAGCCCAGCCAAACAAAACACTCAAACATTCACAGTTCCACCTCCCTGGATATTGGACTCATGAAACACAATTGTTACGGCTATATAAAAGCCCTTGTTAGTGTGGCAGATAAATCTGTGTCCAGGTATTTCAAAACAGGTTGCCATGTCTTGTAAAAATTCTCAGTTTTGTGGTGTACCATATTTGTGAGAAAATCCAGGGGAATATGCTCCATAACAATCTTCCGCCAACCCGACAGGCCTGGGGTTTTTCGGATATCCAACCTAGCAAGATATTCTTCCTTGCATAGAATGTAAGAATATTGAAAAGTTTTTTCGTATGCGCGTCTGTAGGAATTACAATGGGTAGGCCCAAAAGGAGCGAAATAGGGTCCTTCTTCACCCTTACACCTAAAGTCCTCTCCATTGCACCCACCACAGCGCTCCAATATGTTTGAAGCCTGTCACAAGACCAAAGACAATGGGTAAGAGTACCCGTACAGACCTTGCACTTGGGGCATGCTGAAGATACCCCTGGTTTAAATTTTGACAAACGGTCTGGGGCTAAGTGGACCCTGTGGAGAATCTTCAACTGTAAAGCATGGGTCCTATTGCAAATTGATATCTTCCTTGCATTCTCTCAAATATCCTCCCATGCCTCTGAAGAAACTTCAAGACCCAGCTCTCTTTCCCACATCTTGCAGAGTCGATCAGACTCAACTGAGTGGCACCCCCCCCAATTGGTGATATAAAGTACTGACAGAGAGTGTACTCTTAACCCTTGGTACCCCTCTTTCTATGTCAGATTTGTAGGGATCAGTCAAAAGTGTGGTCTTTCTTTGAATAAAATCCCTAACTTGTAAAAAACGGAAGAGGTCTCTATTAGGTAACTCGTACTTCCATACTAACTGATCGAAGGACATCATTACATCTCCCTCAAATAAATCACCCATGCAAGATATACCCCTAGCTGCCCAACGTTTAAATCCTGAATCTATCATACCCGGTTGAAAACCCGGCATATCCACTAAAGGTGTAAACAAAGATGTTTTGCCAATATTACCTTCCCTCTGTCGAATTGCCCTCCATGCTTTAACAGTATTGATGACTATTGGTTATGCCAATATTCACTAACTGTCCTCAATATAACCTTGTCCAAAAACAGCAAACTGGTGAGGGGGCACCTTGCCTGGGAGGCTTCGATATCTAGCCATATTGAAAGAGGGTCCCCACAAACCCAATTACTCACGTAGGTCAAAAGCGAGCTTGATTGGTAATTTTTAATGTCCAGAAAGTCTACTACCCCCCCCCCCCCCCCCCCACCCCCCACCCAAATCTGTGAGGCAACTGCAGTTTGGCTAATTTAATGAGGGGTCGTTTACGGTGCCAGATAAAGGAGCTGAATCAACTGTCCAGTCTCCTGAGTGTTTGTTTATTGAAAATCAGGGGGAGCATCCATATAAGATATAGCAAATGAGGGAAAATATTCCTCTTAATAAGCGCTATCCGACCCAACCATGAGACTGGAAGTGCCTCCCATCTTTGGAGATATTGTTTAATTTTTTTCAAATAATTGAGTAAAATTGGCTTTGAACATCCAATCCAGAACTGGAGTAATGAATATGCCCAAATACACAAAACCCCCCTGTGACCACCCAAATGGGAATCTATAGTCACTCTCAAGAGCCAACTCTTTCGTAAGACCACCCATAGGTATAGCCTCTGATTTAGCAAAATTAATCTTATACCCTGAAAAAGTGCCAAACGCGTGAATGCATTGTATCAGGCAAGGCACTGAGACTGCTGGATTTGTCAAGAAAATTAGAACATCATCTGCATACAGCGAGATCTTATGTAATTTTGACCCCACTTCTGGAGCTGATATATTGAGATCCCCACAAATGGCCTCTGCCAACGGTTCAATCACCAACGTAAAAAGTAATGGTGAAAGGGGACAGCCCTGTCGGCTGCCCCTAGAAATATTAAAATTGTTTGATCGTACCCCGTTGGTGATGACTGCAGTGAGAGGTACACTGTAGAGAACCTTTACCCATCTTATGAAAACTTCGCCCAGACCAAACCAGAAAAGGTACGGCCACTCAACTCGGTCAATTGCCTTCTCTGCATCTAAAGAAATCACCAATCCCTGTATTGACTGCTGTTGGCATGCTTGAATTAAATTAAGCAGCCTCCTAACATTATTGGAGGATCTGCGACCTATTATGAAGCCCGTCTGATCCTCTTTAATAATAGAGGGTAACACAGTCTCCAGCCTTAATGCAAGAGCCTTAGAGAGGATCTTAAAGTCCATATTTAAGAGTGAGATGGGCCTGTCTTCCCGATCCTTCCCTTTTTTAAGGATAAGTGAAATATTGGCCTCTCTCAGAGATGGTGGGAGACAAACATGACTGTATGAATCATTAAACATATTTAGCATCGGGCCTGACAGAATACTTACAAATTCCTTATAGAATTCACTGGGAAGTCCGTCAGGACCGGGCGCCTTTCCACTCTGAAGCTGTCTCACAGATTCCTGCACTTCTTGCTCTGATAATGGGGCATTGAGAAAGGACTATTGTTCGGGAGTCACACCTGGGAACTTCAGATCTCTAAAAAAGGATTCCATTTTGACCTGCCCCTCCTCACAATTCTCAGACTGATATAACTTAGAGTAGAATCTCTGGAACGCCACATTAATCTTTTTAGAATCACATGTGAGGTTCCCAGACCCTTCCCTAATCGCTGTAATGGTTTTTGGGGCACTTCTTCTGGCAAGGTATGCTAAGTATTTGCCTGGCTTGTCACCATGCTCGTATAACTTTTGCTTTGCAAAAGCCAGCTCCTTCTTTGTCGTCTGCGTGAGCATTGAATTTAGTGTAGACCGCAGTGCCATAATCCTCTGTAGTTTGACCAACGAGGGTCTGTCAAAATAGGCCTTCTCGGCTGCCTTCAACCATGCTTCAAGGAGACGTTGCTGCTCACCCTTCTGCCGCTTCCTACTGGTGGAATATGAAATAACTAACCCTCTGGCATAAGCTTTGGCAGTTTCCCAGAGAACAGATGAGCTATCAACCGAGCCTATGTTGATTCTGGATTAATGGTGCTGGAAGAGCACAGCAGTTCAGGCAGCATCCAAGGAGCAGCGAAATCGACGTTTCGGGCAAAAGCCCTTCATCAGGAATAAAGGCAGTGAGCCTGAAGCGTGGAGTGATAAGCGAGAGGAGGGTGGGGGTGGGGAGAAAGTAGCAAAGAGTACAATGGGTGAGTGGGGGAGGGGATGAAGGTGATAGGTCAGGGAGGGGAGGATGGAGTGGATAGGTGGAAAAGGAGATAGGCAAGTAGGACAAGTCCGGACAAGTCATGGAGACAGTGCTGAGCTGGAAGTTTGGAACTAGGGTGAGGTGGGGGAAGGGGAAACGAGGAAACTGTTGAAGTCCACATTGATCCACTGGTGTTGAAGTGTTCCGAGGCGGAAGATGAGGCGTTCTTCCTCCAGGCGTCTGGTGGTGAGGGAGCGGCGGTGAAGGAGGTCCAGGACCTCCATGTCCTCGGCAGAGTGGGAGGGGGAGTTGAAATGTTGAGCCACAGGGCGGTGTGGTTGATTGGTGCTGATGTCCCGGAGATGTTCCCTAAAGCGCTCTGCTAGGAGGCGTCCAGTCTCCCCAATGTAGAGGAGACCGCATCAGGAGCAACAGATACAATAAATGATATTAGTGGACGTGCAGGTAAAACTTTGATGGATGTGGAAGGCTCCTTTAGGGCCTTGAATGGAGGCGAGGGAGGAGGTGTGGGCGCAGGTTTTGCAGTTCCTGCGGTGGCAGGGGAAAGTGCCAGGATGGGAGGGTGGGTTGTAGGGGGCCATGGATCTGACCAGGTAGTCACAGAGGGAACGTTGCTTCGAGCCTATGTTGATGTCTAGGAATGCCGAAATTCCCTAGAGAAATACTCCACAAACTTACTGTCCATGAGAATAAAGGGGTCCATTCGCCAGTACCTTGAATCCACTAACATCCTTAATCTTAACCATGAAGTACACTGGAGCATGATCAGAGATGGCAATATTACCAATCGTACAGGATGCCACCAGATCCAGGTTTACCGCAGGGGGTCAAAAAAAAAATCAATGCTCGTGTGACATCTGTGTGGATTGGAGAAAAACGTGAAATCCCTACCTTAGGGTGGAGACACCTCCAGACGTCCACCAACCCTAATTCCCCACACAAATCCAATAACTGTTTAGCTTGTGCAGAGGGTATCAAGGGACCTTTAGGCAACCTGTCTACTGTGGGGTCCATGAGGCAGTTAAAATCTCCCCCTATAATGATGTGCCGAGTCATGAGACTTATCAGTTTAGAAAAAGCATCTACCAAGAATTTAAGAGGATGAGCTGGGGGACAATAAACATTTAAAATACCATATTCTTCCCCATTTATCAAGGCTTTAAGAATTACAAACCTCCTGTATGTGTCTTTAACACATTCCAACAATTTAAATGAGAGATTTTTCCTAACCAATATAGCCACTCCCCTACTTCTGGTATTAAATGATGAAAAATAAACTCGGTCAAAGCCATTCCGCTGTAATTTCAGATGCTCCTTGTCATCCAAATGTGTCTCCTGTAACAAAGCAATATCCACCTTCTCCTTTCTAAGACTCAAGAGTACCTTCTCCCTCTTAATTGGTGAGTGACTTCCCTTGATATTCCAGGTACACCATTTAATCAAATCATTAGCCATAATCTTCTGCAATTACCTTTAAATTTTAGAGAGGAGGAACCCGAACCACAAATGGCTGAGCCTTAGTGTCGCATGATCCACCAAATATAAAAACTACATAAACTAAAACCACTACATTTAACAAACATACAAAATTATTAAAAATAAAAAACAACAAAAACCAGAAAACAAACCACCATATAAAGCGCCAAAAGCGCTGAGTAGGGGAACTCACCCCCTGCCCAGAGGGGGCAACTACCCGTCCCAAACTGCCCATAAATAGGCATCTAACCATCTCAACCACCTTCACTTCTCCCAGCTCGAGCCACATCGCAAGCACAAGCTAAAAAGAATAAACACCCCATAGAATATCAATATGAATTTAAAAAATTCTTTTATTAAAAAAAAGGGGAATAAATACCCCACCCATCCTTTGGTATGTCCTAACTTAGAAATTTAAAATGTACATCTTAACCACCGCCAGGCATAGATTGAACCAAATTATTATCAATAGAGGTTAAAAAAAGGGGGAAAAACAAAACTCCAACCGTTATTTCCTCCATTTCTTTCACAGAATGATAAACGCATTCCCAAGCAACAATATTTATACATCCTACAATTGTTTAAATTAGGTTAGTTTGTCCACAAAGTCTCTTGCCTTCTCTGATGTGTCAAAGAGATGCATGGATCCACCTAAGGTGATCCGAAGCACTGCCAGATATCTCGGGGAGTACTGAATCCCAAGCTCCTTCAATCTTCTCTTGACACCATCATACGATTTTCGTTTCTGGATCACCGCCGCTGAAAAGTCCTGAAAAAACATGATCTTAGACCCCTCGTAAATTAGGGCCTTTGGATCCTTCCCCTGGAGTCTGGAAGCCTCCATGACTCTCTCCTTATCCTGGTAATGATGGAACTGCACTAGGAAAGGACGTGGGCATTGACCCAGACCTGACCTCCGAGCTGCAACCCGGTGAGCCCTCTCTATCTTCAATCCTTTCATGCCAGTCTCCAAGTCAAGGAATTTTGGAAGCCAATCTTCAACAAATTCCGCAGGCCGCTGACCTTCCTCATCCTCAGGCAGACCGATGAACCGAATGTTTTTTCTCCTGCCCCTGTTTTCAAGATCATCCACTTGGTCACGCAAATTACGAACCTGCATCTTCAGGGCTTGGATCTCATCCTTGAATGAACTGGCATCAGCTTCCACCACTGTGAGCCTGTGCTCCACCTCATCCATCCTCTTCTCCAGGTCTCCCAGCTGCTGCTCATGCTTCTGCAGCGTGAGAGAGACTGGAGCCAGCTTCTCTTCAATCTGTTTCCCCAACATCTCGCGAGATTTCGAGAGCTGGTTCACCAGGTCCTGGAGAGTAATCGGCTCCGAGGCTGCTGCAGGCTGAGCTGCAGACCTGGCCTCGGATGCTCCTCCTCCCTTTTTAGGCATTTCTGGACAGCTGAAAATACAGGCAAGTCAATTTTTATATGTTTCTTGGGGCTCTACAATCTTTCCAACGCCCCAAGAAATCCTGATGACCTGGGTTGGGCAGGTTAAAGGACCTTCCTGCTCCTGCTGCGATGAGAAGCTCTGCAGTGTGATCTTCTCAAATCGCCGCCATCTTAGATCCCCCCACTGCTGGGTAATTATTAAACTGAACATCTGATTCTCCAATAATCCTGTTAACTATCGCCACACACCCCATAACCCCTTGAAAACCTCCTTCCCTTCCCAATGCTGTTGGTCCCAAGATCACCAATTCCTCCCAGTTCCAACACTTATCCTGACTTGATTCTAACTCTCACCATCCCTCCCTTCATCTATCTACTGGACCCTTACACTTCCTTCCCTAAGCATTCATCCATGTGGTTGGCACTAAACCTGCATAACCACCTGACTCACCTGGCAGCCTACTCCAACCCACCTGCCCTGCAGCCACCTGCCACACTAGGTCCTAATATACTCACCTACGATTTCACTAATCTAACAAACATACCTTATCTCAGCCACTGTTAACGTCGCGTTGTGAGCTTTACACAACTTAACTGCTGATGTACAGCAGCAAGTGCTGTAAAAAGAACATGTCTTCGCCTGTAAGACTGCTTCTGCAATGAATGGATTTCTCCCCAGTTTCTTCTTATCATCTCATTTGATTCAGGTCAGAATCTGAAATAAAAATCACCAGCAGATAAATGGGTAATCTTAAAGAGGATTATTGTTATTGGATCTGTTCTGACAGTAATCAGAAACGCGAGTAAAAATACAATGCATCAGTGTTTGGATCTCTCTCAGTAGGCCTGTAGTTTCTTAGATGATACTTACAGTTGAAATAAAGGTCTTGTAAGCAGATGTTTTTCAGTAAGCTGCGACCTGTCTTGCAAGTTTGGTCATCATCTTCTTCTACTATTAAGCCATTTATTCCTGTTTATTACCTTGGCAGCCGGTTCATTGATTTTTTTGATGGAATTCTGCAAGCAGCTTTGTTATTTTTAAAGTATACAAGAAAATAGTTTCTTCACCACGTATTTGTGCAAATTCAAAGACCCTTTTGCAAAGGAAGTTGGTGTGCTGATTACACATCTTGCTTTTGTTTGAGGCTTTGAGTCCTTTGTATTATGATGGTCCCTTGTCTAAAACAATGAAAGATCAGTTATATCTATTTCACATTCATCAATGTGCATTGAGTTTTGATGTACCTTTTTGTCTGTGGTGAAACTGAATGATGAGTCAGCTGATACGCTTTAGTTCTTCATTGACAATTCATCTTTAAACAAAGAATGTATGAATTTTGAGCATGCTGTGTGTCCATATATAATTGCGTACTTGTTTGAGAGTTGTGACTGCTGTGAACTCAGAAGCTAAAGGTTATGTGATTTGTAGTGCCCTTTTTAAATAGGTTGTTTAAGTTCAAATTTTTAAAGTATTATTTGAAAGCTGATAATATACTGAGGTGCAACAATGGAAATATGGTTTCTGGTAAATGTATTATGCTTGTGATATTTTATTAATGTAATAAAATAGCATCTCCCAAGGCTCTGTATAAGGACTTGTAAGTTTTAAGCATTTATATAGACAGTGTTTTTGCTAGGATCAAAAATTGAAGGCATCGACTTGCAGTGACTAATGTGAGTGAATTGTTGTAAAATCTGATGTGGAGAATGGTATCAATTCTGAATAGTAATTAGTTTTTTCACTTGAGCATTTGGTTCTATTGTGTTGCCAAACACATCTAGGAACTAAGTAACTCTTCTTTCTGTTGAATTTTCAGCCTTACTTTGGCCTCCTTGTTGACATTGATGGAGTGTTGGTGCGAGGAAAAACCCCCATACCAGCTGCCAGGAAAGCTTTCAAGAAGCTGGTGAATGTTAAAGGAGAATTTTTAATGCCCGTGGTGTTTGTCACAAATTCAGGAAACTGTGTTCGACAAGTAAAAGCCGACCAATTAACTCGCGTATTGGGAGTGCCTGTGAGTGTCTACATCAGTGTAATTATAAGAATGTTTTATTTGTCAGGGAAGTATGTCGTGGAAATGTGGAACTTTTTCAAGGAACAGATACGATGTGTCCTTGATATGTATGTACCTGTCAGGCAGGAAAGAGATGGTCGTGTGAGGGAACCTTGGTTGACGAGGGAGGTTGAATGTCTTGTAAAGAGGAAGAAGGGGGCTTATATAAGGTTGAGGAAACAAGGTTCAGACAGAGCATTGTAGGGATGGGATACAGGATTGCCAGAAGGGAGCTGAAGAAAGGGATTAGGAGAGCTAAGAGAGGGCATGAAAAATCTTTGGCGGATAGGATCAAGGATAACCCCAAGGCATTTTATGCGTATGTGAGAAACATGAGAATGATGAGAACGAGGGTGGGTCCGATCAAGGACAGTAGTGGGAGACTGTGTATTGAGTCGGAAGAGATAGGAGAGGTCTTGAATGAGTATTTTTCTTCAGTATTTACAAACGAGAGGGACCGTATTGTTGAAGAGGAGAGTGTGAAATGGACTGGTAAGCTAGAGGAGATACTTGTTAGGAAGGAAGATGTGTTGGACATTTTGAATAACTTGAGGATAGACAAGTCCCCTGGGCCTGATGGGATATATCCTAGGATTATGTGGGAAGCAAGAGAGGAAATTGCAGAGCCGTTGACAATGATCTTTTCATCTTCACTGTCAACAGGGGTGGTACCAAAGGACTGGAGAGTGGCGAATGTTGTGCCCCTGTTCAAAAAAGGGAATAGGGATAACCCTGGGAATTACAGGCCAGTTAGTCTTACTTCGGTGGTAGGCAAAGTACTGGAAAGGGTACTGAGGGATAGGATTCATGAGTATCTGGGAAGACACTGCTTGATTAGGGACAGCCAGCACCGATTTGTGAAGGGTAGGTCTTGCCTTACAAGTCTTATTGAATTCTTTGAGGAGGTGACCAAGCATGTGGATGAGGGTAGAGCAGTGGATGTAGTATACATGGATTTTAATAAGGCATTTCATAAGGTTCCCCATGGTAGGCTTATGCGGAAAGTCAGGAGGCATGGGATAGAGGGAAATTTGGCCAGTTGGATAGAAAACTGGCTAACCGGTCAAAGTCAGAGAGTGGTGGTAGATGGTAAATATTCAGCCTGGAGTCCAGTTACAAGTGGAGTTCCGTAGGGATCAGTTCTGGGTCCTCTGCTGTTTGTAATTTTTATTAATGACTTGGAAGAGGGAGTCGAAGGGTGGGTCAGTAAATTTGCAGATGATACGAAGATTGGTGGAGTTGTGGATAGTGAGGGCTGTTGTCGGCTGCAAAGGGACTTAGATATGATGCAGAGCTGGGCTGAGGAGTGGCAGATGGAGTTCAACCCTGCCAAGTGTGAGGTTGTCCATTTTGGAAGGACAAATAAGAATGCAGAATACAGGGTTAACGGTAGGGTTCTTAGTAAGGTGGAGGAGCAGAGGGATCTTGGGGTCTATGTTCATAGATCTTTGAAAGTTGCCACTCAGGTGGATAGAGCTTGTAAGAAGGCCTATGGTGTATTAGCGTTCATTAGCAGAGGGATTGAATTCAAGAGTCGTGAAGTGATGTTACAGTTGTACAGGACTTTGGTTAGGCCACATTTGGAGTACTGTGTGCAGTTCTGGTCGCCTCACTTTAGGAAAGATGTGGAAGCTTTGGAGATGGTGCAGAGATTTACCAGGATGTTGCCTGGAATGGAGAATAGGTCGTACGAGGATAGGTTGAGCGTGCTAGGCCTTTTCTCATTGGAACGGAGAAGGATGAGGGGTGACTTGATAGAGGTGTATAAGATGATCAGGGGAATAGATAGAGTAGACAATCAGAAACTTTTTCCCCAGGTACAACAGAGTGTTACAAGGGGACATAAATTTAAGGTGAAGGGTGGAAGGTATAGGGGAGATGTCAGGGGTAGGTTCTTTACCCAGAGAGTGGTGGGGGCATGGAATGCGCTGCCTGTGGGAGTGACAGAGTCAGAATCATTGGCGAACTTTAAGTGGCAATTGGATAGGTACATGGATGGGTGCTTAAGCTAGGACAAATGTTCGGCACAACATCGTGGGCCGAAGGGCCTATTCTGTGCTGTATTGTTCTATGTTCTATGGTGGAATTAACCATTTAAGTTAGAACTTGCAGCACCATTAGTGACCAAGTTGCATATAAACATAAAGGTTGCAGTGCACTAATGCATGTAGTCTTATTTTCCACACTCAATGTTTGCTGCTTGGCTGTATTGCCCCAGTAACTCTGGTTGTTAACTTGTATCTGGTCCTATAATGCTAAGGTTGTTCCACTTCTTTCTGTAATATCGAGAAGTTATAGGACCAGATACGAGTTAACAACCAGAATTACTGGGGCAAAACAGCCAAGCAGCTGCAACCCTAGAGGGAATCAGAAAGTGCAGGAGGGAACTTAAGAAAGCAGTTAGAAGAGAAAAAACGGGGCATGAGAAATGACTTCTGACCAGGATTATGGAGATACTTTATAAACACATTAAAGGGAAGAAGTTAACCAGGGAAAGAGTAGGGTCCATATGGGATCAAGGAGGCAACCTGTGTATGAAGCTGAAGGATATTGGAAGGGTGTTAAATGAATAGTTCTGTTCAGTCTTTACTCCGGAAAAGGAGAATGTATGTACGGAATTCAGGAAAAGGGGCTATGAGGAACTTGCACAGTTTGACATAAGAAATGGGGAGGCACTGGAGGCTCCGTCAGGCTTACAGACAAATTCCCTGGCCCGGATTAGTTACATCACAGGCTGCAGTGGGAGGCGAGACAGGAAATTGCAGGGGCTCTAACACAAATTTTTAATTCTTCTCTTGCCATAGGGAAAGTGTCAGAGGACTGGAGGATGGCTAATGTAGTTCCACTTTTTAAGAAGGGTAATAGAGATGAACCAGGAAATTATAGCCCAGTGAGACTCATTGTCAGTGATAGGGAAATTATTGGAGAAAATTCTGAAGGAGTGAATTAAAACCAACTTGGAAAAGTATGGGTTAATTAGGGATAGTCAGCATGGCTTTGTCAGAAGGCTGTCATGTCAAACAAATTTGTTAGAATTTTTTGAAAATATGATCAAGTGTGATGTTGAGGGAAGCTCAGTTGATATAGTTTATATAGATTTCAGCAAAGCTTTTGACAAGGTCCCACATGAGAGGCTGATTGATCGAGAAGGTTAAAGCACATGGAATTGAGAGAAACTTGGCAAGATGGATCAGAAACTGGCTCAGTAATAGAGCACAAAAGGTAGTGGTAGAAAACTGTTTGACTGGAGGCTACTGTTCAGTGGTGTATGACAAGGATCAGTACTGGGAACCCAAATATGAGGGGAACGTTAAGTAAAATTTCCTGACTGCATCAAGATTGGTAGAGAGATTAATAATGAAGGTAGTTATAGGTCACGGGATGATGCAGATGAGTTGGTCAAATCAGAAGCAGATGGAATTTAACTCTGATAAGTGCGAGGTGGTGCATTTTGGAAGAACAAAATGAGGGAGTATTTAATGAATGGCAGGACACCAGGTAGCTTAGAGAAATAGAAGGATCTTGGGGTAATTATTGACAGATCCCTGAAGTCAGCAAAGCACGTGAACAAGATAGTTAAGAAGGCAAATGAGACACTTGCCTTTATCAGTCATGGCAGAGCATAACAGCAAGGAGGTAATGTTGGAGTTGTACAGAGCGTTGATCAGGCCACAGCTGGAGTACTGTGTGCAGTTGTGGTCACCTTACTGCAGGAAGGATGTGACAGCACAAGAGGGATTACACAGGAGGTTCACCAGGATGTTGCCCGGGATGGAGAAATTGAGCTCTAAGGATAGACTAGATAGGCTTGGATTGTTTCCTCGAGAGCATAGAAAACTGAAGGAGAATATGATTGAGGTGTATAAGACTGTGAGGATGGATGGAGAGCAGCTGTTCCCCATGGTTGAAGGGTCAATCACTAGAGCGCATTGTTTTAGGGTAAGGGGCAGGAGATTCAAAGGGATTTTGAGGGAAAAAGTCTTTTTAACTCAGCGGATGATGGGAATCTGGAATGCACTACCTGGGAAGGTAGCGGAGGCTGGAAACCCTACAACCTTTAAACAATATTTAAATGAGTACTTCAGATAATACAATGTTTAAGGATATTGGACAAATGCAGGAAAGTGGGATTAGCGCACTTTTAATGATAATTATGTTAGCACAGACTCGATGGGCCAAAGGGCCTTCATGCCATGTGAATCAATGAATCTATAAGAAAGGGTGTAGGATATGTGATTTAATGTCACAGAGCATGTAGTTGAATATCAGAAGCTAGTTTCCAGTGAGTAAACTGAGACTAGAGAATGATATTTACAACTGTGTAGCAGAATTTGCCAGCAAATTTATAATCAGGTTATATCTAGTTTTGATTTTCTCAGCAGATTTAAAGTTAACGTGTGATTAAGGGTGATGCCCATTGACTGTATTTCACAAAGCAACAGTGTAATAATTAAAAGGTGCACATTTGCATCTGCTGTTCAGTTCTACCTGCTGGTTTCATTTGAGATGGTTTAGGGAAGTTGATTATTTATTTAACTTTGTTCCTCACTTTAACAGCAGTGTTCAGTACAGGACCAGGGATTTCCTTCCAAATAGAAATTGTAAAAATGAGAGCGGAACATTTGGACAATAGTCTGGCAAGATATTTGTGTCAAACAAATTATAAAGGCAGATTGAGGTATTGAGTTTTGATTTGAAAAGGCAATATTGATAATTCTTTTGATTTTCACAGTCAGAGCTATTTCCTAGTTAGTTGATAGGATGGAGACTTAAGTGAGGAGAAGGTGAATTTCATAGCATGTAAGTCATTAGAAAAGTAACTTGATAGAACATTAAACCTGGTCCTGAGGATAATCTTCCAATTTGATTCAGTTTCTAGTGCTGGCTACTGTGTATGAACTGGATAAACGTTTTTATTTAGCTAGTGGCTAAAGTTTCTTCTTCAATACTTTATAAACTTTGCACAGGAATATCTCCCAACATTTCCATAGATTAAATTAGATTAAATAGATTCATAGATTAAATTAGTTTCCTCCATGTCTCATTAGAATGATGCTCCTGCTTCTGTCGTCCAACTGAGTAGCTTTTTGTTTTGCTTTTATTACTCTTCTGTCCACTCACACTCTCATTTTTGTTTCTCCCTCTTTCATGTATTTTTGATCCTTCTGCATTTCTTCTGATATTTCTAAATGTGCAGGTATTCCAGAGGTTGAAAGGGACTACAAAAACAAGATTGTGGATTTCAGTAATTAACAAGTTAACATTTTTCAGAGCAGAGGGAAGATGACCATCTATTTGGAAGTTTTTGTTTACATTTATGTTGTATTTAGAGCATACAATAATTATCTAATCAGTGTAAGCATCATGCACATCACATTCTACTGAGTCTGCCTATTAGACAAATAGTAGTAAAATCTATGAAGAACTGCAGTGGAAATAAAAGCATAAGAATAACATAAAGTTCAATTTCAGGGTATTATTTAGACTTACCAAAGGTAAGTAGTAAGGAATGGAGCTGATTTGAATTTTGTTCTTTAAGAGTACCTACTTTGTAAAGTATGTGTTTCTTGAATAATGGCATGATACACTGTTATATAAAGTAATCCAGAACATTGGGCTACTATTCTGGCGATATGCATGCAAATCCCACCATGAAATAATACTGAAATTTGAACTAAATAAAAATCTGGAATAAAGATAGCCTCATTATGACTATGTAACCATCGTCAATTATTGTATACACCCATCCGGTTCATTAATATCCTTTCAGGAAGAAAATCTGCTGTCCTTACCCAGCCTGGCCTATATGTGACTCCAGACCCACAACAATGTTCTTCAGCTTTTAATGCCCTTTGAGAAATTAAGGGTGGGCAATAGATGCTGATCTACCAGCGATACCCACATCTCACAAATCAATTTAAAAAGTGGCAGCTCGTTAGGTGCATGTTGCTCTTCTGCAGTGTAGTTCTTCAGGATGGTAATGTGGCTCTCTTTATAGTAAAAAACACTAATTTTCTCTTTAGGAACATTTTTGAGAGAGTGCATCATACTGTGATCAGAATTAGTATGTTAAAAATAGGGGAAGTAGTGGGTCTGGAACTTTATAAACAGGATTAGCATTTATGTAAAATGGGAAGCAGCATGAAGTGCGGTAACGGGCAGCATTGGGGGTGAACATGATGGCAACATATTCTTCCTGTTCCAATTATGATTTTAGTCAGAAAGATATGATTTGATCTTGTTATTTGGGTTAAGTAAGTTCCATTTGAGAATTTGTTTTACCCAGAGGATGTGGGAATGTGAAACTCATTGCCAAGGGTGGTAGAGGCAGAAATGTTCATAATATTTAAAAATTATTTGCAAGGCCAAGACATTTGAATCTGTGGGCCTAGTGCTGGAAAATGGGATTAAAATAATTAAGTGTTTGCTTTTAATTGGTGCCTACTTGATAGGCTGAAGGGCCTTTTTCTAATCTATAGAACTGCATGACTGATTATTGAGTACATGGAGTAAAACTTTGAAAAGAATAACTTTTTTTAAGCATGACATTATGTATTCCTGTCCTAAGTACAATGTTTTTGGAGCAGAACTGTTCAGAGATTGCATAAAAATTGTGAACGGCACATGTGTGTGTTAAACATTGACTTTATGGAAAATTACAATGCTAACTGTTTAGTGCACTGTTCAGTAGTCACATTTCTCATCTATTTGGAACCTAAAATTAACATCAACAGATCAACTTGGAATTATATTTGAGGCCAAACTGATAAGCTAAAAGAAATTTCCCTAGCCAGCTGCAAAGGAGATGCCCTTTGGAAAATATGTTGGATAGCAGGCTCAAAGCAGAATTCCTTGTGAAATGCCTTAAAATTGGTTAGGTCACAAGGATATTCAATGCTGAGAGTGAAAGTTATCTCCCTGGTACAATAGAAAGTGTTTTTCTAAGGTTGAGATTAAGATCCATTGTTAGAACAGTGAAGTAAATAGTCCAATAGCAATAGGTAATGATTGTATATCATTCAGAATAAATCTGAGAGGATCTTGATGTTGCATGAATATTTGAAGTCAGGAATGAATTTTATAATTCATTCATGCATGTGAAAGATCATCATAAAATGTTTCTACAAAATAAATGTTTTGTTTCAAATTTGACTGTTAGCCATGAATAAACGACTTGTACTAATATATTACTTTTTAAAATATCTGAACAGATTTCTCAGGATCAAGTTTTGATGTCTCACAGCCCATTGCGAATGTTTAAACGTTACCATGATAAATGTGTACTGGTCTCGGGGCAAGGCCCAGTCATGGAGATTGCTAAAAGGTATCCTTTTAGGTGTCTATACTGGAATTTTATTAAAAAGAATTTATCTATGTCTGTGTGCACTCTATATTTTTAGAGATTTAATGTTTTATCAAACTTTGAGTCCATAAATTTAGTGAACATTTAGAAAGCCATGGGCTAACCATGAGAGGTCAACTGGATTTGTAATCTGAGATTCTACTGGACTGATTTAATTTGTGTTTTTCTCTTACAAAAGACACTGCATATTGAAACATCCAGTGGGTCTGACATATGTCATCAATTCGGCTATCTCTTAAAAGATGTTGCCCAATGTTGCAGCATTTATTAAATGTAGTCATATTAGTAGACAGACAATGCAGTAAGTAGATGTTTGTTTGGATTCAGAGAATGTGGTTTTTAAGGTGCTTGTTTTTAATCGATAATTTAACCTAGATACAAGAGCAGTAATGTTGAAGTTTGCTGTTGCAAATTAGGGGCATGTGCAATTCAGTTAAAATCCAGAAAAATCTACAACAATAAAATGGGCAAATATTTATAGCTACATATATTTATATGAATTAAAAACAGGAGTAGGCAAACAAAATCATAGCTGATCTGATTGTATCCTCAATTCCACATTGCCACTTTCCTATGATAGCTATAAATTCTTCACAGATAAATGAGTCCATCCACCCCTACCTCAAAAATCTTCAATAACCCTGCCTCCACCATTCTCTTGGGAATAGAATCCAGAAGATTCTCAACCCTTTCTGAAAAAAAAATCCTCATCTCAGTCATAAACTATGGCCATTAGCTATAATGTTTTGCAGAAGAGCACCCTGTCATTCCTGTCAGGATCCTATAATCTTTCAATAAAATCAGCTCTCATTCTTCTATGTTTCAATGGAAAAAGATCCAACCTGTCTAACTTTACCTCTACTAGAGATGGGAGGAGTTTGCAGCAAGTCAGGATTACTGTGGAGCTGGCTGGGAGAGCAGATCTGTGTTAGAAGTGCAGTGGTGTGGGAGATAAAAACCAACAGCAGACAGAGACCCATCAACCTGTTTCTCCATGTCAGAGTTGAAGTGTGACATGTCAGGAAAACACATAGCTGACTGGTGAGTATTTCTTCCCTGTCTCTTGGCCAACTGGTTTAAAACAGGAGACACTATTACAGCTCAAGAGTACAGTTAAAATATTTAATAATTAAATAGAGAAGAGGTGGCTGGACAGGTGATGAGGAAGAAGGATTCTTGAAGGTTATAAACCAACAACAATTAACCAAGGATATTAAAGATTTTATCAAATCAAAAGAAAAATATACAATGTAGCAAACATTAGTGGTAAACCAGAGGACTGGGAAAGTTTGAAAGCTAACAAAAGATTACTGAAACAATAATAGAGGGAGAAAATAAACATTAGGGCAAACTAGCAAGTAATATAAAAACAGCCAGTAAACTAACTTAAGTATCTGAAAAGAAAGAGAGAGGACAAAGTGCCCTTGGTGAAAGAGGCTGAGGAAATAATAATGTGGAACCAGGAAACGGGTGAGGAGTTGGACAAATATGTATCGGTCTTTATGGTAGAGGGGGTTCATAGCATTCTGAAAAATACTAAATAACAAAGGGATCAAAAGTGGGGAGAGAAAATTACTTAATAATTATCACAAAGGAAGAACAATACTGAGGAAACCCATAGTGATACAACACAGAAACAGACCCTTCGCTCCAACTTGTGCATGCCGACCAAGTTTCCAAAACTAAACGCATCCCACTTGTCTGTGTTTAGCCCATATCCCTCTAAACCTTTCCTATCCAAATGTTTTTTTAAATGTTATAACTGTACTCCTATCTACCACTTCCTCTGGCAATATATTCCACATATGAACCACTCTCTGTGAAAATGTTGCCCCTCATACCCCTTTTAAATCTTTCTCCTCTACCCTTAAAAAAATGCCCCCTAGTTTTGAATTCACATACTTTTGAATTTACCCTCGCTAGGGAACATACCTTTGCTATTCAGCTTATATATGCCCCTCGTGATTTTATAAACCTCTACAAAGTCACACTTCAACCTCCTATGCTTCAATGAAAAAAGTCCTAACCTATCCTTGTAATTCAAACCCTCCAGTCATGGCAACAACCTGGTGAATCATTTCTAAATTCTCTCCATTTCAATTTGGCGGAGCAACCAGAACTGTACATAGTACTCCAAAAGTAGCCTTACCAATGTCTTGTACAACCTCAACATGACATCCAAGCTCTTATATTCAATAGTCTGAGCAATGAAGGCAAGCATGCTAAACGCCACCTTAACCACCCTGTCTGCCTATGATGCAACTTGAAAAGGACTTTGTACCTGAACACCCAAGTCTCTCTGTTTAACAACACTGCCCAGGACCCCTTGTTAGTTTTACCAAAATACAATACCTTGCATTTATCTAAATTAAACTCAATCTGTCACTTCTCAGCCCATCGGCCAAATTGATCAAGATCTCTTTGTAATCTTAGATAACCTTCTTCACTGTTGACTATACCACCAATTTTGGTGTCATTCTCAAACTTACCAACCATGTTTGCTAAATACCCATCCAAATCATTTATATAAATTACAAAAAGGGGACCCAGCACTGATCACCGCAGAACAGGTCACAGGTCTTTAGTCTGAAAAACAATCCTCCATTTCATATGGCTAGAGGAGCTAACAAGTAGGATAAATAAAGTGAACCAGTAGATGTAATAACCTTGGATTTCCAAATGTTGTTTGATAAGGCACCACAGATAAGGCTACTCAATAATGTAAGAGATAACGTGTGGGGGTTAATATTATAGCATGGATAAAGGATTGGTAAGATACTAGGAGACAGAGTTGAAGTAAAGGGGACATTTCCAACAAGTCAACATGTCATGAGTGGAGTATCACAGGCTTCAGTACTGGGGCCACAATTATTGCAATGCATATTAATAACTTGGATGATGGAGGTGAATGTTATTAACACCAAGTTTGCAAATGATGCAAACATATGTGGGAAGGCAAATAGTGAGTACGACATAAGGGGTTTATAAAAATAAAAAAAGTTGCTAAAGCTATACAAGGTACAAGTCAGACCATGCTTGAAATAATGTGCTGAGAGTGTGGTGCTGGAAAAGCACAGCAGATCAGGCAGCATCCGAGGAGCAGGAGAACCAATGTTTTGGGCATAAGCCCTTCATCATGAATGAGCTCATTCCTGACGAAGGGCTTATGCCTGAAACTTCAATTCTGTTGCTCCTTGGATGTTGCCTGACCTGCTATGCTTTTCCAGCACCACACTCTCGACTCTGATCTCTGGCATCTGCAGCCCTCACTTTCTCCATGCTTGAAATACTGTAAACCATTGTGGTCCCCTTATCTTAGGAAAGATATACTGGCATTGGAGGCAGTCCAGAGAAGATTCTCTAGGTTGATTCTGCATGTGGAGGATCTTATGAGGAGACATTGAGTAGGTTGGATCTGTAATCATTAGAATTTAGAAGAATGAGGCGAGATGCTGTTGAAACATACTCAGTTCATAGGCTTGACAGTGTAGATGCCAAAAGGTAGGTTCTCCCTGACTAATGTCTTGAGGAGGCACAGAATGTAATGTATCCAAATTAGCTGACAATACAAAAATAGGTCAAAGGAATGTGATGAGGACATAATAAATCTGTAAGGGGATATTGATGGGTTGGGTGAGTGGAGAAAAACATGGCAGATGGAATTTAATGTAGGTAAGTATGAGGTCATGCACTTTGGAAGAATCGTAAGGTGCACTGTTATGCCCAAAGAAAGTGCAGAAGAGAGATCTGGGTGATCTTGTGCATGAAACACAAAATGTTAGTACTCATGTGCCCCGAATAAGAATTTTGGCCTTCACTGCCAGGGTATTTGAGTTTAAATCTGGAAGTCATGTTACAATTGTACAGGGTGTTGGTGAAGCTGCACTGAACTGTGTATAGTTTTGGTTCTAGTATTTAAGGATGTACTGTCATTGGAAGCAGTTTAAAAGAGATTCACTTGGCTGTTTCCTGGGTTGGAGGAGTTGACTTATTGAAATGGCTCAACAGTTAGGCCTTTATTCATTATTGTTTTGAAGAATGAGGAGTGAACTCATTGCAACGTGCAAGATTCTGAGGGTGTCAGCAGGATAGATGTTTCCCCTATTGGTGGAATCTCAAACCAGGGAATATTATTACCGAATAAAGAGACCATCATTTAAAACAAAGATGCCAAGGAATTAATAGTCCCAGAGAATAGTGAATGTCTAGAATTCTCTACCCCAGAGAACTGTGGAGGCTAGATCACCTGAACGTATTTAAAGAGGAGATTGACAAGATTTTGAAATATTGAGGAAATGAGGGCATGAAAGAGGAATTGAGGCCTTGGCCAGATCAGTCATGATCTTAAGAGATGGCAGGACCAGGCTTAAGAGACTGATTGTCTTAATGCTGCTCCTAATTCTTATGATCTTATAAGCTTCGCCCAACTTGCATATCAGTTGAGTGAACATGGCCGAACTGTCTCTAATACTTCCTTTCTATAAGGAAACCAAAACTGTAAACAGTACTCTAGATGTGGTCTATTTTGGTGATACAACTGTACCAAAACTTCCCTATTTTTAGATTCTATTCCTGTGCAATATAAGACAATGTTCCATTTGCTGTACCTGCATACTAACCTTTTGTGATTAGTGTACTAGGACAGCCTCACTAATGCTCCTCTCTCTATTTAAATAATATGCTGCTGTTCTATTCCTCCTGTCAGTGTGGAGAAGTTCACATTTTCCCATATTTTTCTCTATTTGTCAAATGTTTGTTCTCTCACCTAACCTGTTTATTACTTTTGCAGACTCTTTTATGTCCTCTTTACAACATACTTTTCTATTGATTTTTGTATAATCAGCAAATTTAACAACCATAGATTTGGGTCCTTTTATTGAAGTCATTTAGTATAAATTGTAAATAATTTGATACCTCATCACTAATGACTGTGATATGCCACTTCCCCATTTCTGAAAACACCTATTTCTGCACACTCTGCTTCCTTTTAGTGAACCAATTTTTTACAATATATTTATATTGTCTCCACATCATGACCTGTTATTTTGTAGTAATCTTTGATATAGCATCTTGTCAAATACCGATCGGTGTAGAGATCATTTAACAATTGAATGGAACTATCCCTTTCACTGGTAAGATATAGATAAATACAGTTATGATCTATGCCTATCTGTCATTAAATATATGAGAGCAAGTGGAAAAGTCTTTCTTCCTCTCCACCCAAGTATCCCACCTTTCACTCACTGTTTCATAGCTTTCTTCTTCACATAGCTTCAATCCTTGCATTTGCTTCAGTCTTGTACCACATGTCAAAATGGTCAAGAAATGAAAGTGTGTATCTGTACAGTTTCCTCACATTAAGTTCAATTTGCAGACATCTTAGTGTCCAAGCTTAGTGTCCATTCCTGCTTGGCTTCTAGTAGTGTTCTTGAAAGTAGGGAGGGAATGTAACAAGAAAAAAAAGTCTGCAAACTTTCATAACAAGAAATAGCAAATGATATTGTCATGTGAATTCTCTGGCCAGCCCATCACTAACCACATCCCTCCTCTCAGCAACTTGTATTTATATTGACTTTGACATAATAAAACACCCTAAGCTGTCAGAAAAGCTGCTTAACGAATTGTTAAGAACAAACATCTAGCATTGTAAGGTTTAAAGTTTGTGAGAAGATTTGTAGCTCGGGTGCTCGTTGTTGTGGTTCTGCTCGCCGAGCTGGGAATTTGTGTTGCAGACGTTTCGTCCCCTGTTTAGGTGACATCCTCAGTGCTTGGGAGCCTCCTGTGAAGCGCTTCTGTGATCTTTCCTCCGGCATTTGTAGTGGTTTAAATCTGCCGCTTCCGGTTGTCAGTTCCAGCTGTCCGCTGCAGTGGTCGGTATATTGGGTCCAGGTCGATGTGCTTATCGACCTGGACCCAATATACCGAACACTGCAGCAGACAGCTGGAACTGACAACCGAAAGCGGCAGATTCAAACCACTACAAATGCCGGAGGAAAGATCACAGAAGCGCTTCACAGGAGGCTCCCAAGCACTGAGGATGTCACCTAGACAGGGGACGAAACGTCTGCAACACAAATTCCCAGCTCGACCAACAGAACCACAACAAGGGCAAAGTTTTTAGGAACATATTAGATGTGAACAAGGTTGAGAGGTGTGGAGAAGGGAAGAAGATTTAAAGTTGAGGTAGCAGAAGACATGGCCATCAATGGTGGTGCAATACACTTGAGGATTAAAGAATTGGAGGAGGGTGAAGATTTCAGAGGCTCATAAGACTGGAAGGAGAGAGAGAGGGAGTATAGGGAGAGAGAGAGAGAGAGTATAAGTTTTCTGCTTTTGTGATTTTTTTTATTTGTTCAGCAGTTGTAATGGATGAACATAGTGACATGATGATTTTGGAACTTTTATTACTTTGTTTTCTTTCAGACCCATAACAGTGTAACTTTTTCCATCTTACCCACATGTGAAGTTCTTGCTCGTTTAAGTTAAGTAATTTAGGATTCTAAACTGTTGTTTGGTGAAAACTAGGATGGGGGTGAGAGTTGCCTCCTGTAATACCTTGTGCTGAACTTCGCTTTACTTCCACCAACCAGTTTCTTCTGATTCAATCCCATAACCGTCCCCACTTTGTCCATTTTCATGACTTCATACTCTTCTCATTGTCTGTTCCTGTGGGATTCACCTGCTACCGAGATCATCTAAATCTTTTTTCAGTACCTCCTCCCAATTAAATTTAAGTTCTAGCTATCTTTGTGAGATAGGCTGACAGTGGTTTTTGATTATCTATTCTTAAAACCGTATTTTTCCCCTGTCCATGTTAATAAAATCAACAAATCCTGACAGGAATTAGTGATATTTTGTTTTGCATTTGTTTTTGCTTAAGTAAAACTTGCTTTGGATTCTTTACTTCTCTCTCTACAGTTGAATTATATTAAAAGTTCTGACATTTTCTATTTAAGAATTCTCTGGGCTATTTATAATTCCCTTTTATTAAAAACTACTGATTCTTAACTTTGTGTCAGCATTGGGTTTACCAAGATTATTACCATAGAAATGTTGCGAGAGGCATTTCCCTTGTTGGACACGATGGATCATGATAGGAAACCTGCATTATCGGTGAGTATTAGCTTTACTTAAATATCTTGGCTTTCATTTTTCTCTTTCTTTCTAATTTCCTTGAATTTCTTTTCCAGTTTTATTGAAAGCAATTTAGTGCACATTCCTCTTTGTGTTAACCAAATTTGTTAGACTTGCCAATGAATCACTTTTTAATAGTGTTGCCAGAAATGTATTGGTGCCTTTTTCCTTTTGTGTCATCGCTTTGAAGCGATTAAACACTTGGTAACTGGTAAAAGATTCAGCAGTTTTAGTGTATTATTGTGTAGTAGTTATTCCTTATTGTGCAATTCCTTATACATTTAATCTTCTATGCATCTATCTGCTTGAAGTTACAAAATGGATATGGAGTTGAGTGAATTCCAAAACTCTGTAAATTATAGTGACACTTCTTTTGGTAGGTATTTATCATAAAACATTATAATATATAAAGCAACATTTAGCTGTTAAAGCTTTATTTCACAGCACAATTTAGAGCCTTTTGAATGCAGTGCATATATTTTGATCACAGTAGTTTTGTAACTCATTAATCGTAATGGAATAACAAAATGATCTAAGAATTTAAATTGTAACCAACTCCAAATTTTAGATTTACTCACAAAAAATAGTGTTTAGCAAGATCAGTGGATCAATCACAGACTGAAAATAAGTTGTTTAATTTTTGTATGTGAAGTATTGTGGGAACCAATGCATATACTGATCCAGTGTACATTTTGCAACTAAACTTTCGTTAGCCTTCTGACCAAGTCTTCACAAAATTGCAATTGAAAGAAAAAGCTGTGGGAAGAATAAACCTTTGGTTTTGCTGAACAAGATTTCCATATTGTAGCAAAATCTTGAAATTGATACTCTGAAATTTCTGTTGACTGTAGCTGCTATTATTTTGGTTTTATTATGTTATTATACAGTGGTTTTCTCAGATTCTGATGGCAAATAAGCTGACCAATTGAAACCCCAACATGTGATCTTCATTGAAATGTGTACATATGATTCTTCAGAGATGTGCTTGCTGTGATCCCCTGTAATCAAATAGTCTTCTGTTGTTCACTGGACACTCCAACAGGAATAATTAAACAAGACAGTAAAGATTGATCATTGTCCGTATAGCTATGCTTCTGTATGAGCTAACATCAGCTTTATTACAAATAACATAGCAAATCAGCTAATATTCAGGTGGATAGAATGGATCCCATGGCACTTACTGGAAAAATATGAGGAAATTTTCCTGACCAGCTCAACAATATTCAACCAACTATGCCAAAATAAAACTGATTAACTATAATTCCCTTCCTTGTTGAGAGGGAAGTTGCTAGATCCAAACCGGTCATTGCATTCACCTGTGAAACAAATGACAATAGTATTTTTTTTAAAAAAAGAATTCATCATTCCTAGCACATTGGTTTGGATCATATTGAAAGGCACTGAATGAAAGCAAGTTTTATTAGTTTTTCCCTCATTGTGCATAAATAGCCATTGGTAGATTATCTATACTTTACTTATTTCTGGCTAATTTCCTTTTGAGCCAGTAGTGTCATTAGTTACTACGACATTTTTCTCTACATGCTTCCTCGTAAATCTACTGAATAAAAATAATCTGTAAGAACTGTAGGCAATTTTTATCCTTTTTCCTCTCTTCAAGTACAGGCTCTGTCTCTTTCTCTCTCTAATTGTTTGGTGGTGACATAAAAGGTCAGGCAGCCAATTGCTGTCTGTCTGTCTGTGATAGTCACTGATTTGTAGCAAAACCTGTAATCTGGTTACAACATTTTTTTTTTCTCCCCTCTTCCCAATGGCAACATGAAACACATCAGCAATTCTTAATTAATTCTCAATCTTTCACCTTACATGTAAATGGACAATTTCCAGTACAGCTATAACCTGATTGCTTCAACAGCCTTCTGGAAATATGCAGACTTAGAGTTTATTCATTGTAAACACAAAGACTGCAGCCATTGTTTCCAAGCATAAATACCTTGCATATTTTCCCAGTAAAACAATCAAAGCCTTTCTTTGATTTCTAATAATCAATAACCTTATAAATCATGTAGTTGAAATACCAGTCCACTGGTGCCAAATGTCTCTGTACCTTTGTAATTGCCTTTATCTAATTTAAAGCCCTTGTTTTAGACCCAAGGTTCTCCCTGAAACTGAATGTGAAATTAATTCTGCTATGATCACTCTTCCCTAAAGGATCCTTTGTTATGAGATCCGTAATTATTCCTGTCTCTCTATACATTTTCCAGGTGTAAAATAATCTATTCCCTGGTTCATTTCAATATGTATTCTTTTGAGAAATTGTTACGCATATACTCTATTAATTCATCTTCAAGGTCATTATTACCAATTTAATTTGCCTAACTTATAGGAAAACCAAAGACACCCATGGTTATTGCAGTACCTCTCTTTTAAGGCCTGTTATTGATTGATTGATGTTCTGTCCTACAGTGTAGTTACTGTTGCAGGGTCCATGTACTCACCAGTTCTTTCCCTTGCTAGTTCTTATTTCTACACACACCGTTTCGACATCTTGATCTTCTGAGCTTAGGCCAATATTTACAATTGATCATATTCTTTAATAGAACTAAGTGCTTCCTTTTATTTTCTTCCTATTTTCTAAAGCATTTTAATTTCCACTCCTGGTCACCTTGCAACCATGTCTCTGTAATGGCTAATATTACCATAGCTATTAATTTCAATTTATGCTGTTCATCTTCTTATGAGTGCTGCATTCATCACTGATCCTTCCAAAGTGCACAAGTGTGGCTGTGCAGCTATTTGGAATGTTCCACGCATTCTAATGAACAAGCCAAGCACAACAAAAAGGTTGATGGGGGCAGGGGTGAGGCTGAGTATCATGTCCCAACTGTGAAAGTTCAAGAAGCTTGAGACAGAGCAGAGGAAAATATGTAGTTGTTATCAGAGGAATTGCAAATATACAAGAGAAGGGATCTGATTGGAGGAGAAACAAGCGTGTGAAAAGTGAACCTCTGGACAAGCAAATATTTTCAAATGGAAGGAGGAACAGATATGTCCTGAAGTGAGAAAGCTACGAAGCAATGGGGAAGACAAGCTCTCTGAAGCCAATAATCAGAAGTAGTAAATCAGAGAGAGTGAATGTGAAAGTAGAGATAGATGGGAAGGTGAGAGGAAAGTGAAAAATAGAATCACAGCCCTACAGTAATTTGGAATGAACTGTGCATGATATACAAAGGCCATTGAACTTTTTTGGATCTTTCTATAGGTTTTTTGTTTCTACTTATGGTGCACAAGTAGGGAAAAAAAAATTGGGAAAAAATTAAGGAATCTTTGTCACACATTCAGATAAAGAAACTTTAATTCTGTCCTTTTGCTATTTTACTTACTCTGACCCTGAACCTGATTCCTGAAGAAGGGCTTATGCCCGAAACGTCGATTCTCCTGTTCCTTGGATGCTGCCTGACCTGCTGCGCTTTTCCAGCAACACATTTTCAGCTCTGATCTCCAGCATCTGCAGTCCTCACTTTCTCCCTGAACCTATTTAGTCTGTCATATTGTTTGTGGCTTTCCAGAGGTTATTATCTTTTTTTTAAGATACTGCCTTTTAATTTATCTTCCAACTGCTCATACCCCATGGACAGAATCTGTCCTGTTTATGTCATTGGCACTAATGTAGACTATGGAAATTGGATCCTTCCCCTCCAGTCTGTGGGATGCCCTTACGACAGGCATATGACACAACCATCGGGACTTGCACTCTTATCTCATTAACTCTTGTTTCATTGTTCCCTATTACTTCAACTTTCCTGTTTACTCACCTTATTTGCATTGCCTTTCACTATGGTGCTGTGGTCAGTTTGCTAATCCTTCCTGCAGTCCCTGCTCTCATCCCACAAAGAGCAAGAAGCTTGAACGTACTGCGCTACAGGTGCTCCAGAGCTACTTTCTGGGTTTCCATACATGCTTCACTTACAACCGCATTCTTGACCAGAAACCAAATCTGAAGCATGTAATAAAAGGGATGTGGTAGCGTCCTGAAACAAAGTGCTCAGGCAACTTTCTTTCTTTGTCTCTGATTGATTAGTTGCAATGGCCAAAGCTCAGATTCAAGCTTACCAACTTGGGAGTGAAAGTTTTTCAAGCTGAAGACGTTTATCTCAGATGAGATTTATTTAGATCATACTGATGTACACTAGTGCCCACCTGCTGCAGTGACAACACAACATGTGCCTGTCATTTTTATCATGTATTTTATTTCATTAATTAGTTTCACGTTTAGAAATATCACCCAAGAATTATTTCTAGCATATCTGATTGTTTGAACAGGTATGCTATAAGTTTAATACAATACTTATACTGTCAGGGTACTAATTAAACTACTGTCACTGTTTAGAGAAAATGTTTAGTAAAACTGACCAACCGATCACCCCCCATTTACTTAATTAATGCCTGTATTCCTCAATTCCAACACCTATTTAGTCCACTCCTTTTTCAGACTTCCCAAGTTAAGCCAGCACTGTGTTTAGCAGTATTCCATTGAGCTGGACTTCATGATTGTAATTCAAAATAATTAATATTGCTTCACAGTTAATGTTTTTGAGGGAATTAAGTCATTTTAACAAAGTTGCTTTGTTGCATAACTAACATCATTCAAAGTTGTTTAATTAAAATTAAGAATGGACTGTCTGTTTTGTAACTGCAATACGTTGTACATTATAATTGACTGCTGAAAATGTCTCCTGAATAAAAATTGTTTGTGTTATCCTTGTCCTGAACTAACATGAGATTAATTAACCTCTTGACTCTAGAATGTTTTGTATTTCAGCCATCTCTGCCTGTGAAGCTTCCTAATATTGAAGGTAACTCAAATGTATCTGATGTCTGACATATGCCTTGCTTGCATTAAATGACAAGGTCTTAGAGTTCATGTCTATTCTGATTGCAGCACTATTGTAAAAAAGTTTAACTTTGCTTTGACAATGCAAGTATATAAGTAAAGTCCAAATATGGCATCAGAGCCTAACTTGACACCAAAATGAAACTGAATTCAACTCTCTGGAGAACAGTCAAACTCCTGAATCAGTTTGGGTCTTGGCACTTAATTGATAATCTAAGTTTAGAATTGCTTTGCAGCAATGCTGAACTTGAGTTGAATGCACCCATAAAGTTGCAAGTCTATTGTGTCCATATGGAAGAAGTAATTTAAGAAGCAGTTCTGAAATACAATTAGCTCTTGCTTTTATTAATTTCACCTTTTATTATCATGGGGCGAATTCCACATAACAATACTCAGTCAACGCAGTTGCCACCATATGCGTTAAAAGACTGATTTTTAAATGATATTGTGTTAAAGTTGATGGACAAAAATGTTTTTAAACTTACAAATCTATGGATTTTTCTTGTATTAGTGAGAAGAAGTTATTGGTCATCTGCCATTTTCTGCCAGAAACTTGTGGGAGAAGGATCAAGGACATACCCTCCATGTTCAATAAATTTAGTATAAATGCCAACTATATCAATGCTAATTCTGCTCTAACAGCAAAATTAGTGGGAATGTTGATAGTACCATAGAGGTTTTAGTGAATATATAAGTCTTGGAACTCTTCCAAGCCACTCACCATTCTGACTTGGAAATATATTTCCATTCCTTCAGTGGTACTGGTTCAAAATTCTGGAACTCTATCCCCTAATGGCATTGTGCATCTATTTGAATAAAATGGACTGCAGTGGTTCAAGAAGGCAACTCACCATCACCTTCTCAAGGGCATCTTGGGATGGGCAATGATTACTGGCCCCAACCAGTGACACCCACATACCATGAATAAATGAAAAACAATTTTTTTGTCTTGCTCCCATGGTTGACTAGTTAATTGGCTGCTTCAGTTTCTGTTCTGAAATTCTTTGGTGGTTCTTTTCAGCTTTCTTACTTTTCATGTTAAGATAAAACTAAAAGCTTTTCATTTTAAAATTATATATTTGTATCTTTGTGCTGATCTTTTAAGGTAAATCATTACAGATTCAAATTTTGATATTAAATGCGGGAGAGAAGGTATTCATTTCACATTCTTGAACTTTAACTATCTGTCAGTATTCCATTTCATAAGTGTTGCGTCGAGATGTTGGTTCTCCCCCTAGTGGCTAATAGATGAGCATGAGCAACAGTCAGAATTGCACATCTATGCCTTCATAACATTTTGACTTGTTACCCTCTTCAACGTGTTGCACAGGTGCCTTTGTTTTGTGTGATTATAGCCTGAGTTTGATCTGCAGTGGATAATGATTTTATGTTACTGACATACATTGTTCACAGCAGAAATCTCAAAGAGCTGAGCCATTTTCCTAAAGCATTTTCTTAAATGTTACTCTGAGTGTTTTCCTGTGCTGCCATATGTCTTAATTAAAGGTATTTTCTTCTTCGTTTCTACAGCCATTATCCTGTTATGTGAGCCTATCCAGTGGGAAACACATCTCCAGTTGATTATCGATGTCCTCTTGACTGCTGGAAACCCAGAGAACATTCCTCAGAAGTTGCAGTACCCTCACATTCCTGTTGTGGCTTGCAATACCGATTTGCTGTGGGTAGCAGAGAGCAAATCACCAAGGTATGATAAGGCATCCATAGAACATAGAACAGTACAGCACAGTACAGGCCCTTCAGCCCTCGATGTTGTGCCAGCCTTTTATCCTACTCTAAGATCAGACTAACCTACATACCCTTAATTGTACTATTTCCATGTGCCTATCCAAGATTCAATTAAATGTCCCTAATGTATCTGACTCTACTACCACTGATGGCAGTGCACTCCACGCACCCATCACTCTGAATAAAGAACCTATCTCTGACATTTCCCCTAAACCTTCCTCCAATTACCTTAAAATTATGTCCACTCGTGTTAGACATTTCCACCATGGGAACAAGTCTCTAGCTATCCACTCTATCTATGCCTTTCAACATCTTGTACACCTCTATCAAGTCACCCCTCATCCTTCTTTGCTCCAATGTGAAAAGCCCAAGTTCCCTCAACCTTCCTTCATAAGACATGCCCTCCAGTCCAGGCAGCAACCTGGTAAATCTCCTCTACACCCTCTCTAAAGCTTCCACATCTTTCCTATAATGAGGCGACCAGAACTGAATACAATATTACAAGTGTGGTCTAACCAGGTGTGGTCTAACAAGTGTGGCTCTATTGAGCGCAGATTAACCTCGCGGCTCTTAAACTCAATCCCCCTACTAATGAAAGCCAACACACCATATCCCTTCTTAACAATACTATCAACTGGGTGGCAACTTTGAGGGATCTATAATCCCAAGATCCCTCTATTCCTCCACACTGCCAAGAATTCTGCCTTTAACCCTGTATTCTGCATTCAAATTCGACTTTCCAAAATGAACAATTTCACACTTTTCCAGGTTGAATTCCATCTGTCACTTAACAGCCTACTTCTTTATCCTGTAAACAAGCCTCCACACTATCCACAACTCCACCAACATTTGTGTCATTGACAAACTTACTAACCCACCTTTCCACTTCCTCATCCAAGTCATTAACAGAGTCATAGAGATGTACAGCATGGAAATAGACCCTTCGGTCCAACCCGTCCATGCCGACGAGTTATCCCAACCTAATCTAGTCCCACCTGCCAGCACCTGGCCCATATCCCTCCAAACCATTCCTATTCATATACCCGTCCAATGCCTTTTAAATGTTACAATTGTACCAGCCTCCAGCACTTCCTCTGGCAGCTCATTCCATACACGTACCACCTTCTGTGTGAAAAGTTTGCCTTTTAGGTCTCTTTTATGTCTTTCCCCTCTCACCCTAAACCTATGTCCTCTAGTTCTGGACTCCCCCAATCCAGGTTAAAAACAATGACTGCAGATGCTAGAAACCATATTCTGGAGTGGTGCTGGAAAAGCACAGCAGTTCAGGCAGCATCCGAGGAGCAGTAAAATCCTTCAACAGGAATACCCGGGGAAAAGACTTTGTCTATTTATCCTATCCATGCACCTCATAATTTTGTAAACCTCTATAAGGTCACCCCTCAGCCTCCGATACTCCAGGGGAGACAGCCCCACCCTGTTCAACCTCTCCCTATAGCTCAAATCCTCCAACCCTGGCAACATCCTTGTAAATCTTTTCTGAACCCTTTCAAGTTTCACAACATCTTTCCAAAAGGAAGGAGACCAGAATTGCATGCAATATTCCAACAGTGGCCTAACCAATGTCCTGTACAGCCGCAACATGACCTCCCAACTCCTGTACTCAATACTCTGACCAATAAAGGAAAGCATACTAAACGCCTTCTTCACTATCCTATCTACCTGCGACTACACTTTCAAGGAGCTATGAACCTGCACTCCAAGGTCTCTTTGTTCAGCAACACTCCCTAGGACCTTACCATTAAGTGTATAAAGTCCTGCTAAGATTTGCTTTCCCAAAATGCAGCACCTGGGTGTCAGTGTGACTTGGCTTTCAGCCTGGGGTTTCTTCCTCGTACAGCCTGCTTTCATTTGCTCCCTCGCCACACCCTTATCTTTTTCCCTCTTTCTCTTTCATTCCTTTCTTTCTCCACCTCCCCTCTATCTCCCTTCTCATTGTGTTTCTTTGGCCCCTTTAATTTCAAGAAAATAATCCATGGGGCTTTGCATGCAAAAGTTTCCACTAGCAAATTCCACCTTCAGACTTGTATTGCCTTCTCCAGAGGTGCAACTCTATTTTCCTTCCCCCACCACCACAAGCCAATGCATTCCCAGACCTGGCCCTCAGACTCACTGCCACAGCTCCAGGTTAGGAATTGTTTACTTCTCCTCCAATCACAGACTGGTTCTTTCCCACTTTCCCTGCTGGTAAAACTGTCGCAGAGTACACTCGAGAGAAAGGACCTCTCATTGGATGAGCAGCTCCTTGCACCAACTGATACAAAATATAAATAAAACAAAAATAATTTCAAGAACAAACTTCCTCTGTGCACCATTTTGTCTTGATCATTTAAGATTATGCAATTATTGATTGAGAATCCTATGAATCATGTAAATCCATCTACCAGTGAAACAGACATCAGGCTGTGTCAAATCCTCTGGCCAGCTGTATGTTGGAGGCTCATGATGTATATTTTTTCCTAACCGTTGTTCCGTTCTGGAAAGATCCCACGTTTAGAGCCTCATCTTGCCAAGTATGCCTTTGTTGTGAATTACATCTTTGTAACACACAATGGAACATTGGTTACAACAGCCGAGCTATTGTACAATAGCTACTGCACAGTTACCTGTCAGTGGGTTCATTTTTCAATTCCTAGATTTTAAGAGTTGATTGAGCAGGGAGAGGGGAAAGAAGTGAAAAATATTTGATGGCAGTGGAAAAATTCTGAAGAGTAAACTGCATGATGAAACATTTAATTTCTCTATGATAAGCTTTCCATAGTAAAAACTATCAGTATTGAAACAGAAGCAGTAGTTGGAAGTGTACTTAAGGCCCTGAGCAAGATGCCACGTGTTTTTCTCCTCTTTCTGTTTCTTGCTCCACCTAAAATTGCAGGTACATTAATGTTTCATATAGAACTTAGATAGCTCTAAAGGTGGGATGGGGTTAAGGAGAGGTTAGTTATATTTATAAGGTAAATGCAACATCCGTATAAGTCAAGGTAGTGCACTTTTGGAACTGATGACAAGCACAGTAAATCCTGAATCAGCTGACTCTATACAAGAAAATAAATCTGGCTATAGATTATGGCTATTGCACTGTGAAGGTATTAAAAATGGAGAGAACCCACCATAGGGAGAATTTTATGGACCACCAATAAGAGGGAGAAAGGAGTCACCCACAAAGTAGGCCACCATGCTATCATTGGCACGTTCTCAACTTCATGGCCTCACCATGTTTTTGAACATTGGATGGTCAATTTGAGGCATTGAGTTGATTAATTGATGTCTGATTAAGTGGCTCTGAAATAAGGACCAATCTTACCTATTATTGTTTTAATTTAACAAGCCACCTGGACCCCCATGAATAATAACAAGCTTGAAATGAGCAATGTGGGGCTGTACAGTACCCCCAAGGGGTCAAAGTTCAATGCAGGCAAGACGGGTTGAATAGTCTATTTCTGTGGTAAATATTTGACTTTCTCTATAAAAGTTTTTGCTTCTTTATCGCTTTCTCCTTATTAAAACACTGGTTAAAATCTGCCTGTTCGATCAAATATTTAGCCTTAATATGGCTTACTTGTGTGACTTTTTTTGTCCTGATTTGTTTACTGATTGTCCTGTGAAGTACTTAAGATAATTTGTAATTTTAAAGGTGCTGCAAAACTGTTGGGTTTTTTTTTGTTTCTTCTTTTCCCCTTCTGCAATAGTTTACTAACAGGGTGACCAAGTGAAGCAAATTTCTCACAGGACAGAAGTTGAACTCACAGTTGACAAGCTAGTCAGCAATTGGACGAGAAAGTAATTTCTAACATGTGATTTTTGACTTTTCCCTCTGGCCTAACAGGTTCGGTCATGGAATATTTGTACTGTGTCTTGAAAACATTTACAAGAAAATCACTGGCAAAGATCTTAAATATGAGCTGTTAGTAGGAAAACCAAATGAAATAACCTATCATTATGCAGAGTGTCTCATAAGGGCTCAAGCTGCTGGAAGAGGATGGCGGAAACCTATTCACACACTTTATGCCATTGGGTAAGTGGCTACGTTATGGGGAAAACCACAATTTGACTCAAAATTCTAGAGGCTGAGAAAACCTTTGTTTTTGCTAAATATTTTCCTAACTAAAATATCTTGTAATCTAATATCAATACTGCCTCAACCCTTCATATATGTTTGATCAAATCACAACTCTTGCAACTCGCTGTGTTTTAAAATTTCTCATTTTGGGGCAGGAAGTTAAGAAGTTGGGGAGCACAGCCCTGATTTGATTTTGGGTTTTCAGCTAATTTTCTGCCATTGCTTCTTGTATATTCTGCTCATGCCAGTGTAGTAATGTATGCCATTTTTAAACAAAATCATTCACGGGAAGTGTGTGTCGTTGGCTGCGTTAGCATTTAATGCCCATTACTAGATGATGCCATTGAGAACGTGCGATTGAGTGGCCTTCTTGAATTGAAGTCCATTTTGGTGCAGGTAGACCTATAATGCCACTGGGGAAGGCGTTCCAGGAGTTTGACCTAGTGAGATTGAAGGAGCAGTGATACATTTTCCAAGTTAAGATGGCACATGGATTGGGGAGAAATTGCAGGTTGCAGTGTTCCTGCTAGTTGGTAGTGGTCATAAGTTGGAAAGTGCTGTCTAAGGAGCCTTGATGTGGAAGCCTGGGTAAATAACCAACTTTAAATCCTGATATTTTTGCCATAGTATCCAAATGAATATTTAATGCCACATTTGGAGATGGAGAAAGGGACAATAAGGAAAGTGAAATGGTCTCAAAATAGGTAAATAATGTTGATTACAAATTTCATATAGATTCCAGATCATTAAGAATAAACCTGTCTTTGGTGAACTCTGAATCCTTGTCAGTGAGGAATAGGAAGTGGCATTTAAATTAGAGTGCTAAATGTTTGGTAAGAAATTTGTGCTGCATTTGGAAAAGCAAATCTTAGCAGGACTTATACACTTAATGGTCAGGTCCTAAGGAGTGTTGCTGAACAAAGAGACCTTGGAGTGCAGGTTCATAGCTCCTTGAAAGTACAGCCGCAGTAGATAGGATAGTGAACGCGTTTGGTATGCTTTCCTTTATTGGTCAGAGTATTGAGTACAGGAGTTGGGAAGTCATGTTGCGGCTGTACAGGACATTGGTTAGGCCACTGTTGGAATATTGCATGCAATTCTGATCTCCTTCCTTTTGGAAAGATGTTGTGAAACTCAAGAGTTCAGAAAAGATTTACAAGGATGTTGCCAGTGTTGGAGGATTCGAGCTATATGGAAAGGTTGAATAGGGTAGGGCTGATTTCCCTGTAGCGTCGGAGGCTGAGGGGTGACCTTATAGAGGTCTATAAAATCATGAGGGGCATGAATAGGGTAAATAAAGTCTTTTCCCTGGGGTGGCAGAGTCCAGAAATAAAGGACGTAGGTTTAGAGTGAGAGGGGAAAAATAAAAGAGACCTAAAGGGCAACTTTTTCACACAGAGTGTGGTATGTGTATGGAACGGACTGCCAGAGGAAGTGGTGGAGGCTAGTATGATTGCAATATTTAAAATGCATCTGGATGGGTGTATGAATAGGAAGGGTTTGGAGGGAAATGGGCCAGGTGCTGGCAGGTGGGACTAGATTGAGTTGGGATATCTGGTTGGCATGGGCAAGTTGGACCAAAGAATCTGTTTCCGTGCTATGACTCTAAAAATTGCAGAAATAAAAGAATTTCACCAATCGAAGTGGAATGCTGGGCGGCAGCAGAAATTAAAAACTCTCTAATTTGTCTTAATGTTGTCTTGCTGATCTCTTATGAACCGCATTGAAGATGTGAACTAAAATTTTTTTAGGGATAATCCAATGACTGACATCTACGGTGCTAATCTATACAACCGCTACCTTGAAGAGGCATCTTCTAGAAAAGGCTCATGGTTACAAGCTAAAGCTGCTGCAGGAAAACAAACAGCCACAGTTTCCCAAGATGAGGCAGTGGATGTAATAGCAAGTGAACTGACACCAGGTTCTGCTACTTGCTGCAAGTCTGTGCTGGTTTGCACAGGTGTGTACAGTCCCTCTAAAGGTGCTTTAGTCAGCCCAGAGGAACTTACCACAGGGGCTGTATTTCATGGGCACAGGGACTTCAGGTTTGACGCTGATTTATCTGATCCAGACTATATTGTACCAGATATTGATTCTGCTGTGGAACTAATCTATGAACTGGAAAGATATGTGCCTAAGTAACCTTTTTAAAGGAAGTAAGCCTCTACTTATATGCCAAGCTTACAACTGGACCTAGGAAAAAACGGATTTTAAAAAATTATAAAAGCAAGTTGCCAAGTTCAGTCCAAACAGACACCAAATTGTCTATTATACTGTGTACACCTGTATTTATCAATAACCCCGCCCTAACATAAGTCTCAGTTTGGAATAATTGTGGCAAACTGTTAACTTTTTTTTCTAATGGCCATTCAGTGAGATCAGGTTCTGAGCTGTGTAACTTGCACAGGTACTGATCCCACTACTTTTATGAAAGTGTACGATGTGTAATTTTTGAGTCTACTGTATAAGCATTTTGTTATTATTTAAAAAATTTCAGCAGACTACAGCTATGTGGTTTATTTTCTCTTCACTCCTGCTCTGTCTAAAAAAAGTTTGTGTTTCTGTTCCATCATATTCCTAAATGAACTGTGGCTGCTGGTTTCTACATCTTACAAAATATGAACATGCATGTAACTTAGTTTGATCCGCTACAATTATTAGTTGCAAAGTAGGGAGAACTAACAATCATTTACTGGAACTTCTATTAAACTAAAACTTATCCTTGAGACAGGAGTGAGAGAACTATATTTTCAAACCGGTGTATGAAATTGTTTACTAATTTAGCAACATTGCTTCAGTATTATTGACCTTAATGTTTGACCTTAAATGTTCAATCATTACTCATAAAATCTCCCCCTCAAATCTGAATCATTCACATTTAGGTGAAGGATTTAGAACGTAAAACCAGTAGAACAAACCTCGGTTGGTGTCTGTACAGTTTTCTACTTTTCTCTTTTAATGGTTAGATAACACAATACAATTTTACAAATCAATTTTAATTATTCTTTTCTAAAAGTATAGTCTGTTTTGTTATTAATATTTATATAAAACATAAGGTAGTAAATAGGAGCACAAGTAGGTTATTTGGCCCATTAAGCTGCTCCATCATTCAACCTGAACATGGCTTGGATCCTCTATTTTAGAGTCATACTGTGACTCTCTCTCTATACCACCTAACACTTTTAGCCTTCAGAATTTTTTATTTTTCTTTCTTAAATATATTCAGTGATTTGGCCTCCACAGCTTTCTATGGTAGAAGCTTCCCACAGGTTCATCTGAGTGAAGAAACTTTTACGCTTGTCAGTCTTGCTCTGTATCCTGAAACCCCATAACTGTTTGATGTACAGCTCCCAGCCAGGGGAAATCATCATCTCCGAATCTAGTCTGGTCAGCCCTGGATGTTCTCAAGCTTTTACAAAACAGTGGTTACAACAGTGTGGAAGTGAGAAGATGGATTTTAGTTTAGGAACATTAAATGTTCTGTTAATTTATCTTCGCAGTTGTCTCTTGCACACAACTAAACATTTTCAGCCTTATCTTTTCTGGCTGCTTGTAGACATTGGTTTAACAATAAATTAACTGAATTTGAAAAAATAAAGTGAGTTACATGTCATTTTTAGCATTCTGTTGTCAGAAACTAGGTTTAAAAAAATGCATATCATTCAACTGCAATAGTTGGTTTTAAATATTTTGTATTGTAAAAATTCTGCTTACCCCTGTAATTTTTAATAATGCTGTTTAAGCACTTGGTTTACAAATGAAAGATGGATATTGTGCTCGCACAGAATTGTTGACTGCCAATTATCTATGCGCTTGGCAACAATGAACAGGCTAAGACTATCACTGTTTTTCTTGTCTTTAGTTACAGTGAAACTACTGTCCCAGACTGTAATACTAACTACAGTTCTGTTCCTGTTTATCTTCTAAAAAATAATTGCCATTGCAATCCCAATTCCTCAAAGACAACAAAGCTGGCCAGTGGTTGCTTGATATTCTAAACATGCTGCATAGAGGCTACTTGACTGACAAAGCACAAAACAAACAAGCCATTAAGGGACTTGACTTTCAGCCTGTCATTGGGTGGGAATGCAGGCAGACGGGTGTTAAAAGTAGTGCTGTTAGTCTGTATGCCCTGGCTCATTCCTCTCCCAGTCCATTTTCTTATAGGCAGGGTGAACAAACAGCAGGCAAGCCTCAAGATCACTGGAGGTGAAAAGGAATGTAGCAGTTGTTTGGAGATGGTTAATGGTGTTAGCACTTTAGACAGAATTAGGGGCCTTCTGTGACTGCCTCCTTGCAGCAGGAGTTAGAGTTTCCCATCCAAATCCCCATTCCAGTAACCAACTGCAATAGTGACTTGTCTGCAATTGCCATTTTCAAAATAAAATGTTGGAGTGTGTGCATCTCCATTTGAAGAATTTACATGGCCCCTGCTGCTGATTGCCAAAATAGAATGGAAAGCCTACTATGTGGCTATTAATTTTGCACTCTAGGAAGAAAAAGTGAAGCTAATGCACATTCTGTATATTCTGCAAGTTTCTGTATATCCACTTTTGTATGATGTGTTATGTTGGGTTGGGATTAGGTTTGCACCATCAGGATCAAATATTTGATTATTTACATTTCTTTCATTAGGAACTGGATGATGGATTGGGTAAGACACCTTTTTAACCCCAGCAACTTCGACTCAAATTCAGTCCAGACTAAGGAGATGAAGTTGCTATGTGAAATGTGATTTGATGGGCTCAACACAATCCCTTGCAGATATGATACTGCATTAATATCTGGCTTTAAATTTGATATTGGTAAAGTGACCAAAGTCCAAAGATGATTGCTGTAAGACAGAAAAATGCCACTCATGCAGCAAAGAGTCCTTTTCAAATTAACCAAAGGTGCATTGAGGCCCTATAATAACATGCTGTTGATTCCATTCCTCAGAAAACCATGATTTTGAGCACACAAAATTTGGGAAAAAGAGCAGTATTATTTAATCCTTGAATGAAAGCAAAATACTGTAGATGAAGGAAATCTGAAATAAACTTAAGTTTGAACAAGTCATATCAGACTCAAAATATTAACATATTTCTCTCTCCACACATGCTGCTCGACCTGAGTTTTTCAGCTTTCTTTGTTAATCCTCAAAGATTAATACATTTTGAAAATGCAACAAGATTCCAATAAATTTAAAACAAACAATATGTCTGTGGGGGAAAATAACAGGTTTTGATTTATATACTGTTAAAACCTGGAATTAAATTTTCACCTGGTCACTTTACAGGATATCCTGTGAGGACCTGTAAAGGTTCCTGTGTTTTCTTTCCTTATATATAATAATCTTTGAGCAAACAAAAAGGCTTCAATTATAAAATATCTTGCATAACTTAAATCCATCCCAAAGTATTTTGCAGTCAATTAAGTAATTCTTAAGTATAGTCATTGTTGTAATGTGGGTTAAACAAAGACTTTCATAGATTTTATAATGTTAGTAGAAGCCAAACTAGGGTTTTGAGAAGTCTAGGAAATCAAAACAAAATTATTTTTTGTGTGCAGCTCAGTCTTATCAGAACAACTGTGGTGTGCGTTGTCAAACCTTGAAAAGGATGACATTTAATGGTTAAGAGCTATTACAATTCAATTTATTGCAGCTGGATATGCTGTTTCACTATTAGTGTGCTCTAGCAAACAACACATTTCTTTCTCTATATCAGTTTGGCTACATGTAGGTAGGATACCTTCATTCCAAATGCCAATTTAAATCTCTTCTAAAGAAATATCAGTGCTTTCCCTCTTCTTCTACACTCTCCCATCCCCAGCTTTCTCCAGGTCAGATCACAAAAACAGGCCACAAATAAACATTCAATGTTTAGCTTCATTCTTCTCATTGCTTTAATTACTTTTTGTCATAACTTACTCCCATAGAAGTAAACCTTTGACAATAAACAATTTGACCTTCTAAAAGGATATGTTGAGGTAGCAGATGACTGCCCTCTTAAGTTTGTCATATTCCATTGACCAATGCATCTATGTGACTTGCATCAGGAAAGCCATAACCTACCATGAGTGCATATCAGATCATTGGTTTTCTGGTAAAAGCAAAGTACTGCAGATGTTGAAAATCTGATACAAACACAGAAAAAGTTTAGAGAAAATCAGCAAATCTGGCAGCATCTGTGGAGACAGAAGCAGAGTTGTGTAGAGGAGTCTTACTGGACCAGAAACATTAACTGTTTCTCTCTCCACAGACGCTGTCAGGCTTGTTGAGTTTCTCTAGCAAATTTTATTTGTATATAATTGAATTTCATTGTTTTGGAACTATGATTTTAAATAATCAACTTGGTAGTAATTGAAATTTGGTAAATCATTTCTTGATTTGTAAGCATTAAGTTTAAGAAATGTGATAAAAAAGTAAGTATTCTGCAGAATCTTAAGTTAGCATTATCTTTTTAAAAAGTGAACTGATCTAATATCTAACCATTTTTTCAAACTTTCAATAAAGCCAAAACAAGATTTCTTAAAAATGAAATAATCTGTACAAACTAGTTTGAAAATGTATTAAACTATCTTCATATTCATTCAAGGCAGTAATGCATAGCATTTTTGAGCTTATAAACTAATTTTTATTTCTGATGTACTGTACACTCATCCCTCCCTATTTGCAAGGGATAATAGCACAGACTTCCTGCAGATAACCCGAATGTTTATAGACCTTAAAGGACTGCAATGCTGAGGCAGATCAGACAAGACAATATGGGGATAAAAAAAAATTTCTGGGGCCGACCTAGACAGTACATGGATAATGGGCAACATTGTCACATTTTCCCACTCATACCATTGAATATCCTATTGTAACTGCTGCAGAAAATCCTTATTTTCTAAATCATACAAATGTATTGAAATGACCTTAAACATTTTGAATAATAAAATTTGAAATGTGCTGTTTGCTCGATTGTTCAGAAGTTTGGGGGTGGAGGCTTTTATTTTACGTCACAGTCTAACTACCAAGTCTGTGACTCCAGGTGAGTTTATGTATTGACACAAATGTGTTCACTTTACAGCCTTACTGTCTTCCTATTATTAAATTAGACAGGATACAGAAATTATTTGAGGATGTTGCTGGAATTGGAGGGTGTGTGTTATAAGGAGAGACTGGATGAGATGGGACTTTTCTTACTGGAGTGTAGGAGGTTTATAAAATCATGAGGGACATAATTAATTAATCTGAATAGTAAGGTCCTTTCCCCAGGGGAGGGGAGTTCAAATCTAGAGGCAATATTTTTAATGTGAGAGGAGAAAGATTTATAAAGAAATCTGAAGGGCAACTTTTTCATGGAGGGTGGTTTTGTTTATGGAAAAATCTGCCAGAGGAAGTGGTTGATGCAGGTACAGTTACAACATTTAAAAGACATTTGGACAGGTACATGAATAGGAAAGTTTAGAAAAATATGGACAAATTGCAGGCAAGTGGGACTAGTTTAATTTGGGTTGGACCAAAGGGTCAGTTTCTGTGCTGTCAGACTCTGGATTTTTAAAAAGTTGTTTGTGGATCGTGGGTATCACGGGCAAGCCCAACATTTATTTCTTATTCTCAACTGCTCAAGAAACTGGAGAAAACTTTGAAATTAAATTAAATATGAATAAGATTCAAACTGACGCAGTAGTTATATTGTTGATGCATATAATGCTGTTAGAGAGAGGAGTTCTAGAAAGTGACCAGCGATAGTAAAGGAACAGCAATACATTGTCAGCCAAGACTGTGAAGGAAACCTCGGGTGACAGTGAGTGGGATTTTAAAAGGGTCAGAGCAGCCTCAACCAACAGCTGGAAAGCTGGGGCAACAATTTCACAACCAATCAGAAACCCTGACTGCATCTCATGTTCCTTAGGCAATTAACTGCTTGCAGTGTGTAGTCACAGCAACAGGTGCTGCAGTCATAAGGACAGGAGATGTATCTTTCAGGTGTGGCAAGCCCCTGGGGAAGATTCTTCTATGGGCCATAAAGTGCCCAATCAGAAGGGCTTCCCCATCCTTGTTCGTGCAAGCTGACTCCTCTTTCTGTATTAACAAAATGTTGAGAATTATTGTCCAAGAATGGTACACAAAGACAACACAAAGATACTAAATGCCCTTGATTTATTTTTCACTTCCAAGGTATTTTACAATAACAATAACAGACTTCATATGAATCTGCATCCTTTATTGTCTCAAATCTATTGATCTAGTTACACCAAATTATTCATTCTATTTTTTTCCACAAGTAAGCAATACACAATAAGGAACAGCAAGATAAAATGGATATTAAACAGAAGGAAAGAAGAATATACCTGTTTCAAGTGATCTGGCTTAGGCAACAGAGTCTCATACCTCACTGGCCCCTCTCAAGTCATATCAATACCCTAAACATTTTCCAGTTTGAGATCCTTATGGTTCGCTATGAGGCAGTGCATACTCATTACTAACTAAAATCATTTCACATTTATTAAAGCCTGTTTGATAGAGGATCAGTTAGCTGTTGATGTTTCTGTTACTCAGTTGTCTTCTGAAAAGTATATCCAAAATCAGCTGACATGTTAACTTGTAGGGAGATAAGATTTAGTTTTAACAATAAATAGTTTATTTCTGATCAGCATTTGGAACAGAGCTGTGTAAAATGCAACTTATAATTCTGTAAAAAGAAACTCACAACATTATCCAACTGTGTATTTTAGACAGAACTTTTAAAATCTTTTAGAAGAGCAAACCTTGTTATCTTTCCTTATATATTGATGTACTAAAAATATTGTTCTGACATCAGAAATTATTGCATTGTCCTGAAATAAATTATTTTTACAAGTACTTTGAACAATGTTTTTGGAAATTTTTCCTTACCAATTTTCTTTCCACTCTCCCTTCTCAATGTTGTTGACACTGTCAAAGTACAGCTCCACTAGCACTGCAATTTCTCTCACCCCTATGGACTGTAATTCATGGGTCATAAATAGTATGAGCACATCACGGCTAAACTCAATCCAGCATACACATTTCCAAAATGGGTTTCTGGATGCCAATCAGATGCTTTTCCACTCTATCTGCTTATGAGATGTTGCAAACAACTGCAGTATTCTGACCCTTATCCAGGTTGAATTAAGCTAATTCAGCATAAACTCTCTCTAAAACATCAGATAATATGCTCAGTTAACTTACTGTGTAACCTAGCAAAGGAACCCCATGGAATAACTTGAGTTGAAGGGCAGATAAAGGCATAATATCCAAAATATTACAACTATAAAATTAAGCAGATTAAAATCTAATTGAATTTAAATTTTATACAAACCTTTCTCATACTAAAATAAACAATGAAGAACTGTAAAATGTAAATACAGAAGACCAGTTGATATCTATCATCTGATTGATTATGTGTTTAGCCCTTACATCCATATTCTTGTTCATCGGTAATAAAGTGCAGAATTGGAATATTTGGTGTAAATTTTGAATAATATAAGAACCAGCTTGCAACCAGGCTTGAGTTACATGCTCATTATGTTTGATTGTTGCCACCTTAATATTCAACCAAGGCATATTTCTCATACAGCTTACAAATTTAAACAGTTTTTAAAACCCATTATGATACATGGACAGGTCATAAAGGAATATATTCTGAAAAGTTATGAACTGAAGTTAACTTTTACCTGATCCATGTTAAAGAATTAAAAGTAACAACTATGTATGCTGAACAATATATAAATCTCATCATTCTAAAAGAAAACCCAAGCGATGATCAGTAAACAGTCAACAGAAAACTCAGACAATTCAACAGAGAGAAATTTAAAAACTTAAGCAGATATAAAGTAGACAAACAAAATGCGTATTGCTGAATGCTACACTGACTATACTGCTTGGAGTACATTCTAACAACTTGGTCACAAAACATTACACAATTTAATAACCTGAACTTAAGAATTTATGAACTTGGGTTAACTGGGGGAAAAAAACAAACTAATTATGACAGTAATGGATGACCAATGTACTGAAGTGTGAATGAGGAGAGTAATAGCCTATAAATAAAGTGTCCAGAACACAAGTTCTTTGAGGTGAGATATTATGGTATTGTCATTAGTGGTAATCAGCTCAATTTGGCAACTAAGCACATCTTTTACAGACTATCTCAATGGACTAATGACTTATGTATTTATACATCACTGTCTAAATAACAGTACATTAGCATTATTAACTTGCATTGAAAACCTTAACTAACTAGCATTTCCTTTAAACGTTTACAAGTATTAGAAAATATATCCAAAATCCAGACACTACCAGTCTACAAATGCAAAAGTGATTCCAAAAGGATGACTTTAATGAAGTCCAAGTGCAACATGAGTGCATTTTCATTAAATTGTTCTAGTTATCCTATTAAAATGCTCCAGAAATTCAGTATCCATTCAATGTAATACAAATTTATCTGAGTTGGTTTGCAATTTATACTTTCTGAATATATCTTGTGACCATTTGGGTGGTAGATGTCCACTGAGGAACAAAGTGTTTTTTCTACTTTGCACATTCAAGGAGGAATTTTAATTCTTCCCCAATCAAAGAAGAAAGAGTGGAACAGCAGTTAAAATTGAGTCAATCTATTTCCAACAAAACTCCATTTTAATGCCATGAATTTTGGCAGTGATTAATTGAGACTCCCATTGAATTCTGGCAAACCATAGCTTCTGGTAGAAAGTTAACTCTCCACTGTCATTTGCTATTGGGAAGCCAGCGAGACAAGTGAACAAACTTGTTTGTTTGGCCAGGAGATGCAAGTGTGCTCCACTTGGGCAATTAAGGAACGCTTTGGCCTTTTAAGTTTGATTTTGTCTCCAAGTGTCAGACTGTAAAATACCATCCTTCCTCCAACAATTACTTACCCATAAACAACATTCTCTTGTTGCTGGTGAACAACTCCAGGCCTTTTGCTCTCTACCACGTGTCTGACTGTTGCATTTGAGCCAATGGAAGTAAGCAACTAACTAGTAATATTCAAAATAAGTCTGAGCAGTTAAAACTTTTTTTTTAAAAAAGCAACTTAAAACATGTGGTGGTGGTGACAATCCTAACCACTCCTCTTTGGACTTAAAGTCAGTCCATGAAGCAATGTCAGGTCAAACCAGATGAAATAATACTTTATTTTTCTAATTCACTCATGGGATGTGAGTGTCGCTAAATGGCCAGCATTTAATGCCTGTCCCTAGTGAGCCACTTGTTCATCTGGTGTAGGTACTTTTGCTCCCCCCCACCTGATCTTGCCATTATGATAGGAATTCCAGGGTTATCGACAGTGAAGGAATGACAATATATTTCCGAGCCAGGATGGTCAGTGGCCTTGAGGGGAACTTGCAGGTGTCATCCTATGTATCTCTGCCCTTGCTTTTCTAGACAATGGTGGCCATGGAAAGTGCTATTTAAAAGGAGCCTGGTGAATTTCTGCAGATAGTACACTGCTGGTGAACATGGGTGGTGGAAGGAGTAGATATTTGTGAATGTGGGGACAATAAAGTGAGTGGATTTGGCCTGGATGGTGTGAGGTCCTTGAGTGTTGTTGGAGCTGCACTCATCTGCAAATGGTGCTCAGGCTTTGGGGAGGCAGGTTGTGAATTACCAACTGCAGAATTCCTAAGTGTAACTTACTTTTGTAGCCATCATATTTATATGGCTAGTTCACTTTTTGATCAATGGTAATCCCCAGGTAGTTGACAGTGGAGAAGTGGTAACACTGTTAAATGCCATGGGATAATAGTTCAATTCTCTTAGTGGAGATGGCGATTACCTGACATTTATGTGATGCAAATGTTACTGCTACTTTTCAGCTCATGCTTGGATATTGTTCAGATCTTGCTGCAGTTGGACACAAACTGCTTTTGTATCTGGAGTCCTCACCAATGGTGCTGAATATTGTGCTATTATTGGTGAACATTCACTTATGATATTATGATAGGGGATGTCATTGATGAAGTAGCTGAAGATGGTTGGACCTAGGACACTACTCTTAGTAGGAGTTCTTCAGGGTAGGGCCTGAGATGTCCTGCAGCTGAGATGACTGACCTCCAATAATTCTGTAAAATGTGATTCCAATCAGTGGAGAGATTTCACCCTCATACGCATTAACTCCAATTTTGCTAGGGCTCTTTGATGCTACACTCGGTTAATTGATGCTTTGACATCAAGGTCACTCTCACCTCACCTCTAGAATTCAGCTCTTTTTTCTATCTTTGAACCAAGACTGTAATGATGCCAGTAGCGGATTAGCTTGTTTAAAATCATCCATTCAGCCACCCAACATGCTTTAAAGGTATTATCGATATGACGGAAGATTTTCTTCCTCACAAGGATTATGCAGGGGTTACTCTTACCGATACTATCATGGACACGTGAATCTGTAGCTGGGAGATTGCTCAGGATGAGGAAATGTATGCCTTTACCTCTTGTTAGCTCCCTCATCAGCTACCACAGTCCCAATCTAATAGCTATGTCCTTTAGGACTCAACCAGCTCAATAAGCAATTGTGTTGCTGAGTCCCTCCTGGTGGTTAATACCGAAGTCCTCATTCAGAGAATATTCTGCACTCTTGTTTTCTACAAGAGGTGTTCAGCATACAGGAGCACTGATTCATCAACTCAGTGGTTAGCACTGCTGCCTCACAGCACCAGGGACCTGGGTTCAATTCCCACCTGTCTGTGTGGAGTTTGCACATTCTCCCAGTGTCTGCATGGGTTTCCTCCGGGTGCTCCGCTTTCCTCCCACAAGCCAAAGATATGCAGGTCAGGTGAATTTCCATGCTAAATTGCCCACGGTGAGGTGCGTTAGTCAGGGGTAAATATAGGATAGGGGAATGGGTTTGGGTGGGTTACTCTTCGGAGGGGCGGTGTGGACTTGTTGGGCCGAAGGGCCTGTTTTCACACTGTAGAGAATCTAATCTAATCTAATCTAATAAACCATGGGCAGGTTGCATATGGCAAATCAGGAGATTTCCTTGTCCATGTCTGACTAAACATCATGAGACTGAATGGGGTCCTTAATGTTGAGGACACCCAGGGCAGGAGTGGACAGGACATACCCAGGGATAGTAATGCTAATATCTGGGACATTTTCTGTAAAGTATGATTCCATAAGTATGACTATGTCAGGCTTGAGATAGCTCTCCTAATTTTGTATTAGCCCCCAGATGTTATTAAGGAGGACTCTGCCCAAATATAAGCACCACTATTTTAGAAATGTAACCTATATTTGATTCACATTTTCACTTTCCATAAACGATCATTTTGTTTGTTGACTAACCCCCTTAACAAGGAGTTGGCTACAAAATAGGCTGGGGCATTTTCAAGAGAATCACCACTGTATCCATTGGGGATGGGCAATAAATGCTAGTCCAGCCAGTGATGTCCTCATTCCCAAATGACTAAAAGAAAGTAATGACAGAAAGACATTGTGCTAGTAGTTTAGGCTGAAATTGAAAGGACATCGTTAACCAACTGCACAATCACCCTTTTTGAATCATGTACGCAAGTAAAAATAGGAGTAATAACTGACTATATACAATCAACCTGGAATTAATACACTAGATTTTAGTAAAGCAAAATGTGCAAAAGTCTTCTGTACAGATTTACATACTGTAGGCACTATCCCCTTACCTGGTTATTAAAATAGATGCACTTCATTCATTATTTCATCCAAAACACAAACGTTTTCTTTAGTCCCCTTCCATAAAATAACATTGTGTTAACTACATCCAACCCTACATCTTGTAAATAAGAATGACCAAAATGTTCTGGTTTATTCAATTTTTTTAGTTTGAATATTGAAGTGTTGGTGTTGATCTAAAATGAATAATGTCACAAAGTAGTGCTGTTGGTTTCAATGAAATCAATGCTAGCTCTGGGAGCGTGTTAGGTAATACAGTCTATTCTCCAATAATCACTATTACTGAGAAACAACTTCATAACCAGTTTATGCTGTTGTTATTCTGGACCCTGCTTTTTCTTTTAAAAAAGTAAAGTGCACAATGCATTTTCTAGGATAGATTTTCCCTGCCAGCATTTTGCAAATACAGCGCAAATATCACAATGGTACTGCTTGCTGTCAGATGCTTTGTTCTCACCAAAACAGGCTATGTACTTTGAATCAATAATAAGGCTGGTATTGATCCTAGCTGTAAATTACCAAACAACCCCCAGAGTTGTAATTATCTGTTGCTAGGCTAACCAATGTATTTTCTGAACGGTCAGCATTTTGACCAATTACCAGTGAGAATTGTCTTATACCTGGAACAGTTGTGGACCACTACAGAAAAGCAATACGGCACATTCACCTTCAAGATTAATTACTACATGTATGCATTTGATTCAAGTTTCAGTTTAAATCATCAACTATTGAAATAAGTCAAATACTCTATACCCCAAAGTAACGTATGAACTCAGATTTTAAAGAGCAATACGTAGGACCTCCAGGATTCTGAAAATATATAGTGAGACTAAAAAAAAAGTGGTTGGAATGCATGAATTTAATTTGTAAGGCAACCATGGATATGCAGAAGAAAACTAGCTAATTATTCATTACTTCCACTCTTCCCTACTATAAGAATCATTTTTAATCAAAAAAAGCAGTCCTACGTATCATCCCCAATTTCAACTTATTACTTCCATTTTTGAAATGATCATGTCTTCTCTGCAAAATACTCTGTTCAGTCATAAATTTAATAAGAAAAGGGTTGTTAGAGAAACAGAGTTCTTCAATATCAGTAGTTAAGGCAATGTGACTACTATGATTCTTATTGGAATGTCAAGGAACCTGGAATGTCAAGATTTCATGACCCGCAAGAACAGGTTTACTGTCATCATTTTCAAATTGGAGGAATGGATACGGTTCACAACAGTCTGCACAGATTCTGTGCACAAACTCATCACAAACATAACTTAGGCCAAGCCAAGTGACTTAAACCACATTTGTGATTGATCAGTCTACCTTAAGACGAGATGATGCAAAAGCTAATAAAATTAACCTGCAAAGTCAGCAACTACATCCCCATCCTTCACCGACATCTTTGCTGTTTAATTTGATACTTTCGCTTGCTTTTTCAGTGAACATAGGCCCAGCATGTCTCAGCATTAGCTCTGTGGCCATTTTTATAAAAGCTTCTTCCACGTTGCTGGAATCTTTGGCAGACGTCTCTAGTACAGATGCCATATCATAGTGAACTGCAAGAGTTTTGGCTTCTTCATATTGAACCTCCCGGACATGATTCTTATCGGACTTATTACCTACAATGGTAAACATAAATTTAACATTCACTAAATAGACATGCAGCTGTTCGATTTACTGATGCAGTATATTCAAACTCAAACTTATCAAAAATGTAGACAATATCCAAAAGCTGAGCAACCAGTTTGAGATCTAAACATCCGAAACACATTTACCTGTTTATGTCATATCTTTTAATCATTCAGCCACCTAACCAATTTTACTTTGCAGTTTTTGCCTGAATCCTGGCACTGAATTTCAGTCTCAGGAATCTCTGTACAAAATTTTATCTTGCTATTGTGCTAAAATCTTTTACGTTTTATTTTGTATCTGACTTTTGTTCCAAATAAAGAATTTGTACATGGGTAGCATCTTTCACAATCTCAGGACATCCCAAATATTTTTGTGGTGTAGTTAAGACGCATGAAACATGACTGCCAATTGCCACGCAACAGTGATGCTGGTCAAGAAACATGTATTGGCTAGATCACTAACTGAAAATAATCTACTTCCCATCTTTGAAAAATTTCTATCCAAAAGTGTAGCTGGCTTTGGTTTAATGTCTCAGCTGAAAGACAACAACTCATACATTTCACCATGCTGTCAGTACAACAATGGACTTTGTACTTTGTACTTATTACACTGTTTTCAATGTGCATAAGTTATTAAAGGTGGTAGGATAAAGAGAGCTGTTAAAAGATCATACCACATTCTAGGCTTTGTTAATAGGGACATACAGTACAAAAGCAGGGAGGTTATGCTGAACCTACACAGGACACTGGTTAGACCTTAGCTGGAATACTGTGTCCAGTTATGGGCTCTGCACTATATGAAAGCAGTGACTGCGTGGGAGAGAGGCCAGAAGACTTAAGAATGGTTGCAGGGGCAAGAAATTTCAATTATGAAGACAGATTGAAGAAGCTGGGACTATTTGGAGAGGAGAAAGCGAAGATGATATTTGACAGAAATTTTCAAAAATCATGAGGGATACAGATAGAGTGGATAGGAAAAAATTTCCTGCTTGCAAAATGATCAAGAATCAGAGGGAATAGTTTTAGTGTGTTATGAAAAAGCAGTAAACACAAGATAAGAAAAAATATTTTCACTGAACAAGAGGTTGAGGTTTGGAATGTATTACCTGGAAGCACGGTAGAGGCAGGGTCAACTGAGGCATTCAAGTGCATTATTAGAAAGAAACAATGTGTAGAGTAGTGGGAAAAAGGGAGATGTTTGGCATTAAATCAAAATGCTCAGAAGGATGATGCTGAAACGATGGGCTGGAAGTCTTCTTTTGGAAGTCCTCAAAAATGAATGCAGGTGTTTCTCTGCAAAGAAATTTTAAACATAATAATAGACCAAATCTGAAATAAGATTGGTCATTGTAGAGCAAGTGATTCCTAAGATACAGAATTACTTCAAGATTAGATAACAAATCTGAAGCACAAGTTTACACACTTCTTTATTGTGTTTGAGATAGAGCCAATAATGTGACTACACGGCAAGGAACTGAGAAAAAAATTAGAGGAAGTTTCTAAAGCCTCAATAATTACTCCAATCACAGAACAAATAAGATTTTGAAAAAGACAGGTTTAATAAAAGTTAGCAACAAGGTGAATCACAAGAACATTTCAACAACAAATTATGTAGATTATCTGGGGGTGTGGCCACTGAGATTTGAAAACAGAAATGACTGGAAACTGCACTGTCGTTGGAATAGTTGCAAAAAATCAGTCAAAAGACGACCTCACTCTGGGGAAAAAAAACTTGAGACAAAAGTTCTAAAGTAAAACAACAATCCACAGCAGTGGATAAAATCCACTGTACAATCTAAATCCAGCATCAATACAATTCCTAAAACACAAAATGGTGAAAAACATCATACATTGGAAGGTACCATTTGGAAGAGCAAGGTACTATAAAATCCTAACCATTGTAGCAAAAGAAAAAGCCTCACGTTGAGGTCAGTGTCCCACAAATAAAACAGAATGTTTCCAATGTAAGAAAATTAGTCACTCTCAAAAATATGCCAAAGTAAAAATCTAAACCTTTATAAAAACCTAAAAGGTATAGTCTTTAAAAACAAGCGATCCATAAAGTGTAGTGGAAAAGATGCCAAAACATTCCTGCGGGATATCAAAGACCTGAATTATACATTGTGAATCACAGTCATTTGTGTCATGGACATACGAATAATTTCAATTTGGACAGAAGACACACTGCCCGAAAAAGATGTCATTAGCAAAACATTTTCTGTTGGTTGCAGACAATTACTTTTTACATATCAGGTGGAATCTAATGGAAAGTTAAAAGAATGTCAGAAGCAGCAGTCCAGAACAAAGGAAAACAGATACTGGAAACTTTGTGTATCTTACATAATCAAGAATTTTCTCTATTAAGCAGAAGAGAGTACATTGTTCTCAATCTCAAGAGATAAAGAATTCAACCATTAAGAGGTGAGATTTTCTTATAAAATTGTATACGTACAGGGTAAATTACAAATAACAACAGATACATTGTCGACAGCAATAGTGGATAGTCCAACACAGTAAGACATGAATTTTACAATGAAATTGAATCATTCTCTTAGAATACTGCAGCACAATAGTAAGCAGCACCAAACTTCAGAGGCCTGTCTCGCACAGATACACGATGAAGACTGCATCCAAATTTATCAACAGAACAACATTCTAATTGCGTAGTATGAACATACAAACATACGAATTAGGAACGGAAGTGGGCCATTCAGCCTGCTCCGCCATTCAGTAAGATTATGGCTGATCTAACAGTAACTTCAAATCCACAGTCACCCTTGCTTAGCAAGAATTCACCTTTAAAAATATTCAAGGACTCTGAATTATAGAATCATACTGAGAAAGAGAGGTCCTTTGGCCCATCGAGTTTTCATCAACATGTGAGAAACACCTGACCTGACTCTTGCTTCCATCACCTGTTCTGAAAGAATTCCAAAGACTATCAACCCTCAGAGGAAAAAAAAAGCTCACTGCATCGGTTTTATACAGATGACCCGGATTGTTGATTAGTGAAACTTACTTCTAGGTTTGCCAGTAAAGGAAACACCCTCTCCACATCTATCCTGTCAAGATTGCTCAGGATCTTATAAGTATTCATCAAGTTACCTCCTACTTATTTAAATTCTTGGTGATACAAGCCTAGCCTGTCTAACCTTTCTTCATAAAACAACCCATCCATCCTTTCTTAAGTAAGATGACCAATACTCTTGACAGTCCTCCAATACAATTCCTAAAACACAAAATGGAGAAAAACATTATACAATGGAGCAGGTCCAGAGGAGGTTCAAGAGAACGATCCCAGGAATGAAAGGCTTAACATATGAGGAAAGTTTGAGGACTCTGGGACTATACTCAGAGTTTAGAAGGACAGGGGGGGAAAAAAAAAAGTCTGACTGAAACTTTCAGAGTACTGTACGGCCTGGACAGAGTGGACACTGGGAAGATGTTTCCATTGACAGGAGAGACAAGGACCCAAGGGGACAGCCTTATAGTGAAGAGAAGACCTTTTAGAACAGAGATAAGGAGAAACTTCTTTAGCCAGAGAGTGGTGAAACTGTGAAATTCATTGCCACAGAAGGCAGAGGAGGCCAGGTCCTTGATTATATTTAAAACACAGATAGATAAATTCTTGATTGCCAAGGGGATCAAAGGTTACGGGGAGAAAGAGAGAAAATGGGGTCGAAAAACCTATCAGCCATGATTGAATGGTGGAGCAGAGTCTATGGGCTGAATGGCCTAATTTCTGCTCCTGTGTCTTATGGTCTATGGTCTTAAATGAGGTCTCATCAGAGCCCTGTATAACTGGCCCATAACTTCCCTATTTTAGTAATTGATTTCTTTCAATAAATGACATTGCATTAGTTTTCTAATTACTTGCTGAACCTGCAAAGAGGTGACTCATGCACAAAGACACACACATCCCCCTACATCTCAATCGCTCTCCATTTGCATATACTTAAATTCTTCCTTCCAAAATTGCCGATTTCACATCCGTTCATATTAACCTACCTCATTTGTTACTGCTTTACCTAGTCACCTAACCTATGTCTTTTTATAGCCTCCTTGTTTTCTTCACAACTGCCCATCTTTGCGCCAAGTTGGCAACCATACCTTCCATTCCCATCATCCAGTTATTTATATGATTTGTGAACAGTCGATGTCCCAGCACCAATCTCTGTGGCACACCACTCATTACATCCTGTTAATCAAAAAAAGACCTATTTATGCCTTCTCTCTGTTCCCTGTTAGCCAACCATTCTTCCATCAATTCCAATATGCTGTCCCCCCTACACCATGACCTTTAACCTTCTTTGATTTCACCTTATCAAATACCTAGTTACAGTCATAAAACGATTCTTCAAACACAGAAAACTTTACCATTGTGAATGGCATACCAGTAATTCCAGTCTCAATCCAAGAAGACATTGCAGAAAAACATCAGAACCATATCAGCATAACAAAATGCAGACTTCATAGTCAGTCATCAGTGTGGTGCTTGGGAATTTCAAAGGACATATAAGAAATAATTTCAAATTGTGAGATGCGCAGTACACTGATGAGAACCCCTAATAACATCCAAATTTCCAACCAGGCCATGCAAACGTCTACAAATAAAGGTCGAAGAGTTTGGGCTTGAGATCAAAACAGAGAAGGGATAATTGTCGAGAGAGGTACAAATCAACAGGAATTTTATCTGGTACTCATCCCAGAAGGTACTTTAAGAGAAAATAGAAATCTCATTCCAATATATTTAATGACAACAAGGTCATCTATTTAGATAAAACACAGTTCTAAATTAAGAAAGAACAGGAAGAACTGTATTCTGGATTAGTGGTGCTGGAAGAGCACAGCAATTCAGGCAGCATCCAAGGAACAGCAAAATCGACGTTTTGGGCAAAAGCCCTTCGTCAGGAATAAAGGCAGCACCAATCAACCACACCGCCCCGTGGCCCAACATTTCAACTCCCCCTCCCACTCTGCCGAGGACATGGAGGTCCTGGACCTCCTTCACCGCCGCTCCCTCACCACCAGACGCCTGGAGGAAGAACGCCTCATCTTCCGCCTCGGAACACTTCAACCCCAGGGCATCAATGTGGACTTCAACAGTTTCCTCATTTCCCCTTCCCCCACCTCACCCTCGTTCCAAACTTCCAGCTCAGGACTGGACTCAGGATGTAAGTGGGGCGTGGACCTGACCAGGTAGTCACAGATGGAACGGTCTTTGCGGAAGGCGGAAAGGGGTGGGGAGGGAAATATATCCCTGGTGGTGGGGTCTTTTTGGAGGTGGCAGAAATGTCGGTGGATGATTTGGAATAAAGCCTGAAGCGTGGAGAGATAAGCTAGAGGAGGGTGGGGGTGGGGAGAAAGTAGCATCGAGTACAATGGGCGAGTGGGGGAGGGGATGAAGGTGATAGGTCAGGGAGGAGAGGGTGGAGTGGATAGGTGGAAAAGGAGATAGGCAGGTAGGACAAGTCATGGGGACAGTCCTGAGCTGGAAGTTTGGAACGAGGGTGAGGTGGGGGAAGGGGAAATGAGGAAACTGTTGAAGTCCACATTGATGCCCTGGGGTTGAAGTGTTCCGAGGCAGAAGATGAGGCGTTCTTCCTCCAGGCGTCTGGTGGTGAGGGAGCGGCGGTGAAGGAGGTCCAGGACCTCCATGTCCTCGGCAGAGTGGGAGGGGGAGTTGAAATGTTGGGCCACGGGGCGGTGTGGTTGATTGGTGCTGGTGTCCCGGAGATGTTCCCTAAAGCGCTCTGCTAGGAGGCGGCCAGTCTCCCCAATGTAGAGGAGACTGAATCGGGAGCAACGGATACAATAAATGATATTAGTGGATGTGCAGGGAAAACTTTGATGGATGTGGAAGGCTCCTTTAGAGCCTTGGATAGAGGTGAGGGAGGAGGTGTCGGCGCAGGTTTTACAGTTCCTGCGGTGGCAGGGGAAGGTGTCAGGATGGGAGGGTGGGTTGTAAGTGGGGCGTGGACCTGACCAGGTAGTCACAGATGGAACGGTCTTTGCGGAAGGCGGAAAGGGGTGGGGAGGGAAATATATCCCTGGTGGTGGGGTCTTTTTGGAGGTGGCAGAAATGTCGGTGGATGATTTGGTTTATGCGAAGGTTGGTAGGGTGAAAGGTGAGCACCAGGGGCGTTCTGCCCTTGTTACGGTAGGAGGGTTGGGATGTGGACGAGATGTGTTGAGGGCATCTTTAGCCACGTGGGAAGGGAAATTGCGGTCTCTAAAGAAGGAAGCCATCTGGTGCGTTCTATGGTGGAACTGGTCCTCCTGGGAGCAGATACGGCGGAGGCGGAGGAATTGGGAATACGGGATGGCATTTTTGCAAGAGATAGGGTGGGAAGAGGTGTAATCCGGGTAGCTGTGGGAGTCGGTGGGTTTGTAAAAAATGTCAGTGTCAAGTCGGTCGTCATTAATGGAGATGGAGAGGTCCAGGAAGGGGAGGGAGGTGTCAGAGATGCTCCAGATAAATTTAAGGTCAGGGTGGAATGTGTTGGTGAAGTTGATGAATTGCTCAGCCTCTTCCCGGGAGCACGGGGTGGTGCCAATGCAGTCATCAATGTAGCGGAGGAAGAGGTGGGGAGTGGTGCCGGTGTAATTACGGAAGATCAACTGCTCTACGTAGCTAACAAAGAGACAGGTATAGCTGGGGCCCATACGTGTGCCCATGGCTACCCCTTTGGTCTGGAGGAAGTGGGAGGATTCAAAGGAGAAATTGTTAAGGGTGAGGACCAGTTCAGCCAAATGAATGAGTGTGTTGGTGGAAGGGTACTGTTGGGGACGTCTGGAGAGGAAAAAACGGAGGGCTTGGAGGCCCTGATCATGGCTGATGGAGGTGTAGAGGGATTGGATATCCATGGTGAAGATGAGGCGTTGGGGACCGGGGAAACAGAAGTCTTGGAGGAGGTGGAGGGTGTGGGTGGTGTCTCGAACGTATGTGGGGAGTTCCTAGACTAGGGGGGATAGGACAGTGTCGAGGTAGGTAGAGATGAGTTCAGTGGGGCAGGAGCATGCTAAGACAATGGGTCAGCCAGGGTGGTCAGGCTTGTGGATCTTGGGAAGGTGGTAGAACCGGGCAGTGCGGGGTTCCCGGACTATGAGGTTGGAAGATGTGGGTGGGTGATCTCCTGAGGAGATGAGTCTACCTACCTCGACACTATCCTATCCCCCCTAGTCCAAAAAATCCTGCCTCATTTATGACAAATATACTTTTGTTAGCAGAGAAATGGGGCAGGACATGAGGGAAATTTGAACTCAGGAAGGCCATTCAAACTCAGATGATTTAAATCCCATTTTTACTGTAGCAAGGATCATATCCTCTATGTATTCTTCAAGGATGGCTATAGTCTGTAGAACAGTTAAGCTGACAATCATTTAAATGGTCATCCAAAATGCTTTGCCCGAGAGTTGAAAAATAACTTCAGCAATTTTGATAGCTTTGTTTTGACATAACCCTAACCACCATGAGTTCTCCAGATTTTATCCATCCAAAGACTCATGACCCCAGGGAAACAAAATCGACTTTGTTTCACAATAAAGGGTCACCTATTAAAAACAGTCACATTTATTTCTAATCCCATCTTCAAAATATAATCAAGTCATCACATACTTTTCTAAACTCCAGCAGATACAGCAGGCACCGGGGACAGCAGCTTCATAAAGCGTGCAAGAGAAAACAAGGACAGCACCTTCATAAATAATGGGGTCAGCAGCTTCACCTTCATAAATAATGGGGGTCAGCAGCTTCTCAAACAGTACACCGACAGCAGCTTCATAAAGAGAAGAGTGAACCTGCATTAGCTGGGCAGCAGAGAGCACCTTCAAATTTTTTCTACTTGGCAGAACTAAAATAGGGCATTTGAGAAAAATAGGTGGGTGATTGGTGAGTATTTATTGCAGCTCTTTTGATTAGTTAAGCAATTTGAATGAGATACCTATTCCAGCAGAATACAGTTAAGAAATTCATTTTTAAACTATTTCATATTAATTAAATTCACTAAAACAGTGATAGCTGGACAGGTGATGTGTTGTATTTGGGGGCAGATGGGCACCAGTGTGATCTACACATCCACACCTGCAGTAAATGTCGGCTGTTTGAGAAATGATACATCAGAAAGGGACGTGTGGGACCTAAAGACTGTTTCAGGAGGATATCACACTCTAAGTTAATTACATCAGAACTACATGAACATAAAGGTACTCAGTAACCATTTCACATGCTGTACAATTTTGTTCATTCCCTTGCCAGTCCACTGGCAGTCAAACAATTGTTTTATTCATATCTAATAGTTAAAACGGATGAGTCCAAAAAATTGCTGCTCGAGAGTATCCAGAAGACTTATTTTGAACCATCACAAATCATTCAAGACATGAGAAAGGTTGATAATCTAATGATGCATTTGGCCTCTTCCTTTAAATTCAAAATTGCTTACATCCAATTTTGATCATGTAATTTTTTGCTGTTTGTATTACCTAATTTAAATCACTGTATAGTTTTAAGTAAAATGGGTTTGAATTATCAAGGCTATACTGTAATAAATGTCAAATCTCATCAGTTACACTCCACAGGGCAAAATCACAACCTCAGGGTGCAATAACAAAAATGCAATTCTGACAAGCTACATTTCTCCGTACCATAACAGTGTAAGATTAAAAATTAAATTCTGTTTGCTGATGTAAACGGTTGAAATGTGGCTGTAAAACCAGCATCAATTAGATCTAAATATTTACAAACTGAACTATTCTTAATTCTTAATGCAATCTCACAAAGAGAGTTACAATAATAATTAAAAGACTAAATGTTAGTGGACAAAATAATTGTACTATAATCTAGGTACATAAATAAAGTGGGTTCAGGGAGATCTGAAGTGTATGTGAACAAGTTTTTGAAGATGGCAGGATGGGTAGCTATAGTAATGAAAAATTCTTGCAGGATCATTGGCTTTAAAATAAAATTGGGATAGAATACAAAAGTAAGGAAACTGTACCAAATCTTTGTTAACATTGTTTGGGTTTCAGCTGAATTATTTTGTACAATTCTAAACATTCCAACGTATGAAGGACATTAGGACTTTTAGTGGATGCAGGGATAAAAGATATGTCACAGAGACTAGAACAGCGTAGTTGAGTGGAGTTTCTCTTCGATACAGGGAACGTGACAGTCAATTCCATTCAGCAAGTTCCTATAAACAGCAATGTGACAATGACCAAATAACCTTTATATAACGTTAATTGAGGAATAACTATTTCTTCCAGGACATCATAAAGAATTCCCAAGCTCTTATTTAAAATTACTTTGGGATTTTGTTTGTCAAACTGAACGGATATACATCTGATAAACATTTCTTCTGAAAGGTGGGATTCATTCAAAATGGGTCAAACACTGGCAGTAAAACCCAAGTAAGGTCCAATAATTCAGTTAAGGATGCCTTCTCAGCAGTACCCAATGTGCAAGTTACTTACAGTCTACCTTATTAAATAGCTGTCTGCAAATAAAAACAACAGAAGAACTCAGAAATATAGTCATATATTGGGCTTGGATTACTAATTTCAATCCATTATTATAGATCTAGATTCCTTCATGTTAGTAAATAATATTTTTTCAAATCTGAAAGGACATCTCAAAAAAATCCTCAAAGAATTTAAATTATTTAATCATGAAAATTTTACATAATTCTTGAATTATTCATGAATAATAATTATTATTTCCAATAATTCAATCAATAAACCTTAACTGTTAGCTAATTTTGTTCCATACACTTTCTCTAAATTGAAGAACCACGTTGATTTAACTCTTTAGAATGGTTTTTGATGGTATAATATCTTTGCATCAAGTGGTTTATCAGTACACCATTAGATTTAACTTCACTTCAATAACCATTTTCCTAAATTTGGACTTAAATCTATATTTAGCTGCAATTTAAGTCGACCACTAGGACAGCAGTGTTGATGTGGGCAGACAAAGTCTTGCAATATATCAAACTGAATTTCCTCTTTTACTGGTATGATCAAACAATGTATATTGGTTAATGAAGAAACTTAGGAGAAGTGGAATATATGGATTTTCACTCACATGAAAAATGGGATTGTTGGAAGAATAGCTTTCAAATTCTAAACAGCCTTGAAAGGAAAACATTTGTGTTGACTTTATTTTCCAGATTAGATCAGATCACCTTGTGAATGGCCAGTCTGTCCACAAGCATTACTACAGAGGAGGCTTAGTCAACTTTAAAGGTCATGTCTTTTGGGCATACTGTCTACCCACATCATGATTGATGAGATGAAGAAATGGATTTCTGATATCAAGATCTTGCAAGAACATCAGATTTAGGGAGGGGAATCTCGGGGCTGGAGAAGTCCAAGGAAGACTTATTGGGCCCAGAAAGGCACTTCAGCTCTATTGGGAACTGTACAATTTATTTTTTAAAAAAAGCTGTGTTCCATTCCTAAAAGATTTGTTGGGCAGGGAAGCTATGGCTATAGACTCTTTCAGGCATCTAGTTCAAGCAGCAATCAGGCCTCAACAGAAACATGGAAATTAGGAACAGGAGTAGGCCATTCGAGATTACTCCACCATTCAGTAGGATCATGGCTGATCATCCTACTCAGCACCGTTTCCTGCTTTGGTCCCATACCCTTTGATCCCTTTAATCCCAAGAACTATATCTCTTCCTTGAAAACATTCTTCCAGCTACAAAGCATGATTCTTAAAAGTTTGCATATTAAATGAATAAATTCTGTTTTAATTCAGCTGAAAGTACTAACCTCTTGCAACATAACACTTTTAAAAATTACAAGACTTAAATGCCTCTACAATGGCTCCAATAAGCAAGCTGTATTGTCTAGTAAAATCTCACTTAAAGTTGTCCTTGCATTTCTGAAGATTGCAACTGCAAGAGAAACAGCTTCAAGCAATTTATTTCTTCCATCTCAACTAATGTAAGAAACTGTGGGCTCATTTGGACAGCTGGTTTTTGATAGGGAGTGATACCAATAGTGCAGATTCAATTCCCCACCTGAGGTACCTTGACTCTCAGGTTGCACTCACCACCAATCATTGCTCTCCACTGAGACAACAGCTTAATGGCCCTCTGGGACTACAATGACTTTATTTTACTAGAGGTCTACAGCATTGGAAAAAGATCCTTCAGCCCATTAAATCTGCTTTGGTCAAAAACAAGTACCTAACTATTCTAATCCCATTTTCCAGTAAGATCTTGTTTCTTAGGGATTGCTAGTATAGCAGTGTGATGCACAACCTACCCAGGATCAAGTTATTTTAGATCAAGGGTTGTGATATGAGATACGATTAATAAGTGATCTTGTAGTTAAGGATCCTCTAGGGGGTTAGCAATCATGACATTGAAAAATTTCAAATCCAATTTGAGGGAGAGCAACTTGAATCTCAAATCAGTGCCCTCAACTTAAAGGAAGGCGATTATAGAGGCACGGAGAAAGCTGTGATAATGGGCTGGGAAAACAGACTAAAGGGAAGGTCAATAGATAAACCCTGACACACATTGAGGTAATACCTCAACAGAGAGAGACTCCATAAAAAGTACAGTCCAGAAGGATCTGGGTGTTCTTGTATGTGTAACAAAGATTTAGCATGTGAGTGCCCCAAGTAATTACGAAGGCAAAAACAACTTTGGCCTTTGTTGCTATGAAGTTAAAGTTTAAAAATAGGAAAATCTTGTTACAACTGTACTGGATGTTGATTAGACTGTACTTGGAGCTGTGTACAGTTTAGGTCGCTATATTTAAGGAAATATTGGTGTGGCCGCAGATCAAAAGAGATTCACTAGGCTGATTTCTGGGATGAAGGAGTTGATTTCTTAGTATAGTAAACTGGTTCGGTCTTATTCATTTGAGTTCAGAGCATTCAGTCTGCTGTGCCATTCCAGTAATTATGTGGAGCCCCTTAAACAAATTCAAATCTAAAAATCAAAGAAAAGAGATTGTGAAGACTATTAGGGGCAGCAGGGTGGCTCAGTGGTTAGCACTGCTGCCTCACAGCACCAGGGACCCAGGTTTGATTTCAGCCTCGGGCGATTGTGTGGAGTTTGCACATTCTCCCCATGTCTGCATGGGTCTCCTCCTAGTGCTCCGGTTTCCTCCCACAATCCAAAGATGTGCAGGTTAGGTGAACTGGCCATGCTAAATTGCCCATAGTGCTCAGGGATCTATTAGTCAGAGGTAAATGTAGGATAATAAGTAGAGGAATGGGTCTGGATGGGTTACTCTTCAGAGGGTCAGTGTGGACTTGTTGGGCTGACAGGCCTGGCTCTACACTGTAGGGATTCTGTGAATTTCACAGTATTTCTTTTCACAAGGTTGTGCGAACATAATAAATGAAGGAAAAGTTATTTTAAGTATGTGTTTAAAGAATTAGAAGTTTTTTTTATTACAAAGGAATTAATAAAGTAGTCCAGATTTAAAGACAAGAAGGCCTCTAAGACCACACTGGACATCTGTCAGATGCAATGAATCAGTCATCATTCTGGAAAATAGCAGCTAAAAGATCCAGATACTCAAACACATGATTGGAATTAATTTTCTATCATGGCTAAACTTAAAATCATTATAAATCTTTGTTTTGCAGCTGCAAACCATATCACAAAGCCTACTACCAACTGTCTTGGATTGCCCTATGACTGCAGCAAGGGAAAAGTGAGTTGAGAGATTTGGAAGTATCCTTTTGTACTTTTTATGCATTGGGCTTGGAGTGTATTCAAAACACAGTAACAAGTCAAAAATCTAGGGGCAGTCCTTCAGGAATGCAGCCCTAATACAAAAGATGCCCTGCTCCTAAACTGTGAACTATTACGGATTGGAACATTACTCAGGCACACAAGAATTATTCTATCCCAAGAACATTTAGAAACAGGAGAAGTCCATTAAGTGATCTAAACTAGCACCACTAGTTTCATTACAATCTCATCTCGACATACGAATGACCCCATTCACGAACAAATCGGTTTACGAACAGGATTGTACGTAAAATTTTGCTTCAACGTACGTACGAAATTCAAGGTACGACCGAAGATACGAACGCAAAAAGCCTGTGTGCGACCACGTGGTTTCATTGTTCTGCTTTGCTACGCGCTTGTTGAACACAAAAGCTCTCGGGCCCCACGTGATCTCATTCAGTTCGTCTTTGGCGCGTACGCTGTGAACAATGTTCGTTGCTACGTCCAAGCATTCTTACGCTATCCGAACAATGGGAAAAATTGATTCAGTTCACGAACTTTTTGGTTCGCGAACCGGGTCCCGGAACGGATTAAGTTCGTAAGTCGAGGCGCTACTGTATAGGACTGATTCTGTGTCGTTACTGGCTTATATAGAGTACTATCTCTTTAAAAAAAATCACAACTGCACATCACTTGATTTTCTGTCTATTAAAATCATTCAAGGTGAATTTCAGGAATTCCCCATGGGAGACTGGTTAGCAAGGTTAGATCTCATGGAATACAGGAGGAACTAGCCATTTGGATACAGAACTGGCTCAAAGGTACAAGAAAAAGGGTGGTGGAGGAGGGTTATTTTTCAGATTGAAGGCCTGTGACCAGTGGTGTGCCACAAGGATCGGTGTTGGGTTCACTACTTTTTGTCATTTATATAAATGATGTGGATGTGATCTTAAGAGGTCGCGTTCGTAAGTTTGCAGATGACACCAAAATTTGGAGGTGTAGTGGATAGCAAAGAAAGTTACCTAGGATTATAACAAGATGTTAATCAGATGACCTAATGGAGTGGCAGATGGAGTTTAATTTAGATAAATGAGATGCTGCATTTTGGGAAAGCAAATCTTAGCACTTAATCATAAGATCCTAGGGAGTATTGCTGAACAAAGAGACCTTGGAGTGCAGGTTCATAGCTCCTTGAAAATAGAGTCGCAGGTAGATAGGATAGTGAAGGCGGTGTTTGGTAATCTTTATTTTATTGGTCAGAGTATTGAGTACTGGAGTTGGGAGGTCATAGGGCAGCAATGGTGGCTCAGTGGTTAGCACTGGTGAAATTGGTCTTGGGCAGCAGAGAAAAATAGGCAACTATAAATTGGCAGCCATTTGATAATTTCTTCTCTGTTGACTTTAAAATTGGGCCAGTGAAAAATAAATTGCTTGTTGACCATCACTAATTCTGCATAATCACTCAAAGCCAATTTACTAGTAAGTCAACTGTTCCTAACTATACATATGGAAAGCAAACCAACTAATTCCAAAAAAGAAATCTGCATACATTCTGTGCTCTACAAGAGAAAATGTACTGTCTAATGAACAAAGAATTTAATCATCTTGTTTGTAGGAATGCTGAGCAGAGGACCATGTTAACTTTTACCTGATTCTAGAGACAGGAATATGAAACTGGGCACAGCAATACTAATAATTTCAGGCAAATACTCATGAAAAACTCTCAATGTATCAGGATATTTCTGATCTTTATCAATTTGTGTTCATAATGTTTACTATTGAATTTTACCAAGACCTTTAGTATACTCATGGAGAAGAGTGATTTGGAGATGCCGGTGTTGGACTGGGGTGTACAAAGTTAAAAATCTCACAACACCAGGTTATAGTCCAACAGGTTTAATTGGAAGCACACTAGCTTTTGGAGCGTCACTCTTTCATCAGGTGATCCTTAATCACCTTATGAAGAAGTGACACTCCAAAAGCTAGTGTGCTTCCAATTAAACCTGTTGTGTGATTTTTAACCATTGAGAAGAGGGTGGGGAAAGTATTTAATTGGGGAAGAGGGTATTACAATGCTATTAGGCAGGAACTGGGGCACCTAAATTGGGAACACATGTTCTTAAGGAAATGTACAACAGAAATGTGGAGGCTGTTCTGGAAGGACCTGCTGTTAGTGCTGGACAGGTTTGTCCCACTGAGGCAAGGAAGGGATGGTAGGTGGAAAGAACCTTGGATGACAAGGGATGTGGAACATCTAGTCAAGAGGAAGAAGGAAGCTTACTTAAGATTGAGGAGGCAAGGACCAGACAGGGCTTTAGAGGGTTACAAGGTAGCCAGGAAGGAACTGAACAATGGACTTAGGAGACCCAGAAAAGGGCATGAAAAAGCTTTAGCCGGTAGGATTAACAAAATCCCTAAGGCATTTTATACTAATGTGAAGAACAAGAGGGTGGCCAGAGTGAGGGTAGGACCGATCAGGGATAGTGGAGGGAACTTGCGCCTGGAGTTGGAGGAAGTAGGGGTGGTCCTTAATGAATACTTTGCTTCAATATTCACTAGCTAAAGGAACCTTTTCATTTGTTAGGACTTCATGAAACAGACTGAGATGCTAGAACAGGTTGATGTGAGGACGGAGAATGTGCTGAAAATTTTGAAAAACATAAGGATAGATAGATCCCCTGGGCCAGGTGGGATACAATCCAGGATACTACAGGAAGCGAGGGAAGAGATTGCTGTGCCTTTGGCAATGATCTTTGCGTCCACTCTATCCACTGAAGAGATAATTTGAGGTGGCAAATATTATACCCTTTTTTAAGAAAGGGAATAGGGATAAACCTGGGAATTACAGACCAGTCAATCTTATGTCAGTGATGGGCAACTAATATTGGTGGATTCTGAGAGACAGGATTTATGATTACTTGCAAAAACCAGTTTGATTAGAGATAGTCAGCATAGCTTTGAGAGGGGCAGGTCATGCCTCACAAAGCTTATTGAATTCTTTGAGGAAGTGACAAAACACATTGGTGAAGGTAGAACAGTGCATATGGTGTATATGGATTTTAGCAAGATATTTAATAAGGTTCCCCATGGTAGGCTCATTCAGAAAGTAAGGAGGCATGGAATACAGGGAACTCTATCTGTCTGATACAGAATTGCTGGCCCATAGAAGACCAAAAGTGGCAGTAGATGAAAAGTATTCAGCCTGGAGCTTGGTGACAAGTGGTGTTCGGCAGGGATCTGTTCTGGAACGTCTGCTCTTTGTGATTTTTATAAATGACTTGGACGAGGAAGTGGAAGGGTGGGTTGGTAAGTTTGTCAATGGCACAAAGGTTGGTGGAGTTGTGAACAGTGTGGAGGGCTGTTGTAGTTTGTAACGGGACATTGACAGGATGCAGAACTGGACTGATAAGTGGCAGATGGAGTTCAACCTGGAGAAGTTGGAAAGTCAAATCTGAGTGCAGAATACAGGATTCTTGGCAGTGTGGAGGAACAAAAGGATCTTGGGGTCCATGTTCATTGATCCCTTAAAGTTGCCATCCAGTTTGATAAGGTTGTTAAGAAGGCGTTTGGTGTATGGCTTTCATTAACAAAGGAATTGAGTTTAAGAGCTACAAGGTTATGCTGCAGCTCTATAGAGCCCTGGTTAGACCACACTTGGAATATTGTGTTCAGTTCTGGTCGCCTCATTACAGGAATGATGTGAAAGCTTTAGAGAGGGTGCATATGAGATTTACCAGGATGCTGCCTGGACTGGAGGGCGTGTCTTATGAAGAAAGGTTGAGGGGGCTAGTGTTTTTCTCATTGGAGTGAAGAAGGATGAGAGGTGACTTGATAATTGTGTACATGATGTTGACAGGCATAGATAGTTTGGATAGCCAGAGACTTTTTCCATGGTGGAAATGGCTCACGAGGAGGCACAATTTTAAGGTGATTGGAGAAAGGTTTAGGGGAGATGTCAGAGGTAGGTTCTTTACACAGAGTGGTGGGTGTGTGGAACGCACTGCTAGCAGTGGTGGTAGAGTCAGATACATTAGGAACAGTTAAGCGATTATTGGATAGGCACATGGAAAATGGCACAATAAAGGGTATGTAGGTTAGTCTAATCTTACAGTAGAATAAAAGGCCGGCACAACATAGAGGGCCGAAGGGCCTGTACTGTGCTGCATTGTTCTATGTTCAAGGTGTTCTCCATCTGAAAACATAAGAAACTGATTAGAAATCAATGGATATTTCAGAATGACTGAAAGACCACTATTCAATCAAGACCATAAGATATAGGAGCAAAATTAAGTTATTCCACCCACTAAATCTGCTCTACCATTCGATCTTGGCTGAAATGCTCCTCACCCCTATTCTCCTGCCTTCTCCCCGTAACCCTTGATCCCTTTGCTAATCAGGGAATTTTCTTAAATGCACTTGGCCTCCACAGCCTTCTATGGCAATAAATTCCACAGGTTAACTGCCCTCTGACTGAATAAATTCTTCCACATCTCAATTCTAAAGGGTCATCCATTCACTCTGAGGCTATGCACTCGGGTCCTACTAGCTGAAACACCTTCTCCACATCCACTCTATCCAGGCCTGTCAGTATTCTGTATGTTTTAAGATAACATTGCATTTGCCTTCCTAACTGCACATTAACCTTGAGAGTCCTGAACTAAAACTCCCAAGTCCTTTGTGCTTCAGATTTCCAAAGCCTTTCCCAAGTTTGGACATTAGACTACGCCTGTATTCTTCCTACCAAATTGCATTGCCTCACACTTTTTCACACTGTATTCCATCTTTCATTTCTCTGCTCATTCTCCTAACATGTCCAAGTCCTACTGCAGCCTCCCATCTATTCAATACTATCTTAGTGTTATCTACAAACTTAGCAATGATGTCCTGATGTAGAGCATGAATGGTTATGGTCCCTTTCGAACTCCACTAATCACTGGCTGCCATCCTGAAAAAGACCCCTTTAACCACAATCCCTGCTGCTTGCCAATCCTATGTCCACACAAGTACCTTTCCACTAATACCATGGGATGTTTTAAAAAATATTTTTGAGGAAAAAAAATGACTAATTTTTTATAAAATTACAACAATAAACCAACAACACTACTATATAAAATTTTTTTTTAAAAAACACAATTATCAGCATTCAAGATAAACATCCCAGTAGAATAAGTAAATAAAATAAATAAATATCACCGATCAGTGAAGCGAAACATTACATTTATTCTGAATTTTTCCCCTTGGAGTACCAAGCTTGCTAAATCAGATAGTTCTGGCTACACAAAAACCCTAATTAAAATGGCAGACAAATCTGCATCTAAGCAATCCAAAAAGAGCTGCCATGTCTTATAGAAACGTTCAGTTTTTTGGTGCACCATATTTGTGAGAAAGCCTGGGGGAAATGTTCTATGATTAACTTAGAGTCATAGAGATGTACAGCATGGAAATAGACCCTTCGGTCCAACCTGTCCATGCTGACCAGATATACCAACCCAATCTAGTCCCACCTGCCAGCACCTGGCCCATATTCCTCCAAACCCTTCCTATTCAAATACCCATCCAGATGCCTCTTAAATGTTGCAATTGTACTAGCCTCCACCACTTCCTCTGGCAGCTCATTCCATACACGTACCACCCTCTGCGTGAAAAGGTTGCCCCTTAGGTCTCTTTTATATCTTTCCCACCTCACCCTAAACCTATGCCCTCTAGTTCTGGACTCCCTGACCCCAGGGAAAAGACTTTGTCCATTTACCCTATCCACGCCCCTCAATTTTGTAAACCTCTGTAAGGTCACCCCTCAGCCTCCGACGCTCCAGGGAAAACAGCCCCAGCCTGTTCAGCCTCTCCCTATAGCTCAAATCCTCCAACCCTGGCAACATCCTTGTAAATCTTTTCGGAACCCTTTCAAGTTTCACAACATCTTTCCAATAGGAAGGAAACTAGAATTGCATGCAATATTCCAACAGTGGCCTAACCAGTGTCCTGTACAGCCACAACATGACCTGCCAACTCCTGTACTCAATACTCTGACCAATGAAAGAAAGCATACCAAACGCCTTCTTCACTATCCTATCTACCTGCAACTCCACTTTCAAGGAGTTATGAACCTGCACTCCAAGGTCTCTTTGTTCAGCAACACTCCCTAGGACCTTACCATTAAGTGTATAAGTCCTGCTAAGATTTGCTTTCCCAAAATGCAGCACCTCGCATTTATCTGAATTAAACTCCATCTGCCAGTTCTCAGCCCATTGGCCCATCTGGTCAAGATCCTGTTGTAATCTGAGTAACCTTCTTTGCTATCCATTACACCTCCAATTTTGGTGTCATCTGCAAACTTATTAACTTATGCTCTTATGTAAATGACAAAACGTAGAGGACCCAGCACCGATCCTTGTGGCACTCTACTGGTCACAGGCGTCCAGTCTGAAAAACAACCCTCCACCACCATCCTCTGTCTTCTACCTTTGAGCCAGTTCTGTATCCTAATGGCTAGTTCTTCCTGTATTCAGAGAGATCTAACCTTGCTAACCAGTCTCCCATGGGGAACCTTGTCGAATGCCTTACTGAAGTCCATATAGATCACATCTAACCCTCTGCCCTCATCAATCCTCTTTGTTACTTCAAAAAACTTTGTGAGACATGATTTCCCACGCACAAAGCCATGTTGACTATCCCTAATCAGTCCTTGCCTATCCAAATACATGTACATCCTGTCCCTCAGGATTCCCTCCAACAACTTGCCCACCACTGGTCTATAGTTCCCTGGCTTGTCCTTACCACCATTCTTAAACAGTGGCACCACGCTGGCCAACCTCCAGTCTTCCAGCACCTCACCTGTAACTATCGATAATACAAATATGTCAGCAAGAGGCCCAGCAATCACTTCTCTCGCTTCCCACCTTTTCCCTTCCTATGTTGTTGGTTCCAATGTGGACAATGACCTCTTGCTGGCCCCTCTCCCCCTCGAGGACATTCTGCACTCTCTCTGAGACATCCTTGATCCTGGCACCAGGGAAGCAACACACCATTCTGATTTTTCACTGCTGGCCACAGAAATGTCTGTCTGTACCTCGGACTAGAGACTCCCCTAACACAACTAATCTCTTGGAACCTGACATAGCCCTCGTTGCATTACAGCCAACCTCAATACCAGAAACTTGGCTGTTCATGCTACATTCCCTGAGAATCCATCACCCCCTACATTTTCTAAAACAGCATACTTGTTTGAAATGGGGATAGCCACAGAACACACCTGCACTAGGTGCCTACCTTTCTTACCCTTCCTGGAGTTAACCTATCTATGTGACTGTATCGGAGACTTGCCCCCTTTCCTATAACTGCCATCCATCACATACTGTTGCTGTTGCAAGTTCCTCATTGCTTCTAACTGTCTCTCCAACTGATCCATTCTATCTGATAAGATTCGCAACCAACAGCACTTATTGCAGATATAATCCTCAGTAACCCTTAAACTCTCTTTAAACTCCTACATCTGACAAGAAGCACATATCACTCTATTAAAGGCCATTTTTGCTCCTTCACAATCTACAGACCCAGAAAATAACACCGTCTTATTCCTCTACAAAGCACTGCCCCAGGTTAGATTAATAGTTACAGCTTATATTTTAAGTTTAATCAAGAGACATATCTTAAAAACATATAATCAAGAAAGAAACCACTTTATTCACTACTGCAGACGTTCTGTAGGCCACTTAAAACAATTAACTTATCTGATTCTGTGCTGTGAACTTCGCCCCTTCGCCCAAACAGTTCCTCCAAGATCAGTTGTGAATTTCACTGTTTGTTAATTTTCCCAGACGCACTGATGTCCAGCGATACATGAATTCAACAGCAAAAGCAGTAATGTGCAGGTTCACTCTGGTGTCAGTTTCTTTTTCTTTCTCTTCCTCTATCTCTCTCTCTCTCTCTCTCTCTCTCCTGCACTGACCTCACCATGTGTTTCCTTTTGTCTGTTCTTCTTTTTAAAACTGCTGTTGTTTTGACATTTTTTTCCCCCAAAGTTCCAAAACAATGCAACAGTATAGAAAACAGTGATTACTGCTCCTGGAATTTGAGGAAATCACTTCCAGCACCTAAAACACCTCGAAAAAAGGAGCAGCTGTTACAGCCAGAAATTTTTCCTGTCTTCCATCTTGGATTACCCAGAATCCTTATGCCAACCCGACAGCCTAGGGGGTTTTCAGACACCCAACGCATCAAAATGTTTTTCCTCATGCAGAAAGTAAGGATATTAAAAATTTTCCTCCCATGAGTGTCTATAGCTGATAAATTCAGCAGGCCCAGAAGAGAGATCGGGACATCTTAACGTCAGTCTCCAAGATTCTCTGTTACTCGTGCCACAGCACTTCAGTATATATGATGCCTGTGGCAGGACCACAGACAGGGAGTGAGAGTACCAGTACTTATTTTACACTTAGGGCACACAGAGGATACTCCCACCTTAAATTTCGAGACATGATCTTGGGCCAGATGGACCCTATGAAGAATCTTCAACTGCGTGGCATGGGTCTTATTACAGATCAAGATCTTTCTCGCATTTTCACAAACATCCTCCCATGTCTCAGAGGAAATCTCAACTCCTAACTCTCCCTCCACGATCTCACATGGTCGCCCAATATCATCCAAGGAACAACTCCCAATAGATGATAAAGAGTACTGAGAGTGCTCTTGGCATGAATTGTATTGGATCTGTAGGAGTCGGTCAAAAGCGTAATTCCTTTTTGAACAAAATCCTTATTCTGGAAAGCACGAGGAAGGTCTTGGCTAGATAATCCATACGTGTGGCTTATTTGGACAAAGGACATCATCGTTTCACCCTTAAATAAGTCACGCCAATAGGAAACGCCCCTAGCTGCCCAGAGTTTAAACTCAGGGTCCATTATCTCTGGCCAGAACCCCAGCATACCAACTATAGGGGTAAGAAAAGAAATTTCAGATATATTACCCTCACTCTACCACATTGCCCTCCACACTTTGACAACATTAATGATTATTGGATTACAACAGTATTCCACAACTGTCCTCATTTTATCTAAGAACACAAGAAAGAGGACGCTTTGCCTGGGAGGCCTCAATATCCAACCATATTGACGCTGGGTCCTCACAAGTCTAGTCATTCACAAATGATAAAAGGGAGCTCAACTGATATCTTTTAATATCTGGGAGGTCCACCCCTCCCAGCCCATGGGGCAATTGCAATTTGGTGAGCTTAGTAAGGGGCCACCTGTGGTGCCAGATAGAAGAGCTAAACCAGCCATTAAGTCTCTGAAATGTTTGCCTGAGAAAAATCAAAGGAAGCATTCACATTGGGTACAACAAATGAGGAAGGACATTCATTTTAAAAAGGGCTACTCAACCTAACCAGTATATTGGAAGGACCTTCCCTCTTTGAAGATCTTGTTTAATCTTGTCAAGCAAATGAACAAAATTAGCCTTAAATAACAGATTGAAGACAGGAGTAACAAAAATACCTAAATAAAGCTCCCATGACCACTTAAAGGGAAACCTTGACTCATCAATGTCAGATATTCCCCCAAGGCCCCTCATCAGCAAAACTTCCAATTTTGAAAGATTAATCTTATAGCCAAGAGGAGCTAAATAAATTAATACATTGTATCAAATGGGGTACAGAAACTACCAGGTTCGACAAAAAGATGAGAATGTCATCCGCATGTAATGTGATCTTATGTGCCTTTGATCTCACTTCTGGGGCAACTATGTTAGGATTCCTACAGATAGCGTCTGTCAGCGGTTCAACCACCAACATGTAAAGTAAAGGTGAGATGGGACAATCTTGCCGACTCTCCCTACAGATACTAAAATTACTGGATCTTAAACCATTGGTGAGAACCGCAGCCAGAGGATCACTATGAAGGACCCCTACCTACCTGCCGAAGCTTACACCTAGATCAAACCGTTCCAAGATGTCAAAAAGATACAACCACTCCAACCAATCAAATGCCTTCTCTGCATCTAAAGAGATCACTAATCCCTGAACCGATCTCAGCTGACACGCTTGGACCACACTAAGTAACCTCCCAACATTGTTGGAGGATCTGTGGCCCTTTATAAAACCCGTCTGGTCCTCTTTGACAATAGATTAGATTAGATTCCCTACAGTGTGGAATCAGGCCCTTTGGCCCAACAAGTCCACACCGACCCTCCTAAGAGTAACCCATCCAGACCCATTTCCCTCTGACTAATGCATCAAACACTATAGGCAATTTGGAACGGCCAATTCACTTAACTTGCACATCTTTGGACTGTGGGAGGAAACTGGAGCACCTGGAGGAAACCCATGCAGACACAGGAAGAATGTGCAGACTTCACACTGACAGTCGCCCAAGGCTGGAATCAAACCTGGCGCTGTGAGGCAGCAGTGCTAACCACTGAGCTACCGTGCCACCCTTTCCAGGCAACACCATATCAAGCCTTAATGCAAGAGTCTTGGACAAAATTTTAAAATCAGAATTTAGAAGCGAGATGGGCCTATAAGCAGCACAGTCCTCGGGGGTCTTCTTTTCCTGAAGGAGCAGAGAGATATTAGCCTCTCTTAAGGACGGTGGGAGGCAATCATGACTGTACGAGTAATTGTACATGTCCAGCATCGGTCCTGACAATATATTTAATAATTCTTTGTAGAATTCATTAGGAAGACCATCAGGGCCAGGCGTCTTTCCACTCTGGAGCTGCTTCCCCGCCTTCTGTACCTCCTGTACTGTTAAAGGGGCATTAAGGAGAGACGCCTGTTCGGAGGTCTCGCCTGCAAGATCCAGGTTCTTAAAAAATGTACTCCAGCTTAGTCCATCTGTCCTCACAGCATTCCAACCGGTATAATTAGCAGTAAAATCTCCAAAATGCAGCATTGATATTTTTAGAATCACAGGTAAGAATCCCAGTCCCTTCCCTGAAGGAAGTAATAGATTGGGAGGCATTCTTTTTCCTGGCCAGATATGTCAGATATTTGAGGAGAAAGTGAGGTCTGCAGATGCTGGAGATCAGAGCTGGAAATGTGTTGCTGGAAAAGCGCAGCAGGTCAGGCAGCATCCAGGGAACAGGAGAATCGACGTTTCGGGCATAAGCCCTTCTTCAGGAATGAGGAAAGTTTGTCCAGCAGGCTAAGATAAAAGGTAGGGAGGAGGGACTTGGGGGAGGGGCGTCGGAAATGTGATAGGTGGAAAGAGGTCAAGGTGAGGGTGATAGGTCAGACTGGGGTGGGGGCGGAGAGGTCGGGAAGAAGATTGCAGGTTAGGAAGGCGGTGCTGAATTCGATGGATTTGACTGAGACAGGGTGGGGGGAGGGGAAATGAGGAAACTGGTGAAATCCGAGTTCATCCCTTGTGGTTGGAGGGTTCCTAGGCGGAAGATGAGGCGTTCTTCCTCCAACCATCGTTTTGTTGTGGTCTGACGATGGAGGAGTCCAAAGACCTGCATCCCCCCTCACCTCCCTCCAAGGCCCCAAAGGAAACTTCCATATCCGCCACAGATTCACCTGCACCTCCACACACATCATCTATTGCATCCTCTGCACCCGATGTGGCCTCCTCTATATTGGGGAGACAGGCCGGCTACTTGCGGAGCGTTTCAGAGAACACCTCTGGGACGCCCGGACCAACCAACCCAACCACCCTGTGGCTCAACACTTCAACTCCCCCTCCCACTCCACCAAGGATATGCAGGTCTTTGGACTCCTCCATCGTCAGACCACAACAAAACGACGGTTGGAGGAAGAACGCCTCATCTTCCGCCTATGAACCCTCCAACCACAAGGGATGAACTCGGATTTCACCAGTTTCCTCATTTCCCCTCCCCCCACCCTGTCTCCGTCAAATCCATCAAATTCAGCACCGCCTTCCTAACCTGCAATCTTCTTCCCGACCTCTCCGCCCCACCCCAGTCTGACCTATCACCCTCACCTTGACCACTTTCCACCTATCACATTTCCGACGCCCCTCCCCCAAGTCCCTCCTCCCTACCTTTTATCTTAGCCTGCTGGACAAACTTTCCTCATTCCTGAAGAAGGGCTTATGCCCGAAACGTCGATTCTCCTGTTCCCTGGATGCTGCCTGACCTGCTGCGCTTTTCCAGCAACACATTTCCAGCCATGTCAGATATTTGTCCAGCCTATCACCATGCTCAAACAACCTTTCTATCACGAAAAAAAGTTCCTTCCTCTCTATGTGTGAACTTGGAATTCAAGGTGGACCGAAGAGCTGTGACCCACTGCAACTTAGCCACCGATGGCCTATCAAAATATGCCATAGGCACTGCTGCTCTCCCTTCTGTTGTTTCCGACTGGCAGAGTAGGAGATAATTATCCCCTTAGCATAAGCCTTAGCAGTGTCCCAGAGAATAGACGGGTTACTAGCCGTATCCGAACTGATGGCCTAGAATGCTTTAAATTCATTACAGAAATACTCAGTGAAGTTAATGTCCCTGAGAATAAAGGGATCTATTTGCCAGTGCCGTGACCCTGTCACATTGCCCTTAATCTTGACCTCTAAGTATACTGCTGCGTGATCAGAAATGGTAATATTCCCAATTGTGCAGGACATCACCGAAACCAAAAATATCACTGGGGCTCGGAAAAGATCAATCCTAGTACTGACATTTGTGCAGATTTTAAAAAAAGCATAAAGTCTCTACCCACAGGGTGGAGGAACCTCCAAACATCCACCAGCCTCAATTGCACACACAAATCAACTAGTTGCTTAGACTGCAGAGTGTGTTTTGGGGGGCCTTTGGGCATTCTATCTACTGTAGGATCCATAAAACAGTTAAAATCCCCCCCATTATAATAGGCCACAACACTAGGGCAATCAATTTGGAGAATGCATCTATCAGGAATTTAAGAGGGTGCGTGGGGACAACAAACATTCAAAATACCATAACCTTCACTGTATTTTGAGGCTTTAAAAATTACAGACTGCTCATATTCATGTGAGATGTATCTTAAATGGGAGATTCTTCCAAACAAGTATGGCCACTCCCCTACTCTTAGTATCGAAGAACGAGAAAAACACCCAATCAAACCCACTCTAATGAAATTTCAGATGTTCCTTATCATCAAGGTGAGTTTCCTGCAATAGGGAAAAATCAACCCCCTCCTTTCTAAGACTCGGAAGTACCTTTTTCCTCTTGACCAGCGAGTGACTCCCCCTAATGTTCCAGGTACACCATCTGAGAACACAGTTAGCCATGACCCTCTACAACAACCTTTGAACTCCCAAAAGGAAGAATTCTACTTACAAATCGCTGAGTATAAATGGTAAAAGACTCATGGAGCATAAAAACTACACAAACTGAACCTAACCAACTAGCAGCACTTTCAAAAACTATGTCTACAAAAAAAACCAACAAACTAAATCAAATACAAAATACGAAAGGCACTTAATGGGGTACTCTACTCCCTGCCCATAGGGGCGCTTATACATCTCACATACACCTCAATGACTCCTTCCAGCTTGAGCTGCACACCAAACTCAAGCAAAAGGGAAGAAAAAACAAAGTTAAAAGTGAGCATTCTACCCTTCCCCAACTATACATTAACCCCAATTAACTTTGGAAAAAAACCAACAACAATTGAAGAAAAGGAAAGAAGTATAAAGAAAAACGAAGAGAGAAAACATTACTGTCCATATCCTTTAGATTATCCAGTCCATATTAAAGTATTCAGAATGGTTTTCGCTTTTTCTGTACGCTCACTTGATTCTTCAGATGAGTAAAATGAAGCACTGCTGGATATCTTACAGAATACTGAAAATCAAGGTTCCTCTTAATCTAGTCAAAGTACTTCCTCTTACGAATCATGCCCCAGAAAAGTCCTTGAAGAACATAATCCTGGATCCTTTGTAAATCGAGGCCTGCTGATCCTTCCCCTGCATTCTGGAAGCTTCTATAATTTGCTGCTTGTCCCTGTAGCATGGAAATTGCACTAGGACTGAGCAGGGGTGCTGGTCTGAACTGGGACTGCACACCGCAACCCAGTGAGCTCTGTCAACCTTCACCTGGCCTCCCAACCAAGAAATCTCGGCAGCCAGTCTTCAAAAAAACTTGCTGGCTGCGCGAGTTCCACCCCCTCCAGCAATCCGACGATCCGAATATTCATCCTCCGACCTCTCTTTTCAAGGTCGTCGACCTGCTCAGTTAAGGCCTGGACCTGTTTCTCGAGAGCCTAGATCCATTCCATCAAGGGATCAATCACTGTCTCTAAGCTGCAGTCCACTGTCAGACCTCCTCCATTCGCTTTGTGACACCTTCCAGCTTCTGCTCGAGTTTGTGCAGCATGGTCAAGATCAGTTCCAGCCTAGTGAGACTCTCCTTGATTGACACCTCGATCATTTCCCGGAACTTCACAAACTCTGCAGCCAAGGTCTGTTGGGTAAGTGATTCCAACGAAGTTGCAGAGGAGGCTGTAGCTGTGGCTGTAGTCATGGTCACAGGCGTGCCCGATGCCGTCGGCAAATGTCCAGTGTGTTGCGACTTAATTGAACCTTTACCTTTTGCCATCTTCACTTGCTTAAAAAAATCTATAACAATTCCACAACTGTTTACCTTTCGAATTTTTCCAAAATAACTTAGGTGGGGAGGGCATGGCAAAAGCACTATTTTGCCTGAGTTGTGGTGCAGAGCTCAGCAGGGCAGACCTTTCAGATCCCCGCCATCTTGGATCTCTGGGATTTTATCTTTTTTAGCAGCCTCCTGTGTGGCATCTTGTCAAAGGCTTTCTGGAAATCCAAACAGATCACATCCACTGGTTCTCCTATGTCAAAGGAACTATGTTGGTACTAACACCACAGGAAATTTAATGAGGTAGATTGGAAGACAAGGCTATAGAAGGGCCTGCAATAAACTGTGGTTCATTTCAGAGCTAATGGTGACTGAGTGCATGGGATTGCAAAACGTGAGCAATTGAAAAGGTAAATATTGGGTGCTCAGAACATGTAAGATAATTCAATAAAGATTGTTAGTCTCGGGCAGGTTGCTTAGTTAAGTGAAAAAGCTGAGTAGATCTGGCAACAGAACTATTCTGAGAAAGGGTCACTCAACCTGAAACATTAACTCTGATTTCTCTCCTCAGATGTCACCAAACATGCTGAGCTGTTCAGTAATTTCTATTTTTGTTTCTGATTTCCAGCCTCTGCAGTTCTGTTTTTATTTTGCTTAGTTAAGTATTGCTAACATTTTGCTTCCTTTCAAAATGTTGCCTTATAACACATCTCAATAGCACATCATTTAACTTATTACTGTAGCAAAGATGGAAATTAACAAAAATTCTGCCCATTCCAAATGCACTTTACAAATGTATGCTACATCCCCATTTTTCTTCAGGGCACTCAGCATTGCAGGTGAGTTCTTGCTTAACCTTTTAAAAGGATAAAGAAACATAATAACTAGCTTCAACACAGATTCACACATTTAAGCAGTGGGCATTAGGATATCCTCCTTTCCATCACTTTTAAAGATAATGTACCTGATTTTAATTGTTTCAGATGTATGCAAATAGTTAGCAGTGGCTAATTTCAATAGCAGGAAAGCACAGGTTCACTAGAGGAAATAGAAGGAGGAAGGGAGGAGAGGTTTATTGTTTTCCCAATCTCACAGTTAGGATTATTCTTTTCTTTCTCACCTCCTTAAATCACTCACTCATTCATTTATTTATTGTCATTTGGCAAAAGGTGGTTGCTCAAGCCCAACACATCTGTAGAAAAGTGAGTGAAGGACCAAATAGCTAAACTAGCATAACCAAGATTGGCTGTACTTGCATGGCTGAGGCAGCAACAGGCCACTTCCATCCTTAAAGCAAGAAACTGAACACATGGTCTCCTCATATACTCATCTCACCAAGCACCATTTAGAATAACTAACAGTTAAAAGGTGCAAGAGATACAATTATACACTTTCACAAAATAGAAACACTCTGAACACAACAAACAGTTGTGGAGAAATGCTTCTGTATTATTGCTGTCGCTTTTGATGATACTATCTATGCCTGGCCAAGGTAACAGGTATTAGCATCATTATACACCAATCCACATTTAATTCAAACTTCCTGTAAGCAAACCTACCAATTAATAATTGCACAATGTTTGAACCCGCATACTTCTTCACATCTTCTATCCACCGAGGCACAGATTCAAAAGATCCCCTTTTGCTAATGTCATAAGCAACAATCGCACCATTAGCACTTCGATAATAACTCTGTGTAATTGTCCTAAAACGTTCTTGTCCAGCTGTGTCCCATATCTGCAACTGTAACAAGAAAATAAAAATAAAAATAGAAAAAAGGAAACAAGAACATTGTTCAACAATGGTTTAGTGATTTGTCTGACCACAAAGCAGAATACACACCCAGTTACATTCTTTAGATCATGTTAAAGGTTGTTGAAACACAAATTTAGGGTGACACAGTGGCTCAGTGGTTAGCACTGCTGCCTCACCACGCCAGGGACCCAGGTTCGATTCCAGCCTCGGACGACTGTCTGTGTGCAGTTTGCACGTTCTTCGTGTCTGCGTGGGTGTGCACCGGTTTCCTTCAACAATCCAAAGATGTGCAGGTTAGGTGAACCGGCCATCTAAATTGTCAGTGTTCAGGGATATGTAGGCTAAGTGCATTAGTCAAGGGTAAATATAGGATAGGGAAACGGGTGTTGGTGGGTTACTCTTCGGAGGATTGGTATGGACTTGTTGGGCTGAAGGGCCTGCTTCCACAATGTAGGGATTATAATTCTAAGTGTAATTAAGGATTCGAGAATTTGAACTAGTTTCTTTTCCTTTCACCGGATATGGTTTTTGCTAGCCTTTTTTTTGTCCAGTGAATGGTTAAGACTACTTCAATGCACACCTGACTGGTCTTCTGTCTTCCACCCTCCATAAAGATTACCTCATCCAATATTCTGCCACCTGTTTCATTGGTGAAAGTCGATCTCATAGCATCACCCATTTGCCCATTAACCTATACTGGTTCTCAGTTCATCACCACATTGACTTTTCCTCTTGCATCAAATAAATACAAGTTGCTGTATCATGCAAATGCTGGTCATTAGGTTGCAAACCTGAAGACATCAATAACTGAAACTGTCAAGTCAGAGATAGCTCAAATATCATAGAATGGGAGTTCATACAGTTGTCAGTGTACTGCAGCACATCAACTGAAATGATTTCAAAGCCGTAATTCACATTAGTTTATGATACACTTTGTTTTGATGCCCAAGATGAACTTTATACTGCAACTATTTCCAATTCAAGATAAAACAGCATAACTGAATGACTAAAAAAAACACTGATTTTAAAAAACAAAAAAGGTTAAAAAGAACAGCATTGCTCAAAGAGATGTGAAAACAGATTACCTAACCACCTCCACCCCTCCTTGACAGTTTTGACGAGTGTAAAAAAAACACATATCTATATCACAATTTATTTTCAAAGCCAATCTGAAAAGACATATTTGCAATAAATACCTGTTTGCATGCGTAAAATAAGTTGTTTCAAAACACATGTTCCTCTCGTGAGAGACAGTTTGTTCTTTGTAATGTGAATCATTTATTCATTAACCTATGAGTATTATATCAGTATGCAACTGACTAAATTTCACTTGTTAGTTTTCCTTCTGCTTAAGGGGCTGTAGGTTTTTTTTAAGGACAGCAGGTGAGCCTTCACCAATGAACGTCTGAGTGATGTAATAATAAATGTGAACAACCGCAAAACCTTAAGGTCTATATTCTGTAATATGGCAATCTGCCAAGTTTCTACTTCCTGTTTAAGATTAGCTGCAAAATAAAACCATTTCTTTTCCTGCCACTTTGGGTGCTTCATAGCCTAACGTAAAACGTTTCAATTCCTCTCTTGAGGCACAAGTTTAAAGGTGGCACAAACAAGCCAAAGAAATTTAAACTCAAAAGTGCAGGAAAAAACACTCAGCAGTTCTGGCAACATCGAGAAACAGACTTAACTTTTCGAGTTAAGTTTGACGTTTCTTCAGAATCCTTTTCTAAATAAAAAATGAATCAGATCTCCAACATCCATTGCATTTTACTTTTATTAAGGGAGACTTTTACTTTGTCAACAACCTCAAAGTCCAAACTGACTCATCCTTGACATGTTGGGGTTTGGGTGCAGTACGTGAGAGCTTCTGTTTAGTTGGGTGTTGACAAGACTCGTCGGACAAGTGAAAAGATTGTGCGTGTGTGTTGAACAGTAGGCAAAGTCCAAATGGATTAAAAAGGAAAGGCAATGATAGGAAATCCCCTGCCAAGCCCTGGGTCTTGGGAAGAGTGAGTGAGTGAGTGAGTGAGCTCGCACCTGCTGCCAGTGCATCATAACCAACTGGCGATGCACCAGCATCAAAGGCTGCAGCAGGAGAGGCTAGAACAGACCGACGGCCGGGAGCAGATGCCGGGCTCCGAACTTACTTTCACCCGCTTGCCTTGAATTTCTAAGGTTTTCATTGTAAAGTCCACCCCGATCGTGTTGCCTTGCTTCTCCACGAAAATGCCCGACTTGAACCGCTGCACGACGCAGGTCTTGCCGACGCCGGCGTCTCCAATCAGAACGATCTTGAAGAGGAAATCGTAAGGCTCGTCCGGATCCACAGGCCCCGACATCTTCTCAGTTGCCCGGCTCGCCGACGCACGAAGACTTTCCGGCGCGTGAGCGAGCGGCGGGCTCCGGAGGACAGCGACGACCAGCGTAATCGGCCAGAGCCCGCACGCCGACGAACATGACGTGGATGTGGAAAGCCCGGAACCGACGGAAAACGTTCCGGAGAGATCCACCGCAAGGACCCTTCCCCGCCTCCGCCTCCTGCCCGCCGCACTGCCTGAGCGCAAACCCCATGCAACCGATAGGGCACTTGCACGTGGCTGCCCCAAACGCGCCGGCAGGACCCAGCGCCGAGGCGCACGTGTCTAACCTACCTGTTGCGGGGCACCTCGGTCTTCGATCATGTCCAAACTGCGAGCGAATTCACCGTCTTCTTCAGAGCGAAGAACATAGGAAATAGGTAGACAAGCAGGAGGCTGGAAGAACACAGCAAGCTCGACAGCTTCAGGAAGTAGAGAAGTCGACGTTACGGATGTAACCCTAAGATTAGATTAGAATTTCTACAGTAGGGAAACAGGCCCTTCGGCCCAAGAAGACCCTCCGAAGAGTAACCCACTTCAGACCCAATCCCTTACCCTATCTTTACCCTGACTAATGCACCTAACACAATTTAGCATGGCCGTTCACCAGACGTGCACATTTTTGGATTGTGGGAGAAACCTGGAGGAAAGCCACACATACATGGGGAGAATGTGTAAACTCCACACAGACAGTTGCCCGAGTCTGGAATTGTGAAGCAGCAATGCTAACCACTGAGTCACCTTGTTGCCCTTCTTCAGCACTGAGGAGCAGGAGTAGGCTGCTTGCCCCCTCAAGCCTGCTCCACCATTCAACTCAATCATGGTACATATTCAACCTCAAAGTCATTTTCCCCAGGTCTCTTGGTGTCTTTAATATCTAGAAATCTATTGATGTCTGTCTTGAACAGACACAATGACTGAGCCTCCACAGCTCTTCTAGAGAGAGAACTCCAAAGTTTCATGGCATCCGCCAAACTGCTTGTTGTTATTGCTGTTGCTCGTGTTTGACCAAATTGCTTGAATCTGCTTCGGATATCTGTATCCATCCATGCAGAAAACATAGCCCGCTCTAATCAATATATATTTCTGGTATTCAGGACTGTGCATACCATTACTTCTAAGAATTAAATTGACAAATAAAACTGATGCATAAATTGTGAAATTGATTGTTGAAATGCACAGGAAGCTTAATTTTTGAAAAAATTAAAACCGGTAATAAAACAAATTCATATAAAACTTAAACATTGCTCCTTTCAGAGTTGCTGCCAGACCTGCTGAGCAGTTGCTACATCCGTTTGCATTTCATTACAAAGAAATTAGATTGTCCGATTGAAAGGTTGGACCTGAACCATTGAGTTGAATTTCATCCCAAGGCAGCGGCACAGTTAAAGACATGTCATCAGGAAAGTTGGGGCTGTCTTGATGGTTTCTTGACATGTTCCCATGTCCCTTAATGATAATAACTTCTTCATAGTTTAGGCAAACATCTTAAAAGTGGTTGATAATCAACTGAGAGAGATAACGAACCACAAAGAGATCATTGCATAGCGGTTTTAGATTTCTAGACAATGCCCAAATAACATATCAGTCCAACAGCATAGAATATAGAACATAGAACACTACAGCACAGTACAGGCCCTTGGGCCCTTGATGTTGTGCCGACCTTTTATCTTACTCCAAGATCAAATTAACCTATGTACCCTTCATTTTACCATCATCCATGTGCCTATCCAAGATGTCTGTAATGTAACTGTCTCTCCACGCACCCACCATTCTCTGTGTAAAGAAGCTACCTCTGACATTTCCCTAAACCTTCCTCTAATCACTTTAAAATTATGCCCCTCGTGATAGCCATTTCTGCTCTTGGAAAAAGTCTCTGGCTATTTACCTATCTATGCCTCATCATCTTGTACACTTCTATCATGCCACCTATCATTCTTCTTCACTCCAATGAGAAAAGCCCTAGCTCCTCAACCTTTCTTCATAAGACATGCTCTCCAGTCCAGGTAGCATCCTGGTAAATCTCCTCTGCACTCTCTCTAAAGCTTCCATGTCCTTCCTTTAATGAGGCAACTAGAACTGAACAGAATATTCCAAGTCTGGTCTAACCAGGCCTTTATAGAGCTGCAGCATAACTTCACGGCTCTTAAACTCAGTCTCCATACTCATGAAAACCAACACATCATATGGCTTCTTAACAAGCTTGTGTGCAATCTTGAGTGATCTATGAACGTGGACCCCAAGATCCCTCTTCCTCCACACTGCCAAGAATCCTGCCTTTAATCTTGTAATCTGCATTCAAATTTGGCCGTCCAAAATAAATCACATCACACTTTTCCAGGTTGAACTCCACCTGCCACTTCTCGGTCCAGTTCTGCATCCTGTCAATGTTCCATTTCAACCTACAACAGTCCTCCACACTATCCACAACTCCACCAACCTTCATGCAATTGGCAAACTTATTAACCGACACTTCCACTTCCTCACCCAATTTATTTATAAAAATCACAAAGGGCAAAGGTCCCAGAACCGATCCCTGTGGAACGCCACTGGTTACCAAGCTCCAGGCTGAATACTTTCCATTTACTACCAACCTCTATCTTCTATGTGCCAGACAATTCTGTATCCAGACAGCCAAATTTCCCTGTATCCCATTCCTCCTTACTTTATGAATGAGCCCACCAAAAGGAACCTTATCAAATGCTTTTCTAAATAATCATAAATCATGTCTCTCAGAGTCCTCTCCAATAATTTGCCCACCATCAATGTAAGACTGACTGGACTGTAATTCCTAGGGCTATCCCTATTCCTCTCTTGAACAAGGCAATAACATTAGCCACCCTCCAATCATTTGGTACTACACCAGTGGACAGTGAGGACACAAAGATCTTCACCAAAGGCTCAGCAAGCTCTTCCCTAGTTTCTCATAGTAACATTGAGTCTATCCCATCTGGCCCAGGGGACGTATCATTATGTTTTTCAAAATTTCCAGCTCATCGTCTTTTGACATTAACCTGTTTGAGCATATCAGCCTGTTTTACACTGTCCTCACAAACAACAAGGTCCCTCTCAATAGTGAATACTGAAGCAAAGTATTCATTAAGGACTCCCCACATCCTCCGATTCCAGGCACAAGTTCCCTCCACTATCCCTGATTGGCCCTACCCTCATTCTGGCCATCCTCTTGTTTCTCACACAAGCATAGAATGGGTTGGGATTATCCTTAATCCTATGCACCAAGGCTTTTTCATGCCCTGTTCTAGGTCTCTTAAGTCCATTCTTCAGTTTCTTCCTGGCTAGCTTGTAACCATCTAGATCCCTGTCTGATCATTGCTTCCTCAACATTAAGTAAGCTTCCTTCTTCCTCTTGACTAGATGTTCCACACCTCTTGTCATCCAAGGTTCCATCACCCTACCATCCCTTCCTTGCCTCAGTGGAACAATCCTATCCAGCACTCACAGCAAGTACTCCCTAAACAACCTCCACATTTCTGTTGTGCATTTCCCTGAGAATATCTGTTCCCAATTTATGCTCCACAATTCCTGCATAATAGCATTGTAATTTCCCCTCCCCCAATGAAATAATTTCTCATGCCATCTGTTCCTATCCCTCCATGATTATAATAAAGGTCAGGAAGTTGTGATCACTATTACTGAAATGCGCTCTCACTGAGAGATTTGACACCTGACCTGGTTCGTTGCCAAGCACCAAATCCAATATGGCCTCCTTTCTAGTTGGCCTATCTACATATTGAGTCAGGAATCCTTCCTTGGACACACGTGACAAAATCTACTCCTTCTAAATATTTCCACTAAGGAGGTTCTAATCAATATTAGGGAAGTTGAAATCATCCATGACAACAACTCTGTTACTTCTGCATCTTTCCAATCTGCTCCTCCATGACTCTGTTGCAATTGGGGGTGTCTACAGAACACTCCCAATAAAGTTGCTGTTCCCTTCCTGCTTCTGACATCTCCCCATACTGACTCGTAGACAACCCCTCCTCAACATCCTGCAGAAAGGGTGTTTCTCGGCTGTGCAGTCTAGAACCAGTGACAAGGACTCAGGACAAAATATATGTTATATAGCACTGAGATGAGAAGGCACCTCTTCATTTAGAAGGTGGTAAAGTTTTTTGGAATCCTGGAGCCCAGACTGCTACGGAAGTTCAGTTAGTGAGTAAGCTCAAGATAGAGAATATATATTTCTAGTTACGCATGATATTGTGAGGGAGAAAGTTGGGTATGACATGAGTTAACATGTAAATGCACATGAAGTTCCAGCTGAGATTAGATTGAGACAGGGAGTTTTAGTTAACATTATAAATAATAATCTTTTAAGATTCATTTTTATTTGCTCTTATTCAAGAAAGTAGTCAAGATAAAATGAAAATTATTTAAACTGTACAAATACACACAGATACTGGTAGCAGATAGACAGTTTCTGTGAAAATGCAATGTGACTGAACCAACATGCACCCTGAGGTCTTAAATGTGAGGATGATTCCATACTACACAGAGAAAAACAAAGCAATTGGGGTGTAGTGAAGTATGAGAATGAAGCACTGATTTCAGAGAGGATAGAATGGCAGCTGGGAAGATGAGGGGTTAGAGATGTGTTTTAGAATGTGTGAAAAACAAGGTGTTTGTCTAAAACAGATCATTTTGGAATTTGCGTAATGTACTATCTTTCAGCCTACAATGTATAAATATCTGATGAATCCTGGTTGAGATGTAGTGTTACCTCAGAATCCTTTCTGGGATGGACTCACTCAGCATTGGCTCAATAAATGAGTGTTGACCTGTTTTGAGATTATTTCATGAAATAATCAACTACAGCAATACCTAGAGATATGATGTTAGCATGAGAATATGATTTTGAGGTTGATGATCAGCTATGACCTAGAATGGTGGAGCAGGCTTGAGGGACTGAATGGCCTATTCCTGCTCCTGTTTTCCTATATGTCATTGACTTCAGAACTGGAGGCCCATCACCTTGCCAGACATCAAATTGTTGTTGAAATACTTCTCGCGATGCACTCACATCCTGCTGATGGCACTGTAGTGACTTACTTCCTGACCCACCTCTAAAAATATCTGCTTTGTCAGTCTATCTGAGCCCTTCCTGCCACTCTCCAGGAACATTCTTCAGGCTGCTGTCACCTCTGACAACCCCTACAGGGAGGATTTGGCAAATCATAGGACTGCTATTCTACAAGTGCATGCCATTCTGCTGTTCCAATTAATTCCATCCTTGACCATCTCTCACAATGCCAGAATCCAGTCATAGCTGACAAGTGCCCCTTACACCAAACCTGTCATGCCTAGATTCCATCTCCTCAATGAATCTGCCTAATTGGATAAAACAAGCCAGCAGGCCTTCCCGTAAACCTTCTATTTCAAATACTGTACCATTTGATATTTGATAGGTTGGGACCTGGAAATTTTCTTGCTGCTGGGGTCCTGACTCTGGAATTAAAATTCAGCCCACTAACTTCGACCTCAACATTAATTTCTCACACTAACCCTCAACCCCTGATATCTTTAATACCTGTAAAGCTATCCAACTTTGTCCTGAAGATACTCAAAGACTGAATATCTATAGTCTTCTGATGAAGAGAATGCAGATTCAGCATCCTTAAAGTGAAGACATGTCTCTCTAACTCAATCCTGAGTCCCCAGTTCTAGAATAACACCCTATTATGCACCTCTCTATGCTGCTACCCTTCCCCCAAACCACATCATCCTCCAGAGATACATCTTCCTTCATCTACCCTGTCAAGCTTTCTAAGAATGCTGTCTATTTTAATGAAATCAACTTAAATTATTCTAAACTCTAGACAATATAGGTCCAATCTCTCCTCATAGGACAATAACATTATCTCAGAAATTAGTCTGGTAAACCTTCATTTCACTGACTGTATTAAAAGTATATCCGTCCTCAGGTAATCAGGATCAAAACTGGACCAATATTCCATGTGTAGTCCTAGTGAGAATCTATAAAATTGCAGCAAGACATCTTTGCTCCTCTTCTAATAAAAGCCAAAATACCATTTGCCTTCCTACTTGTCTGCTGAACTTCCATGTTAGTTTTCAGTGACTCAAGTGCAAGGATACCCAGGTCCTAGTGGACATCAACACTTCCCAATGTCTCAGTGATAGGGGTAATGTCACTGGACCTGGAATCCAAAGGGCCAGAGTAATACTCAGGGAGATGAGTTCAAATCCCATTATGGAGGCTGGTGGAATTGAAATTTAACTAATAAATGTAGAGATAAAAGCCAGTCTAATTGATGAGCAAGAAATTATTGACAATTGTTGGAAAAACCCATCAGGTTCCCTAATATATGTGTATGTATTTCAGCTTCTCACTAACTGATGGAAATCTGTCATTATTTGATGCATAACAATGTGTTTGATTCTTAAACAGTTCAGCAGACCAATAAGTTATATCAAACTGCTAAAAAGCGTGAAAAAAAGAAAATTAAACAGATTGACCATCTAGGCACTAGAAGTAACAGTGTAGGATCAAGAGCCTGAGAAAGGGGGGAATCCAAGATGGCGGTGATCTAGGAAGATCGCGTTGCAGAGATCCGCACCGCATTGCAAGCGGAATGAAGTCCTGACCTGTCCTACCCGGACCACTGTGATATCCTGGGACTCTGGAAAGGTCATTGAGTTCCAGGAAACTGTTGGAGAGCAACTTACCTTGGTTTTCGTTGTTCAGGGATGCCAAAGAAGGGAAGAGTTACATCCGAGCCAGGCCCATGGCCCAGCCTGCAGAACCCTCGGACTCGATTGCTTACCAGGTCTTGGTGAAGGAGCTCAGGAAATCTCATGAGATGTTGGGGAAGCAGTTAGAGGAGAAGCTGGCCCCGATCTCTATCATGCTGCAGAAGCATGAACAGCAGCTGGGAGACCTGGAGAAAGGGACGGATGAGGTAGAACACAGAGTCGCAGTGGTGGAAGCTGATAACGGTTCCTCCAAGGATAGGATCCAGGTCCTGGAGACACAGGTCCATAATTTGCCTGACCAGGTAGATGACCTTGAGAATAGGGGCAGGAGAAAAAATATTCGATCGTTGTTCTGTCAGAGGGTAAAGGAGGTGAGTGGCCGGTGGAATTTATTGAGGACTAGACGCCAAAATTCCTTAACTTTGAGGCTGGAATGAGAAGCTTGAAGATTGAGAGGGCTCACCGGGTCAGAGCACGGAGGTCAGGTCTGGACCAGCATCCTCATCCTATCTTGATGCAGTTTCATCACTATAGAGATAAGGAGAAAATTGTGGAAACTTCCAGAATCCAGAGGAAGGATCCAAAGGCCCTAGTTTATGAGGGCTCGAAGATCATGTTCTTACAGGACTTCTCAGCGGCGGTGATCTGGAAAAGAAAATCCTATGACGGCATCAAGAGATGACTGAGGGAGATTTTAATTGTCTCATGGATCCTACAGTAAGCAGGTTGCCCAAAGACCCCTGATACCCTCTTACAAACTAAACAGTTAGTGGAGTTAGGGTTGGTGGATGTCTGGAGGCAGAGATTTTAAATTTTTTCCAATCCACACAGATGTCACACCAGAATTGATTTATTTCTGACCCCCATGGCAACCCTGTACTTGATGGCATCTTGTATGATTGGTAATATTACCATCACCGATCACGCTCCAGTGTACCTGTTGGTTAAGCTTAATGACGCTGCAGTGGGCCCAAGGCACTGGTGAATGGATTCCCTTTATCCTTATGGATAATAAGTTTGTGCAGTACTTCTCTAAGGAATTTAGGGCATTCCGAGACATTAATTCAGGCTCTGTTAGTAGCCTGTCCATCCTGCTAAAGCCTATGCCAGGGGGTTAGTTATTTCCTACTTAGCCAGTAGGAAGTGGCAAAAGGGTGAACAATAGTGTCTCCTCGAAGCATGGTTGAAGGCAGCCAAGAAGGCTTACTTTGACAGGCGCTCGTTGGCCACGCTACAGAGGATTACAGCACTGCGGTCTGCATTGAATACAGTGCTCATGCAGACAGCAAAGAAGGAGTTACTTTCGCAAAACAAAGATTATATGAGCATGATGACAAGCCGGGCAAGTACCTAGCATATTTCGCCAGGAAAACGAGTGCCCCTCAAGCCATTATGTCGATTAGGGAAGGGTCTGGGAACCTAACGTGATTCTAAAAAGGTTAATGTGGCATTCCAGAGATTTTACTCTGAATTATACCAATCTGAGGGTTGTGAGGAGGGGCAGGCCAAGATGGACTTCTTTTTCAAGGATCTGGAGCTCCTGGATGTGACCCCCAAACAAGAGTCTTTTTTCAATGCCCCCTTATCAGAGCAAGATGTGCAGGAGGCTGTGAAGCAGCTTCAGAGTGGAAAGGCACCCGGTCTAGATGGACTTTCCAGAAAATTCGATAAGGAATTTATAAGCATATTGTCAGGCCCGATGCTCAAAATGTTCAATGACTCGTACAGTATTGATTGTCTCCCGTCATCTCTAAGAGAGGCCAATATTTCACTTATGGTTAAAAAAGGGAAGGTCATGGAGGACTGTGCTTCTTACAGGGCCATTTCACTCTTAAATGTGGACTTTAAAATCCTCTCCAAAACTCTTGCTTTAAGGCTGGAGACTGTGTTACCTTTTATTGTTAAAGAGGACCAGACGGGCTTCATAAAGGGCTGCAGATCCTCCAATAATGTTAGGAGGCTGATTAATGTAATTCAAGCATGTCAACAACAGTCATTATAAGGATTGGTGATTTCTATAAATGCAGGGAAGGCATTTGACCGAGTTGAGTGGCCGTACCTTTTTTGCACTCTGGAGCAGTTTGGCATGGGCGAAGCAGTTGTAAGATGTGTCCAGGTTCTCCACAGTGACCCTCTCACTGCGGTCATCACCAATGATCAAGCAATGTTAGCATTTTTAGGGGCAACCAACAGGGCTGTCCCCTTTCGTCATTGCTTTTTACATTGGTGATTGGCGGGGGCCACTTGTAGGGATCCCAATATATTGGCTCCAGAAGTAGGGTCAAAATTACATAAGATTTCATTCTACGTCGGCGATGTCATCATTTTTTTGTCAAACCCAGCAGTTTCGGTGCCTCACCTGATAAAATGCATCAGCTCTTTTGGCACCTCTTCAGGGTATAAGATTAATATTGCAAAATCAGAGGCTATGTTTATGGGTGCTGGAAATGTGTTGCTGGAAAAGCGCAGCAGGTCAGGCAGCATCCAGGGAACAGGAGAATCGACGTTTCAGGCATAAGCCCTTTTTCAGGAATGAGGAAAGTTTGTCCAGCAGGCTAAGATAAAAGGTAGGGAGGAGGGACTTGGGGGAGGGGTGTCGGAAATGTGATAGGTGGAAAGAGGTCAAGGTGAGGGTGATAGGTCAGACTGGGGTGGGGACGGAGAAGTCGGGAAGAAGATCTCAGGTTAGGAAGGCGGTGCTGAATTTGATGGATTTGACTGAGACAGGGTGGGGGGAGGGGAAATGAGGAAACTGGTGAAATCCGAGTTCATCCCTTGTGGTTGGAGGGTTCCTAGCCGGAAGATGAGGCGTTCTTCCTCCAACCGTCGTTTTGTTGTGGTCTGACGATGAAGGAGTCCAAAGACCTGCATATCCTTGGTGGAGTGGGAGGGGGAATTGAAATGTTGAGCTACAGGGTGGTTAGGTTGGTTGGTCCGGGTGTCCCAGAGGTGTTCTCTGAAACGCTCCGCAAGTAGCCGGCCTGTCTCCCCAATATAGAGGAGGCCACATCGGGTGCAGAGGATGCAATAGATGATATGTGTGGAGGTGCAGGTGAATCTGTGGCGGATATGGAAGTTTCCTTTGGGGCCTTGGAGGGAGGTGAGGGGGGGAGGTGTGGGCGCAAGTCTTGCACCTCCTGCGGTTGCAGGGGAAGGTGCCGGGAGTGGAGGTTGGGTTGGTGGGGGGTGTGGATCTGACGAGGGAGTCACGGAGGGAGTGGTCTTTACGGAATGCTGATAGGGGAGGGGAGGGAAATATATCCTTGGTGGTGGGGTCCGTTTGGAGGTAGCGGAAATGACGGCGGATGATGCGCTGTACATGGAGATTGGTGGGGTGGTAGGTGAAGACCAGTGGGGTTCTGTCCTGGTGGCGGTTGGAGGGGCGGGGTTCAAGGGCAGAGGAGCGGGAAGTGGAAGAGATGCGGTGGAGGGCATCGTCGACCACGTCGGGGGGGAAATTGCGGTCCTTGAAGAAGGAGGCCATCTGGGTTGTGCGTTTTTGGAACTGGTCCTCCTGGGAGCAGATGCGGTGGAGTCGAAGGAATTGGGAGAATGGGATGGCGTTTTTACAGGGGGCAGGATGGGAGGAGGTGTAGTCCAGGTAGCTGTGGGAGTCGGTCGGTTTGTAGTCGATGTCCGTGTTGATTCGGTCGCCTGAGATAGAAATAGAAAGGTCGAGGAAGGGGAGGGAGGAATCTGAGACTGTCCAGGTGAATTTGAGGTCGGGGTGGAAGGTGTTGGTGAAGTGGATGAACTGTTCAACCTCCTCGTGGGAGCACAAGGCGGCGCCGGTCCAGTCATCGATGTAGCGGAGGAAAAGGTGGGGGGTGGGGCCAGTGTAGTTGCGGAAGATGGATTGTTCCACATATCCTACGAAGAGGCAGGCATAGCTGGGGCCCATGCGGGTGCCCATGGCTACTCCTTTCGTTTGGAGGAAGTGGGAGGATTGGAAAGAGAAGTTGTTCAGGGTGAGGACCAGTTCAGTCAGTCGAAGGAGGGTGTCAGTGGAAGGGTACTGGTCGGTATGGCGGGAAAGAAAGAAGCGGAGGGCTTTGAGTCCTTCGTGATGGGGGATGGAGGTGTACAGGGACTGGATGTCCATGGTGAAAATAAGGCGTTGGGGACTGGGGAAGCGAAAATCATGGAGCAGGTGGAGGGCATGGGTGGTGTCCCGAACGTAGGTGGGGAGTTCTTGGACTAAGGGGACAGGACGGTGTCAAGGTACGCAGAGATGAGTTCGGTGGGGCAGGAGCAGGCGGAGACAATGGGTCGGCCGGGGCAGTCAGGTTTGTGGATTTTGGGCAGGAGGTAGAAGCGGAGGTGCGGGGTTGTGGGACTATGAGGTTGAAGGCGGTGGATGGGAGATCCCCCGAGGTGATGAGGTTATGGATGGTCTGGGAGATGATGGTTTGGTGGTGGGGTCATGGTCAAGGGGGCAATAGGAGGAGGTATCTGCGAGCTGGCGTTTGGCCTCAGTGGTGAAGAGGTCGGTGCGCCAAACTACTACCGCGCCTCCCTTGTCTGCTAGTTTGATAGTGAGGTTGGGGTTGCAACGGAGTGAGTGGAGGGCTGCGCGTTCCGAGGGTGAGAGGTTGGAGTGGGTGAGTGGGGTGGGGGAGTTCAGGTGGCGGTTAATATCACGGCGGCAGTTGGCTATGAAGAGGTCGAGGGCAGGTAGGAGGCCAGCACGGGGTGTCCAGGTGGATGGGGTGTGTTGGAGGCGGGAGAAGGGGTCGTCAGAGGGTGGGCGGGAGTCTTGGTTAAAGAAGTGGGCACGGAGGCGAAGGCGGCGGAAGAATTGTTCGATGTCACGCCGCGTGTTGAATTCATTAATCCGGGAGCATAGGGGAATGAAGGTGAGGCCTCTGCTGAGGACTGATCTTTCATCCTCAGAGAGGGGTAGGTCTGGAGGGATAGTGAAAACACGGCAGGGCTGGCACCTTCATTCCCCAACCACCCTGTAGCTCAACATTTCAAAACCCCCTCCCACTCCACCAAGGATATGCAGGTCTTTGGACTCCTCCATCGTCAGACCACAACAAAACGACAGTTGGAGGAAGAACGCCTCATCTTCCGGCTAGGAACCCTCCAACCACAAGGGATGAACTCGGATTTAACCAGTTTCCTCATTTCCCCTCCCCCCACCCTGTCTCAGTCAAATCCATCAAATTCAGCACCGCCTTCCTAACCTGAGATCTTCTTCCCGACCTCTCCGCCCCCACCCCAGTCTGACCTATCACCCTCACCTTGACCTCTTTCCACCTATCACATTTCCGACGCCCCTCCCTCAAGTCCCTCCTCCCTACCTTTTATCTTAGCCTGCTGGACAAACTTTCCTCATTCCTGAAGAAGGGCTTATGCCCGAAACGTCGATTCTCCTGTTCCCTGGATGCTGCCTGACCTGCTGCGCTTTTCCAGCAACACATTTCCAGCTCTGATCTCCAGCATCTGCAGACCTCACTTTCTCCTATGTTTATGGGTGGTCTTATGAAGGTGCTAGGTCTTGAGGGAGAATCTCAATTCCCAATTAAGTGGTCACAGGGGGGGTTTTATATATTTGGGCATATTCATCACTCCAATTCTTGACCAGTTGTTTAAAACTAATTGTGTTCAATTACAAGACAAAATCAAACAAGATCTTCGAAGATGGGAGGTGCTTCCGGTCTCATGGTTAGGTCAGATAGTACTTATTAAGATGAATATTCTCCCCCGTTTGTTGTACCCTATATGGATGCTCCCCCGATTAACAATAAGCAAACACTCAGGAGACTGAACGGCTGGTTCAGCTCCTTTATTTGGCATCGTAAGCAATTGCTTCAAAGGAGTGGATGTCCCAAACATTAAAAACTATCAACTAAGCTTGCTTTTATCTTACTTGAGTGACTGGGCTTGTGAGAACCCTCTTTCAATATGGTTAGATATCGAAACCTCTCAGGCGAAGTGCCTCCGTACTAGCTTGCTGTTTTTGGACAAAATGAAGACAGTTAAGGATTATTGCCATAACCCAATAGTTACCAATACTGTTTATGCATGGAGGACAATTCGGCAGATGGAAGGCAATATTGGCAAAACGTCTTTTCTTACACCTGTAGTGAGTATGCCGGGTTTTCAACCTGGGATGATGGATTCAGGATTCAAACACTGGGCAGCTAGGGGTGTGTCTTTCATGGGTGATTTATTTGAGGGAGGTGTAATGATGTCTTTTGATCAGTTAGCATGGAAATACATTCTATCAAGCAGGGATCTCTTTTGTTTTTTTCAAGTTATTATTCAAAAAAGACTAAATTTTTTACTGATCCCTACAAATCCAACATAGATAGGAGGTAGGTCGATGCTAAGAGTTATATCATCAACTGGGGGGTGGCCCCTCTGATTAATTCAATCTGCTTTGCAGGGGAGGCATGGGAAGATATTTGGGAAAACACAAGGAAGATATCAATTTGCATAGGTTCCATGCTTTACAGTTGAAGATCCTCCACAGGGTCCACTTGACTCCGGATTGTTTGTCAAAATTTAAACCAGGGGTATCTTCAACATGCCCCACGTGTAAGGTTGGTACGGGCACTCTTAACCATTGTCTCTGGTCCTGTGGTAGGCTTCAAACATACTGGAGCACTGTGGCAGGTGCAGTGGAGGGGGTTTTGGGTGTATGGGTGGAGAAGGACCCGATCTCTCTTCATCTTGGCCTGCCCAGTGTGTTCCCTGTGGATGCGCATACGAAAAAACTTTTCAACATCCTCACTTTCTGCACAAGAAAGAATATCTTCTTACGCTGGGTGTCTGAAAATCCCCAGGCTTGTCAGGTTGGCGTAAAATTGTTATGGAGCATATCCCCTTGGATCTTCTTACAAGTATGGTACACCACAAAACTAAGAATTTCCATAAGACATCGCGGCCCTTTTTGGAATACCTGGACACAGATTTGTCTGCCTCACTAATAAGGGCTTTTATATAGCCATAACAATTGTTCTTTACGAGTCCAATATCCAGAGAGGGGGAACTGCGAACGTATGAATATGTGAAAATTAATGCTCTCGACATTGGAGAGTTAATGTTTGTTTTGCTAAGCTGTATTATTATTATTTATTATTTTGTTGTTAGTTATTATTTATTTAGTTTAATAGATAGTTGGGTTTCTTCATATCTTTTTATACATATTTACACATTTGTACATGAGGGCGATTTGGGTTTTTTACATTTTTTTGGCGTTCTTTCTTTGTATTGTTTTGAATTGTATTGTTTTGTATCTGTTGTAATATTAAAAAAATCTATTTTTCAATACAAATATATTAAAAAAGAAACTGAGAAAGCAAAGGAAAATAGCACATGCAAATAAACTGGCAACAAACATTAAAATGGAATGTAAAAATTCCTGTCAGCATGTGAAAAGGACAAGATTAACAAAGACAAATGTGGGTGCATTACAAATAGAGACCAGAAAAATTATAAGGCAGAACAAGAAAATGGAGAGAAACTAAACAAATGATTTGGTTGTGATATTCCAGTTCCTGAAATGGTGAAAATATTGCAAAGAGTTAATCCAAAAATAAATTCTCACTGTAGGGCTAATTTTTCACAATTATATCCTCTTTCCATGTGCATCTCATTAATTACAAATCTTGCTGGAATAAAGTTCCCCTTCCCAATAAATTTCTGCTCACTATATTAATCTGAAAATCAACTGCACATAAAGCTTTTGATGGCGACAAAGCAGCACCTAAAATGGGAGGAATAAATAACAGTTTTCTTTGAAAAGAGGACAGGATTCAGAGCTGGAATGTGAAGTCACCCAACGGGGTAGTCCAGGGGTCTAGTGATTTTATAATGACATACATCTGTATTCTATAAAACCAGAAGACCATAAGAAGTAACATCTCCTAGACCAACATGTCCAGGTGTCCCTGGAAAAGAAGCATGCAGAAGGCCTTTGGCAAGATGCCACACAGGAGGCTGCTGAATGAGATGAGCCCATGTTGTAAGGTATTGGCATGGATAGAAATTGGCTAACTAGCAGAAGGCAGAGAGTAGGGATAAAGGTGTCTCTTTCAAGATGGCAGCCAGTGAGTAGTGAAGTTCTGCAGAGGTCAGTGTTGAGACCACAACTATTCACTTTATACATTAGCAATCTGGATGAAGGAACTGAGAGCATTAATGTTAAGTTTGCAGATGACACAATGATAGGTGGAGGGACAGGTCGTGTTGAGAAGATAGGACTGCAGAAGGACTTGGACAGGCTAGAAGATGGGGTGAAGAAGTGGCAGATGGACTATAATGTGGGAAAGTGTGAGGCTTTGTACTTTGCTAGGAAGAATAGAGGCATAGACAATTTTCTAAATGGGGAACAGCTTTGGAAATCTGAAGTACAAAGTGACTTAGGAGTTCTAATTCAGGATACTCTTAAGATTAACATGGAGGTTCCGTTTGCAGTTAGGAGGGCAAATGCAATTTTTACATTCATTTCAAGAGGGCTAGAATACAAGAACAGGGATGCTGAGGCTGTATAAGGCACAGGTCAGACTACATTCAGAATGTTGTGAACTGTTTTGTGCCCCATATCTAATGAAGGATGTACTGGTGTTGGAATAATCCTGGGGATGAAGGGCTTGTCGTATGAGGAGAGGTTGAAAACTCTGGGTCTGTATTCAATGGAGTTTTGAAGGACAAGGGCAGAATGTTCTTAAAATTCACAAAGTATTGAGAGGACTGGATAGAGTGGACATGGAGAAGATGTTTCCATAGTAGCAGAGACTTGGACCTGAGGGCACAGCATCCAAGTGGAGGGACCTCTGGAACTGAGAGGTGGAGGAATTTTTTTCAGCCAGCAGATGGTGAATCAGTGGAACTCGTCGCCACAGAAACCTGTGGATGCTAAGTTCTTTGATTGTATTTAAGACAGAGATAGATACGATTTTAATAAGTAAAGGGATCAAGGGTTACAGGGAGAAAGAAGGAGAACAAGGGTGAGAAACATATCAGCAATAGTGGAGAAGATTGATTGAATGAGTGGTCTAATTCTGTTCCTATATCTTATTGTCTGTCATTATACATCAGCCTTCCTCAGATAGTGAACATTGTGGGGTAGACAATAGACAATAGACAATAGGTGCAGGAGTAGGCCATTCTGCCCTTCGAGCCTGCGCCACCATTCAATATGATCATGGCTGATCATTCCTAATCAGTATCCTGTTCCTGCCTTATCTCCATAACTCTTGATTCCACTGCCCTTGAGAGCTCTATCCAACTCTTTCTTAAATGAATCCAGAGACTGGGCCTCCACTGCCCTCTGAGGCAGAGCATTCCACACAGCCACCACTCTCTGGGTGAAGAAGTTTCTCCTCATCTCTGTCCTAAATGGTCTACCCTGTATTTTTAAGCTGTGTCCTCTGGTTCGGCACTCCCCCATCAGCGGAAACACTTTTCCTGCCTCCAGAGTGTCCAATCCTTTAATAATCTTATATGTCTCATCAGATCCCCTCTCAGTCTTCTAAACTCAAGGGTATACAAACCCAGTCGCTCCAGTCTTTCAGCGTAAAGTAGTTCTGCCATTCCAGGAATTGACCTCTTGAACCTACGCTGCACTCCCTCAATAGCCAGAATGTCTTTCCTCAAATTTGGAGACCAGAACTGCACACAATACTCCAGTTGTGGTCTCACCAGGGCCCTGGGGTATAATATTATCTCCCCAGAAATAACATTTTAATTTAAACTTTGTAAATTCATTTTGAACTTTTGACTTCTGCTGTCCCCCTTAGGGTCAAAGGGGCCAATTCCATTTCTACTTTAATTTGATTCATTGGTTTTATTAAATAAAGTAGAAAGGGGTATAACTGGCAAAGATTACCTCACACTCATCTGATTCTGACTAATCTTATGAATCTTATTCTGAGTACAAATGCATTGCAGCCTGATGATATTTTTTGAACTCTCAGCTCAACATCAGAGCAATGCACGTTCACTAAAGACTTTGTCTTCCCAAGTGACCAAGGTATACAGTTTTGTGGCCTGAAAGCCATCATATTGTATCAATTATGTCCTCACACAAAAGACAAACATTCCTAGGAGAGGGTGCCATTAGCAGGTTTAGGGTGGTGTGGGAAGGTGTGGCTGGAAACTTCTTGGTTGTTTCTTTATGCCAAGGGCATATTGACAAATTCTTGTTCCAGTTTACATGAGGTGAAGATGACAAATGTGTGTGGGAAGGGATATTGTCAGGTTAGAAGGTAATCCAACAGTAACTAATAGATGCCTTCAAGCTCCTGTGATGCTGGCAACAAGGAGCTGTCCTTCTAGGAACCACAGCAATGTCGAGTCACATGGAACATATCTGCTTTGAGTGTTGGCCCAGTTAGGACAAAGATTTGTGAGGACATAACCTGGAGCTTCATGCGAAAGGATGTCAGGGCTAAAGCACTCCTTTATCAAGACAATGTACTTTCACTTCCTATTCACACAGATCCTCTGGAAGTAAGCATGGTAGAGGTCAAACGAATAGTTCTTATAGCCACAAAAAACAACAAACAGTACTACAGCAATAACAGTAACTGTGATACACTGCCACACATCAGCAGGAGGAGCAGAATAAGAACCTCAATGTCAAAGGAGAACTCTTATGTGAAACAGGTTCTAGAGATTCAGGTGTAATTATCTACAGTGGTGTGAGAGCCATTCAAGGCAGGATGTCCTGAGGCATCATGTCATATGTGTGCCAGCTGGTGGATGAAGACCGGCTGTCAAGTGGGAAAAGATTTGCTAACCCATGATAGGTCCACAAAAGCAAAATTGGCCAAACTGTATCAGAACACCCAGTATTCCCAAGCAGCTCACAAGCTGAATCATACAGCACGCAGACAAGGCAATACACTTTAAGCTTCCATGGATATGACAGAGCACCACAGATATCTCAAAGCCCCAAGGGCAGTTTCACAACCCAGCAATACCCAAGCCACATAAAGAGCAGGACAGAATACAGGCACCAGCAAGGACATGCTCCAGGAACAGGACAATGGAAGCACCTCACCACTTCAGAAGAGACATTAACACCTACCTGTGAAAATGAATGGAACCATGATACTGTCAGGATGTTGCATTGTGTGAAGGAACAGGACATTCATCCGATAAACTGTTTTCCAATTAGCATCCTTGCAACTAAATTACTCTATTTCCAGAAACATTGTAGTTTCCCATTTCTTAATCAGTGTCATTGTGCAGCATTACTATAAAACTGGTCTCATCCTCGGCTCTGGGAGGAGAAATCTGACCTACCTGTGCAAACTGTCAGTTCTGTGTCAGCCTAGTCAATTTCTCCTCCAGCGATATTGCTTGCAATAAACAGTCAATTTCACTTCGAGCTGTGTTTTGAGATCTCTAACCTATTGGGCAAATTTCCCCAACACATGGACAGGGTGGCAATCCCATCCCCTTAGCCCAAAAGTAACAGCTGTCCTTAATTTCTTTGCCAGCGGACTTTTTGGGAGCTATTTGGGACCTCTGTGGCATTTCACAATCCTCAGCTCATAAGTGCATCTGGAGTCACTAATGTTCACTTCCCTACAGCTGCCAGTTTATCTTTCTCCCTTGATACAGGGATTCTCACTGTTTCGTGCAAGTTCAGCTTGCAATTGTTTACACCTACAGAATAACCAGAACACCCTATCATAAACCAGCAGTCTTCATTATTACTGTCTTATACTTATCTTAATCAATATGTTCAGCATTTTTATGGGAGAGATGGGGCTTGAACCCAGGCCCCCTGGTTCAGAGGCAGGGACACTAACACAAACATCACAAGAGCTCTCCAACACTCCCTTATAATGTTCAAATCATTTCTGACACTACAGGTAGATAATGTAGGTCTGTATTAGATGTCCAGGGACCTGTCACAAGCTTTATATTTAAACCATTCATAGTTACCAGCTTTTTTAAAAAGGCAATCAGCCCATACCAGCACGGTTGCTAGGTGACAAGGGATAGCCCCTCCACACCTGGATAATGACACTGCTGAGAAACCCTGAGACTGATGCAGAGAAGAGACACAAATGTTGCCCTCACTTTCATCAGGGCCATTGTAGAACAGATCATAACCTACCTGAAGGCAAAGTTCTGATACCTGAATAGATCATTTGGTGCCGTGCAGTACATCCAAGACAGGGTGACCTACATCTTAATGATGTGCTGCATGCTCTTTCCATTCTGATTCACTCCAGGGAAGGTGTGCTGGTTACCAAGGAGTTGCTAGAGCCAAAGGAAATCTCTGATGAGGAAAATGAGGGTCACGATCCTAGGAAGGGTGAGGAGAAGCAACAAAGACAGGACAGTGGTCCATCCACCCAGGAAGGCCAGAGACAAACTTTTAGCCATCTATTTCCAGGATAACTGAGCTTGGCTGAGAGTTTTTCTGTTCTTGTTAATGTTTAATTTGCAAAGTTTGCTGTCAGTACCTGATGGTGTATTTTGCATTCCTCAATGATTAATTAGTTTTTTTTATTTGATTTATCTATGCAATAAAATGTTCACTTTTTCTTTCAAACATGGTTCTGACATTTTCTTCACTGTGAAAACTAAAGGATTTGCGAAAACTTCATCCTCAACCAGTGTTAGCATTAAAGCAGTTACAATACTGTGAGCATTTTCACCAACTCACATCTTGCACCAAAGACATATGAGCTGCATCAAAGTGTCCATTCCCTGGTGAATACACTGGGAGGGAGATGGACTCTGGGCACTCTTGTTATGGATTATTGTCTGTTCCCCCTAAACTGTTCCCTGTTTTTACTGAACATCCTTAACCGGTGATGTGACGATCTCCCGATGTGTGCTACCATGTAGTTCTCAGCCTTGTGGATGAGCTACAGTGTGTCCAGGCATCACTTGAGTTTCAAACCCCAGAGCTCAAGTTTCTGCAGCTGTAAATACTTCCTGTACACATGGTCATCTGAACCACAGAAAGCACTCATGATTAGTCACATGTCACAGGAAGTGTATTCCACATGACTAAGCAGCCCTGCCATGCTTTAACTTAGCAGACTTTTTGTTATAAATGATAGAGTAGAAAGTATTATATATATATATATATATATATATACACACACCCAACAGCTACTTACTAATCATCTACCTCCTTGTGTCAACGTCACTTTTTACTTCTGATGACACATTTTGAATTCTGCTCATGGTGGGAGAGCGACTGATCACAATGAGTATCAGTTTTGGAAGGTGGAGAAAAGACATTTTACTGATGAGAATATAGAAAGCTTGGCTGAAGCTTAGATGAGTACGTGAAATAGTAGCAATTTTACTTTAAATACACTGATTATCAGATTTATATGATATTGTTATATGTTGTTCAACATATAGATAGCAAGACTTTATACTGGATGTTAGAAACATAGAAAATTGGAACAGAGTTAAGCCATTCAGCTGTTGGAGCCCAGTCAATGATTCAGTATGATCATGGCTGGCCATCCTTCTCAGGACTCTGCTCCCTCTTTCACCCCATATCATTTGATCCTTTTAGCCTGAAGAACTACATCTAACTCCTTCTTGAAAAAATCAATGTTTTGGCCTCAATCGCTTCCTGTGGCAGACAATTCCACAGGATCACCAATCTCTGAGTGAAGCAATTTCTCCTCAGCTCAGTTCTTGTTTTATAAATGTTTTATCCTGTATATCTTTCAATTTTTCACCATTCAGATAATTATCTTTCAATTTTTCACCATTCAGATAATTATCTATTTATTTTTGCTACCAAAGTGGACAGTGCATAACCTCAAATGTATCCACATTATACTTCATCCCCCATCCATTTGCCCACTCACACAACTTGTTTAAATGGTTATTATGCTGCTTTACTGCTGTTTGTATTTGTTGGCATAGGGGTTTAGTTGGAAAAGAATGCGGAAAGTAGTGTGGTCCTTAAAGAATGGGCACCTGTATGGTGATTACGGTACACTTGGGAAGAAAAGGAAGTGAGGAAAAGGTGAAGGGGTAGCTCTGCTATTAATGATGTATTAGTGCATAGCAAAGGATGGCCTAAGTTTGGGTATCAAAGACGTAGAAGTGGTTTGGGTGAAGATGAGAAATGATACAGACAAGAAGTCATTCATGGGAAAGGAGTAAAGGCCCCCTAACAGTAAAAGTAAAACTGCCAAAGTTCCACCCTCTCATTTGAGAGAGAAAGATGACTGGCAATGGCTTAACCTGAGGGTCACCACATATCAGGAAATGCAAGCAGTTGGGAAGGAGGGACCTTCACGGTAACATGAGTCTGTGCAGGAATTAAACCTATGCTGTTGGTATCACATTATACTGCAAAACAGCCATCCAGCCAACTGAACTAATTGACCCCTAAATAGGATGGAGTATAAGGGAAGAAATAATAGGAAACCAAAAGAACTGCAGATGCTAGAAATCAGAAATAAAAACAGAAAAAAGGGGGAAAACTCAACAGGTCTGGCAGCATTTGAGGAGAGGAATCAGAATTAGCAATATTTCGGGTCCAGTGATCCTTCTTCAGAAATAATAGGAGCTCTTGAGAAAGTTATAGTGATAATCAGGAGGCTCTTTAATTTACATTTAGACTGGAAAAATCAACCTAGATGAGTAGACCATAGAAAGTTTTCAGGATAGTTTCTTAGAACTGTACCTTCTGGAGCTGACCAGATAGAGTCATAGAGATGTACAGCACGGAAACGGACCCTTCAGTCCGTCCCAACCAGATATCCCAACCCAATCTAGTTCCACCTGCCAGCACCTGGCTCATATCCCTCCAAAACCTTCCTATTCATATACCCATGCAGATGCTTTTTAAATGTTGCAATTGTACAAGCCTCCACCACTTCCTCTGGCAGCTCATTCCATACACATACCACTCTCTGAGTGAAAAAAGTTGCCTCTTAGGATGCAACTTTCCCCTCTCACCCTAAACCTATGCCCTCTAGTTCTGGACTCCCCAACCCCAGGGAAAATACTTTGTCTATTTATCCTATCCATGCCCCTCATGATTTTATAAACCTCTATAAGGTCATCCCTCAGCCTCCGATGATCCATGATGTACAAGACTAGGTATTGTGTAGCATGGCAAGATAAATTTATAATTTCATAGATAAGGCACCTCTACATCACAACAACAATAAAATGATTGAATTTTGCATTCAGTTTGAGGGAGACAGGAAGGCTCCAAGACTAATATTTTCAATTTAAGTAAGGACAATTATGAGAGCATGAAAGCAGACTTGGCTTATGAGAACTGGCCAATGAACTTGAGCAGTAGATAAATACAGAAGCAGTAGCAGACATTTAAGGGGATATTCCAGAATGCACTGAATGAACACATTCCATTGAGTAAGAAAAATTTCAAGGGGATAACTGCAGTTAACTGAAAAAGTTAAATATAGTATCAAATATAAAAGGAAAGCACATTATTGCGCAAAGATGAGTGGCAAGTCAAAATTGGATAGAAAATAAAGAACAGCAAAAATGACTAAAAGATGAAGAAAGAGGGAAAAATACAGTACAAGAGAAATCTAATAAGAAATATAAAACAAATAATAAGAATTTTCAGAGATGTTTAAGGAGAAAAACAGTTAAGAAAGAGAATGCTAGTCCTTTTGAGAGCAAGCCTGGGGAATTAAGGATGGAAACTAAGGAGATGACAAATGAATTGAACAGGAACTTTGCATCAAAGAATGGAAGTGAGGGCAGAGTAAAAATAAAATTACAATCATCAGGAGTAACATACTGAGTAAATTGATGGAGCTGTGAGATGACAAGTGCCTGGGTCCCTAATGGACTTCATTCCAGGGGTTTAAAAGTGGTTGATGAGATATTTCATTCATTAGTTTTAATTTTCCAAAATTCCTTGGTTGACAGAATGTTTCCATTCAAATGGAAAATTGTGAATGTAACTCATTTATTCAAAGGAGGAAACTACAGGTCAGTTATCTTAACATCTGACATAGGGAAGATGTTAGAACCTATTATTAAAGTCATAACATTGTACTTAGAAAAGCTTAAGGTAGACTTGTAAAAGAGAAATCACACAACCAATTTATTGGACTTTTGTGGGATAGTAACATTTGCTGGGGATAAAGGGGAATTGGAGGAAGCATTGTCCTGATATTTCCAGTTCAATATTCAATAAAGGGCATTGAATAAGGTTCATCTTTAAAAAGTTATTGCAGAAAATAAAAGCAATCCAGTGTATGAGATAGTATATTGGCATGAATGAAAGTTTGGCTGTCTTACAAGAAGCAGGGTATCGGTTCAAATTTCTGATTTGCAAGATGTAACAACTGATGTACCACAGGGATCAATGCTGAAGGCTCAACCTTTTACAATTTATGTAAATGACTTGGATGAAAGACTCAAAGATGGATGGAATGGTTGCTAACTTTGCAGATGAAACAAAGACAGGTAGGAAGGTAAGTTGTGAAGAGGACATGAGGAGGCTAGAAAGGGACATAGATAAATTAAGTGAATGGCCAAAGATCTTGCAAACAAAGTATAAAGTTGGAAAGTATGAAATTGTTCACTTTGCACCCTGTGGAGTACCTATCATAACATATTCCAAAGGAATTGCCTCAGAAATTGAATTTTCTTCTGGGCAATTCCCCTATGCCTAGAACCTTCTGAAAGACTCCATTTAATTTAGAAACTTAGGAGGGTTTCAATGAAAATAAGTAAATTAGCTATTCAGGAAAAGTTCAACTGTTGAATACATAGTCTCACTCCTCATAGTCTGACCCCATACTTAAGTCACACATCAAAACTTACATCTCTCCCAGATCTCTTATAGCACCCATACTCTGACCTGAAAACTCCCGGAATTTGCAGTCGTCCACATCCTTCTCCACCAGCTCTGACCCAACAGCCCCAAACTTGAGTTGCAGCTCAACACCACCTCACCCCAACCTCTCCGTCCCATCAGCCCATCCCCACCAGACCCGAGTAAACCCTTCCTGAAGAAAGGCTTATGCCCGAAACGTCGATTCTCCTGTTCCTTTGATGCTACCTGACCTGCTGCGCTTTTCCAGCAACACATTTTTAAGCTCTGATCTCCAGCATTTGCAGTCCTCACTTTCTCTGAGTAAACCTCTGCCATTGGACCTGACCTGACCCTCTGACATTGTAACCAACCACTCAGACCTGAGGCTACTCTCCCCAACTCCTACTGGACCTGATTTCTCACACCTATGCTGACCAATATGAAACACTGTATCACCGTTTGTCCACCTTATGTCTTGGCATTCTACTTACCTGGCGCACCACACCCCTTCTCATCTGCCATCTCACCTCTGGCACCCTACTGCTTGTGCCAGCTGACAACCTATGCTTCTGGCGCCCTACTTACCTCACACCCCTACTAAGCTGACATGTCCAATGCATCTGGCATTCTAGCCCTGGTGCCCTACCCCTTACACATCTGGTACCCTATTTTCCCAGCACCCTAATATTGCTCTTACATTATGAACCTACAGTTTGAGGGCAGCTGCCAAGTGGCCATCAAGACTTTTACATTTTAGGATAGAGGAGCTGACTGCTGTGAAAATGGAGTATGATTTGCCTTTCCTCTTTGACAGTTCTACTCTATGAAAGAACTGTTGGTATGTAAGTATGGCTTCACATTTCTGAGTGAGCCCTAAGTGGAATTTTCTTTCAGAACTGCATAGTTATCTGCTTTTGTAAAAGTCTCTGTGAAATTGTCATTCCTCAGAAAATCTAGCCCCAAACTTACAACTGGAATGGCACAAAAAGCCAAGTGCGTAATGATCTCCATTCCATTGAACAGAAGATCTGGCCATATGTGGAGTAAGAAAATGCAGCCCCTGAGGGGTGAATTTTACAGTTCTCTGTGGTGAGTAGGAGTTTGTCTTGGAGGTGTGTGACTTGGTAGTTTTGGCTTCTATCTATCAAACACATGGATTAAAATGTCTTGTGGTCAAATGCTGCCAGTTGGCAGGAAGCCAGTTACCTAGAGAAGGGTGGTCAGCCCTTCTAGTTGAACCTACAGGTTGGGAAGGTTGGTCACGCCCACCCATTTAGAGGCATCCTAATCTGTTTTGGTGTCAGCTGCACATTTATTTCTTTTTTGTCTTGAGGAGTTTCTAATCTCCTGGTTTTATATACTGAATATTTTTTTCTTTTCTTCACTAGCTGTGGCTAGCCAGCTCAGAGTCAGTTCTCTGAATTGAGGAGATTCTAATCTCCTGGTTATAGATATGTTTTCTTTTTTTTTGGTTCCCCCTTACAAAACCACCACACAGCAGTACTGCTCATATTCAGCTGCACATTTATTAGTGGTTTTCAGACTGAAGTTTCATATGATTGGAGCAGCAGTCAATAAGTCTGGTGATCATCATGCCAATACTATCTCATTTAAGACACTAGTCAGGGGCAAAAGACTATTAGAACATGCTTGGCTGTTATTGGTTTGAATAAAAAGTGTAAGAAAAAGACTAAAATGCTATCTTTTAATTGTCCTTGTTACTTCACAGAGGCTGTAAGGTTATATGGTGAACAGAGGAGCTGTTGAGGTGTCTTGGCAAAGAATGGCCCCACATAAACATAAAATCCACCTTTTATTTTCAGAAGACTGATGGTATACCAAATGGCAAATAGTATGAATTATTTACTGACTTTGTTGGACCCTTGCATGGAGTAACCCTAACTCTAGATCTTGGTGTAAATCTTCGTTGGTAAGTGAGGCTGGTACAGAACAATCTGATGTAAATCTCTGACCATATTCAATCAATGAGAAGTTCAATCATTTACATTGGGCCACCTACAGTGAATAAGGTGATCGAGACTTTATTCAGATAGTTATCTTGACTGAATATGAATATAAGGCTCTTTAGTGTAATGTGAGTATAGGTTTCAGCCTGTGAGTGTTGTTCTTTTTTTAGCAGTTGAATAAGCACTGGAATAACAAAGTTCCTGTTAGTCTCTTTATTTCTGAAGCACTATGGTAATTTTTTCATGGACCCAGGTTCTAAGGGAACAGGTGCGTTTGAGTCGACTCTGTGCTATCTCTGTCAACACTGAAAGAACTAATACAGTACGGCATTGAAACCTGACTCTTCCATAATGACTAAAACACTCACACGGTCACTTGCTAAAATGAAGCTGAGGCATTCTATCCCATAATAACTCTCCAAAACCTGTGGAAGGTTATTGACTAATTCTAGAAAGAACATATATTTAGCTGTTTAATTTCCTCAGGCTTGATTTATAATCACAATTAATGATTGTGCCACATCCTCCACCACAGATATCTATGAATTGTAGTTTTGATTTAAGGATTCAATGCATGATGATTTCAAAATAGTCAGCTCCAGCTATCAAGGAATAAAAAGCAATGAATTGGTTAGAATCCAATAGTCCACATTGAAGAATTTGAAAATCATTTGCCAATTGTGACATATCATGTTAGAATGACAGTGGCCCAATGCAGTGGCTGAAAGGTTATGAGCAAGTCCAACTCCACTTACTTTGAATGTGGTGCAAGAAATTAGTTGCCAGAGGTTGTAGCTGCCACCTCTCTGAGACAGGATGTCATCTCCAACAGCTGCTCCCCAATTAGTGAGCAGGTCTTCAGTTTAAGCACAAGGCCATTGAGTGCAGTTGCTGGTGAGTCAGAATCATACAGCATAGAAACAGACCGTTTGGTCCAACTTGTCCATGCCAAACTAAACTAGTCCCATTTGCCTGCATTTGGCCCATATCTCTCTAAAGCTTTCCTGTTCATGCACCTGTCCCAATGTCTTCTAAATGTTGTAACTGTATCTGCATCTCTCGCAGTTCATTCCACATATGAACCACCATCAGTGTGAAAAGGTTGTCCCTCAAGTCTCTTTTAAATCTTACCCCCTCACGTTAAAAATATGCTCTCTAGTTTTGATCTCTCTGACACTCAATAAATACCTTAGCAATTCACTTTAGCAACACATTGCTGTTCACAGGCCTCCAATATGAAAAACAACCCTTCACCACTACACTCTGTCTCCTACCATCAATCCAATTTTGTATCCAATTTGTAACTTCCCTGAATCCCATGTGATCTAACGTTACTAACCAGTCTACCATACGGAACCTTGTAAAAGGCTTTACTAAAGTCAATGTAGACAATGCCTACCATTCTGCCCTCATTTATCTTTTTGATGACGTCTTCAAAAAACTCAAGTTTGTGAGACACAATTTTCAAAGCACAAAGCCAAGTTGACTTTGGCTTCAAATGAGGCCCCGATAGACCTCAGCCAGGGGTGAAAGTGTTTTGATCAAGAGACCGGAGAGGGCTTCTTTAAGCATAACCAGGAGAGTAGCCCCCTATCAAACCCCCATCTTGAGCCAGGGTTAACCTGCTGACCTTGTCAGTGGCAGGAGACTCTATTCGTTAGCAACATAGTAGCAGGAAAAGACCTCATTAAAGAACATTACTTGAACACGTCAAATCCTTGTTTAATCCAAGGTCAGATAGCCACCCACATTCTTGTTGAAGGGCTTACACCCAAAACATTGACTCTCCTTTTCCTCAGATGCTGCCTGACCTGTTGTGCTTTTCCAACGCCACACTTTTCGACTCTGACTCTCCAGCATCTTGCAGTCCTCACTTCCTCCTAGTCATCGGCAAAATATGGTTAGGCAATGGTTATGGTGCCCCATGACATGCCAGTAGGTTTATTCTAGCCTACTTCCACTGGGAGATAGAGTAGACAAGAATGGAATTTAGGCTGATATTTTCACTTTGTTTTTATACTGTTCCGGTGTTAAGTATCACTACTGAGAATAACCTGAGGCACTAGGGTGTAAAATCTAATCTAAAGTACAAACAACCCGTAGAATATTTAGAAGCAATAGTGCTCCAAATTACATTTTTTGGCATTATGTTTGTATCATACCACCGAAGCAGGGAAATACCTGCATTTCACTCAATCTAGTCTACTGTATTAGCTGGGAGAAAGTGAGGACTGCAGATGCTGGAGATCAGAGCTGAAAATGTATTGCTGGAAAAGCACTGTAGGTCAGGCAGCATCCAAGGAGCAGGAGAATCAGGAATGAAGAAGGGCTCATGCCCGAAACATCGATTCTCCTGCTCCTTGGATGCTACCTGACCTACTGTATTAGCTGATCAATATTGAGTTCAATGATTTTAGGGCCTAAGCACCTTCTCCCACATCCTTACCCCAAAACCCACACACCAAGCCTTGTCACCAGATGGGACTGTTCCCACACAAAATCCATTGTCAGCTACTAGTAGTCCCATTACCAGCTATTCATTCTCCTAAGCTAACCTTTACATACTTCTTTGTCCAACCAACTGTTTTTCTCTCTCCTTGGGCTCTTGTCTCCACCTATTGTTTACTCCTCACAAAAGCAGAAATTTTTGGAAAAGCTCAGCTGGTTTGGCAGCATCTGTGGAGAGAAAGCAGAGTTAATGTTTCAGATCCAGTGACCCTTCTTCAGAACCCTCTGTTTTTGTTTCTGATTTCCAGTATCTACTGCTCCTTTGTTTTGTTTATTGTTTACTCCTCCCCTCTTTCCAACCTCTTCTTCACCATATACTGTAAACCAATCAGTTCTGAAAAAGGGTCACTCCAGATTGCACTAAAATTCCAGCAGTAGGTATAGTTTTCTGTTGTTATGTCCATCTGGGCAACTACTGGTGGCATAGAATTGATGTTTACAGTAATATGAATATCTTTGAACAAAAGTCTTCTCTTGAAATATTACACAGATGCATTTTTAAAAAAGAGATTTCCTATCACCTTTCAGTGCTCCACTCCTAAAATAATTTCATTTAATAATTAATGCAATGGTTGAGCACATCAAATGCAGCCCAGCTTTTTTTTTATAAAGTAAATTCATTATCATTAAACCTCTTTCTGGATTTTGTTTTATTATTTTCTCTTTCCTTTGCATGTCTATTTTCTTTCATTATCTAAATACTTTTGCCATTGTATCTATTTAAAGACCATTACTTGTGATTTTAAAACAACATGCAAAATAGCTCAAATCTTGCAAAAAATGCATTGGTGGAAATGCAAATCTGCTGTTACAATTAAATGTCAAATTGAAGCAACAATTACTTAGATTTTTTTTATTTCTATCATCTGAATTAACTTTGGATGCAGTAAAAATCAAATACTTCTTTCTTTCTGAATATCATTATGGATTTGATGTTTGCATTTTCCTATATTTTCCTCCAATTTCTCAACTCTCAGCCTTTCAACTGTGAAATAGTATTGAGAAAGCAAGTTGTGGAATTGTTGCAAGTTCTAATGTGTAGGGTAACAAGAAACCATATACACTTCAGTGAGTGGGATAAAAGGAAACAACATGACAACTGGAACTGCTCATTAAAGCAATATTCATATTATAGGTTAGTCTATGTGAATTTGCCTATACAATACCCATAAACAAATATCTTTATCTCAACATTATTGATCTAGTTTAAAGTTATTCCTGACCAATTACAATTAGCTTTCTATCTGTCAATCATACAAATATTTGACTTGACCCAGATTTCTAATCACAGAGACAAGAAGTCAAAAGCAGGGATATTTTCTGATAATCATATAGAGTTTGCAATAGAAGATACTGAAGCAGTCTGTGCCCACATGCAGCAAGACTGGACAATCCACCAGGTTTAAGCTGATAAATGACAAGTAACATTCTCACCACACAAGTATTAGGCAGTGACTATCTCTAATAAGAGAGAATCTTACCGCCTCCCCTTGATGATTAGAGGCATTGCCATTGTTGATCCCCTAACATCAACATCCCAGGGTGAACCATTAACCGGAATGTAAACTTGTCTAGCCATTCTATGATTTAAATAGCAGGACAAAGGCTGGGAATTCTGCAGGGAATAGCTTATCCATGGTTCCCAAATCCTAATCACTAAATGCAAGGTAAAATTCAAGAATGTGATGGAATACTCTTCACGTGTCAGGATGAGTCAAGTTAATGAGGGGTATAGATAGAGTTAATGATAGGTGTCTTTTCCCTAGGATGAGTGATTTCAAGACTAGAGGGCACATTTTAAGATGAGAGGAGAGAGTTTTAAAAAAGACATGAGGGGAAAATTTTTAAAACGGGGTGTTTCAGGAAGAATGAACTTGCTGAGGAAGTGGTGGATATGGGTCCAGTTACAACATTTAAGACATTTGGATGAATACATGAATAGGAAAACTTTGGAGGGATACAGGCCAGAAGCAGGCAGGTGAGATTACTTTAGTTTGGGTTTATGTTTGGCATGAACTGTTTGGACTGAAGGGTCTGTTTCTGTGCTGTATGACTCAATAACACGAAGGAAGCTTAACATTGTGCCTCAAGAAAGAAATTCATTTGATTGACACTCTACCACCACTTGATTAGCTTGCTGGGTCCATCACTGGTGCACAGTGGTAGCCGTATGTAGCGTCTAACAAGAATGCACTGCAACAAATCTCCAAGCTTCCTTTCACAGCAGCTTCAAATCGTATGATCTCTCCCACTTAGAAGAACAAGCAAAGTAAAGGTATGGGAATACCACTATCTGAAAGATCTCCTCCAATTCACACACATCCCTGACTTGGAACTATATTGTCATTCCTTTGCTGCTGCTGAGTTAAAATCCGTGAGCTCTGTAACACTAGTGTGGGTATATACACAGCAAAATGGCTGCAACAGTTCAAGAAAGTAACTCACCTTCTTATGGAATTGGGAAAAGGCAATAAATGCTAGCCTTCCCACTCCTGTAAAACACGATCCCATACTCCCAATTCCTTCAACACTGCCATATCTGCTCCCAGGAGCAACAATTCCACTCCAGGACATCCCAGATGGCAGCACGGTGGCTCAGTGGTTAGCACTGCTGCCTCACAGTAGCAGGACCCGGGTTCGATTCCCGCCTTGAGCAACTGTCTGTGCAGAGTTTGCATATTCTCCCCATGTCTGCATGGGTTTCCTCTGGGTGCTGTGGTTTCCTCCTGCAGTCCAAAGATGTGCAGGTTAGGTGAATTGGCCATGCTAAATTGCCCGTAGTGTTAGGTGCATTAGCCAGGGGTAAATATAGGGGAATGGGTCTGGGTGGGTTACTCTTTGGAGGGTCAGTGTGGACTTGTTGGGCCGAAGGGCCTGTCCCCACACTATAGGGAATCAAATCTAATCATGTCCTTCTATTTCAAGGGCTGCAATTTTTCTTCTCACATGATCAACAATACACTCCAACGCAACTCCCGCACCTCCGCCCTTGAACCCCACCCCTCCAACCTTAATAAGGATAGACCACCCCACATCCCACCAGTCCTCACCTTCTACTCCACCACCAATTTCCAGATACGGTGCATTACTCTCCACCATTTTCGCCACCTACAGTCAGATGCCACCACTGAAAATATATTTCCCTCCTGTGAGAAAAAAATACGGACACCAGCCTCCCCATGACGTGGCCACAAAATAGACAACACAAAATTGAGAGTGTGGTTCTGGAAAAGCACAGCAGGCCAGGCAGCATCCAATTCCTGTTGAAGGGTGTATGTCCAAAACATCGATTCTCCTGCTCCTCAGATGCTGCCTGACCTACTGTGCTTTTCTAGCACCACACTCTTGACTCTGATCTTCAGCATCTGAGGTCCTCACTTTCTCCTAGACAACACAAAATGGCTGCACATAGCTACTGAGCCTACCCACATTGCCTCAAATTGGCCAAACCAACCGCCCCAGAAATCACACATACCTCAGGATATGACTCATCCAGCCCAGACTAGAATATACATCTTCAGATTAACTGATAATGAGCCTCCCACTCCACAGTAGCCCAGCACCTCTGATGTCCTTAGAGCACAGCTGCTCCCACTCGGAGTCAAGCCTTCATAGGAGGCACCAAAAGTACTCCACTTGCCCCTTCAACAATACGAACACAGTGATACAAGGATGAAACCCACTAACACCTACTCCAGAAAAGGATCGGAATCTCCCGAGTCAATTAAGAAACTCATTGTCAGACACCAGACACTTTAATCTTTTCAATGAATGAACTTTATTTCTCTTTGTTGTACAACTCACACCATTGTCTCATAACTCACCCTTCATTGTTGTAAGGGTATAAAACTCCACTGTATTCTCTGTTTGGAGAAGAAGCTATGGTTCCTTTTGAACAGCCTGTCAGTGACTGTTTCAGTGGGGTTAAGTCTCTTCTGCGATATCACTGTTTATTAAATAAATCCTTGTCAGTTTTCGATCCAATCTGTGTGTTTGTGATCCTTGATTAATTGGGCTAAAGTCTCCAACTCTTCTTCACCCCTATCCATGTTCTGCAGAGACTGTTCCATCCGTGACTCCCTCATTAGGTCCACAACCCCCACCAACCCACCCTGTACACCTTGCTCCTGCTGCCACACGAGGTGTAAAACCTGCACTCACACCTCATCCCTCACTGCCATCCAAAGCCCCAAAGGATTGTTTCCTGCAATTCCACCCACCTTGTTTACTGCATCCATTGCTCTCGATGTGGTCTCCTCTATATCGGGGAGACAGTATGCTAACTTGCAGAGTGATTCAGGGAACATTTCTGGCACGCACGCACCTGACAACCCCAATGTCCTGTGGCCAACCACTTCAACTCCCCCTCACACTTCGCTGAGAACATGCAAATCCTGGACCTTCCCCATTGCCAAATCAAAGCCAACCACCAATTGGATGAAGAACACCTCATCTTCCACCTCGGGACCCACCAACCACATGGCATCAACATTGACTTTGCCAGTTTCCAAAGCTCTCCTATCCCTAACTCATCCCAGATCCAACCGTACAACTCAGCACTGCCCCCTTGACCTGTCCTACCTGTCCATCTTCCTTCCCACCTATCTGCTGCACCCTCCCCACCTGCATTCATCTATTGCCATTCCACTTATATTCCCTCAAGACCAAACTCCACCCCATTTATCTCTCAGCCCCCTTCCCCTCTACAGTCGTGATGAAGGTCTTATGCCCAAAATGTGGACTCTCCTGCTCCTCGGATGCTGCCTGACTGCTGTGCTTTTCCAGCGCCACACCTCTTGATTTTGATTCTCCAGCATCTGCAGCCCCCACTTTCTCCTACATGCTTACGTCCCAAAAAATGAACAAAAGCTATTCTTCTTATTACTAGTCCCTTGAATCACAGAGGATGGTTGACGTGGAGATGTCAAAATCTTGCTCATGAGGAGGCTACTGGACTACAGATGCCACTTGAAAGATGTTGGCTGACCAGGAGACTCTCCTGCACTTACCTCACACCAAAGGCATACTGGAAAGATTTGCAGGCTGAATAACAATTGGTTTGGCTGCATTATGATTACATCTGTCATGACCATCAAGTCCCAAAGTGGTATGTGTACGTGAAGATTCTAGCTCAGGAGCAGGGAGTGTTTTCTGTGGAAAAGGACATGGAAGGTATAGAATGCAGGGAAATAGATGGTGACATCTTGAAAAATGTCCATATTACAGAGGAGGAAGTGCTGGATGTGGATAATCCTCAGGACTTGATCAAGTGTACCATAGGGAAGTGATTACTGGGCCTTTTGCTGAGATATTTATATCATCGATAGTCACAGGTGAGGTGCCGGAAGACTGGAGGTTGGCTAATGTGGTGCCACTATTTAAGAAAGGTGGTAAGGACAAGCCAGGGAATTATTGATCAGTGAGCCTGACGTCGGTGGTGGGCAAGTTGTTGGAGGGAATCTTGAGAGACAGAATGTACATGTATTTGGAAAGGCAAGGACTGATTAGGGATACTCAACATGGCTTTGTGCATGGGAAATCATGTCTCACAAACTTGACTGAGTTTGTTGAAGAAGTAACAAAGAGGATTGATGAGGGCAAAGCGGTAGATGTGATCTATATGGACTTTAGTAAGGCGTTCGACAAGGTGCCCCATGGGAGACTGGTTAGCAATGTTAGATCTCATGGAATACAGAGAGAACTAGCCATTTGGATACAAAACTGGCTCAAATGGAGAAGACAGAGGGTGGTGGTGGAGGGTTGTTTTTCAGACTGGAGACCTGTGACTAGTGGAGTGCCACAAGAATCGGTGCTGGGTCCTCTACTTTTCATCATTTATATAAATGATTTGGATGTGAGCATAAGAGGTATAGTAAGTAAGTCTGCAGATGACACCAAAGTTGGACAGCAAAGAAGCTTACCTTGGAATACACCGGTATTTTGATTAGATGAGCCAATGGGCTGAGGAGTGGCAGGTAGAGTTTAATTTAGATAAATGCGAGTTGATGATTTTGAGAAAGCAAATCTTAGCAGGACTTATATACTTAATGGTAAGGTCCTAGGGAGTGTTGCTGACCAAAGAGGCCTTGGAGTGCAGGTTCATAGCTTCTTGAAAGTAGAGTCGCAGTTTGATAGGATAGTGAAGAAGGCGTTTGGTATGCTTTTCTTTATTGGTCAGAGTATTGAGTATAGGAGTTGGGAGGTCATGTTGCGGCTGTACAGGACATTGGTTAGGCCACTTTTGGAATATTGCTTGTAATTTTGGTCTCCTTCCTATTAGAAAGATGTTGTGAAATTTGAAAGGGTTCAGAAAAGATTAACAAGGATGTTGCCAGGGTTGGATGATTTGAGCTATAGCAAGACGTTGAATAGGCTAGGGCTGTTTTCCCTGGAACGTCAGAGGTTGAGGGGTGACCTTATAGAGGTTTATAAAATCATGAGGGCCATAGATAGGGTAAACAGACAAGGGCATTTCCCTGGGGTAAGGGAGTCCAGAACTAGAAAGCATGGGTTTAGGGTGAGAGGGGAAAGATATAAAAGAGACTTAAGGGTGGTGTGTGTGTGGAATGAGCTGCCAGAGGAAGTGGTGCAAGCTCGTACAATTGAACATTTAAAAGGCATCTAGATGGGTAAATGAATAGGAAGGCTTTAGGGGGATATGGGCCGGGTGTGGGCAGGTAGGACTGGATTGGGTTGGGATATCTGGTCAGCATGGATGAGTTGGATAGGAGGGTCTGCTTCCATGCTGTACATCTCTATGACTCTATGACATTATCCATCACAGCACAATATTTGTCTAAAAGAAAATATGCAGATTTCAGATTAAGATATCAGCACATATGTCACAATTGTCTCAGTGTAATTTAATGTTATGCTTTGCATGCAGTTTACATAATATCTTGCAAAATTTCCATACTGTCTCAGACAAAAGGTTTGTCTATTAACTCATCATTTGACCATTCAATACCAGACTCAAAGTTCTGACATCTCCCAATTCCTCTTATTCTGTTCACATCTTGTTGCCATTCTTTGCTCTATTAAAGGAGTAAGATCAGATTCTTTATGTGCAAAATTTGGAGCAAACATGTAAATTTTTGATTTGACACTGTTGAATGAATACAACATCAGAAGGAAGAGAAGCAGAAGGAGAAGACAAAGAGCGATGCTTTTGAAGTATACATCACGGCATTGATATTGATTATAGGAATGACACCTTGAATATTCGTGTCCTCTTAGTTCTGCCACAGGCTTCTTACTAATAGAAATAGGTGTGGAACAGGTGACATTAGATTGAACTGTTGTTGGTGGGTTCTGCAGCCACTGTTTGAGGTATGCAATATGGCAATCACAGTTCCAGATGTTGTTATGGAGGCTAATGGCCTTCAGATTCTGCAATTTGTCAAAGGCTCCTGGAGCAACTGTAGTTAGTATGTTGTTGTGTAAATAAAGCTCTGTTGTATTTTCTGGAATAAATGGTAATTCTTGTAGACCTCTGGAGCTGCAGTTAATTTTCATACCCTGAGAAGCAGATTCACACATGCAGAATTCTGGACATAATTCAGCATTTGAAGACCTCAGGAGAAATAGCATGGCTAATCCTGGGGAAACCAACATCCTAAAAATAAATAAATCAAAGAGAAAGAATGATGTCAGCAAACAGTATTTACATTAAATAATACAAAGAACTTCATCTATATGCAGATTTCTGAGAAGAACAAATTTGTTATATGTCAAGTTATCAAAAATAAACTGAACAATTTGGACTTACCTTCTTCTGATCTTATGCAACACAAAGTCAGTTCCAGTGTTTTGTAATCTACTGTTTATTTCCCTATCAAAGTCACAAATATAATCCTGTTGTGACTGTCACAAAGATAACCTTTCCCTCCTGTCCAGCCTGCAGCATTTGATATCATCATAGAATCCCTACAGAGTGGAAGCAAGCCATTCAGCCTACTGAGGTCACACTGCCCCTCCGAACAGCATCCCACCCAGGCCCCACTATCCCTGTAATCCTGCATTGCCCATGGCTAACCCATGCAACCTATACATCCCTGGACACTCTGGGCAACTTAGCATGGCCAATCCACCTAATCTGCACACCTTTGGACTGTGGGAGGAAACCTGAGCACCCAGAGGAAACTCACACAGCCACGAGAAGAATGTGTAAACTCCACACTGACAGTCACCCAAGGCAGGAATCGAACCAAGGTCCCTGGCACTATGAAGGACCAGTGCTAATCACTGAGCCATCGTGCCACCATAAACATGGTTTGCCATTACATCCTCTTCCAGTATCCTTCTAATATTGTTCACCTTCATTGGAGTACACTTGCTCAATTCCATTCTTATATATCTGATGACAGTAGAGAATCACTTTTCTTCACTTTCTGGCTTGGTAATCTCTTAAGTCTACAAGGATGTAGCCTTGACTCCCTGCTATTTCCTATCTATGTGTTGCACTTTGGCAACATCATCCAAAAGCACTGCGTCATTTTCAATATATCTGCTACGTCACCATCGTCTCTCACAATTTCTCAACTGTATTTAAATTGCCAAACTGCGAGTCTAATATCTAGTACAAGATGAGCTGAATTTTTCTTCAATAACTATTAGGAAGATCAAAAGCCTTGTCTGTGGTCCTGTTAGAATTTCTGCTCCCTTGCCTCAAATTGTTTCCTCTCATGACAACTGTCTGAGGCTGAATCAGACTGGTTACAACCTTGATGACATACTTGACTCTGGGATGTACTTCCAAACACTTACCTAAGCCATCAATAAGACTGCATATTCCCATCTCCATTACATATCTCATGCTTTCCTAATCTCAATTCATCTGATGCTGGATCCCTCATCCACACTTTGTTGTTTTTAGACTTGATTATTTCAGCACAATTCTGGCTGGCCTCCCAAATTCTTCCATCTGTGAACCTTCGGACATCCAAAATTCTGATGCCTGTGCTCTAGCCTGCACCTGTTCACGAATCACTCATGCTCTCTGACCATTTTCTTGGTTCTCAGTTGAGTAAACACTTGATTTTAAAATGCACATTCTTATTTTAAAATCCTTTCATGGCCTACCCCTTTGTAACTTTGTAATTACCTTCGGTCAGACCAGCCTCCATGATATCTGTCCTCCTCTAATTCTAGCCTCTTCAGCATCCTTAATAGCGCTGCCATTTCTATGAGTGCCTTCAGCTGACAAAGCTGTAAACTCTGGAATTGTTTCCCTAAAGTTCTTTACCTCTAAACATTTCTTTCCTTTCTTAAAAGGCTCCTTAAAAGCTACCTCCTCTCCTCTAATACCTTCTTCAGTGACTTGGTGGCAAGTTTTCTATATAACATTCTTACGAAGTGCCTTTGGGACATTTTATTAGTTTGAATGTGCTGTACAAATACACATTATTGTTGTTAATAGAAGATAATACTTGTCACATAGTAGAGCTCCATAGTCAGTGTATTTCTCAATAAGCTAAATCCCGTTCATTGATTCTGAGGTTTTCTAGTTTGGAAGTGACAATTATGGACAAATTGAATTAACTTAGACATTAAATGAGCTACTGCATGTCAGCAGTAACCATCTGTATTATTTACTGCCAATTATGCTTTGGGTATAAGGCATAAGGACAAGAAATTAGATTGGGCAGCACCCATTTTTCAAGTAAGAGACAAATGCTGAACAATTCTGCATTGAGTATACTCTCACCATGTGTTAGGACTGTGTGGCAAACTAAAAAGATCAGGGTACCTGCTTTAAACTGAAGCTAGACCTATTGCCTGTGCAAAATAGGGTTATAATATTTTTAATCAACCTGTTTAGACATGTTTTGCCACACTTCTATGACAAGTAGGATTTGAACCCAGCCTTTCGGTCTAGTGGTAGGGATTCTACCACTGCATTATAAGATCTTTAATCAGCTTTAATACTTATTTTGTGGCCCTTTCCAAACCTGGTTCATTTGTACCTTCCAAACAATATTTTCAGGGGAACAGCTGCCACCAAAAGAGTAAGTTAAAAATATGTTTGGAAGACTTAGAGTGATAGAATCATAGGAATGTGCAGCATGGAAACAGTCCAACTCATCCATGCCGACCAGATATCCAACCTAATCTAGTCCCATTTGCCAGCATTTGGCCCATATCCCTCTAAACGCTTCCTGTTCATATACTCAGACAGATGCCTTTTAAATGATGTAATTGTACCAGCCTCCACCACTTCTTCTGGCAGCTCATTCCATACATGCATCACCCTCTGTGTGAAAAAGTTGCCCCTAAGGTCCCTTTTAAATTTATCCCCTCTCACCCTAAACCCACCCCAGGGAAAACATCTTATCTATTTACCCTATCCATGCCTTTTATGATTTTATAAACCTCTGTAAGGTCATCCCTCAGCTTCTCCTTATAGCGCATACCCTCCAACCCTGGCAACTTTGTTTGCTTTGCTGTTTTTCCTTAAGGATAATATATCCAAATTAGTGAAAATGCTATTTGGTCATTCTGTTTTGCATCTCTTTTTGCCAGCTCTGATATCCACTTACATCCAAAAATTGTGTTTGACAATTCAGAATTTGGAGAATGGGGTGAAGCTGCAATTATTTTGAACCTTGACCATTTTTGAATCTTCTGGACTGTTCAGAATGGATAAATAAAGGTGGTGGAAATTGTCTTCTTCATCTGTAAGTACTTTATAAATTAGACCTGTCTATCCATGAATTACTTTTCTAACTGGGTGTTGAAAATTGGAAATCCGTATCAAACAATGTTATTACTGTATGTGGCTTTTTTTTTAACATACCAAAAAGAAATTTCAATATTTGAAAAGTTGCAATTGCTCATCTCAAACCATAAATGTCCTTAGCAGCAACATTTGTTGCTTGGTGTACTGTCTTATTTGCTTACCTCAAGGAAAACTAATTATTATTTTTTCTACCACTCCCACAGCGATCACTGAACTTAGTACAAACCAATTTCGCTGTGAGACTTCCCAGCTATCTGGTAGCTTGCTTACTTGATAAGTTTGCTGAGTCACTGAGGCAACAGTTAGCATTTTTTAAATCCACATAGGTAAAGAAATACTAATTTAATGGAAACTAACAAACTATTAACTTTTCTAGTAACAGATGTTGAAAAGTATGAAAATGGCAATATTTGACAGAAGGCCAGGGTTTCCTTTACCTTCCTTGGTAAAACTATCTGGCAGTGAGCTGTGCTGACAAAGCGAGTGATGCAAGGGGTGAGATTATTACACAGACACATGTTTATGAGTTGCCTATTGGACTTTGCAGTTATTCTGCATGATGGATGAGGCAAAAAAAACAAATGTTGAAGGCTTTTCAGGTCGAGGAATTGAACCCAGAACCTCACACTTGCCAGACAAAGGCAACCTTGAATTTCCAAGTCTTAATTTTCTTGCAGTTCAACATATTCTTTAGTAAATAGATGTATAATCTATAATGTAAATGGGCTAAACTAGCTATTTAATGTCAACATCAAATTAAACTTTCTCTTTCAAAACCTAAATTAGAGTAATGATAATCCATAAATGACAATTTCAACAATAGCTCAACCTTCAGAAAATTAATATAACCTACCTTTATATTTTATTTAAACTTGTGAAGTTTTCGAAATACTATGCTGCATGTTTCAGAAGCAGAAGAACTGACATCTCCCCAACAGTCGACACCCGCTTCTCAGTGGTATTTCCAGATCAGCACAAAGCAGTAGGTTCAATTAGTTGTGCACAGTCATATGTCTACGTGACCAGATACAAATAACTAAGAGTTACTCTAATGACAGTTGGATTTTTTAATCACTAATACGATTAGGCAGCTGCAGTACTTCAACATGTGGTTATGCTAAGCACGTCACATGATGGAAGGGAAACCAAATGTTTTGAGAAGATAACAATTACTTAACTAACACGCTAAACAACCCCCAAGTTTTAAGAAATAGCTTGAACCGCAGTTACATTTTATTATCAGGATTAAAATATGAGGGCTAACATGTTTTGTTTTTCTATCATTAATATAAAAGACAACAAAAAAACTTTAAAAGTGCCTAAATTATTGGTTGGCCAAGTACTCTGCTTATCTAGTAATAAGTATACATATGAAATTGTCATGCAGAGGTTGAAAAGAAATTAGAACAAGCAGCAAAAAGCTATGATGGATTTCAAGCAGGAACAGAGAGATACATGATTCTTGGACTTCAAACATAACATAAGGAACAGCTTCACAGAGAAATCTATTCTTAAAATCAACATATTGTTACTTATTCCAAGAAATATGGCAGACTGTTTTCCTTATTCATTTATCATTCTCAAGTTAATCCTTATCCACACATTGTCATGTGCAGTTGGAATTGCTGTGGATGTAGTTAATCATATATAGTTTTGAAGATCCTATCCATTAGAATCCTTGGTTGGTTTGCCAGTGAAGATATTGTGCTCAAGAATCCTCTTGAATGATGATTTTCTCTTGTTTCAAACCACTCCCAACAAAAGTCATCCTCTAGAGGTGACACAAGTACAACTTGAGCCAAAATTTAGATTCAGGAATTTCACTCGAGTGTTTAGATTTTTGAGATTGTCGGTGGATCCATTTTTTAAAGAAAGATTAATAAGGATGATTTAGTCAAAACCACAATGGTGAAACATAATAATATACTGTCTTAAAAAAAATGAAAGGAGAAATTTAAACTCCTATGACACAGCAGAATTAAAATTAAGTTGGTAGATTTACAGCCCCTTTTCTGCTCCATCGGTTTTCCTCTCATAACCTTCCACTGGCTAGTTCAGGCTCCAGGCAGAATCAGCCAGGTGTTTCAGGAAGCCATAAAAATTGTGATCAGCCATGAGAACATGATTCTCTCTATGAGGGGGAGTGAGGAATCTGATGTTGGCCTCCCCTTCTCCTGGCTGGGCCTAGTCCTGGACTGTCATCTCCTCGAATGAGATCAAGGGAGGGATAGAGTGAGCTAGAAGTGTCAAGCCCATCTGGTAGTACTGGTGCACATGGTGGTGAGGTGTTCAGAGGGACTGAGCAGGCAACGCAGAGGCTATGCAGAGTTGGCATTGTCAGAGTCATAGAGTTATAGAGTTATACAGCACAGAAACAGACTGTTCAGTTCAAACAGTCCATGACAAACATAATCCCAAACTAAACTAGTCCCACCTGCCTGCTCCTGGCCCATATCCCTCCAAACCTTTCCTATTCATGTACTTGTCGAACATCTTTTAAATGTTGTAATTGTACCTACATCCATCACTTCCTCAGGATGTTCATTCCACATGTGAACCACCCTCTATGTAAACAATTTGCCTGGTTAGGGGGTCTGAGAGTGAGTGCAGGAAGATGTTGCAGTAAACAGTAAGACTGGTACAGCATGAGCCTTGGAGGGAGGTGGCTGCGTGAGCGAGTAGAGAGGGAGGAGAGTGTGCAAGAGATAGAGTAAGTGTGATATAGCAGAGAGAAGAGTGTGGCACTCATGCTGGTGGAACAGAGAAGACCGCTGAACTATTTTCAAATTCATTTTGTGGGCTGTGGGTGTCACTGGCTTGTCCAACATCTATCCCCCGTCCCTAGTTGCTTTGCAAAGGTGGTACTGAGCTGCCTTTTTGAACTGCTGCAGTCTGCCTGCCATGGGTTGACCCACAATGTGCTTAGGGAGGGAATTCCAGGATGTTGACCCAGCAACAGTAAAGGAATGGTAAGTCAGGATGGTGAGTGACTTGGAGGGGAATTTGAAGGGGTGGTGGTTAGATTGCCTCTTATTGGTAATGGTCATAGCTTGACATTTGTGTGGCATGAATGTTACTTGTCACTTGTTAGATGAAGTTTGGATATTGTCAAGATCTTGTTGCATTTGAACACAGACTGCATGAATGTCTGAGGAGTTGCAAATGGTAGTGAACATAGTGCAATCATTGGTAAAAATCACCACTCTGTCTTTAAGATAGAGGGAAGGTCATTGATGAAGCAGCTAAAGATAGTTGGGGCTTAGATACTACCCTGAGGAACTCCTGCAGTACAGTCCCATACTGTAGGGATACTGTGATTCTCTGATAGAAAAATGTCCTTTTTACCTCTATTGTGAAAGTGCACTAAATCATTACTTACATCATTAATCATACATCATTAACAATAAATCATTACTTACGGACTATGTAAGGGTTGTTACTACTGGACAAGTCAGATCCCAGAATGAAATCTGGCTTGATAGGTCATATTCTGTCTTTTTTAAAAAAATAACATGGTAATCTTCACTGAAAGAAGAGCACAACAGGCTGTTGCTTTGGATTTAATGATAAAATAGAAACTAATTGCACAATAGAAAAATAACATTAAACAAGCCAAGATGTCTGCACATAAGCTTTAAAAGATTTCAAACATTTGGCAAACCAAAAGCCGATTCCCCAAAACCATCACTTTACAGTTAGTCAAAATCCAGAGAAAGGTTATTTCTCTATATATTTGTAGATTGACTTAACTGTTTCTTTCTAGTCCTGGGCCTATGAACGAGAGGCTTTTCTTTGGCTCACACAACTGAAATCTTAGGCTTTCTCAGCTTTGAATAGCCAATGTTGATTTCTAACCAAACACTCATAAACTGTAAGTTTTCACAAACTGAAACCCTTACTTACAGATAATTTATTCACTTGACAGCTCTAGGAGAACCTATTCTTGTATTTGATTTCAGCCATGACTCAAAACAACATTGGACATTTCTGATAGTGAAGACACCTTAAAAGAGTACAGGCCAAACTATGGACAATGGGCAAACAATTGCACAGGAGGGAACACCATTGCTCCAGTATTGTCAATGCTGGGTTCTGCAGAAAGGATTGACTATGGGTCCCTAGACAGAATGAGTACGGGGAGAATTGAGTCATGGCAGGTGCTCAGAAACAAGGAGGATAAGGGGAGAGCAGAGCCAAAAGCAAGAGAAGAGGGCTGATGTTCTGTGGACCACCCTCTTCCTGATGTTGCACAGTTTGATTACGCGCATACTGCCTGTGAGTGAAGGACACGCAGAGTAGGGTGCTGGCAAAAGCAACCAGTGGTGGTCCTTAAGATCCTCAACTGATCTGTGGGGAGGAAGACCCTAATCTTGAACTTGTCCAGGGGAAGGTGGGAAGGCAGCAGAATCACCAAACCATTCCCCCCTGAATCAAACAGTCGTCTTGCCTCCAAACACATCTTGGGGAGGGCATTAAAATTTGTCCATTGAGGAACTTCAATTGCCCAAATAGTGATCTTTATTATAGTAGAGTAAAGCCTGTAGTGTGTTCCCTTGACCAATCTGTCCTAGCTTCAAGTAGATAGAAATATTGCTCAAATCTGGTGCTGAGAACTGAGGTGGAAGTGACAGACCTCAGAATTGCACGATGCCATTTGGATCCTTTCCTTCTCACCCCAAGTTCATTTCCAGCCCAGAAGAGATGCACTTAGGTCTGATAGCAGCAGGCAACATCGTCCTTGGGATTCACTTTCAAGTGTATGTTGGGATGTGCTTGGATAAGAACGACCATTGTGTCATAAAGTTAAATTAGTAATGGAGAAGTGAAAAGAACAATCTAAAGTAAATGTCTGAATTGGAAGAAGACTAAGAGATGAGAGAGGATCTAACCAGGATAAAAGGAACTAACGATTGACAAGGAAGGCTGTAATGAAACAATGATTGACATTTAGAGAGGGTATGTTACACCTACAGGCTGGTTACATTCCAACAAGGTAGAAGAAAGGGAGGCAAAGCCAGGATTCTTTGGTTGTTGATGGAAATTGAGAATTGGATGAAACATTTACTGGCTATAGTAAATGAATGAACAGTTTTATTGTATCATTACAAAGATGTCTTTTCTAAAGAGACAACATGAGCCATCATTATTTCATTGTTTAAATAAAAAGTGTGATTAACAGTTAATAGAGCAAGAAACAATCCAATACATTCTTTTGTTTACAAATGACAGGCATTTGGAAAAAAACTGGTATTATAAAACCTTTATTTCTTCACAGCTGTAATACAATTGTATTTTTCTATTAACATGACATCAACAGCAGTGACATATTAATTTCAAAACATTCAGGTGACATTTAACAATAGTGAAAAAGCATGCAATGTTTATTTGACATTCATTATTTTCCTTTTTTTCAGTTCTGCTCAGTCACATACCATTTTTTGAACATTCGATATATATAAAACCAACTCCATGCTACATTAAAATCATAAGTGTGAATCTATATTACACACTACAACCTGGGAGTACATTTTAAATTGTAAGATGAATTTTAATACATAGGAAAAGGGTGATTGAGAAAGAGCATAAATTAGATTAGTGAAATTGGAAGTGGTTTGAGTTTATGCAGTTAGTAGATTATGTAACATAGTCTGTGATCACAGAACTAGAGAACTTTACAATGTGACTGGAGAGTCATACAGAGCTGGATTTTATGGATCAGCAAAAGCGACTAATATTGTGTCAGTAAACAATTTGTTACTCATGCTATCAGGCAGAGACTTAACAAAAAGTGAAGAAAATCTAAAAATAATTAGGGGTGGGAGAGTAAGGGTGCAGTGTTCACTTTGCGCAATGGTGTAATACAAGTGATAGCAATCTATTTTACAATTCTCATGGTTCTTAATTTCCGTTGATTTGAGAATTACCTCTTCCATTTTTGCAATATTTAATTGTCAAAAGACTGGTTTTATGTCTCTTGGATTTATGGGGGTCTTTCAGTAATAGTACTGCTTAGAAAGGAATATGAGGGAAAACATTGAAGGAATGCACTGATAATCAAATTTGTTTATTCAAAGATTTTTCTATTACTCTTTAATCTACTTTGAGACTTTCTGACAGAAAGTAAGAACCTGTCATAAAAGCCCAGAAGTTCAAGTGTTTTGCAATGTAAATTGTACACAGCAACAAAATAAGAACAAGCAAAAGTGCACTAGCCAGCCAAATATCTCTGTAAAGAAACAATTTACACTGAATCGATTCATGGTTAGTACAGGCAGCATACTCATTCCCTGTTAGTTTCAATATTTGTTTACCATTAAGTAAAACAGGAGTTGAACAAAGAACTGATGCATTAGCATTGAGTTGATGGTCTTCCAGCCAGTGTTTGAGATATGTGATATGGCAATCACAATTCCAAGGGTTGTTTGACAGGTTGACCTTCCTCAGTTTCTGAAGCTTGTCAAACATGCCTGGAGCAACTGTGGTTAAATCATTATTTTGTAGGTAAAGTTCAACTGTGTTTTCAGGGAGAACAGGAACTTCCTTCAGGTGCTTTGAGCTGCAGTCAACTTTGAGGCCCAGGTCATTGAGTGTGGCGCATTGGCAGGATATTGGACATAATTTTACACTTGGCAAATTGAGCAAGAAAAGGAATGCGAACCCACCAGAGAGCAACATTTGTGCTGTGGTAAAATAAAAAGAAAATATTAATAAACAAAAACAGATAAGTAGCATTCATTTATTTTTTCCTTCTATCTACTTCTGGAAGATGTTAATTCCCTTATTGGGAAATATTCCCATCAGAAGCAGTAACCTTCATAATGAGGGCAGAATTGCATCACAGTCACAGTTTGATTGGAAGTGAGATCAGAATCAAAATTGAAAGTAGAGCCTTGGTAAGCTCACTGAAGAGTTTGCAAATCCAAATGGTCTTGAAGTGGGAGATACCAATGAAATAATGGTGGGCAGCCAATCTAACCAATTAATGAACCAACTGGGGTAAGTTCCTGGGATTTCTCTGATGTTAGAATTGGTCTCCTAGCTGAGACTGGTGTCTGTCAGGGCACCTGGAGGCAATTCACTTGTGGCAGGTCACTCTGAGGCATTGTGCTCAATCCCACCCATCACAGAACTAGTGAGATGAGAAAGCCACAGTCACAAGTAATCCTGTGAAGGGGATTCCCTTCTACAATCGTGACTGTGGTCAACCTTATAATTAAATTTTAAGAAGGCTTTGAGACTATCTTCATGTTACAAAATCCTTCCAGTCCCTGGCATGCTCTAGCTATGGCTAGCTGTCATGATGGAGTTGCTAGCCATCCAGCATGTCTGATCCTTCAGTTGGGTGTCCCAGCTAAGGAATCCATCTTCTGTCCTTAATTAGATACTGAACATGGACTTGGTCTCTCCATTGGCTGTCTCCATCAGAATTTGAAGATGTGTGGCCAGCCAACATGTTTTTATTCATTCATGAGATGTGGGCATTGCTGACGGAGCCAGGAAACATTACTCAATCTTAATTGTTTTTGAAAAGCTACTGGTGAGCTGTTTTCTTGAACTGCTACAGTTCATTTGCTGTAGTTATACCCACTTTGCTGTTAGGGACAGAACTTCAGGGTCTTGACTCAAAAGAACAATGATATCCGAGTAAAGATGTTAAGTGTCTTGGTGTGGAACTTTCAGGTTGGAGTGATTCAATCTATGTGTTATTCTTGCGCTTCTAGATTGTCTAGTCCCATTCAAATCTTAGACAACATGAGATTGATAGTGAGAGTTTCAGTGATGGTAAGGCCATTGGAGGTGCAACAATTAGAATCTCTCTTGTTGGATATGGTGATTGCCCAGCTGTTGGGTGATGTGTATGTTACTTGTTGCTCATCAGTTCAAATTTGAATGTTGTCCAGTTCTTGTTGCATTTAGACACAGGCTGCTTCAGTATCTGAGGAGTCACAAACAATGCTGTACATTCTGCAATCATTCAAGAACCTTCTGCCTTTATGATGGAGGGAAGATCATTGATGAAGCAGCTGAAGATGATTGGGCCTAGAACACTACCCTGAGGAACTCCTGCAGAGATGTTCTGGAGCTGAGATATCAGCCTTACAACAATCATAGCCATCTTCTTTTGTGTCAGCTATGACTCCTAACAGTGCAGAGCTTTTCCCCAATTCCTATTGACTCCGGTTTTGCGCGGGCCCTTGATGTCACAGTCTGTTAAATGTCAAAGGCAGTCACCCTCATTTCCCTGCTTCAGTTCACCTTTTTCACCGTGTTTGGACCAAGATTGTAATGAGATCATGAGCTGAGTAGACCGTCACATCCAAATGAAGCATCAGTGAGCAGTTATTATTAAGTATGTGATGTTTGATGGGACCGTCCATCACATTTTTGTTTAACATTGAGATTAGACAGATGAAGTCATAATTGGCTGGGTTCAATTTGTCCCACTTTTTATGGACAGAACATATCTGGACAGTTTTCCACATTGTTGGGTAGATATCATGTGTTCTAGCTGAATTGTATCAGCTTGACTAAGGACATTGCTAGTTGTGGAGCACAGTCATCAGTACTATTGCCATAATGTTGTCGGGATCAATGGACTTTGAAATATCCATTGCCTTTAGCTAGTTCTCAACATTGCATGGAGTGAACTGAATTGGCTAAAGACTGGCATCTGTGATGCTGGAGACTGCAGGTGGAGGCTGAGACAGATAGTTCTCTCAGTATTCCTGGCTAGAGATAAATGCAAATGCTTTAATCTTGTCAGTTGCACTGATGTGTTAAGATCCTCAATATGTGAATTAGGGTATTTGTGGAGCTGCCTGCTCTAGTGAGTGTTTAATGGTTCATGACTTATCATGACTGGATGCGGTAGAAAAAAATGCTGGGTTTGTGTAATCACTGAGCTCTGTTTATCGCTGTTTGGCACACAAGTCTTCCTGTGATGTATCTTCACAAGGTTGACACTTCATTTTAGGTAAGCCTCATTTTGTCCCTCATATGCCCCTCTGCATCCTTCACTGAAAATGTTGTCCAGTGACAAACAGGGTCAGGGCTTGTTATTGGCCACAATGAAAGAAACATTTAAAAACTTGTAAAAATCCCCATTAGTATCTATGAATTGTGAGACTACAAGCATTCAGAGTAATGAAACTGCTCTCCTTCCCAAACAACAAGCAAAACCTGGTCCACAATGTATATATGTAAATAATTGCCTTGAAAGAGGGAGCAAATGAGGACTGCAGATGCTGAGGATTAGAGTCGAGAGTGTCGTGCTGGAAAAGCACAGCAAGTCAGGCAGCATCCAAGGTGTCCTGATGAAGGGCTTATGCCCGAAACGTCAATTCTCCTGCTCTATGGATGCTGCCTGACCTGCTGTGCTTTTCCAGCACCACATTCTCAATCTTGAAACAGGGAGCACCAATTAGTTACTGAGGTCTCAGGTGTGCTTGGCTCACGTTAAGCAAACATTGAAGTTAGCTTTTTATAATTATGCACCATTGTATTAATATATATATATATAGAAAAAACTATTAGAGTACTAAATTGCCGCATCTCTCAAAATGCCTGCTACATTTGTGCAAGATGAATGTCTCTTACTATTATGTTACTATTGTAATAAAGGACTAATTCTTTTTTCATTGTCCTGTTTTTTGATGTAATTATCAAGTATGGTTTGAGTGCATAGTGTTTACACTTCCAATTCAATTTGCACAATTTTGTTAGTGCTAGGAGATGGGTAACAAATAATGACTATGACTTACTCTTCATAATATTGACAGCTGTGAAATAAATGACAGTAATTTATAGATTAGATTCCCTACAGTGCAGAAACATGCCCTTCGACCCAACCAGTCCACATCAACCCTCCAAAGAGTAACTCACCCAGACTTATTTCCCTCTGACTAATGCACCTAAATCTATGGGCAATTTACCTAGGCTGCACATCTTTGGACAATGGGAGGAAACCGAAGCACCCAGAGGAAACCCACGCAGACACGGGAGAATGTGCAAACTCCATGCAAACAGTCGCCCGAGGCTGGAATCGTACCTGGGAGCCTGGTGTTGTGAGGCAACAGTGCTAACCTTTTCTGATTAGTTGAATTACTTGCTAGAAAGTTGTTGCAGGGTAAAATACATTGTAAGGGAAACCAAAGGATTATAACAAGACTTGAAGTTCCTCAGATTGAACACTTGTGATAGGTTCTATGTTTCTTTAAAGAGACCACATTTTGTAAAGCATAGTGATGAAAGGGAAACACTGCTCTATGTCTATTGTTTACAGGACTCAAACTAGTGTTTGACTGAATTTTAAAGAAATTTGCTACACAATTTTAATAGAAATATAATCAGAAATACAGATGGCTTAGTATTTTAATGAATGGCACACCACAATTTTACAAATGAAGAATAATTATTTGGACATGGTTCTGGAGGTTTTCCTGCTGTTTTATGCAGTATGAATGATCACTTCCAGAAAAAAACAGGAGAGAAACTGAGAAAGTCTGAGGCAAAAACATCTTCCTGGAAGAATAAGAAATTTTGCTTCTCAATTTGCTTGAAGGAGTGTACCATTTGCCCCTGCTCCTATTTTTCATGTTTAGGTTCAATCAACAAAATTAACTTTCAAGCTACATATTTACCATCTACCAAATCTTTTTCTTTTAATGAAACAAATCTCAGTTCACCAACAGCCTATTCGTAAACTATGTTAGGAATTTAAATAAGTTCACAATCACCATCCGTATTAAATTTTATTTCTTACCTTTTTTATTTGACTTGATGGTCAATGAAGTCTCAAGACTGAGTAGCAAGTGAAGAAAGCAGACAAAGGACTGTTTGTCTCAAAATGAGTAAACAGGACATTATCCACTTTTCCAGAAACCAGAACGGAAATTACTTTGTAAACTTTCACATATCATCCCAGGTCATATTTCCTGTTTCATATCTATATATATGTGTTTCAAAACTCCAATGATTCATTTGAAACCTTGTTCTGAGCAATTTTATTTGAATAAAGGAGGCTAAAGGCAATTTATAATTAACATTTACTTGCTATAAATGGTTCTCCATGCTTCTGATAAAGAATGAATTTGACATGCAGTGTGACAAGGCAAGCATATTAAATGCACTAAAATGAAAGAAATACTTGGAGTAACTGTACAAACGTTTCTAGGGTGGAGATGGCCTCCTACTTGTCTTTTCCCCAGCCTTGTTTGGAATAGTGATCCTTTCTTTGTCCACATTCAACTTTTTAAATTTGTATTTGTTTATCCATTTCTTCAATATTTGCTGATGTGGTACAAGGGTGAAAGCCAATTCATAGTTGCTTGTGAAAATGTGGCTTTGGACCATTCTCTTGAATAATGCTTATTTAAAAAGAGTCATATGAACGACAGCAAACAGAACTTATGATCAAAACTGAGAATATCTCCAAAAAATGCAAAGGCCAATTTTGCGAGCAAAGTGCAAAGAGATATAGAGAGATTAAGGAAGTGAGCAACAGGTGGCAGACATGGCATAATGTGGGGAAATGTGAGATTATTGACTTTGATCCAGTATCAATGACAGTAAGTTTGAAGTCAAAATTTTGTTTGGAATTGTTAGAGACTGATGGCGTGGGAAATGTGGAGGATATGGTTTTGTGTGGGGCTATACAGGTGGTATTGAGGACCATGCTGGGGCATAGGAAAATGTGAGGGGACATGGGGTGGGATCAGAGAGTGTGATGGGGCACTGGGAGGTATCAAGAAATGCTTTTATCCTTTACCAACAGGCTGCTGACAACAGGATTGAACAATGTCTGTCTATTGGGTGTACAATTAAAGATGTCTGGAGCTGTGTATTAATGATATTCACTTCTTGGCAAGTCAATATTCAAATTTATAATGCAAAATAGATTTGAAGTTAAGTGGATTAAAATAAAAAGCTTAAGGTATATAGGTATAGAGCAAGTAGCTGTGATTAGAACTGTCTTCCCATGTGGGAGATAAATACTGAAATTGACAAATGGGACTAAATATTTTGATCCCTTTTGTATCTTCTTTTTATGATTGGTCCACTTCAATTCTAATTGACATCACAAATAAGTATATACCTATAAACCCAAACCTAGCAAAGTAAATCTAGAAATATTGGCTCCATTAGTGACATTGAAGGTATTTACAAATTTGACCTTTTCTGCCACTGAATCAACAACCAGATCTCTGAGATAAATCTTCCAAAATACAGTGCTCAATTGCATCTTAGGGGTCAAAGATTCCTTGCTTGGCCAGGTTATTTCATTCATCAATTTTACCAAGGCAAATAGACAGAAACAGCTCTACATTTTAGTGAACTCTGCAATTGCACCTCCTCTTAATTTATGCCCATCTCTTTCCAAAATCCTTATGAAGCTCACTAAACAAATAGCCTGCCTTTCCTCCTGCCTTCTGGAAGGATGGCGACTCTTGCTGGAAAGCTATTAGTTCTTGGCTAGTTCCTGGTATTTTAAATTAAGAGCCTTGCACTGAGGTGTTCTCAGTGTGGGCTGCACCATGTTCTAGGAACACCATAAATTTACTTAAGTGAGTTGACTTTACATTATAGAGGGAAACCGGCTCCACTAGAGCAGGGAGGTTTCTTGGCGTGCAGTCAGTGCTTCTGGTAAAATGTATCCAGGAATGCATAAGTACAATATCCTGTATTCACTCTGTTAAAAATGTAGCTGGGTGTATGTTACTCTTTTAAGAGAGCAGGACAGGAACCCAGAGGCAGGAGCTAGAGGGACAGTCTAAGACTGTGGAGCTGAAAAGATTCACAATAAAGTATTCCCTGGTCAAGTTCACCCTCCATTTACCTTATGTTCTATTTATGGTTCTAGTGAACCGCAACCATAATAATTCCTTCAACTATTGCTGAAGTAACTGCACGGAGGTTGGTATCTCATCACCAAGTCACCATTTATTTACTCGTGCACAGTACACTGACTGAGACCAGCCAACTCAGAGTCAGCCCCTGAAGTCAGGAGACTCTCTGAATCCCCTGTTTATTTTTTTTTTATTTTTTATTATTTATTTATTTATTTATTTATTTTAACCCCCACACTACCACCTAACTGCGGTAGTGCTTATTATTATTTTTTTCCCCCAGCACCCATGGTGTGTGTGTGCAGGTGTGAGACACAGTGGAAGACACAAAGTGCACCAATCTTTATTCAATTTCCACCACCAGGAACGCGACTGTGTTTTTTTTTTTTTTTTTGTGCAGGTGTGAGACACAGTGAAAGACACAAAGTGCACCAATCTTTATTCAATTTCCACCACCAGGAAGATAGGAAAACACCCGGGTGGCCAGTGACAAGCGCTGCCCTTCACATCAAAGGACAGTGCTGTGTGATCAAAACAGTGAAGGGGAGGGTAGGGACTAAATCAAAATAGAGTTGGAGGGAGAAATGATGCACTCCACTCCCTGCGGCGCCCACCTCTCCCTGAACAACTCCAGGGTGTTGGTGGACACCGCGTGCTCCTTCTCCAAGGACACCCGGGCTCTAACATAACCGCGGAAGAGGGGCAGGCAGTCGGCCCTAACGACCCCCTCCACGGCCCGCTGCCTGGACCTGTTGATGGCCAGTTTGGCCAGGCCCAGGAGCAGAACCACGAGGAGATCTTCAGACCTGCCCTCCTTCCTCCGTACCGGGTGCCCAAAGATCAGGAGCGTGGGACTGAAGTGCAGCCAAAAACAGAGGAGAAGGTTTTTAAGGAAATCAAAAAGGGGATCCCCTGTTTATATCTGTCAGCTAGGGCTCTCTGATTGGCCCAGGTTAACAACCCCAATCAAGGATCTCATAGTCAATAACATCCAGCTGGTTCCAATCACTACAATTACCATCCTTGAAATTCTGTCTCTAGCTTTTATTAGAGCTTGCTCTATTCTTTCAGTATTTAAGCTATTACTTTTAATGCAAATGTTTGCATTGGTTGTGTAATGGAACCCTCAGCAACAGGTAGTGATGGCAGCAGTGGTTGAATGGACCCATGAAAGGGTGGCTTTGGGGGAAGGAAGGCTGATATAGTCATAGAGTCATAGAGATGTACAGCATGGAAACAGATCCTTCGGTCCAACCAGTCCATGCCGACCAGACATCCTAACCCAATCTAGTCCCACTTGTCAGAACCCAGCCCATATCCCTCCAAACCCTTCCTATTCATATACCCATCTAAATGGCTTTTAAATGTTGCAATTGTACCAGCCTCCACCACCTCGTCTGGCAGCTCATTCCATACACATACCACTCTCTGCGTGAAAATGTTTCCCCTTAGGTTTCTTTTATATCTTTCCCTTCTCACCCTAAACCTATGTACTCTAATTCTGGACTCCCCCGCCCCAGGGAAACGACTTTGTCTATTTATCCTATCCATGTCCCTCATAATTTTGTAAACTTCTATCAAGTCACCCCTCAGCCTCTGACGCTTCAGGGAAAACAGCCCCAGCCTGTTCAGCCTCTCCCCATAGCTCAAATCCTCCCACCCTAGCAACATCCTTTGAAATCTTTCCTGAACTCTTTCAAGTTTCACAACATCTTTCCAATAGGAGGGAGACCAGAATTGCACGCAATATTCCAACAGTGGCCTAACCAATGTCCTGTACAGCCGTAATATGACCTCCCAACTCCTGTACTCAATACTCTGACCAAGAAAGGAAAGCATACCAAATGTCTTCTTCACTATCCTATCTACCTGCGACTCCACTTTCAAGGAGCTATGAACCTGCACTCCAAGGTGTCTTTGTTCAGCAAGGATCTTACCATTAAGTGTATATGTCCTGCTAAGATTTGCTTTCTCAAAATGCAGCACCTCGCATTAATCTGAATTAAACTCCATTTACCACTTCTCAGCCCAATGGCCCATCTGATCAAGATCCCGTTGTAATCTGAGGTTACCTTGTTTGCTGTCCACTACACCTCCAATTTTGGTGTTATCTGCAAACTTACTATCTATACCTCTTATGCTCACATCCAAATCATTTATATAAATGATGAAAAGTAGTGGACCCAGCACCGATCCTTCTGGCACTCCACTCGTCACAGGCCTCCAGTCTGAAAAACAACCTTGAAATTCTGTCTCTAGCTTTTATTAGAGCTTGCTCTATTCTTTCAGTATTTAAGCCAGTTTTGAGCCAGTTCTGCATCCAAATGGCTAGTTCTCCCTATATTCCATGAGATCTAACCTTGCTAACCAGTCTCCCATGGGGAACCTTGTCGAATGCCTTACTGAAGTCCATATAGATCACATCTACTGCTCTGCCCTCATCATTCCTCTTTGTTACTTCTTCAAAAAACTCAATCAAGTTTGTGAGACATGATTTCCCATGCACAAAGCCATGTTGAGTATCCCTAATCAGTCCTTGTCTTTCCAAATACATGTACATCCTGTCTCTCAGGATTCCCTCCAACAACTTGCCCACCACCGACGTCAGGCTCACTGGTCTATAGTTCCCTGGCTTGTCTTTACCACCTTTCTTAAACAGTGGCACCACGTTAGCCAACCTCCAGTCTTCCAGCACCTCACCTGTGACTATTGATTATACAAGTATCTCAGTAAGAGGCCCAGCAATCATTTCCCTAGCTTCCCATAGAGTTCTTGGGTATACCTGATCAGGACCTGGGGATTTATCCAATTTTATTTGTTTCAAGACATCCAGCACTTCCTCTTCTGTAATATGGACATTTTTCAAGATGTCACCATCTATTTCCCTACATTCTATATCTTCCATGTCCTTTTCCACAGTAAATACTGATGCAAAATACTCATTTAGTAGTTCCCCCATCTCCTGCAGCTCCACACAAAGGCTGCTTTGCTGATCTTTGAGGGGCCCTATTCTCTCCCTAGTTACCCTTTTGTCCTTGATGTATTTGTAAAAACCCTCTGGATTCTCCTTAACTCTATTTGCCAAAGCTATCTCATGTCCCCTTTTTGCCCTCCTGATTTACCTCTTAAGTACACTCCTACAACTTTTATACTCTTCTAAGGATTCACTCGATCTATCCTATCATATGATTTCTTCTTTTCTTTAACCAAACCCTCAATTTCTTTAGTCGTCCAGCATTCCCTATACCTACCAGCCTTTCCTTTCACCCTCACAGGAATATACTTTTTCTGGATTCTCATCTCATTTCTGAAGGCTTCCCATTTACCAGCCATCCCTTTACCTGTGAACATTTGTCCCCAATCCGCTTTTGAAAGTTCTTGCCTAATACCATCAAAATTGGCCTTTCTAATCTTCACCATTATTATACTGCTTATTTTGATGCCATGTGCAAACTCACTAATCATACCTCCTATATTCACACCCAAATCATTTATATAAATGACAAAAAGCAGCGGACCCAGCAGTAATCCTTGTGGCACACTGCCTCCAGTACAAAAAGCAATCCTCTACCATCACCCTCTGTCTCCTACCTTCAAATCAATTTTGTATCCCTTTGGTAGCTCCCTTGGATCCCATGTGATCTAACCTTACTAACCAATCTATCATGTAAAATCTTGTTGAATGCTTTATTAGGGATGGAGGTAAGGAGGTTAATAGTGAAAAATCACTGTTATCTTTCTTTGAAGTTCTAATGAAGAATCATACTGGACTCAAAATGTTAACTCTGTTTCTTTTTCCATAGATACTGCCAGACCTGCAGTGTTTCTCCAGCACTTTCTATGTTTGCTGGATATATCTCAACTCTTACCATTTGCCCAGATTAGTGCGGCAAGAAGAATATACTGCCACTAATATGGACACCAACATTCTAGCCATTATGGTGCAATTGTTTAGAAATAGTCACTCTGTGCTTTGTGTAGTTTTCAAGACAAGTTTCAAGCAGGAAAGTATGTAATGGAATCTTCAGCAGTAGGTGGCAATGTTGAGGGGTGACACTAAGCAGGGGAGCTTGAGCAGTTGTGCCTGGACTTCCACCAGCATGTCATGAGGGAGGGCAGCTGGAGCATTCGGTGGTCCTCTCTGGAAAAAGGTATGCTTCTGGGGAAGGATGGCTAATGCGAAGAAGGAGCAAACCAGCAAAGAATTCCACAATAGGATGTAGACTACAGGCTTCATTCCATGCAAATACTTCCTGATTTGCTCTTATGTTTGTGAAGACTCAATGTCACTGGATTAAAGATGCTTTGCTTCGTGATCTTTGAACCGTGTTTTTGTTCAAATCTCAAGTTACAGTTCGCCACTTGCAGGCATTTCTCCAGGAAATGTTTAAAGCCTTGACAGATTGCTGCTCCTGATATCACACCCATTTTGCCCCATTGTGTATGCCTAAAGTGTCATGTGCTATGAGGTCTCTAATTAAAATCTAAATGAGTTGGCCTCTCACAAATACATCAATGTTGGTTCACTCTGTGCAGCACAAATGTACAACATGCTTGCAGGCTGCAGTCCTGACCACATTATATCAAGGCCACATTATGACCCCTTACAATTATTGGAATATGAAGCTCCTGAATTTAGAGAAGATAAGTCAGTGAGTTGGAATATGTGTTTCTCTCAATGTTCAAGAAGGGCATTAATAAGGAAATAAATTATCTAAATTTAAAGATCATAAATAATTGAAAGGGAACACAAATTATATAATGAGAATTTAAGTAGTTTTAATGATTGAGCAGATGAATAAAAAGTTCTATTCTCTATTGTTATAAAATCATACATACTGGGCCTTAAAATATTAAACTGAACAGAGGAAAGAAGATAATTTAAATTAGCTTCGTCTTATAAAGCAAGGGAAGTATTCTCATAGACTATTTATCTCTGGATTTTAGAAGATACGTAATGAACTATTGACAGCATATAAGAAATGATTTTAACTGCCAGCAGTGAATGGTAGGGTGATAGGTATGATAAAAATAATAAGGGACTGAGAAAAAGTAACTAAAAATATGAGAGTAAAAGGTTTAAATTTGATCTCTAGCTGCCTTACTGCAGCTTGTCAGTTCTGGGAAGGCATAAAATTTTCCTTTTCCAATATTGAGTGCCAACTTCCAAGCAGGCATCACACTGCCTTTCAGCAGCCTGAATGTTTTCACTCGATCCACGTACACATTCCTCACTCATCCTATGAGAAAATAGAATGTGACATTTCTTGTATCATTTTGTTAGTATCTTTAGGGAGACTTGGTTACAATGTCTATTGTTCAGTCTATATGCAACCAGGGTTCTAGGTTTGCAAAATGTAATGGTGTCCACCTGGTTAAGACAAGTAACTGATGTTCCCTTGTAAAAATCAACGTGCAAAATGGCAATGGGCAGGATTCAGAGTGACAGTGTGCTGTTGGAACTTTCTTCTTATTAAATTTATATATTCCCAGAATGCCATATAATTCATTTCTATATTGCAGTCAGGGTGCTGAGCAATGGTATATCAGTTCACTAGTGACATAGAGTGCTGTGAGATACACACTTAATAAAGCTTCAGCATTTGAAACTAAAAGTGTGAATACTTCAAACTTCTGGAACCTCAAGATATGATGGTAACAGCAGCATTTTCAATTAGCATTTAAGATAAATTGGCTTTATATTTAGCGCATATATATTCATTCACATAATGTGCGTGTCACTGACTGGATCATTTATTGTCCATTAACTCATTTTAATATTGGCTTGAATTCATTTATTAAAGATATATAAGCTTCATTGGAAGAACGAAATAGAAATGCCTGCAAAATGTCTGGTCTATAAATTCAGCTACACAGCACCCATTTTTCAAGTGAAATCTCCGACATGATGGGTAGCGAGTGTATTGTAAATCTGATTGTAAATGTACCCACCTGACATGTTGGTACTGAAAAACAGGCATCTATGTTTAGGTCCCACATCTGAAACATATGTTAGGTCCTTTGCACTTGTGTCTAAAGACCCTAACATCAGTTTGAGGCTTTCATTTATAGATTGGTTTGTATTGGAACAGCTGACATCAACGCTGGCTGCAAGCAATCAAACTACCTTTGAACTGTTTGCTGCCAACATGTTTTTTTAAAAATTTCAATTATCAGAATGGGGAGCAGAGAGGAACAATTTCCATGAATATTAAATCTGATTTTGTAGATGGGAAAATGGCAACAGGATACAAGGAAGTGCAATGCTTCATTGTAGCACCAAGGGGTCACTGTGGTTTTATCATTTCACATTAATACACTGCAAAATAAAAGATGTTTAATGTAGCAGCTGATAAATCGTGTTTGGTTTCAAAAGCAGACATAAAAATATACCTTTTACCAACCAATGATCTGTTCAACAAGCAGAAAAGTAAATCTATTGAGCAAAATCAAACTTCTTTTGATATAAGTCATGAAAGATATTATTAAAAGGACTCTTATTTAATAAAAAAAATGTGTTTGGCAAATCCCTTTCTATATGGGGAGGGAGTTGTGTTATACTTGTGTTATTGCATCACAGGTGACAGTATATTGTATTTGGCAGGATTTAAGCCTGTATCATGAACTTGTAAAGAAAAATGCTGGAAAATACCTATTCATGAAGATTAACTGTACTCTAACTGTATTAATCTTGATGAATCAGAATATTTATAGAGTCATAGAGATGTACAGCATGGAATCAGACCTTTCAATCCAACTCTTCCATGCCGACCAGATTTCTTAAATTAATCTAGTCCCATTTGCTAGCACTTGGCTCATGTCCCTCTAAACCATTCCAATTCATATACCCATCCAAATGCCTTTTAAATTTTGTAATTTTACTAGCCTCCACCACTTCGTCCATACGCTTATTCTATACGCACACCATTCTTGGTGTGAAAAAGTTACCCCTTAGGTTCCTTTTAAATCTTTCCCCTCTCACCCTAAAACTATGTCCTCTAGTTCTGGACTCCCCACTCCAGGGAAAAGACCTTGTATATTTACCTCATCCGTGTCCCTCATGATTTTATAAGCCTCTCAGCATCACCCCTCAGCATATGACACACCAGGGGAAACACCCCAGCCAATTCAGCCTCTTCCTTCAGCTCAAATGCTTATGAGTTATGTCAAATTATTTCCACAAATTTGGGATATTCCTAGATTTTGGAGAACTTGGAAGATGGCTAGGAATCTGACATTGCCAGGATATTCCCTTTGTGTGTAATATTCCTTTCAGGGTCAGGGAGCATACTAACACTGGACGTAATGGAGAGGCAGGGTTTGGGGATGCTGGGGTGGATGTGAAAGGATTTATGATAACTTTATCTCTAGTTCTCCAAATAAGCTGAGCCTTCAGGTTGCACATTTAAGTAAGTAAAAATAGTCTTATTTCCAAATGATCCTTTTAAAACTTCTGCCAAATGGTCCTTTTAAAGATTTTGCCTGAAAAGGCTGACTAATACACAATGTATGCTGTAGTTAGTCAGCAGCCAATTTCATAAAGGCGATCACATTGGTCAATAGTCCCTCAATTAACCTTTTTCACCTATTTTTCCTAATCAACCTGGTAGATGTTATTACACATCTCTGTAGCAGGTGGTATATGAAACCAGGCCTCTATGATCCAGGGACAGAGACATTACCACTGCACCACCAAGAGGTCCTTCTAGTTCCTCAATTTAACTACTGTCTTAGTAGTTTCAGGTGCTTACACAAGTAATTAGTATTATATTAGTATCTTAATTGGTATTATATTATGCAATGTGTACCCAGCAGAGCAGAGGTTGAGTGTGTGTGTGTGCATTATGTATTGGATTCTTCCTCAACTGTTTTCTACCTGAAAAATATTGCCTTGATGAAAGTATTTCGTTACTACTAATAATTTATTTCTATGAACAAACAAAATTTATCTCATCACATGCACAAAGCCTAATCTTTTAATCAGGTTACAAGTTTTTAGAATTGTAGAAACTTATAGCACAGAAGATGACCATTTGGCCCATCATGCCTGTGCAACTTTGAAAGGGCTTTCCAATCTCACTTCCTGCCCTTTCTCAAAGCCTTTGCTTACTGAATGTAAGAACAATTTCTTTGCCCTCACAAATAGTTCAGAAGAGAGAGTTTCTTTTAACTGGTTGTATAGTCAAAATGAAGAATTAAAAATATGTAATCTATTCCATAAACAATTCTTTAGATTTATTTTACTAATCGTAAACTATAAGAATTAAATTGTAAGTGAACAATCACAGAGGTTGCCTATTTAAAACACTTTAATAATTAAAGCAGCATTAATTTAAATTATTTGTTTGAAATAAAGCTCTGAGGAGCTTCTGATCAATTTATCTTATAATTGTTTGCAAAATCTATGGAAATGCTGAAACTCTCATTGTAGGTCCAAACCCAGCATATATAAATGTAGTTCAAAGCACACTCTGTTAGATAGGACTATCCAATTTGAGACATTAGGTTTTGGAGATACTTTAGGCCTTGAAATATAAACTTAATGAAGGAATAAAACACACAAGAGCTGCTTTGATCAACAAATTTGATTTTGATACTTTGAAATATGTATTTTGAACTTCTAATTTCCTATAAAATAGTATGTGAAATATTAAAAATGCCAGTGACTGAAATAAAGCAACTTAATTTCTTTCAAAAGACAGATTTGAACACGTACACCATCTCTAAAATTCACTCCCTTTACCACGACAGTGACAACAGTGCATGTCATCTAAAAGATGCATTTCTGCATCTCACTAAGGCTTCCTCTGCAGCATCTTTCAAACCCGTAGTCTCTACCACCTAGAAGGACAAGGGCAGTAGATATATGGGAACATCACCTCCTGCAGGTTTCCCTGTAAGCCAGGCACAATCCTGACTCAGAAATATATTGCTGAGGAGATTCAAGATGGCAGCGACCTAGCAAGTCTGAGTCTGTAGTGCTCTGCCTAAGACTTGGGCAAAGTGGGGCACCTACCTTCACCACACCTTTTAATTCATTTAAAACAGCTTTTGCCCAGCGTACTTAGTCATTTTGCATCTCACTTGAACAGTTGGTGTTGTTCTTAAAATGACTAAGGGCAAAAATTCCCGAAGTTTGCAACAGGCAGGGACCCCTTCCCCACCCCCTCCAGCAACAGCAGAGACGCCCGCAGCTGCCTCAGGGGACTTACCTGCAGAGGCGAGCCTGATCTCCGTGATCAACAAGCTGCAGGAGAGGATCGATGCCTTCATCGAAGAATCCAGGACCAGGTGGCCGAAGCACGACCGAGAAATTGAAAAACTCGGACAACGCGTCGGAGGGGCAGAGCAAAAGGCCGCGACCTTGGAAGCTGCTGCCGAATCAGCCATGGGCCGGATCCGGGCTCTCGAGCAGCAAGTCCGGACCTTGGAAGAGCACATCCATGACCTCGATAATCGGGGTCGTTGAAAAAATATTCGGTTGCTGGGCCTTCCCGAATGGGAAGAGGAAGGCCGGCTTGCAGTTTTTTTGGAGCAATGGCTCCCTCAAATATTAAAGTTGGAGTTGGGATCTGGCCAGGTACGGATGGAATGGGCCCACCCGGTTGCTGTATGCAGGCCCAGATCGGGCCAGCGCCCCCGCCCGGTTCTGTTCCGGCTCTAATGCTATAAAGAGAAGCAGATGCTCCTGGAAGCCTCCAGAGTCCTGGTGAATGATCCCAGGCCATGATGCACAAGGGTTCCAGGATTATGTTATTCCAGGATTTTTCAACAGCCGTGGTCTGCAAGAGGAGGGCATCCGATGAGGTGAAGAAGCATCTAGGAAATCTAAATATCCAATATTCCTGCGTTACCCAGCAACACTGCGCTTCAGCCACAATGGATCCATATACAACTTTGGATCACCGGAGAAGGCCAAAGAATCTTTGGACTCTCTTAAATAGACTGTAAGATTCAAACCGTATGGATAATGATTTTACTTTGTCCTCCACCCTCCCTGGTTTAGCCTTTCTTTCCTTCTCCATCCCTTTTTTGTTCATTACCTTCTCCGGGGGGCAGGGAGGGGGGCTTATTTGTTCTTCATTATGTGATTTCTTTTTTTACAGGCTGTGCAATTTATTTGATTTGTGTGGGAGGGGGGTTTGTTTTGTCCTACCTTTTTTTTTAGAGCGGGGTTCTCTTCTTCTGTCATCTTACTTTGTTTTCTAATAATTGCTAGGATTGTAATTTTGTAGTTTTATATATTTATATTTTGTGTTATGCTTGCTAAACACACCTAGGTGTTGGTTGGGGGTGGGGGTCACTCACTTTTAACTTTGGTTTTATAGAACACTTGAATTTGTCTACTCCATTTTATAATGCCTGGGTTGAGGGTGGGGCACTTGCTAAGAGAGGTTATGGTGGGGTTCTTGATAGGTAGTTACACCCCCTGGGAGCAAGGGGGGAAATCTCTTTTCAAATGTGTTTTGTATTTTTGTTTTACTTAGGAATAGTTTTTAATTGTATTGGTGTAAATGTCTTAAAGAACTTTTGCTTTTGTGAATTTTCCATGGTCTTTACTCAGGGTGTTTTAGGTGGGGTTCTTCCTCCTGGGGGGTGTCGGGCTGGCCTGGACAATCGTGGCTAGCTATTCACTTGGGTGGTGCACCTGGAAAGTCAAGGGGAGTAATTTACCAATCAAAAGGAAGAAGATATTATCAAGCCTCAAAAAAGGGTTGATATAGCTCTTTTACAGGAGACACATCTACTTGACAAAGAGCACTTAAAATTACAACAGAGTGGATTTGACCAGGCCTTTTTCTCATCTTTTAGCTCATAAAGTAGGGAGTAGTAATTCTCATTCGGAAGAATCTTCCTTTTAAATCTTAAGCCAGATAAAAGATGAATCTGGACGGTATATACTGATCAAAGCCCTAATAAATGGAGAGGACTATGGGATTTTGAATCTTTATTGCCAACCCCCCCCCGGCACATCCCTTCAAATTTGTAACAGAAGTGTTCTCCAAGTTGATGGCTTTTGGGGCCCGCCATACAATTATAGGAGGAGATTTTAATTGTATTATGGACTCAGAGACAGATAGGATATCCAAGAGTACTATGGGTATATCTCTTAGAACCAGACAATTGGCGGATCTGAATAAGGAGCTAGGGCTAGTAGATGTGTGGAGGTGTCTTCACTCCCAGGGCAGACACTTTACTTTCTACTCTAACCCACACAAGTGTCATACTGGAATTGACATGTTTTTTGCTCCCTTGACCCTTTTGAATTCCATATTGTCCTGCAAAATAGGTAATATAGCAATCTCTGATCATGCTGCAGTATATATGGAAGTTAAGACTAGGGACGATGGGATAGGCCCCCGCCATTGGCGTATGGATTGCTCCTTAATGAAGGATAACAAATTTATAAAATACTTTTCTCAAGAATTCAAAACCTTTTTGGAAATTACTTCAGGCACAGCCAGTAACCCGTCGACGATGTGGGAGACCATTAAGGCTTATGCGCGAGGTTTGATCATCTCATATTCTGCGACCCAGAAACGACAAAAGGGAGAACAACAGCGCCTACTTGAAGCTCGCGTGAAGGCAGCTGAGATAGCGTATGTTGATAGACTCTCTATTACTAAGCTACAAAGGATCACAGCCCTTAGGACAGCCTTGAGTACCGCACTTACCCAAACAGCAAAGAGGGAAATATTATTTGCAAAGCAAAGAATATGGTGACAAGCCTGGCAGATACCTAGCATGTCTTGCTAGGAAATAAAAGGCCCCTCAAGTTATCACATCCGTTAGGGAAAATGCTGATACTCTGACTTGTGAACGTAAAAGGATCAATACAGCCTTTAGAAAGTTCGATTTTGAACTGTATAAATCACAGGACTGTGAGGAGAGAACTAAGAAGATGGAGTCCTTCTTTAAAAACTTGGCCTTTCCAGATTTAACCTCAGAGCAGGTGTCAATCCTGAATGCTCCCCTGGCAACCCAGGAAGTACTCGATGCAATTAAACAGCTTCAGAGTGGCAAAGCGCCTGGACCAGACAAATTCCAGATTGAGTTTTATAAAGAGTTCATAGGGGAACTGGTTGGTCCACTGATAGACATGTATAATTACTCACATAGTCAGGGCTGCCTCCCGCCTTCATTGAGAGAAGCAAATATTTCTTTCATTCTATAAAAAATGAAAGGCCCCAGAAGATTGCTCATCATATAGACCAATATCCTTGCTAAATGTAGATTTTAAAATCTTTTCTAAAACGTTAGCTTTAAGATTGGAGAGGGTATATCATATATCGTAATAGAGGACCAGATGCGGTTTATCAAGGGCTGTAAATCATCTAACAACATTAGAAGGGCCTCAAATATGATACAGGCCTGTCAACAGGAAAGAATACCGGGGATTGTTGTCTCCTTGGATGCAGAGAAGGCATCTGACCAGGTTGAATGGTCATATCTATTTTACACACTGGAAAGGTTTGGTGTTGGAGAGGTATTTTCTAAATGGGTCTCAATATTATACAATGACCCCAAAGCAGCCATGATTACCAATGTTTTAGGTTCGGATAGCTTAAGCATGGTTAGGGGCTGTCATCAGGGATGTCCTCTCTCACCCTTATTATTCACGCTAATAATTGAACCACTAGTGGAAGCTATACGAACCGACTCTAACATAGTGGCTCCGAGGGTTGGTTTGGGTAAACGTAAAATCACTCTCTATTCAGATGATGTCCTCCTTTTCTTAAGTAATCCTTTGATATCTGTGCCACACTTAATTCAAGTAATTAATCTACTTAGTATGTTCTCAGGCTATAAAATCAATTTTATTAAATCGGAGGCCATGCCGTTGGGTGGTCTTGTTAGTATATCCAATTTACCTTGCCGGTGCTCACTGGAGGGTTTTCTATACTTAGGCATTTTTATCACCCCAGTATTTGGTCAGCTGTATAAAGCCAATTTTGTGCACCTACTAGAGAAAATAAGGCAGGACCTTCAACGCTGGGGAGATCTCCCAATATCCTGGTTAGGCAGAGTAGCTCTAGTTAATATGAATATTCTGCCTCGTCTCTTATATTCTATGAGAATGCTCCCTTTGGTGTTGCCGAGACTGCCGTTACTTAAACTCATGGCTGGCTTGGTTCCTTTAACTGGAATCATAGACGGCCCTTTATCAAATTAGAAAAGCTGCAGCTTCCACAAGCAAGGGGAGGACTGGATTTTCCAGACTTTAGGAGGTATCAGTTGAGCTCTCTATTAGGCTATGTAGTTGATTGGGTCTCTTGTGACCCACAATCAATTTGGTTAGACATTGAGACCTCCCAAGCAAAGTGTCCCCTCATCAATCTTTTATTTTTAGATAAGATGAGCGCTATTATGTACTATTGTAAAAACCCTATTGCATTAAATACAATTAAAGCCTAGAGGATAAAGCAACAAGATGAGGGTAACTTACAAAGAAACCTCTCCTTATACTCCTATAGTGGGAGCATGGGGTTTTCAGCCAGGGCTGACAGACGTTACATTTAAAACCTGGAGGTTCAGAGGTGTCTCTTGCGTAGGGGACCTGTTCGATGGGGAGGTTATGATGTCTTTTGAGCAGCTGCACCAGAAGTTTGGACTGCCTAATGGAAACCTTTTTCGGTATTTTCAAATACAAGATTATATACAGAAGAAGACCACATTATCAGAGAGTCCCTACAGATCAGATAGGGAGAGAAGAGTGCTATGGCCAATGGGTCCACCCTCGGTCAGTACTCTTTATCACTCATTACATAACGAGGTATCAAAAGACATGGAACGACTGTTTAAAACACGGAACCAGGAATTGGGGTTAGAAATCCCATCAGATATGTGGGAGGACATCTGGGAAAATGCCAGAAAGATCTCTATTTGTAATAGAACTCAAGCTATTCAATTAAAGATACTCCATAGGACTCATATAGTTCTGGAACGACTGACAAAATTTAGGGTAAGAACATCCCCAATGTGTCCTAAATATAAAATAGAAGTGGGCACTCTCACACACTTGTTATGGACATGTCACAAGATCTGCAAATACTGGGACAGAATAGCAAATGGTCTGACAGAAATCTTGGGAACAGAGATTGGATTGGATCCAATGTCTCTTCTCCTGGGCTTTTCAAATCTGCCCTCACTGGATGTGCACTGGGGGACACTATTCTCCATTCTCTCTTTCTGGGCAAGGAAAAATATCTTAGTCAATTGGGTAGCTGAGGGCCCTCCAGGACTTTTAAACTGGTATAGGTTAATCATGGAATATGTCCCCCTTGACTTCCTCACACATGTGGTGCACCAAAAAACGGAATTATTCTATAAATTATGGCAGCCTTTTCTGAACTATATAGGCACAGATATTTTGGCCATATCGTCAAGGGCTTTTGTCCACCTGTGGTAGTAGTTCTGGCTGGTCCGGGGGTGCCGGGGGGAGGAATCCCGTATAAATACGGGTTTTATTATGACTTGATATTAATCCATTTTGAGTATATACTTAATTATTTAATTATTACGTTATTTCTTACTAGTAATGTAAGATATCTTATTTTATGCTTTGGTTGTTTGTAGGATAGATTAGTAGTTAGCTGAGTTTTTTTCTCTTTTTTTTCTTTTGTTGTGTTTTGGTTATTATTTATTTCTTGTTTATATATATTTAATTGTATATTAGTGTTTATACTTGTTTGTATTACTTTGTAATTTTGCAAAAAATGTTTAAAAATTTCTTTTTTTCTTTTCAATAAAAGATATAAATTGCTGTTCCTTCAGTATTGCTTGGTCAAAATTCTGGAACTCACTGCTTAACACATGTTGGGGACTGGAGCATTTTGAAAAGGCAGTTCACCACCATCTTCCCAAGAGCAACTTGGGATGGACCATAATGCTGGTTTCCAGATTAGAGTGATGCTAGAAACGCACAGCAGGTCAGGCAGCATCCGAGGATCAGGAAAATTGACGTTTCAGGCAAAAGGAATGACTGATGAAGGGCTTTTGCCTGAAACGGCGATTTTCCTGTTCCTCGGATGTTGCATGACCTGCTGTGCTTTTCCAGCATCACTCTAATCTGGACTCTGATCTCCAGCATCTGCAGTCTTCACTTTCATCATCATGCAGGTTTAGCCAGTGATGCCCACATTTCATGAAGAAATACTACTGTTTTGAACGGCTTGATTTATTCATCAACTATCGGCTATTTACATGCATTGACACATTATAATATATAACCCAGTGTTTGCTGTTCACCTTACTAATAGCTGTTCACAGGCATTTTGCAGATGGTCAGTAGAGGTTTCCCATATTCCAATGCCTCTTTCAGTATAGTGTCTTCTGCAGGTGACATATAGTTGCAAAGGTTGAAAACTCCTCACTGGGAAATCTAGGGGTGAATCTCTTGCTCTCACTCTCAATGAATTTGAAAAGAGCATGTAATTAGAAAAAATGTTAGCATGATAAAGTTTACCATCTTCCTGCCTTGTCGGGGGAGGGGGGGTGCTAGTTAAGAGCCAGTCTCCGAACCTTGCTGCTGATCCTCTGCACTCCATTCCCCGTGATTTATAACCTCTCTCACTGGGACCTGTGCTGGCCTGTGGTTCTGAGTCTCAGGTGTCTGTTGATCTGGTAGGAGGAAAGGCTTCCCCTGTGGCACTGCTGCAAACAAGGACTGTCAATCTCCAAGCAGCTGTCAGCTCTCACTTGGCAAGGCTACCAACTCAGGTGACCCAGAGGAAGGTCCACTCATGGCCTCTACACCAACATTGCCTCAAAGCTGCAGAATTCTGGAAGTCACTGCCTCACAAGTCTGTTCAGATTGTAAGAAAATTAGAAGGAACGCTGGTCTCCAATGTAGGATTTGTTTGTGTTTAAGCAGGTCCTACCAAAATACAGCATCATGGACATTTCACTACTTCTCAATCCAGCAGGAAAGATCCTGACACCTCTATTAAATTCTGCCCACTCTGTTCAAACCAGGAAATATAAAGCAAGAACTGTAAATTAGATTTAATTTAAAATGATTGGGAAATTCAAATAACGTGAGTGGCATGGTGGCTCACTGGTTAGCACTGCTGCCTCCCAGTGCCAGGAACCCAGGTTTGATTCCAGCCTTGGGTGACTGTGTGGAATTTGCACATCCTCCCTGTGTCTGCATTGGTTTCCTTCCACAGCCCAAAGGTGTGTAAGTTTAATAGATTGTCTACAGATGTGCAAGCTAGGTGGGTTAGCCATGGTAAATGCAGGATTTTGGGTGGCTGGGATGCTATTTGGAGGGTTGATACAGATTCAATTGGCCAAATGGCCACTATCTCACTGTAGGTATCCATGATGAAGATAGAGAATAAAAAAAGAGATAGACAGGAAAACGAAAAGAAATGTAAAAATCTGTGATTTGTTTTGCAGGAATAATACTCCACATCTATTAAAGTATATTTTCAAGACAAGGAAAGTTATTGAGCAATAATTATCATGAATGGTTCCATTAAATCTTAATTACTTTGAGACATGCCATCCCTAAATTTTTTCAACTTTTTAAAATGTGGATCCAATGGGCAAGTGAGCAAGTTCATGTCATTATGATCACATGATGTCCACAGGCATACACCCTGTGAAGAAGCAATAGAAGATATCTCTGACAGCAATATCTGCATTTTCACACCAAACTGCAGCTGGGCATACTCCAGAAGCTTCCGCAGATTTCTTCAACCATAATTGTGCCCTTTGATAATGTGTCTGTTATTGTCATCGCAAAGTACAGGTCATGGTAATAATGTTGATCTGTAAAGTATTACAGGTTTCTGGAAATAAAAAAGTGTACTCTATATATATTTCATCTATAATTTCCTAATATATTAACTTTTACATTCATTTATTATTTTGAAAGAGTCCAATTAAGGAGAGTAGTTATAATGGTGGCAACTCTTCTTTAAAATTATAAACTTCTGAAGAGGTTTTCAAAAAAGACAAATGCAGCTTAAAACTGACATAGATTATAGAATTAGTTAACAATTGGCTAACCTCTGCAAGAAAGCAATAGAACTTCTTGCACCATTTAATTCTTAAGGTGGGAGCTCTCCAGGCATTGAATAACATGAGCAATGTTGAGAAACTTGTGAGAATTGTGAGGTCCCTTCATTAACTTTGAGACAAAAACTTGCCTTTTTCAACCACGTCCTCAACAATCGAGATAAGAATCTTGCTACTATGTGGAGCGGGGCATATGAACAGTGATTATTGCTCAATATCACCCTCATTAGTACATAGTCTCACCTTGTTAATGTGCAGGTTTCCATTCTAACTGAATAGAAAGTAAACACCAATAATTCCCGATATGAAAGTCTGAGCAGTTACAAATTGGCCACTTGCCACTCGCGACCACTATCTTGGACAGTCAGTACCAATGTCTTAGGGCATTCTTTAGGGCAATGGCTGCACGCACCCATTGTCCAAGGACATTGGTAGCTGACAAGTGCCAGCTTCACTCCATCATTATGACATATCTCCGATCTACATACAGCATGCCTCTGCACTCTAATATTGCACTTTCAAGTTCACTGGCACCTCTCATTGGAATGTTGCTGCCAGAGTATTTTGTTTGCAGCGACATGTACCCAGCTCATGGATTGGACCAGATTGGATCTCAGGACTACTTACCCATTTGCTTAATGCACGCTCATTTTGCGCCTACCTCAATACAGCATTGATCCCTTGCCTTGTTTTCCCATTTTACACGCCCCAGCCAGACCTTAAAAACTCGCAATATTTCTGTTTTGGCGTGCAGTTTACCTCAGACAGAAAGTCAGGCACATTGTCATGGCAGACGCGTTCTATGTGCATCAACCCAGTCATGCCCAGGGGAGCTCCTGTCTCTCAGAGGGTTTCTGTGCAGTACAATATCATTCCAGGGTGTGGACATGGTCAGTTGATCACTCAGGGCAGTCACAGTCAGGATTGTCTCCTTGTAGGGAGTACAGAGGTCAATGTTGGGCACACCATCACTCATCTTTGTTTCCTCCTGAAATGAGAGAAAAGGAGAGATTGAGTGAGCCAAAAGTGGCTATGTGAGCTATTGGGGCAGACGCAGATTGAGGAAAGGCATCCTGATTGATTAAGGGGCACAGTGCCCAGATGGGTTAGTTGTGTGGGGAAGATTGGGTAGGTGAGTGTGAGTGAGTGAAGGTGTTACAAGTGACAGTGAGAGTGGCAGACCATAATTGAACCTTTGTGGAAGTGGGTGCAGTAGACAATAGAGGGAGTGTGTGGTTGCAGAGACAAGATGTGGCACTTACACTGACAGGTCAGAGAAAGTCAATGGCCTTCCTGTGGCATTACTGTGTATTGACTTGCATGGTTGAGACTGCATTGGCCCAGGTAGTAACCTTGAAATGGGAGGGTCTCATTTTGTGGCATCCTTTGCCAATCCTTGGGGAAGCAGACACCCTCCTCTGTACCACCCTGTCCACAAAGAAGGATGCCAATTTCCCTTTAGAACATAGAACATAGAAAAGTACAGCACAGAACAGGCCCTTTGGCCCATGATATTGTGCCAAGATTTAATCCTAATGTCAAATATAGTAACTTAACCTACACACCCCTCAACTCACTGCTATCCATGTGCATGTCCAGCAGTCTCTTAAATGTCCCTAATGACTCTGCTTCCACCACCACAGTTGGTAACGCATTCCATGCATTCACAGCTCTCTGCGTAAAGAACCTATCTCTGACGTCTCCTTTATACCTTCCTCCTAATATCTTCAAACTATGACTTCTCATATCAGTCAATTCTGCCCTGGGGAAAAGTCTCTGGCTATTGATTCTATTTATTCCTCTCATTATTTTGTACACCTCGATCAGATCTCCTCTCTTCCTCCTTCTTCAGAGAGAAAAGTCCGAGCTTATTTAACCTTTCTTCATAAGGTAAACCCTCCAGTTCAGGCAGCATCCTGGCAAACCTTCTTTGCACCCTCTCCAAAGCCTCTGTATCTTTCCCATACTAGGGCGACCAGAACTGGACACAATATACCAAGTGTGGTCTCACCAGGGACTTGTAGGTCTGCAGCAAAACCTCATGGCTGTTAAACTCGAATCCCCCTGTTAATGAAAACCAAAACGCCATTTGCTTTCTTAACAACCCTATCTACTTGGGTGGCAACTTTGAGGGATCTATGTACTTGTACACCCAGATCCCTCTGTTCCTCCACATTATCAAGAATCCTATCTTTAATCCTATATTCAGCATTCGAGTTCAACCTTCCAAAATGCATCACTTCGCATTTATCCGGGTTGAACTCCATCTGCCATTTCTCAGCCCAGCTCTGCATCCTGTTCGTGTCGCGCTGCCGCCTGCAGTAGCCCTCTATCCTATCGATGGCACCTTCAACCTTAGTGTTATCTGCAAATTTACTAAGCCACCCCTCAACCTCCTCATCCAAGTAATTTATAAAAACTACAAAGAGCAGAGGCCCAAGAACAGAGCCCTGCGGGATCCCACTCAACACTGACCTCCAGGCAGAATATTTCCCATCTACAACCACTCTCTGCCTTCTGTCGGCCAGCCAATTCTGAATCCAGATAGCCAAATCTCTCTGTATCCCATACTTCCTGACTTTATGAATGAGCCTACCATGGGGAACCCTATGCCTTGCTGAAGTCCATATGCCTTGCTGAAGTCCATAACTGCAACATTTGGGGCAAACATTAAGAATTGTGCAGGGCAGCTCCAGATGGGCAGCACTTAACTGGGTGCACAACAGTCTTTTAAAGGAGATGCCAGAGCCAGGGGTCCCATAGGTGGAAAGTATTTCAGACTATTGAGAGGGGGAATTGGGCTAACATTGGGTGAGAGGGGTGCCACTGGGGCATTGTGGTAGTTAACAAAATGAGTTTGGGATGATCAAATGAGAAAACTTGCTAGGCCTCACAGAGAGAAGTCCTTCATAAAATTAAATGAAAATGGCACAAACTGGAGGGATTCAGATTGTCTGTTGAAGCAGAGTTTGCACATTCCTGTTTCAACAGAAAACCACATTTATAAATCCTCCATAAGGTGTTGCATTTTGCAAGTTTTTGATAGTGCATTCATCGTACACAATTGTCTGACAATTCAGTGGCAAAAATATCAAAATTGCTATTATAATTGACAAAGTTTAAAAATGAGTCAAGCCCTGGAATTGGAATTTCTAGGATGAGATTTAGATTTGAGGCAGGCATTTTGATTGTTTCTTGCAGTTCAAAGTATGGTGATGTAAGATCTCATGAGATTGCAGGCATCAGTTATCGTGTTGCCATGGTTGCAGTAAGTAGGATATAAAGGAGGTTCCTTTAGGGGATCTGCTTGGTTCCTTTCTGTATATCAGAGTTTGTCATTGGTGGATTAACCCATCAGCCACCGAATGCCCTTCAATACTTTTAAAATATTATATTTTTTAATCAAATAACAAACGAAAATGCACATATCATAGATAAATAAAAAAAAGTTAATTATAACAATTTGTGATTGTATGATTTAAAAATATGTATTTAAGTGTTTAAACTGCATCCCAAACAATCAAAACTCTGATAGAGGATAGGCAAACAGGGTTCATTTCTCACACTTGGTGTGAATATAAGATGAAGAGTGGTAAGTAAAAATTACAGGTTGATCAAATGCCATGTCTTAACTGTTCTGTTGCGATGCTCTTTTTTTTCTCTTCTGTTCTATTTCTGCCTGCATTTCCCTCTACTGACTTCCTCCTCTCACTCATTTCCTCCTCAAAGCATTAGATGCTTATTTTTACAAGCACTGTCGTCACTCTGCAGCAACGAAGTGAATGAATTTATGGGCTTAATCTTCTGCGACGTGGCAGCCATATTAGGTCTGCCATCAACTCGTTTTTACTTTCCCACCTCAGACCTTCCCATTTTTTCAATTGAACATCTGATTCAGGGATGTTGAGATACGTGGAGCACACATGACCAAGGAATCTTATAGCAGTGCGCAGCATCCACATGATTGGCCAAATTAATATCCCCATTCTACAGTATCAACTGCTGTATTTCAGGCTTTAGCAATCCTATACATGTACTGTAACAAGCTTCAGATAGAAGACAAGTGCGAAGTGATGGAATGGGTCACAGCTGGATGAGAGGGTAGGTTGGCTGTAGGTGAGACAGTAGGGTGGCATGTAGGTGAGTTGGCGGTAGGGTACCAGTTAATTGGCTGAGAGGATAGTGTGGCACAGGTAGGTAAAGGGCTACAATGGCAGGTCATTGGGTAAAGGATTCTATGGGAGGTAGATGTATAAGAATGAATTGGAGGTCATGGTGAGGTCAGGTCAGGGAGGTAGCAATTTGTTGGGAAGTTGTCAGTTTGCTGAGTTGGCAGGTTGAGGTGAGGGGGTCAGGTCGGGGGACATTGGATTACATCAGGCTGCTTGTGTTGGAGAGCTGTGGGTTGGGATTGGGTTGGGTGGTGTCAGGTTAATAGAGGGACTAGAGTCAGTTGGAGTCAGGTTGTGGAGACTAATGATGCTGGAGGGGGTCAGTTGTGTTTGGCTTGTGTTGAGTCAGAGGGTAGTTGGATCAATGTTGGGTGATCAGCTAACATGTTAGTGTGATGTCCAGCTTGAGCGGGAGTGGGGTGTCATCTTGGAAATTTGTCTGCTTAGGGCGTATCAGGGAGGGGAGTTGAGTTAAGTTGAGAACGTGTCATGTCAGGGGTGGTTAGGACATTGGGGTATTGGGTCAAGAATGCTAGGGTTTGGGTCAGATTTGACATATGCTTCAGGGTGTGTTGGATGAGGAAGTGGTCAGGGAAAGGGCAGGTTGGGTTTTGGAGGGAATAATAGAAGTATCAATGAAGATATGAGATTGAATTTTGTAGTTATTAAGGAGGTACTGCAGGTTTTAATCTTTTAACTATTCAGGTAATTGAGTTGGAATCCTTTGAAATCTTCAACTCTAATTCAGAGTTATAGTCTTTTTCAGAGGATCCTAGGCTCAGGGTAATTGTTCATTTGGAAATATAAACTTCCTGGGCAGTTCCTTATTGTCAGTGTGTCAAGACTACTGAGTGGCCCCAAACTGCACCTTGCATAGTAGATTGCTGTAATGTTTATTTTTCCAATTGGGAGGCCTAAGCCTCTGTTTTATCATCCCTGTTGACTTCCAGGAGGGAACATTGGAAAGCAATCACAGGAAGAGTGCTGGCTGGGAATCCCCTTGAGTGCACCCAAGGTCTAATTTGGTGCTATCAGCTCAACAGACTAATGAAATTCAAGGCATTTCTTGGTGCATGACAAAGCTACAAGTAGTCTTCCTCAGTTTGTGGTGCATTATTTAAGTAAAGCCTTATGTTGCCTAAGATTTACTAAATAAAAAGGAGTCTTTGCAGTGCCGTGGGTAGCGGCTTTTCCTCTGAGCCAGAAGCTCTGAGTCCAAATTCCACTGCAGACTGATGACCATGGACATGGTCAAATAAGTTGATCATCAACCTGCAACTCCTTCCAATACACTCTATAGCAGATGGTCATTTGTAATGGTGTTCCTCAAGCTATAGATTTTGGTAACAGGTGACCTCTGGTGATCTTTTCTGGGAAAAATTAGCCACAGAAGCACATGGAAAATAAAACATAGAACAGTACAGTGCACTACAGACCCTTTGGCCCTCGATGTCGTACTAACCTTTTATCCTACTCTAAGATCAGACTAACTTACATTTATCCGCAACCTTTAGTTTTATCTGTTGGTGCACTTTGTTTGGATGGGGGTCTTTGTATTATTTGACACTTGACATAGAAAAGTATGTCAGTTCCCTGTTAAAAATATTTTACAATCTTTTCTAATTTGTGCTATTTGCAGAGACATGTGAGTACACTCAACTTTAAGGTTGGGAAAGAAGACAAAGATCAGCATTGAGTAACATGTGACCTATCAAAACACATCCCTTGACTATTTCAACCTTGTCATCTTGTTACCAATTGCAAAAAAAGAATAGAAAGCAACTAATATGGAAGTGATCAAACAGAGAGACAGTGTTTGGAACAAAAGGAGGAAATGTGTACAATGCAATAAATAACAAATTAAATAATAAAGGTTCACAGAAGGAAGATCAGATTTAAAGTTGAAGACAAAAAGGACAAGCTGACACAGACTATTTGATCGAAATACACCATTAGAAATGTTTTGCAATTTTACTTTACTTACTCTGCTGTTATTTGGTTTTGGAATCCCATTATGGTTTCAATGATGTAGTGTAGAGGAACCTGTTGAATCCATAGTGTCACTGATAACCAAGGCTGATTCTCACTACTGTATAACATTTTTGTGAAACTTCTTGGAAAACACCAACATCCCACATATGAATTAACCTAGATAGCAGTTTTTACTCCAGGCTGGCTGCAAATTTGATTGCATTTGACAGTTGCAATAAATATATCAGAAATCAACACAAGACAGGCAAGCAGAATGGAAGTTTTCATTTTCTTTCAAAATCTGTGGGTTTGCGAAAGAGATCATTGCAGACTATGGTTGGGTTCATTGTTCAATCAATGATTGATTGTAAATGACTGAGCATGGTGGCACAGTGGTTAGCACTGCTGCCTCACAGCACCAGGGACCTGAGTTTGATTCCCACCTCAGGTGACTGCCTGTGTGGAGTTTGCACATTCTCCCTGGGTCTGTGTGGGTGCTCTGGCTTTCTTCCACAGTGCAATGATGTGCAGGTTAGGTGGATTGACCATGAGGAATACAGGGTTGGGGGAGGAAGGTGGGTTGCACTTCAGAGGGTTGGTGTGAACTCAATGGATCAAATGGCCTGCTTCTGCACTGTAGGGATTCTATGAATCCAAATTTATTTCTGATGCGCTGTATAAAGTCACATGACCATCTAATGGTGGAGAATTTCTTCACTGATTTCAGCATGTTTCCAGTGCAAATGATTTTCTTTGGAAGCAAAATGTGGCAGAAACCAGAATTCCCCGAATTTCCTTGCAATTGTGGTCTACTAAATTCTGAATTAACCTATTTAAATATATGTTAACAAGATCCAGTGCAAAGCACTCAGGGAAGACTATTCAAATAAACCTGGTCAGACATGTAATGACACACATCTAGAGCAGGTGGTATTTGAACCTCCTGGTTCAGAGATAGAGACACTACCACTACCACTAAAAGAAGCCTTACATTAGGATAACATAACCGAGACTGGGAAAAACAGTGCAACTATTGTCAGGTTCAGCTGAGGCTGAGGAGAGGAGCTCTGATCCTGAACAGCAGTGAGTTGCAACAAAAGCTGCAACAATTTGTTGCTATTCTGCTCACACTGACCTGGACTTACTTCTCAGTGCTTCTGATAAATTGCAGTTTTCTAACAAACACCATACTGTACCTGTTCACTCTTACTCCCAATCCAAATGAAGATTACTAACATACGAGTGTGGTATGGAAATATACCTGTGTACAATTATCATGTAGGAGAAGAAGGTGCTTTGGCCGAAAATGGAACAAATGGGAGTTGAGAAATATTTGAGGCACATGTACATCACCAGTGATTTTTTGGTCCTTGATATAGCGACCCTGGGTCTGAGTCTCATTCAGGAAGGTGCATTGAAGATGTGGCCAAACAAGCTGACCTGAAAATCTTTATTCTATCCATGTCAATATAGAGCGTAAGCTTGGGAGAGATTTTTAGTCAGACATGTGACAAGAAGAAAGTGCCAATACTGTCCATAACTGCAGGCTGCAACAAATATAATAAATTACATATTGCCACAGTTTCTCACACTCCCTGAATTACCATGACTCACTGAGGTAATCTGTTTTAAATTAAGGCCTGTTATTCCCAAAGTTATCACAAAAATAAAATACTTTAACATAAGTATACAAACGTCTCCAATTTCCCAGGTTTATAGAAAGCACAGACTAGGTTTCTGTTCCCAGAGTTATCACACAAGTTAAATATTTTAACATAAGTATAAAAAAGTCTCCAATTTACCAGGTTTATAGAAAGCACAGACTAGTTTTCTGTACTTGACAAGTTACTATTTATTACAAGTAATTGGACTGTGGCTACAGGTAAACAATGATAAACTGTTGGCATCCAATAGTTCAAATTAAAACGAATTCCCCTGTAAAGTCCTTCCCTTATACACAAGGACAGGGAAACAGACAGGGCAGGGGAAAACTGGAACGCAGTTCAGATGTTGCTGTTTAGAGTGTTGAGATGACCCTTATGATTCTTATGCTGGTTAGAACATTGTTTCTCTGTTGTCTTTCTCAGGATACTTTGCAAGAGACAAAAAGTGGCTGGTTTGCTTATAAAGGTCTCTGACTTATTAGTTAAAAGTCACAGCTTATGACAACTGCTGAAGGAAAGAAGAACTGATTTTCTTCAGGTTTAAAGTGGACTTTGACTGTAGAGAACAGAGAGACAGTTCCCATGCTAATGGAGATCAAAATACTTAGTGCTCCTTGCTTCCACTGTTTAGTTACCTGAAAGCTAATCAAACTGTTGTAGGCAGGTTAAAGATTTTTGTCATTGATAACTGGCCATTAATCCATGGACCAATCAACTTCTTATTGCCACTCAGTCAAATCTGTACATGGCCCCACGTTTCCAATTTGTCTGCAACCATTTAAATTACTTCTTGTTCAAACAGCTATTTCCATGATAATTGTCATGCATATCAGGTTGCTTCCTATTCAAAACATGCAGCAATTCTTCAAAACACAAGTTTCATAACAGTTCTTTCTAATTTCAGTGAACAATTTTGAAAAACACAAAATTAAAAGGACACAGTCTTTATAGAGTGAACTGTAACACAGCTTCACTTCAACAGATAATAAACCCTATAGACTCTAGAGACAACATAGGATATGTGGGGACCACAATGAGAATTTGTTTGGGATATTCTGAAAGCTTGTCTGCTTGCATTGCTCTCTCTGTGGCTATGCAACTGATACGCAACCTTTATTACACTGGCATATTTAGGGCAACCTCAGTAACATTAGCTAAGCTGTAATAGAAAATAAAATCAGTCTGCAACTGATGTGCTTTTAAAAGACAATTGGGGAATTTACCATTGCTGGCCTGTGCTCACCAGCAACATATTAATGAGACAAACGGTTACCATGAAAACAGAGGAAAAGCTTCAAGGATGTCCTCAAAACCTTACTTAAAAAGAAACACAATTTCCCCAATAACCTGGGGAATCTCTTTCCCAATTCTGGAGAAGAAGCACCCAGGAAGGAGCGAAGCATTTTGAGCATCTTTGACAGGCCCAGGTAGAGTCAAAGTGCAAACAGAGAAGAGAGTGTGTTAAAAGCTGGGTATCCCACTGCTCCCCAGTCCCCAACCAAAACCTCATCAAACATCACCTGTCCCACCAACAGCAGGTTTTGCAGATGCAGCATTGGAAAACTAATCACCCCAGGAGCCTCACCTCCAGGATTATAGAAAATTATCCTCCATCCCATGGAACTGCCTAAGAAGAAGAAGGACAAATAAGGTCCGTGTTTAAATTTGCTATGTCTGGCCAATGGCCTGCTATGGCACATGCAACAGGCAGTGCACATAGATTGCACCTTATTTCTGGTTGCTTTCTTTAATTCCTGCTGATTGTGCTGCTCAAGAATTATGGTTTTGTTGAGTTGCTTCTCTGCCAGAGGAACAGCTAGGGTAGCAGGCTGCTATTGGCTGCTGCAGGCCTGTAATTGTGGTCATGGCTTAGAAACGTGGGATGCAGCTTCATGCAAAATGCTTAGAATAGCTATGATCATGTCCAATGACCTGTTGGTCCTTTCCCACTCTCACCCTTTGTAATCTGTCATTTAAGGAGTCTAGTTATAGTGAAAACATATCCAGATACTTTGAGATAATGTTTCTTCTTTGAGCCTTCGCCTGCCTTCCCTTATTTAGATGACTAGCAATCTGTATATGAGTAGTCTGCAGGGATGTCTCTGATGTGGCTAAAACTCACATTCACTCCTGATTCCAATCAATCTCCCAACCTGTAAATTCTGGCAATGATAGACTCCTGTAAGTGAGTGCCCACAGACTCAGTGACACAGGTCACAAATAAGACAACATTATTCTGCATTTCTCTCATTGCTTTGGGGCACTAAGTCCTGTGAAAACATCATTTACTCTACAGTGTTCATTATTTGTGCAAATCTCTTCTGGTGGCTTGCAGTAATCTTAGTGTGTCAGCTCATGCAGCCTGCTCATGGAAGACATAGAAAATGCTCTATTCCTATTAAAGGCAAGCCCAATGGTTGGCCAATCCAACGAGCATAAATTTGACAAACAGTATGGCCTGTGATTTATTCTTCAACTATGGACACCTCTATTTGTTCTTGATAACTTGTGAGTTGCAACATACCATGGAGAAAGGCTTGAAGACCTGTAAACTTGGGGAAGTTAGTGGTCATATCTGTGGGAGCTCTATATCACAGCAGAGGAGGTGTTGGATACATTAGAATGTATGAAGATGGATAAATCTCCTGGTCCTGACCAGACACATCTAAGAAAACTGCAAAAGGCTAGAGAAGAAATTGCGGGGACCCTGGCTGTTATTTTTGCATCATCGCTAGCCACAGGTGAGGTCCTGGAAGACTGGAGGGTAGTGATTGTTGTGCCCTTATTCACGAAGGGCTGCAAAGAAAAACCTGGGAATGATAGACCAGTAAGTCTAACATCTGTGGAAGGTAAGTTATTTGAGAAGATTCTGAGAGATAAGGTATACATGCATTTTGAAAGACAGGGTTTGATTAGAAATAGTCAGTATGGCTTTGTGCGTGGGAGATCATGCCTCACAAATTTGTTAGAGTTCTTTGATGAAGGCTGACGAGGGCAGACCAATATACATAGTCTATATGGATTTCAGTAAGGCCTTTGATAAAGTTCCACATGGCAGACTGCTCTGGAAGATTGGATTGCATGGAATCCAGGGACAGCTGGCAAATCGGACACACAATTGGCTTGATAGTAGGAAGCAGGGTAATATTGGAAGGATGCTTGTTGGACTGCAGGCCTGTGAATAGTGGAGTGCCTCAGGGGTCAGTGCTGGGCCCATTACTGTTTGTTCTCTGAAGCAACTATTTGGATGAGAATATATGGCATGATTAGTAAGTTTGCAGATGACACTCAAATAAGAGGTAGCGTGGACAGTGAGAAAGGTTATCAGAAATTGCAGCTGGATCTTGATCAGCTGGGGAAGAGGGCCGAGAAATGGAAAATGGATTTTAATATAGAAAAATGTGAGGTCTGCATTTTGGAAAGTCAAATCAAGATAGAAATTTCATGGTGAATGGTAGGGTCTTAAGGAGTGAAGTGGAACACAGGGACCTTGGAGTTCAGTTGCACCGTCTCTGAAAATGGAATCACAGATAGACTGGGCAGTGAAGAAGGCTTCTGGCACACTGGGCTTCATCAGTCAGGGCATTGAATATAGAAGTTGACAAATTATATTGCAGTTGTACAGGATGTTGGTGAGGCTGCACTTGGAGCATTGTGTTCATTTTTCATCATCTTGCTATAAGAAGGATGTTATTAAACTGGAAAGAGTGCAGAAGAAATTTACAAGGATGTTGCCAGGACTCAACAGTCTGAGTTCATATGGAGAGGTTGAACAAGCTAGGTATTATGTCTTTAGAGAGTAGGAGACCAAGGGACGGCGGGTGGGGGAGCAGGGAACTTATGCAAGTGTATAACATTATGAGACACATGGATAGGGTGAATGCACTCAGTCTTTTTACCAGGGTTGGAGAATCAAGGACTAGAGGGTATCAGTTTAAGGTTAGAGGGTAGAGAATAAAAGGGAACCTGAGGGGCAACTGTTTACACAGAGGATGGTACACATATGGAATGAGCTGCCAGTGGAGTGGTTGAGATGGATATATTAACAACATTTAAAAGGCATTTGGACAAATACATGGATAGGAAAGGTTTAGAAGGATCTTGCCCAACTGCAGGGAAATGGGGTTAGCTTTGATGGATATTTTGGTCGGCATGGACCAGTTTGGGCCAAAGAGCCTGTCTCCATATTTTAGAACACTATGACTTGATGTGATTTACTCACTATCTCTGTCAAGCTCATAGTCTAAAGTTTAAAGGTAACTATGTTGGTGATTGAGGGAACAGTTGACTCAACAGGTTGTGATGGACCAGATGTTCTTACTCCAACTGTTAAAATTAGAACAAGGTCATATATTTATAGTATATTTTAAATTAATATTCATTTTCTTCAAGCATATAAGGTATTTATGTGTTAATCTTGATAATCCTCACAAGGTTCTATTTGTTTTTTTGCATTCTTTTATCTTTCTTTGTTGTTCTTTATATTTCTACTACTCCCTTGGCTCGACAATATTCTTTGCACATCTGTAGACCCGTTCCTTTGTTTTAAGAGTGCAGAGCAATAATATTTTCATAGAATCTACATTATATACTCTATCAGGATCACAATGCATATCTACTAAAAGTTTCACTTCAGCCTTTCCGATGACAGAAAGCTTTATACTGATTTGGTTCCAAGTCAATAGACCTAGGAGGCTGCATTTACTTGCTTTGTAATGCCCACCTGACAATTGGGGTCTCTCTTTAGGGTCGCTGTTTCGCAAATTTAAGCTCAAGGATTGTCCTCCTGTTGGACCTTCAAATAGGAATCGTGTATTTTTCAATGCCTTTGACTGAATTCCTTAGGTTTTGAAGTGGAAAATGTTTCTTTCTTTCACCACCACCATAGGTCATGGCTGGCTAACAACAATCATTGCATGTATTTTCAAAACATAGCTTAATCACTATGCTGCTACTGTACTCTTGAACTTCCTGTTTAAAGCAAACAAGAGGTTCATTAACAGCTCCTGTCTTGTCTGCTTAAAAAGCAGCACACAGGCCTTTGATGTACAGAAAACCTATTGCAATGTCTATGAATACTATACTTCCCTCTCTGGCTCAGGGGTGAACTGATTGTGCCAGACGGTAAACATTGTTCCAGGATTTGTTGTCAATATAAGTATTGCTCATGGTTATTGAAGTCCAAGCTGAAGAAAATTTAAGATAAGGCAGATGCTTACTGCTCGCTATTTCAAATTTGTTCAGAGGACATGGGTGTCAGGGGCTAGGCCTGTATTTAAGAGTCACCCACTTTGCTGTGGATCTGGATCAATGTTGATCAGATCAAGTAAGGACAACAGATTTCCTTCTGTAAAGGACATTTGTGAACCATGTGGGTTTTTACAACTATTAGCAATGTTACATAGTTGCTGTTGGCCACCTCTTTACTCTGGATTTTATTGAATTCAAAGTTCATCATCTGCCATGGTCAAATTCAAATCCATATCTCCAGAAGATTGGTCTGGAATTCTGAATTGCTAATCCAGTGACATTATACTACACCACTGTCTCCCCATCTCAGCTTTATGAAGACATCGCTTTGCTGTCTGATGCTCTGTTGAAATGCATTGAACACCATGAAGTTTATATATTTATGTGGTAGATACAAAATAAACCTGCCACAAAAAGTGAGGGCTTGTCCATTTCAGTCTCAGTATACTTTTAATGGTTTTATAAGTGCTAATCAATTTCAATTATTGTATCTGCTCCCAAAAATAAACTAATACCTTCAAGTTTTAGTTATTGTTGGACATTTCAAAAATCAAATGCTTTACTTGATTTGAGTTGATTTACTTCTGTCATGTGCACCGAGGTACAGTGAAAAGTGCTGTCTTCCATGCTTACAGGCAGATCGTACTGTACAAGTGCATCAGGGTAACAGAACAGACTGCAAGATACAGTGTTACAGCTGCTGAGAAAGTGCAGAGAGGGATCAACATTAACACTTAAGGGGTCTGTTCAAAAGTCTGATAACAGCAGAGAAGAAACTGATCTTGAATATATTCATACATGTATTCAAACATGTATACCTTCTGCCTGACAGAAGAGAATGTAAGTAGGGTGGGAGGTGTCTTTCGGGGTTGCTTTCCCGAGGCAGCAGGAAGTTTGGATGAAGTCAGTGGATGGGAGGCTGGTTTGCATGATGGACTGGGTTATGTTCACAACTCTCTGTAGTTTCTGGCGGTCTTGGGAAGAGCAACTGCCATACCCATGCTGCGATGCAACCAGATAAGATGCTTCTAGTGGTGCATCTATAAAAATTTGTAAGAGTCATTATGGACATTCCAAATATCTTGTACCTCCTGAGGAAATAGAAGCGTCGTTGTGCATTCTTGACTGTAGTGTCAACATGGGTTGACCAGGACAGATTTATGGTGATCATGACTCCCAGGAATTTGACATTCTCGACCATCTCCACTTCAGCACCATTGCTGCAGAGATGGGTGTGCCCTCCATATGTTTCCCGGAGTCAATGACCAGCTCATTTGTTTCACTGACGTTGATAGAGAGGTTGTTGTTTTTACATTATGACATTAAGCACTCTATCTCCTTCCTGTACTCTGTCTTGAAGTTGTTTGAAATCAGACCTATAATGGGCGGCATGGTGGCACAGTGGTTAGCACTGTTGCCTCACCACGCCAGAGACCTGGGTTCAATTCCTGCCTCAGGCGACTGACTGTGTGGAGTTTGCACATTCTCCCCGTGTCTGTGTGGGTTTCCTCTGGGTGCTCCGGTTTCCTCCCACAGTCCAAAAATGTGCAGGTTAGGTGAATTGGCCATGCTAAATTGCCCGTAGTGTTAGGTGAAGGGTTAAAATGTAGGGGAATGGGTCTGGGTGGGTTGCGCTTCGGCGGGTTGGTGTGGACATGTTGGGCCGAAGGGCCTGTTTCCACACTGTAAGTAATCTAATCTAATCTAATGGTGGAATTGTCAGTAAGCTTGAATGTGGTGTTGATGTGGAATTTGGCCAGATAGTCATGTGTTTATAAGGAGTACAGTAGGGGGCTGAGTACCCAGCCTTGCGGGACCTTCCTTTTAGAGGGTCATTGAATTAAAAAAACCCATGGCTTTTATAAAGCCGACCGTATTCAATTGGTCTCAGCAAATTGCCAATAGGGCTTAGTTGCTCAAACAGAAGGATGTTGCTAAATATCTGTGCCTTGTCAAACTATAATTGATTGTGTTACTGGATCAAGCAGCCAATTTATTGTGTTACTAAGTCCTGTGATAATTAATTGAATTACAGGCTCAGGCAGCGATTAATTGTGTCTCTGAGCTGATCCTTTACTGTGGGCTTGAGCTACTGTTACTCATGGACAAACACAAGAAATTGCTGGGAAAGCAATAAGCAAGGTTGAAAAAAAATTATGTAATGATGCATCCCCACATAAGATTTATAATTTATATAAACTGGTCTCCCCAAAGCAAAGTGTTGGGTTTGGAGAAGCAACCAATAAGATCAAGTCATTAAGAAGACACCAAGAAGTGGCAGCAGGCTGGTCACCTACTGTTAGGGGCTTACTTTATTGCCAGACAACTGACTGAACCAATGGCAGTAAGTATCCATAAATTGAGAACTTGATGCAATTCAAGAACTTGTACTCTGTTATAAATAACAGTTAAATACAACATTGATTGAACCAATTCAATCTGTGCAATTTAGATTTGTTTCCATGCAACTAAAGCATAAGGCATTTTTTCTCTCTTAAATCCGATCTTCCCTCCCATCTTTTGGTTTATTTTCCTGTGTTTGATTTGACATTGAATTTACCCACTCATGTACATTTCCCCTCCATTTCCTTCGCTGCTCATGCCACAATCTTTTAAGCCAATGTAGAAGGACATGTACAGTCGGTTGCTCCGTTCACTCAGTATCTTGTTGTTCTTGTGGGTGTTGTGCCGTTCCAATCATGTACTTACAGTTATTTCCCACACAAAAAATGACAGGGATTAAAGAAGCAAGGGAAAATCTAACTAACAGGAAGAAAAATTTGTTACCACAAATCTTGAGCCATTACATCTGGAAAATTCCCAGCCAAAGCTGACTAATATTTTCTGAAGAAGTCTGCCATATTTACATTGCTGTGACAGTTGCATTTTATTTATTTTTGGTCCATTACCACACTCAACTGACAAAGTAATAAAGAGCTCTTTATGAACTTTCCAATGGTTCACCAGAGAGGTGTTTCTTATGGTGTGTACTAAGCCATTCAAATGTGAAAGACTTCAGTGCAATTGCATGAGTGATGGAGACTATGCTCGGAGAAACATATATGCTCTGGCGAAATATAAAATGTTGTTTTGTCTCCTTTTAAAATCTTATTTTTGCAGAATGCAAGGTAAACAATGCACCAATTTGATCTGGGATAAAGGACAACATTATCTAATATATTTTGTTATATTTAGCATCATCTTGAAAGCTGTTTAAATTCCATGAATTTCAAAAACATACCTCAGAGATGGTGTTGACTTTTATATGAGCGGTCAGTTTTAAAAAGCAAAACAAAATTTGTAAAAGTTATTATATTTATTATTTCCAGTAACATCAGAAGCCTGTGCCAAAAGAACATTTACAATTTTTGGTAAAAAAGCAATTGGCATAAATCTTTCCATTTAATGACACCTCTCAAACAAAGATGTTCAAAAATTAACTGCTCAAATCTTCAAAGTTAGTTTTATGATAGTTCTGGCATAGCAGGCACCCACCCTCTCAATCATTCAACCATATCCTGCAGTCAAGCTTGAGGAGGTAGACGAGATGAGGAGTTATATTTATTGAGATACAGAATGGCAAAAATATTCATGATTTATAAATGTATAAATGGAACTTGGTGTAGCTGAGTAGAGGTCTAACAAGTGTCAGCCCTCGGCTATATATAATAATCTGAGTGATTGTGATATGAAGTGAAAGATGGTGGTAGAGCATTAAACAAGACAGGAGATTTTATGCAACCTCTCCAAAGAATTGGGAGCAAATGGTGGTGAAATCTACTGCCCTCCTGTATGTAAACATATCAGAGGGTTTTTCTCATTAAAGTGCATCATGGAAAAAAATGGCAGTTGTAAGAAGATCTTCAGGCCTTCCTCTGCTTCACAAGAAATCAAGGCAATTCAGTCAATTTGATATGAAAAACTATATAGATTGAAAAACCATTTGGAGAACTCCATGCCAAGCAGACTGCAAAGTATTTATGCAGTACCTTAAGGAGACAAAAACGATATTTGGTATGCTTTTTCTCAGAGACTTAAGATTCTTTATATTTCTGTGAAGTCCATTCTTCTGTAGACTGCAGGTAACCAGAATCTAATTCCCATTAACAGTGGAACAACTCGCATGCATATCAAAGAGGCTGCGTTCCCTCTTGGTTTCAGCATGGGAGAGGAGCCAGTTAGGTTTCCAAAGAAGACTTACATTTTGAAGGGCTAGACTGCCATAAATGAGTTAGACGATTCCTTAGCCATCCAAAGATTTGAGGAGCCTATGAGAAGTCAGCTTCATCTCAGGAGGTTCATAATATTTGCAGGAGCAAATAGGCTCACAGATAACTTGCAAAAATGTTAAGAAAACATAGGTAAAAGCTTTGTGTCCTCTGTGAGTGCGAACAGTGAGAAAAGCAAGTATTGTTTTTTGTAAGCGATTCCACTGGATAGGAAACATGGAACAACAAAAGCACCCATCTTCTTGCTCAATATTATAATGGGATGACCAGTTATAAGGGACGAAGATTTCTCTTAGCCTCCAGCGTGGTTGGTGAGAGGAGATAGTTGCCTAATGATCTGAGAACGTTAAATAAATCAAAAAAATGTCCTCAGCTTCCAAGTATCAACAATGCACAGAAAGATTTCTTTGATCCAACATTTCTTCTGTGATTTTCCAATCCAGGCTGTCAAAGAAATGTGCACCAATCTACCACTGTTGGAGTAGAGTTTTTTTAAATTAATTCATGAGATATGGGGATTACTGGCTAGGCCAGCAATTATTACCCAGAAGGCAGTTCAGAGTCAACCCAATTGCTGTGGATCTGGAGTCACACTTAGGTTTTGGCTTTTATGACAATCAGCAGTGGTTACATGATTGCCACTGACAAACATTTTATTTCAGACTTTTACTGAATTCCAATTTCACCATCTACTTTGACGGGATTCAAAACCATGTCCCCAAAATATTAACCTGAAGTTCTGCATCACTAGACCAGTGACATTACCACTATGCCAGAGAGAATATGGCTCTGTTCTATGGCATGACCTGCTGCATTCAGCTAAGTGTTCAAAGGTCCAGTCCTTTAATGAATGTCAGTAAGTGGGTGAGTGAGTGAATGGTTATTTGGGTAAATTGATCAGGTGGGTGAAGTGGTATGGGTGAGATGAGAAAGGTGGTTAGGTGAATAAGTAGGTAGTTGGGCTAGGGTATTTAGGTGGTATGGGCATAGTCAGATCTGGTTGGGGGTCATTAAGTCCAGTTGGGATAGTTGGGTCTAATTGGAGAGGTAGTCGGGTAGTATTGGTAGACAGGTGTTGGTGGGAGTATGGGTGGTGGTTGGTTGGGTCAGATTTGGTTGGGGCTGTCTTTGAGTTTGAAAGGGTGATTGGGGAGTTCAGGGATGATTGGGTTTAGTCTGGTCAGGAGTTAGTTGGATCTGGTCACAGTGGTGATTGGGAGGTTCAGGAGAGTATTTGGGTGTTAAACTAGGCTTTAACTGGTCTCACATTTTCTGGCTTATATAGTTTCTCTAAATTATACAATTTAAATAATTAATCAGAATAAACGTAGTCTATCTGCATTATTTCCTAAACCGAACTGTATTATGCATTCTCTTGGGTTTAGAGACCCAGTGATCTTGGGAGTCCCATTGTCATTGAATCATTGAATCCCCATAGTGTGGAAGCAGGCTGTTTGGCCCATTTAGTCCATACTGACCCTCTATAGAGCATCCCATCCATATAACCACCACCACTTCCCCCCAAACACAAAATCCTGCATTTCCCTGGCTAACCTACCTAGCCTGCACATTGCTGGACACTATGGGCAATTTAGCGTGGCCAATTCACTTAATCTGCACATCTTTGGACTGTGGGAGGAAACTGGAGCACCCAAAGGAAACTCACATAGACACAAGGAGAATGTGCAAACTCCACACAGACAGTCACTTGAGGGTGGTGTTAAATCTGGGTCCCTGGTGCTGTGAGGCAGCAGTGCTAACTACTGAGCCACCATGCCACCCCATGTCCTGTAAATATATTCTAGAACACCATTCATTTTAGCGACAGCTCCAGGCATCGAACATGAACCAAGAGTGGTTGAGACACTAAAGCACTCAGATTATTGTTTTAACTTTTCTGTGTAGGGTGTGCAGAGCATTTGATGTGCTGATGCACATAACACAATTACTTCTAAATCAATAATAATTTAATAATTAATGCCATTGTCCCACCCTCTTCCCCCCCCCCCCCGCAAACCCCTCCCACCCACCAACCCACAACATGCCTCGAGCTGCCTGTAATAGCAGAGCATTCTCTAAAATCCTAACCCTCCCCTTTTGGTGGGACTGCTATTGGGAAGCCCATTTGCACCCTTCAGTTACTGGTTCTCTAACTCAATTTAAATACCATGTTCTCCAATGACATTGTGCAATCTTGGTGAAGGGCCTATTTGGTACAATAGTGTCTACTGAAGGTTTCCATGAGTAATTTCTCTCATTTGCAGATTCCTATTGAACAAGTGAGTTTGAGAGTGTGCTGGCAGACTGAACTTCTTTAAAAAATGCCATTCATTCACACAGGTGGATAGAAAATCATGGAACTGAACTTGAAAGGTTAACACTGTTTCTTTCTCCACAGATGCTGCCTGATGTATTGAATGTTTCCAGCCAAATTCTGTTTTACTCCATCAGTAAAATCCAGCCCATACTTACTTAGAATCATCGAAACACTATAGTGTGGAAGTAGGCCATTCGACCCATTTAGTCATTATTGAACCCCTAAACAGGATCCCACCCAATACCTGTAACCCCACATTTACCATGACTGATCTACCTGGCTTGCACATCCTGGAGAATATGGGAAAATTTAGCATGGCCAATCCACGTAATCTGCACATCTTTGGACTGTGGGAAAAAAACTGGAGCAACCTAGGCACGACAAGAATGTGCAAACTCTACATAGAGAGTCACCTGGGGCTGGAATCAAACCCGGGTCACTGATGCTGTGAGACAGTAGTGCTAATCACTGAGCCCAATTAGTGTGTATCAAAAAGTAGTCAAACATTAAAGGTAGGGTATAGAAACTGAATTTCTTCTTTGGCCCACTTACAGATCAAATGAACACAACGCATCCTTTCCAAGCGAGAAGCCCAGACATCAGCCTGATATTAGGTTTCAGACCATCTTAACATTGTTGTTGGGAGTTGGTGGGCATATGTTGTACTTGAGAAGAAGCTCATCCACTACCAATGGATCAATTTAAAGCCACATGCCTCACAGGTAGTGACTCTGAGGTAAGTCACAGGAGTGTGGTGGGGAGTTGAAGCTGTGGATAGAACAATAGGAAGATGGATGAAAGAAAGCTAGCAGCAATCTTGGCAGTGCTGCAAAGCACTCTTGCTTCTGCTGGTTTTACAACTGCCTGCGAAAAGATTACTGTGCCAAACGGCAGCTCAATATCCTAGAACGGTCCTTGTTTTAATTTCCTTATTAGTACATGCACGGACCTTAATGCTAATCTTAGGTAGCTGGTTTATACACCTGAAAAACGAGTGAACCAAAAATGGTTTGGAAGATGCTTTGGAGCACAGGATATTGGTCCCTGAAACTGGCCTTGTGTGCATCCACATTTTGGCTGCAAAACAGGCAAACCAATGGCTATATTCTACCTAATTACATAAACTTTAGCACCTTTCTTCCTGAAGACAGCAAGAGTATAAAGTGTGGCTGTCAATAAAACATTTAAAAGAAGGAAAACATAGAAAGGGAGTTGGAAAATAAAAAGGATAACAAGCAAACAATGCTATTGACAGCATGCTGATTTTTCACAGTTATCTTATTGAGCGCAGTCACCATGACATATTGCAGCATCTTGCATGAAATTACCTGAACTTATTCCATTGAAAATAAATCCATTTATTCTATTGTTTGGAAAGTGATATTGGAGATGTCTAATGTGTCTATCATATTTCAATTGTCATTTCTGTTGTCTATGGAGACTGGATTGGGATCTTGCCACAACAACCAATACTCACTGCAAACAATAATCCAACACGACAGCGAAAATAAAAGCTGTTGCATTTATTTTAAAAGTCAAACATATAAAATAAAAAGCTTGTTATGTTCTGCCTCACTCTCAAAGTGCAAGGCAGATAATGCAGTTGGCAATGTATCTGCCCATCTTCTCTGATGTGAATGTATAGCACAGACTTAATTTGTACATGTGTCTTGAGATTTGATTGGTAATGCACACAAAACAGCTGCCACTTTGCACATACAAACTACTCCCTCCAACATTCTTAAGCCTTGTCTATGTTTTCAACCCAGGACTTTCTACTTCAGATTTCCTCTTAGTTAATACAAATCCTATAATGTACAGCCTTCACACATACTCCTGAAGGATACCGTAGCATATACTGGTCCAAATTCAGGACAAGCCAACTAATTGTTAGTTAATTTTCTTGATAAACGTTGGGCTTTGTGAATGTCTGAACATATTTTTGTAAGCAATCAGGTGGACCATTCACTGTTTCATCTGGAGAATTAAACCACAAACACAGCCAAGCACCCACAAGCTTTAGTGTTAAGTAGAACCAAGCGGTCACCCTGGAGCCAGTTACAGCTATTGTTTGTTGCCAAAATAATACTGTCAGGGCAACCTGCCATGAGCTGCATTGTTTGGAGGAAGAAATTATGGCTGTGCCTTGATGCTTGGTTATTCACACCAACAGTCACAAAGCTCCCTTCATTTTTTGACAAATTCACAGCAAGCAGGGAAAAGTGTCAGGAGCATCAGTGCAGTATAGAGTTGTTAAATAATTTCAGCTCCAGAGATCACATCATACTGATGTGGTGCCAATAAATTTAACTTTAGCTTGGCTACCAGAACCAATAGAAATAACTGGTAGAATCAAAATTGTGGCTTGGAGTTGCTTTATTCTGCTTATAAACTGCAAATGTTAGTTGCAGCTACTTAAAAGCATCTGAATAAGCAGGTCGTTCTGCTATAATGCATATTTTGTTAATGTGAATTCGCTATAACACTGTTGACAAATTGAGGGCACTTTCCAAAACACAAACGTTTAAAGTGTGTATTGGTTATAATATGATTCTGGCCCCGTAAGTTTAAATGGTGCTGCTATTATGCAATTTTCTTACAATATGGGCTTGCATGAGAATGGAACCACTGTGTTATAGTAGAACTGACTATTGCTAAATCAGAGCAATGCCATTCTTTAAACTTTTCAGATTTGTTTCCTTCCATAATATGGCAAAGGAATAAATATATATATTTATATACAATGCTGTAAAATAACAATTGGACTATTAGCAGTTACCTGATATTTAAAAAAACAAATTCTTCAGTTTTGACTGATACATGCCAATAATGTACCTAGATTATGGCTGCAGCATTTCATTTCAGAGCTGCCTTTCTATCCATAGTTACTTCTACTGCACTGACTTATGTCACATGGCCTAATCCATTAAATCTAATGTGGCACGTTTTATTATAAATTCTACCCAACATTGAGGTCTTCCTTATTTTAATACTTCTATGGTTCACATAATACTATTGAAAGACACAAGCATTTCTGTTGAACCACTGCATTTGTCAAATGCAATTTCATGAATAAATCTTCAGTACTTGGTTCTTCAAATAGTAAAGATTAACAGTTAAGGAACTAACACCATATAGTGTCTGTCTACTGAAGCAAATTATTTTAGATGATAAGTTTAACATTGTGTTAAGTAAGGCACCACATGTCATTTTAACAAATTTGCAGAGAGTACAGGAATTATAGATATACAGGAAATGTTTGAAGTGCTCGATGATCAAAAAGGAAAAGCCAGTCTGCAGGTCATCAGCATGATATAAGCAGTGGATTCACCAGGGATTGGTGACTCTGAGCATTTTCCAAAGGCTTTCCAGACAGAAGCTCACAGGCAGCAAGTTCACGATACAGGGCATTCAATACCTCCAGGATGTGAGCTTTTCCTGCAAGAAATAACCAATTATAAGACATTTTTTGTTGAAAAAGTTTATCAGTTTTCTCCCTTCTCAGATCTGCCCACCATCTGTATTATTTTCCTCACATCAGGAGACTGCTCAGGTTTTCCTTTCACAGATTTTCATAATCACAATGAAAATTCTTCCAAATTGACTGACTGTGGGGGTGGAGAAGGATGTGGTTAGATGCGAACACACAACCAAAACCAAAAAGATTTCATGGTGGAAGAAGCCCAAGAGACAATTTTATTGAAAATTAAAATTCAAAGTTCAGGAGTTGCTTTACAACCAGCTCTTCTTTAAGTTATAATGCATCTGATTCCATGCCATGATTTATTTTAGTGGTGTAATGGAACAGGTATTTTACATACAGCAAAGTCCTATAAATAACATTGACATGAACAACTAATTATCTTCGATGATTTCAATATTCCCATGTCCCTCCTTGGTCTCTATGCTCAGAATTCATTTACCCAGCTGTCCTCCATAAATCTCATGCAATTCATCTCCATAGACATTGTCCTTATTATGGAAAACTGCTCTAGTGGTACACCACTCCTCAAATAAAGGAGATTTGTGGTACAGTGGTAGCATCCCTACCTCTGAACTAGAAGCTCTGGGTTCAAGTCCCAGCTCTGGATGCGATGACCACAATGTGGCCAAACAAGTTAATGATCAATCTTTTTGATGTGCCCATGGCAGCCATTAAGAGAAGGAGAATTTACTGGTCACTTATGTGCTAGCCGCAATCAAATGGCCTCTTCACATTAAAGAACTGTAGGTTCAGGCTCGTCCATGAGCAAATGTCGTTTTTGTTCTGAGGGTTACCATGCAATCTAGGATATTGAACTTTTGTGAAAAGCCCCAAGTCTCTTTGACTTCCAGTTGTTTATTTCCTTATTTCTAGATTTTTATTTCCCTTTCAAAGGCCACCTCAAAACTTACTTTTTTGACCATAAGTTTGATAATTTCTCTTCATATGCCTTCTTTGCTTCCTGGAATTTATTGGATGTTTTTTCTACAGACAATGCTAGAAATTTTTTTAATCATCTGTTTCTTGACCAGAACGTTGTGAAAGTATTTTGCTTGTCATTAATTTGTGTTCCTGGCTCTTTAGTACCCAGTTCAGCCATGAGGTCAGATAGTGCTTTTGTTTAGCATCTCATTTGAAAGGTGATTGCCTCCAATAATGTGGCATTCCATGTTTCCTGCTTATCCGCGCACACTAATCTAAATTATAAACTCAATCTTTGAATATAAAAATACAATCTTCTGAGGTCAAGACGATGCCATGCATGAATAGGCAAATGATGTTATGTTTTAAATATTGGCTAGAGCATTTGCACCTACAGAAGAACCTCGATTATCCAAAGACTCGATTATCCGAATAAAATACTCCCCGCCTGTGTCGATCAGATAATCGAGGTTCCTCTGTATTCATATTATTTCACAATTAGTTCTTTGTATAATTGGAACCACGTGGATCTCATTGACAATGACATCCTTGATGAAGGTTGTTAACCTAGGCCAATCAGGAAGCCCTAGCTGACTAAAATAAATAGTTGATTTAAAATATTGTGGCTAAGTACAATGTGATACATTCTGAACCTTTTCAGTGATTAATGCAGCTAATATCTGAAGTTATCCAACTATACTGTTACATAATATTGCCAAGCCTTTCCTCTTGTGTCAAAATTACATGTCTTTACCAGTGTTCATGTATATTTAAATTCTGCTGGTAAGATTGCATGAAAAATAAACAATTTATTGTGCATAAAACACTGTGTTCTCTTATTAATTATGATTTGGCAGTCATCCTAAATAAAAATACTGTTGAAAAAAAAATAAACAGTGGATTTGTCTTTCACTGTGTCTCAAAAAACCCCAGAAAATGTACCCAGGAGATTTACATCTATTATCTTTCACTGCGTCTCACACATGCAAACAAAATATAACCAGGAGATTTAGAGTCTCCTCAGTTAGAGCAAAAAAAATAACCAGGAGGAAAAAAAAGTGGATAATCTACTCAGTTTAGGGAACTGACTCTGAAAGAAGAACAGAAGAATATAAACAGTAGATTTGGGGGGTGGTATGGTGGTTCAGTGGTTAGCATTGCTGTCTCACAGCACCAGGGACCTGGGTTTGATCCCAGCCTTGGGTGACTCTCTGTGTGGAGTTTGCAAATCCTCCCCAAGTCTACGTGGGTTTCCTCAGGATGCTCTGGTTTCTTCCTAACAATCCAAATATATACTGGCTAGATGGATTGGCCATGAGAGTTACAGGGATAGGGGTGGGTCTGTGTGGGATGCTCTGTGGAGGGGCAGTGTGGACCTGATGGGCTGAATGGCCTATTTCCACACTGCAGGAATCCTATGATTTTTATTAATAAATAAATAAATAAACAGTGGATTTAGAATCTCCTTAGTTCAGGGGTCTGACTCCAAGCTGGCTGGCAACAGCCGGTGTACTGTACACAATTAAATAAAGGGTGACTTAGTGATGGATACCCACCGCTGTGCAGTTACTTCAGTAGTGATGGGAGAAAACAGCACATGCCTAAAGAATATTCATTCACAATAATCATCTTGGAGTTGGGGTAAGCATTTCTGGAATCATGCCTTCATTTGGGAAGCTTGACTTGTTTGATCCTGTCGTTGAAGACTGGGCCCAGTCAAGCAGAAAGCACAATCCAAACATTGAAGGTAGGCTTAAAGAAGCTGCCTATAGCATCACTAATACCAAACTGTCCCAGTTCCTGTTCGATTATAGGACCATCCCTCACGCACAACAGAGATAGCTCCAGCAGAGTTACTGATGGGGAGAAGACTCTGTACCAGATTAAACCTAATATTCCCAGGTGTGGGGCAGGGAAGGTGAAATGGCGGCTGGAACACCAATGCCCACCACATGCCTCCTCTAAGTGAGAGAGATAATTTAGGGATTAAGTTTGATGGAAATGGTCCAGTATAGGTACGAGGCAAGGTTGGTGCAAGGTCAGGTCCCATGAGTTACAAAGTTTGAGCAGGTGAGGTGGTCTTGAACAAACATGTGGATCACCTGAAAACTGTTACCTCGCAAACGGGGTAGCAGCAAAACAAATCTGCCCCCTCTGAACCAGCCCGTGTGAAAGTGGCCCAGGGTAGTCCTGTCAGTACGCGGGGCGAGTGGGAGCTGAGTGGTCCATGACCAGCCTGGAGGTAAGCAGGCCTGGGGAGGGTCGGTCAGTACGCAGGGCGGCCAGAGACCGGAAGGCTGACGACTGTCCGCAGGAAGGCTAGCCAAGGACGGTCTGATCAATATGTGGTGTGGACGGGTGTCAGGTGTCTTTTATATAGTTATATTGGGTCTGTGTTCTATGCACTGTTTCTCATTTGATTGCACTGTCTTGTCGGTGTTTGTTACTGATATCTTTGTGATAAATGGAAGTGGGATTTGAGGTTTGTCCTCACCTCCCTGAAAATTGGTTAAACATTGGGGTTTGGGGTTTGGCTTTGCTGCTCTTTCCCCTGTATATAGTGGTTTTTTTGTGAACTGCTTTCTGTTTATTGTTAACTGTATTTCATACTGTTCAATAAAAAAAACAGGAGATTTGGAATCTCCTCAGTTTAAGGGACTGACTCTGCACTGGCCGGGCCACAGTCAGTGTGTTACTGCTGCTTTGGGTTTCTGCATTTTTTTTGGCAAAACCTGATTCCTGAACTGACTGAATTATATTTGTTAACTGGTATTCCTTTTTTATTGAAGACTGATTTCTAAACTGCCTGATTTACACAGTTAATGTGTTTCAGGTGTAACTCAGTTCTCATTAGGGAGCTGTTGTTTCACTGGCTGCCTGTGTTACTCTTTTCTCTTTTACTTTAAGAAAAGGACTATGTTGATTTTGTGGTAGGGCTTAGCCCTTGCATTCTGGCTTTCTTTGTTTTAGTGTTTGGACTGAACCCTTGTGAGAAAATATAATCTTTCCAGGTGAGCTGGTCCTGTATGGGTAGGCCTAGCCCTTTGTGGTTGACTAGGCCTCTGTAAAGACTGAAAGCCTGTGTGTGTACTGGGAGGTGAGCAATTTTGCTGTGTCCTGGAGTGGACCTGTGAGTTAACTGTGCCTTTACAATGTACTGTGTTCCTGTGAGTGGGTCTGGTGCTTTGGATGGACCAAGCCTCTGTGGAGACTGAACACCTGTGTGTGCTGTGGACACTGCCTTGGAGTGGACCAAACACTGGTGTGTTAACTGCAGCTTCACAGTGTACTGTGTTCCTGTGAGTGGGCCTGGTTCTCTATGGATGGTAAAACAGACCTCTCCCTCACTGAGGACGAACGATCAGTCCTCAGCAAAGGACTCGCCTTCGTCCCCCTCCGTCCACGCATCAATGAATTTAATACATGCTGTGACATCGAACAATTCTTCCGTCGCCTCCGCCTCCGAGCTTACTTTCACAATCAGGACTCCTGCCCACCTTCCGAGGACCACTTTGCCCACCTCCAACAGAATGCATCCACCTGGACACTCTGCGCTGGCCTAATACCTGCCCTCGACCTCTTCATTTCCAACTGCCGCTGGGACATTAACTGCCTCAACCTGTCGACCCCACTCCAACCTCTCACCCTCAACGCACATCCCTCCAATCCCTCTGCTCCAATCCTGACCTCACCATCAAGCCAGCGGATAAAAGGGGCGCAGTGGTGGTCTGGCGCACTAACCTCTACATCGCTGAAGCCAAACGCCAACTCGAGGACACCTCTTCCTACCGCCCCCTTGACCATGACCCCACCCCCATCACCAAACCATCATCTCCCAGACCATACAGAACCTCATCACCTCAGGAGATCTCCCACCCACAGCTTCCAACCTCATAGTCCGGGAACCCCGCACTGCCCGGTTCTACCTCCTTCCCAAGATCCACAAGCCTGACCACCCTGGCCGACCCGTTGTCTCAGCATGCTCCTGCCCCACTGAACTCATCTCTACCTACCTAGACACTGTCCTATCCCCCCTAGTCCAGGAACTCCCCACATACGTTCGAGACACCACCCACGCCCTCCACCTCCTCCAAGACTTCCGTTTCCCCGGCCCCCAACGCCTCATCTTCACCATGGATATCCAATCCCTCTACACCTCCATCCGCCATGACCAGGGCCTCCAAGCCCGTCCGTTTTTTCCTCTCCAGACGTTCCCAACAGTACCCTTCCACCGATACTCTCATTCGTTTGGCCAAACTGGTCCTCACCCTTAACAATTTCTCCTTTGAATCCTCCCACTTCCTCCAGACCAAAGGGGTAGCCATGGGCACACGTATGGGCCCCAGCTATGCCTGTCTCTTTGTTGGCTACGTAGAGCAGTTGATCTTCCGTAATTACACCGGCACCACTCCCCACCTCTTCCTCCGCTACATTGATGATTGCATTGGCGCCACCTCGTGCTCCCGCGAGGAGGTTGAGCAATTCATCAACTTCACCAACACATTCCACCCTGACCATAAATTTACCTGGACCATCTCTGACACCTCCCTCCCCTTCCTGGACCTCTCCATCTCCATCAGTGACGACCGACTTGACACTGACATTTTCTACAAACCCACCGACTCTCACAGCTGCCTGGATTACACCTCTTCCCACCCTATCTCTTGCAAAAATGCCATCCCGTATTCCCAATTCCTCCGCCTCCTCCGTATCTGCTCCCAGGAGGACCAGTTCCACCATAGAACACACCAGATGGCCTCCTTCTTTAGAGACCGCAATTTCCCTTCCCACATGGTTAAAGATGCCCTCCAACACATCTCGTCCACATCCCGCACCTCCGCCCTCAGACCCAACCCCTCCAACCGCAACAAGGACAGAACGCCCCTGGTGCTCACCTTCCACCCTACCAACCTTCGCATAAACCAAATCATCCGCTGACATTTCCGCCACCTACAAACAGACCCTACCACCAGGGATATATTTCCCTCCCCACCCCTCTCCGCCTTCCGCAAAGACTGTTCCCTCCGTGACTACCTGGTCAGGTCCACGCCCCCCTACGACCCACCCTCCCATCCTGGCACTTTCCCCTGCCACCGCAGGAACTGTAAAACCTGTGCCCACACCACCTCCCTCACCTCCATCCAAGGCCCTAAAGGAGCCTTCCACATCCATCAAAGTTTTACCTGCACATCCACTAATATCATTTATTGTATCCGTTGCTCCCGATGCAGTCTCCTCTACATTGGGGAGACTGGGCGCCTCCTAGCAGAGCGCTTTAGGGAACATCTCCGAGACACCCACACCAATCAACCAAACCGCCCCGTGGCCCAACATTTCAACTCCCCTCTCCCACTCTGCCGAGGATATGGAGGTGCTTGGCCTCCTCCACCGCCGCTCCCTCACCACCAGACACATGGAAGAAGAACGCCTCATCTTCCGCCTCGGTCAGTATGTGGGTTGGGCAGAGCCTGGCAACTGATAGTGTGCTCACAGAAAAGCTGGTAAAAGGCAGGCCAGTCAGTACGCAGAGAGGCTGAGCCAGGTGGCTGATGGCAGCCCGTACGCAGGGAGGCTGGGAACCAGGCAGCTGATGGCTAGTCCATAGGAAAGCTATGGACCAGGCGAGAGGATCGGTCAGTACGCAGGGTGGCTGGGTGTTGTAAGGAAAGCAGGTTGGGGATGGTTTGGTTAGTACACGGGGCGGCCGGGAGCCGGTGGCACGCGTCCGTCCTGGAGGAGAGTGGGTTGGGGAGGGTCAGTCAGCACGCAGGGCGGTCGGAGACTGGAAGGCCAACCACCAGCCTGTAGGAAAGCTGCCCAGGGTAATCCGATCTGTACACAGGGTGACTGGGAGCTGGGTGGTTGATGACCAGCCTGGAGGAAAGCAGGCCTGGGGAGGGTCAGTCAGTACGCAGGGTGGCCAGAGGCAGGAAGGCTAGCCAAGGACGGTCTGATCAGTATGTGGTGCGGACAGGTGCCCGATGTCTTTTTTTATATATAGCTATATTGGGTCTGTGTTCTATGCACTGTTTCTCATTTGACTGCAATGTCTTGTCTGTGTTTGTTACTGTTATCTTTGTGATAAATGGAAGTGGGATTTGAGGATTGTCGTCATCTCCCTGAAAACTGGTTGAACGGTGGAGTTTGGGGTTTGGCTTTGCTGTACTTTCCCCTGTACATAGTGTTTTTTTTTTGTGAACTGCTGTTTTCTGTTTATTGTTAACTGTGTATTTTTTTTTACTATTTAATAAAATATTAAAAAAAAGACTTAGAATCCCTTCAGTTCAGGGGACTGACTTAGAATTGGCTGGCCACAGGCAGTGTACTGTACACACGTAAACAAAGGGTGACTTGGTGAGGGAAACAAATTTAAACAGGGGATGGCTGGCTACAGCCAGTGGCACTGCTGGTTTTATTTCTTTGCCTTGGGAGGCTGGCTTTTCAGCTGGCTAGTTGCAACCAGTAGTATGATTATCTTGGAGAAGGTGTGGGAGTGGAAGAAGCAATTTGGTGATGAGACTTATTCTTTGTTCCACAGTCAGCTGTTGGGTCTGAACTTCTTACCTGCCCTACCTCAATTACTAGGCATGTACTGAACCGCTGTGGTGGGCCCAACCTCAGTAGGCCGATTCGTTGTATAGGGGCTAGGCCTCCGGGTGCAGATTGTGATGAAGTGTGGGAGCCGGACCTCCATGTGTGCCCTGCCAATGGGAGGAGGAATTCCTGTCGGGAGCAAACGCTGCTGACTGAAGCAGGTTCCCATTTGGGAAGTGGATTCTGGGTCAGCTGTCAGACTATGGGAGTGGACTGCCTCATGCGTGGACTCTGCCCCTTGTGGTTTGCACTGTATCCTTGTGTACATTGTGTTTGCGCTGTACCTTGTAGGTTGTAACTGAATTGTGTTTCCGTGTGTACGTTGCATTTTGTGTATCTCTGGGGAGAGTTAATTTCGCTGGGTGTACTGGCGTGTGGGTTTCCTTTTATGTGCTGTTTTTTGGCTGTTTCTGTGTGCTTTTATTTGGAGGATTGTGATGTGGTTTATCTTGGTTCTGTGTACTGCTTTTTCTGTTAGTTATAGGGGGCCTTGAGGCATTTGTTTTTGAGACCTTGTTCCTTTGTTTTACTGTTAACTGTTAGTGTGTCATGTGTATTGTCAATTTGTACAATGCTGAATTAAAAAAAAAAAAAATACAGGATTTAGAATCTCCTCAGTCCACGGGACTGACTCCCAGCTGGCTGGTCACAGCCAGTGTGCTCTGCACAAGTAAATTAGGGGTGACTTGGTGATAGGATACCAACCTCTGAGCAGTCATTTCACTCTGCTTGGCAAATTATTACATGAAAATTCAAAGTTTAAAAAATCACACCACCAGGTTAATATCCAACAGGTTTATTTGGAAGCACTAGCTTTTGAGGTGCTGCCTCTTCAGGTAGTTGTGGAGCAGGACCATAAGAGACACAGAATTTATAGCAAAATAGTTTACAGTGTCTTTGTGTGTATTATGTCCTGTTCCACAACCACTTGATGAAGAGGCAGCACCTTGGTGTTGTGTAATTTTTAACTGTCCACCCCAGCCCAACACTGGTTCCTCCACATCATGAAAATTCAAGATTTGATAAGCAAGATGTGGCACTAAGATGACAAAATGAGCAAAGAAAGACATAGAGGAAGCTAAAAATTAGTTGGTTGAGCTTGTATTCAGGATTTCCTTCAATCTGAGTTTCCAAACTCAGTTATCAGCAGTCAATCTTCCACACTTCTTAAGGAATGTTTCAAGAACACTTTTTTTTTGGCAGAAGCTAAGAAGTGGTCTTTGTCTCAGGGACTGGAGATGATGTATGGATTGTGGAGCCTAAATAGGGTGCAGATGTGGCAAGACCAGTGCCAGAAAAAAAAAATACACTGAAATATATTAAAAGGAAGTTTAAAGAATACAATGACATGTTATGGCTGTTTTGCATGCATTACTGTTTTACAATTAAACTGGATAAACCAGCAATGGAGGACAAAGAATGGGAATGTTGTTGACTTACTAGTCAAAACTATGGATGACAATCTCAGTAAAATCTGCTTTATGTTAACCTGAATACTTTTTAAAAAATGCCATTACATAACATCCTGTCTGACTGAATAGTTCTGCAGCTGTTTATGTACTTGAAGTAATCCTGGAATGCAAGACATAAAATCCATTAATCTTCCATAGATGTTGTGCTGCAGAACAAAAGTCTCTCCTTTTACTATTGTATAGTATACTAACTGCATTCTAGGATCATGGAATCACAAAGCACAAAAGGAGGCCATTCAGTCTGCCATGCCTGTGCTGGTTGTTTGGTACAACTGCCCATCAATCTCATCGCTGCTCCTTCTTCAAAAATGCTGTACTCATTTTCTCCAAGTATTTATTCAATTATCCTTTGTATGTTACTATGGAATGACTTCCACCCTTTCAGGTAATGCCTTCCAGAGCACAAATAGTTTGTGTGCTGGAATTTACTAGCTCTCTGGAGATGGGCTAGGAGGCCTCACTTACAGTAGGTTGATGGTGTTGAGAGGAGACTCCAACGTTTTTATCACTAGCAGGACCCTCAGCAACATGGATACCCACAATGCAGCCAATTAAGTGGCCTAGTATCAGTCTCCTCTCATCCTACAGGCATTTTAGCTGTGTTGGGAGGTGCTGCCATCATGTGGTGAGACTGTTTGTTAAAGCCTGGTGTCTCCCAGTGGATTCCCAAGAATCACTTTTATGGCTGTTTTATGGACTACAGTGGGCCTCCCTGCAATAATGGGCCACATTAGATGCTGTCACTGGAGGTTGCAGTGCTCAAATCTCTGAGACCCGCCTGGACTTGGCATGTTGAGTAAAACAATCTTATTTGAACTGAGCATCTCAATATTGGGCTGCCCTCTTCCTTCTGCAGTCTCAGCTGTATCCAACTCCATTAGTGAAAAGTTTTGAGGGTGCAAAGTTCCAGCAGCCTGATTAGGCCACTATCTCTAGAAGAGGAGCAGATCTTCTTAATTACATAGTCTTTTCATTGTACATCACCAGTAAATGCCTCCCTGTGTCCCACTGCTTCCAGCATGGCGTAAAGTTTTACTTTCAGGACTGGAAACGTGACTACCTGTCTTCTGAAAAGATTCCAGCACTTGTGCTGAAAAATGTTTCCTCATGTCACCTCAGGTTCTTTGTTAGTTAATTTAAGTTTGTGTTCTCTGGTGACTGGCTTTTCTATCACTAGGAATAATTTTCCCTACAGTATTTATGATATCTAAATCCTTCATGATTTTAACAACTCTGCTGCATGTCCTTGTATCCTGTGCTCCAAGGAGATTGACACTAAATGCTTCAGTCACTCCTCAAAACTGAAAAACCACATTTTTGTTTTCAAAAAAATTCTTTCATGGAATGCGGTGTCGCTGGCTGGGCCAACATTTTGCCCATCCCTAGTTGCTCCTGTGAAGTTGGTGGTCAGCTGCCTTCTTGAACTGCTGCTGTCCATTTGTTATAGAGATACCAACAATGCTTTTAGGGAGGGATTTCCAGGCTTTTTTCTTTGCTAAGCTTATAGTAAATCATTTCTGGACCCTCTCTATGGTCTTAATTTCCTGAAAATAAATTTACCATTTTCTTTTCCTCAATTTGTTAATGGAATGTGAGCATCACTGACAAGAACAGCATTTGTTGCCCAGCACATTACCCTTGGGAATGTGGTGGTGAGCTGGTTTCTTGAACCAGTGCAATTTATTTAGTGTAGGTACATAAACAGTACTGTTAGGGAATGGGTTCTAGGATTTTTCAGTGGATAAGTAAGAATTAATCACATTGTTGTGGTTACATATAGGCCAGGTTTGGTCAAGACAACAGATTTCCTTCCCGAAATGATTTAGTAAACCAAAAGGTTTTCACGATGATCTAACAGTTAAGTTGTAACAATTACTGATTCTGGCTTGTTCTGAATTTATTAATTAACTGGATTTAGTTTTCCAGGGTGTTATGGTGGCATTTGAACTGCTGATTGTTAGTCCTCACCTCCAGATTACTCATTTGGTAATGTCATTAGACCATTTTCAGAAAATCACTTCCCAAGCCAGCACTGGGGCTCATTGGTTAGCACTGCTGTCTCAGCGCCAGAGATCTGGGTTTGGGTGACTGTCTATGTGGAGTTTGCGTGTTCTCCCTGTGTCTGTGTGAATTTCTTCCAGGTGCTCTGGTTTCCTCCCACACTCCCGAAGAGTGGGCCATGTTGGGCCAAATGGCCTGTTTCCACACTGTAGGGATTCTATGGAACCAAGCCTATTTCCAACCTGTCATTTTCCCAGCGTTAACTCCAACTTTGGGATGTAACTCAACCCAAGGAGTTAAATGGCAGTCTTCCATAATGATAATGTAGGTATGAGTGTCATTGCCATTCTGCTTTTGGTCTTTCACTGCTGTTGGCTAACCTGGCATCATTTCAAAGGTGAGAATCTGTTGACTTATCAGGTTACTGCTTTCACCCTTACCCTTACCCCCTGGATACAGGTATTAGGATGGAGGGCTTATGCCCGAAACATCAAATCTCCTGCTCCTCGGATGCTACCTGACCCGCTGTGGTTCTCCAGCACCACACTTTTCATCCCTGGATACAGGTGCCAATCTGTGAATTCTCTTCAATTGGGACCATGGCACACTGTGTTCAAACTCCTACCAAGAAGTAGTTTTCCTCTCCTGCTACCACCGGGCCTTAATTATCCCCATCCCTCACATCCCACACCACTGGTCTCTGGTTAATTCCCTACATCCCCCACCCGAGTGCTGCTGGGTTCACTAGTTTCACCTGCACATCTACCAATGTCATTTGTTGTATACGTTACTCCTGATGCAGTCTCCTGTACATTGGGGAGACTGGACGCCTCCTCGCAAAGTGCTTCAGTGAACATCTCCGGGACACCCGCACCAATCAACCCCACCACCCCGTGGCCCAACATGTCAACTCCCCCTCTCCCTCTGCTGAGGACATGCAGGTCCTGGATCTCCTTCACCGCTGCTCCCTCACCACCCAACACCTGGAGGAAGAACGCCTCATCTTCCGCCTCAGAATACTTCAACCCCAGGGCATCAATGTGGATTTCACTAGTTTCCTCACTTCCCCTTTTCTTTTTTTTCCCCCACCTTTTTACCCCAGTTCCAACCTTCCAGCTTAGCACTGTCCTCATGACCTGTCCTACCTGCCAGTCTCCCTTCCCACCTCTCTGCTCCACCCTCCCCTCTGACCTATCACCTCCATCCCCACATCCATTCACCTATTGTACTCTTTGCTACCTTCTTCCGCTCCCCCCCCCCCCCCCCCCCCCTCCCCCTCCCTGCCTCCAGTTCTGATGAAGGGCTTTTATCCGAAACATCGATTTTCCTGCTCCTTGGATACTGCCTGACCTGTTGTGCTTTTCCAGCACCACTCTGATTTAATCACTAGTATCCTGTACAATGGCCTTCCACTATTCAGGAACTGACTTCTTTTCTCAATCCTGGAAGTGCCAGCCCTGTCTATCCTCCCTAATCTGGTTGTCCCCTGCTTCTAGACTCTACCCTCTTACTTGACACATCTCTTAACCCTCTGGACCTTCCCCACTTCTGGTCAACTCCACTCTGGCAGGTTGATCCTCCCTTCTGTTGGCTGTCTTCCCAGTAAGGAACCTCATCACCTCAGGAGATCTCCCACCCACAGCTTCCAACCTCATAGTCCGGGAACTCCGCACTGCCCGGTTCTACCTCCTTCCCAAGATCCACAAACCTGACCACCCTGGCCGACCCATTGTCTCTGCATGCTCCTCCCCCACTGAACTCCTCTCTACCTACATCAACCCTGCCCTATCCCCCCTAGTCCAGGAACTCCCCACATATGTTCGAGACACCACCCATGCCCTCCACCTCCTCCAAGACTTCCATTTCCCCTGCCCCCAACGCCTCATCTTCACCATGGATATCCAATCCCTCTACACCTCCATCCGCCATGATCAGGGCCTCCAAGCCTTCAGTTTTTTCCTCTCCAGACCAACAGTACCTTTTATTCGTTTGGCCAAACTGGTCCTCGCCCTTAACAATTTCTCCTTCGAATCCTCCCACTTCCTCCAGACAAAGGGGTAGCCATGGGCACACGTGTGGGCCCCAGCTATGCCTGTCTCTTTGGCTATGTAGAACAGTCGATCTTCTGTAATTACACCGGCACCACTCCCCACCTCTTCCTCTGCTACATTGATAACTGCATTGGCACCACCTCGTGCTCCCGCGAGGAGGTTGAGCAATTCATCAACTTCACCAACACATTCCACCCTGACCATAAATTTACCTGGACCATCTCTGACACCTCCCTCCCCTTCCTGGACCTCTCCATCTCCATTTCCATTAATGATGACCGACTTGATACTGACATTTTTTACAAACCCACCGACTCCCACAGCTACCTGGATTATATCTCTTCCCACCCTACCTCTTGCAAAAATGTCATCCCGTATTCCCAATTCCTCCACCTCTGCCGTATCTGCTCCCAGGAGGACCAGTTCCACCACAGAACACATCAGATGGCCTCCTTCTTTAGAGACCGCAATTTCCCTTCCCACGTGGTTAAAGATGCCCTCCAAAGCATCTCGTCCACATCTTGCACCTCCGCCCTCAGACTCCAACCATAACAAGGACAGAACGCCCCTGATGCTCACCTTCCACCCTACCAACCTTTGCATAAACCAAATCATCTGCCGACATTTCCATCACCTCCAAAAAGACCGCACCACCAGGGATATATTTCCCTCCCCACCCCTTTCCACCTTCCGCAAAGACCTTTTCCTTCCGTGACTACCTGGTCAGGTCCACGCCCCCCCTACAACCCACCCTCCCGTCCTGGCACCTTCCCCTGCCACCGCAGGAAATGCAAAACCTGCGCCCACACCTCCTCCCTCACCTCTATCCATGGCCCTAAAGGAGCCTTCCACATCCATCAAAGTTTTACCTGCACATCCACTAATACCATTTATTGTATCCGTTGCTCCCAATGTGGTCTCCTCTACATTGGGGAGACTGGACGCCTCCTAGCAGAGAGCTTTAGGGAACATCTCTGGGACACCCGCACCAATCAACCACACCACCCTGTGGCCCAACATTTCAACTCCCCCTCCCACTCTGCCGAGGATATGGAGGTCCTGGGCCTCCTTCGCCGCCTCTCCCTCACCACCTGACGCCTGGAGGAAGAATGCCTCATCTTCTGCCTCGGAACACTTCAACCCCAGGGCATCAATGCGGACTTCAACAGTTTCCTCATTTCCCCTTTCCCCCACCTCGCCCTAGTTCCAAACTTCCAGCTCAGCACTGACCCCATAACTTGTCCTATCTGCCTATCTTCTTTTCCACCTATCCACTCCACCCTCCTCCCTGACCTATCACCTTCATCCCCTCCCCCACTCACCTATTGTACTCTATGCTACTTTCTCCCCACCCCCACCCTCCTCTAGCTTATCTCTCCACGCTTCAGGCTCTCTGCCTTTATTCCTGATGAATGGCTTTTGCCCGAAACATTGATTTTACTGCTCCTCAGATGCTGCCTGAACTACTGTGTTCTTCTAGCACCACTAATCCAGATTCTAACTACATAGACTGGCTAGGAGAAAGTGAGGACTGCAGTTGCTGGAAATCAGAGCTGAAAAATGTGTTGCTGGAAAAGCGCAGCAGGTCAGGCAGCATCCAAGGAGCAGGAGAATAGACGTTTCGGGCATAAGCCCTTCTTCATAGACTGCTTCCCACCTGCCTTATGGCCCAGGTTTTAATCAAGTTGAGCCTATGGGTGTGGAACTAATAACCAACATCATTAAAATAAAAAGCATTTGACAGAATCTTAAATGATGGGTTATCCTTGATTTTCTGATTGACTTATTTCCTATGGGACAGGTCAGTAAAAATTCTACCCATTCAGTGACTTTGATCTTTATGTCACGTCCAATAATTCAACTGCATACTCATTTAACTTATTGGTATGCATGGAGAAATCAAGGCTTGAACGGAAAATAAATTGTTAGCTCACCATGTTGAGGATTACTGCAGGACTCCAAAGTGCTGAGCAAGATTTTTCCTAGTGATCTCCTTGACACATTCTAGATAAAATAAATAACATCTTATTGATTACATTGTGAAATACAAATGCATGTACACTAACGTTTTGGCTTTCAAACATCTTTAAAATTGCTCTTCATACCCTTCCACTGCATTTACTTCTATATAGGCATTTCAGTCTAGGCCTCTTAAGTTTAGACGATATTAAAAACTATCAATCACGGCTAATGTGCAATTGGAAATGAGCTTCTCCTTGTTACAGGAGACTATTGCAGTAAATTACTGAAAATTGTCAGCATCATTCTCTTACAAGGTCACGTAGCTGCTGCAGGAGCTGTAATACATCCATCAGCTTTTCTTCAATTAGTGACAGTCGCACTCTCTCTGTCTCTAACATTTGTAGCTCCATCTGAAGCAGATCTGTCTCATCCACTTTCCGCTGTAATTCACACAGTAAGGACCCTTTCAGCTGAAAAGTGCAAATGAGGAAAAAAAAATCTGATTTTTAAATTAAAACAAAAATGACACAGTAGATCAGAGGATTCACTGCTTTATAACAAGGATGTTTGACGGTTTTAGGGGACAACATCTACATGAGTGAATCAGAAATTCCATTCTATGCTTTGGGGATTTAATGTTATAATTCACTTACTATTGAATGGAACTGTACATGAGTACGATACACATTTATATGGATATTTAATTTTTATTCCTTTTCATGTCTTAAGTTAAGAATGTGCAATAAAGTGTGCAAAATGCACCAATTAGAGCTATTTAGGAATTCCCACAATAGGGTTTAACTGCACTTGGGGACTGGCCAAGTAGCAATGGGGAATGGTGCTAGGGTTTGGCAACCATGAGATAGAATTCCAGGGCTTGGCAAAATAGGGGTGGAAGAACTAGGGCTGCGGGGGTTCATCCTGAAAATATTGGTAATCAAAAACATGGATATCCCTCCACAATATGAAAATGGTGCACATGACACAATTTACATCATTGCACCATATGTTTCTAAATATTTACCAAGACTTTTTCATGACTTTGCCATTCACGTACTTTTAGTGGACATTAAATAAAAGCACCGCACGGTTCAGATTTTTCTTTTACCTGATCCATGCTTGTCTCCATTTGTTGGGTTTTATATTCCTTTAATTCCAGTTGCTCCTTTAATTTTGCCACCTTCTCAACCAGTTCTAGAATTGCGCTATTGCTTTCATCACTCCTTATGTTCCCAAATTCTGACAGTAGCTTTTTAATAGTCTTATCATCACAACTGTGAAAATACAACACATGAATCAAACTATGATAAGACAAAGTGTTGTGCATGCACACACATTGAAAACTGTTAATTACAAAGTGAAAGGTTGTGTGTATAATAATACAAAATAACACTGTAGCTACTGTTCATATGTTAGTACAATAGCAACTGCAAGGTAGAACAGTTTAAATGCAGGAATCCAAAAGTTGCCCTTTGAAATGCAAAACTCCCACTTACCATGACAGAAACATGTGGCACTAACAATTGAAATGCATTGAACAGTGTGATGCTGTTGTAGTTGTGTAATACAGTCATAGATTAAGAGTCGTACAGTACAGAAACAGATCCCTCCGTTCAATGATGACCATAATCCCAAACTAAACTGGTCCCACCTGTCTATGCTTGGCCTGTAACCTTCCAAACATTTCTTACTCGTGTATTTATCTAAATGTCTTTTAAATGTTGTAACTATACCCACATCCACCACTTCCTCGAAGTTCATTCCATACATGAACCACTCTGTCTGTTTGCTTGTTTTTTTTAAAAAAAAACTCCTTCCTGTCTTTTTAAAAATCTTTCTCCCCTCATTTTAAAAATGTCTTCTACTTTTGAAATCCCCCACCCTAGGGAAAGGACACCTGCCGTTCACCTTGTCCTTATCGCTCATCATATTATAAACCTCTATACCCTCAACCTCCTATACTCCAACCTATCCACCCTTTCATTATAACTCCCCCTCCATTCCCAGCAACATCCTGGTAAATCTCTCTTCCGAATCCTCTCCAGCTTAATAGTACCCTGTTCTATAACAGGGTGACCAGAACTGGACACAGTACTCCTGAAAAGATCTCAAGTCCTGTATAGCCTCAACATAACATCCGATACTGAAAGATCTGAGCAATGAAGGCTACTGGCTAAATGTTTTCTTAATCCCTCTACCTATATGTGATGCAAACTTCAAAACAATTATGGACCTGAACCCCTAGGTCTCTGCTCTACACTACTACACAAAGCCCTACTTTTAATTGTATAAGTTCTGCCCTTGTTTGTTTTTGCAAAATGCAATAGCTCACATTTATCCAAATTAAACTGCATCTGCCTCTCTTCAGCCCATTGACCCAACTGATCAAGATCTCTTTGTAATCTTAGATAACCTTCTTCACTGTCTACTATACTACCAATTTTGGTGTCATCCGTCATAGTGATTTAGTAATACACACTAAGTGATCTCATAGTAAATGATTCTCCAGGGAAGAGTGATCATAGCACGCTAGAATTTCACATTAATGTTCTGGCGTTAAAGAAAGGAAATTAAATAGGCATGAGGACAGATCTGGCTCCAGTTTTGTCTGGTTGGGAAGACTAAAAGGTAGGACAGTTGTGCAGTGGCAGATGTTTAAGGAGACACTCAATTGCTTCTATAATATATTTGCAACTATAATATAATCCAGAAAAGAAGAAAGATTGTAAGAGTGGAAAAAAATCAACCATGGCCAGGCAATGAAGTTAAAGATATTTTAAGACAAAAACTGAGGCATATCATATTGCAAAGGTGAGTGGCAGGCTGGACGACTGGGAAACTGGAAGAATGATCAACAAAAGTTTACTAAAAGAGTAATAAAAAAAAAGGTAAATTATGAAAGAAAACTACATGCAAAATAAAAAAAAACACAGATAGCAAACACTTCTATAAGTTTAAAAAAAAAAAAAATGGAAGAGAGTGGCTAAAGTTAATTTTGGTCCCTTGAAAGGTGAGACTAATAATAAGGAACTCAGAAAAAGCAAAGTCACTAAATCCAACATTTTCCTTCAGGTTCATGGTGTAGGACATTAGTATCATCCCAATAGTAGCAGGCTCTCCAGAGGAAAGGAGAAACTTGGAACGATGGTCATCATAGAGAAAATGTACTGAGCAAACTACTGGGATTGAAGGCAAACAAGTCTCCAAGACTTGATGGCTTATATCCTACGGTCTTAAAGGAAGAGGTAGCAGAGATTGCTGATCCATTGGTTATAATATCCCAAAATTCCCTTTTATGTTGGAAATGTGCTGGTGGATTGGAAAAATGCTAACATGATGCCCTTATTCAAAATAGGAAGGGAGGCAGAAAGGAGGAAACTATAGACTATAGAAACTATAGTTTCATATGTTATTGGGAAATTGCTAGAATCCATTATTAAGTAATAACTGGACATTTGGAAAGTCAAAACACAATCCATCAGTCAACATGGTTTTATGAAGGGTAAATGATGTTTGACAAATTTGCTTGAGATCTTTGAAGATGTGACAAGCAAAATGGATAATGGGGATCCTGCACATGTCGTAACTTGAACTAGGATGGACTTCCAGAGGGTATTTGAGAAGGTCCCCACACAAAAGATAAGATCACATGGAGTTAGGGTTCATTTATTAGCTTGGATAGAAGATTGGTTAACCAACAGAAAGCAGAAAATTGGAATAAAATTGGTATTTTTGATTGGCAAAACGTAACTAGTGCAATGCCATAGATTCAGTACTCAGGTCCCAACTATTTACAGTCTATATTAATGACATGCAGGGATAGAATGCACTATAGCCAAATTTACAGATGACATGAAAATAGGTGGAAAATTAAGTTGCAATGAATAAATTAAAAAATTAATAAATTGGTATGGACATATTAGGTGAATGCTCCAAACTCTGGCAGATGAAGTTTAACATGGATAAATGTGAAATCATCCATTTTGTCCTATTATCTAAATGGAGAGAAACTTCAGAATGCTTTTACATAGAGGGATGGGGGTGTCCTCATGATGAATCACAGAAAACTAATATGGAAGGATAGCAGGTAATAAGTAAGGCAACTTGAATTTTGGCATTTATTGCTAAAGGAATAGAGTATAAAAGTAGGGAGTGTTGCTGCAACTCTCAAGGCATCCATAAGACTGCACCTGGAGTACTGCACATAGTTTTGGTCCCCTTACTTGGGGACTGATGTAGTTACATTGGAGGCAGTTTAGAGGAGGTCCATTAGATTTATTCAAGAGATGAAGGGTTTGACTTATGGATAGATATTGAATTGTTTAAGCCTATGCTTGCTGGAGTTTAGAAGAATAAGAGGAGATCTAATTGAGGTATCTGAGATGCTAAATGGGATTGGTAACCTAGAAGTAGAGAATGTTCCCTCATATGGGACAATCCAGAATGAGTGGTCACAGTTTCAGGGTAAGGGGTAACAGATTTAAAACAAAGATGTGGGGAAATTACTTCTCTCAAACGATCATGAATCTACAGAGGTCACTACCCCAGAATGTGGTGGATCATGGGATATTGAGTAAACATTGAGGATATAGACAGATTTTTAATTAGTTACATCCTGAAGGGTTATGGGCAGAAGAGTGGAGTTGAGTCAAAATGAGATCAGCCATGATTGTATTAGATGGGGGAATTGGGCTTGAGCTAAATTGCTTATTCTTGTTCCTGGTGCTCATGTTCTAAAGCTGTCATTAAATTGCAAATCTTGTCCATTTCAGTCTAAGTACCTCTTTTTTTAAATAGAAGTTGGATCAATATGTATCATTTGCAAGCTTTACTTTATTCTTTCAAGATATTTTGTAGGTAGTATCAACAAATTATCCAGATGTTGCTAAAACCTGGTCTTTCATACAAGTTATGGTTTTACACTACTTCCAGACTGATAAATAGTGATATCAAAAGCACAGTCAAAATTTGTACAACAAACATTTTTATTAGCAATTTTGAAATGATTCTACTGTTTTCAATCACATTAATGTATATCTTCAGATTAAATGTTTTAATTCTTAATGTTCAGCTGACAAATTGTGAAAAATATCCTGTTATATTCTCTTTGTGTATTGGGATCAATTAGTATTGATTTTTAAATTACTCACAGCTTCGTTCATTACTTTGTCTATATTAAATCACACTATGAAACGGTTCTTATCTTAAATAGGTGTTTCAGAAATCCAACCTATATTGTGTAGATATATGCATCTTACCTACAGCATTTGACAATTAGCAAAATTTAGGGTTGCATAATTTTGTTTGGAGGTAACAAAAGAAAGGTAATTACACAGATACTGAGAAGGAATTCCAGTTAAATTTCAATAATAAGTCAGCAATCTGATACCTAATGCAACTAAATAACTTAGCGTTCAATTGCCTGAAAGAGCTACTTACCCGTTCCCACAGCAACAAAGCCTGGTCAGAAGTTTCTTCAATTCTTTCACCTGACTCTTCTGATCTTCAGTCCACTTCTCATCCTCTTCATCTGAGGCAGCCTGTCCTTCTACTGAACGGAATAATTGTTCTTCAACTAGTAGATAAACAGGGAAGCAAAACACTTGATTTAATCTTTTTGAATTGCAATGACATTTCAAGCCAAATAGATTGTACTAAGTTTTCTGGTCATTTTCCTGCACTTTTCTTTCATCTTTTATTCCAGCCAAGAATACAAACTATTGGTGAATAGTTTTCCAGAACAGAAGTTTCCAAAACATGCTATGAAATTTTATTAGATCTTATGCATTGTTAATTTTTGAGCTAAAAACCTTCGTTCACTACAGGTACAATATAAACACAAACTAATCAGCCTTTTCATGTGCTAAATGTGCAAATTAAAAGTAGAACAACGTAACAATTGTTCATTATCTCACCGTAACAAATATCTAAACTCTGTTAAGATACAGAAGTGAATTAATGTTCCTGATTAGCTATGATATTTGGCAACAAAAAAGCAAATGTTTGAACTCTCTCATTAGTCAACACAATTGTACACACGGTTGCTGCAACACAGTTTATATGACAAAACAACCTATGCATTGAACGGTTTGAAATTGTATCTAATTCTTGTATTTTTCACTAGCTATACGCGAAACATAATTTATACATTTCTTTGGAATTTAATTATTCAAAAATGAGACATTATGAAATCAATTTCAACACCTATCTTAAATTTAGGCCAGATGTCTTGCACTTCCTACAGCATAACACTCTTGAATTATTATATAAACCAGGCCATAGCATGCCACAGCGAGAAACCACAATGATCACTTCAGGAGACAGACACCGGTTGTAACAAGTCGTTGTTCACCACTTCCCGGGAGCTAAGAAACTATGCTATGTTCTTCGCAGCCTGCAACGCATTATCGAAGAGGATGAACATCTCGCCAAGACCTTGCCTACGTCTCCATTTTCTTGCCTTTAAACAACTGCCAAACCTTAAACAGATCATTGTTCGCAGCAAACTGCCCAGCCTTCAGGACAACATCGACCTCAACACCTTCAATCCTGTCATGGCAACCACTGCAAGATGTGTCAGAGTGTCAACACTGATACCACCATTACCCTTGGGGACACAACCCATCCTGTACACTGCAAGTACTCATGTGACTCAGTCAATGTTGTCTATCTCATGCCCCAGGCAAGAATGCCCTGAGGCAAATCACATTGGCAAGACCAAGCAGACGCTACAGCAACCAATCAACAGACAGGGGTGTTCCCTCCCAGTCAGGGAGCACTTCAGTGGTCAGGGACATTTGGCCTCGGATCTTTGGGTGACAATCCTCCAAGGTGGACTTCAGGATAGGCAACAGCGCAAAGTGGCCAAGCAGAGGCTGATAATCAAGTTCAGTACCCATTAGGATTGCCTCAACTGTGATCTTGGGTTCATGTCACACTATAGGTGACCCCACTACACCACACACTGTCTCTCTCACAGACACACACGCAAGCACACATACACTCTTTCACACAGTCACACAGTCTCCCTCTCCCACATATACATGACACACACTCACCCTCTCAAAGGGTTATGCTCCATCACACCCACACACACACTTTACCAAGCTTTCACACATGCAAACATACTCTCTCATATGCACTCATACAAATGCTCACACTCACTCACACTCTCTGTCTGTCTATCTCTCTCATCTGCACGCGTATTTTGCTTGAAAGATGCACAATCGATAGGCAGTCAATCCACGTTATTTTGTAAATTCCACTTTGGGAATAGAACTAGTCTGACTCAAGATTGGGATACAGGCAAACTCTGACCTCCCACCTTTTAATGCATTATCTGAGCTGAGATGTCATCTTTTATTATAAAACATTAAATTATCTCGAAGGTGACTGAAAAGAAGGTCTGGGATTTTCATATTAATGAACTGAAACTTGCAACCCATTCTAAATAACGGAAGACTTAACAATCTAGGTTTGTTCAATATATAATTTCAGTCTCATGACACTATAATCTTTTGCTAGAAATTTTGTGTCTTATGATCTTATACTCCACAATCACCTGAAGGAGCAGTGCTCTAAAAGCTAGTGCTTCCAAATAAACCTGTTGGACTATAACCTGGTGCTGTGATTTTTCAACTGTATAAAACAGGATTGTCAATCACTAATACAGGTCCAGATGCATGCCTGCTTGTATTTAGGCTATTGGCTTGATTACTATAAACAAAAACACAGATTGAATTGTCCTAAACCTTAATCAGTCTTGATAGTAGTCACATGAGAAATATTCTGGCCTCTATTACTTAATTTTCTCTGAATGGAATTGTGGCTTTTCATTTGGAACCAGGCAACAGGCAGTTTCCAGTGTTAATATTCCAGTCAACAGTAACAATCTATTTGAATGTCTAATGAATCTTTAGCACACCATAGTATAAATAAAATTTAGCCGGTCTTTTTCTTGAACATTTGTTTTTCAACTCTGCACTTCAAACAATCCTGAAGCCTTTATCCCTTTCAACTTTCCCAAGAATGAATGTTGACACTCATTCCTTTGCTATGACGTTCATTATTTTCCACTTGGTATCTTAACAATGCAAACATAATAATTAGGTTAGAATGGTGTGGAGAGCACTGGCAATTTTTGTATTTGTATGTATGACTACATTAGATGCATTCTTTCCTGCAAAGGTAGTACAGTCTGGTGTAATTTGAAGCATTTCTTCCTTAAAAATATCTTATGCATTGAACAATGATTCCTTGCACAGAAGTTTGCTTTCTGCTCACTGTTTCAATATTGCTTCATTTCAAGACTGAGATCACAAAGTTTTAATCTCTAACAACCATTCTTCTGTAAGCACAAGATAAATTTATATCAAAGTTTAAATAAAACTTTAATTTGCCTGAAAGTTTCATTCTTATCTCTTCCACCCTTCACATGCTGCAGTCTCTCCAGTGCTTATCAAACCAGTACGGATAAATCCCAAAATTAGGCTCACTGTATTTTTAGGGTGGAGTCTTAACTATATGACCATCAGATTATGAATATTTTGCATTTGCAAAATATTGATAGAGTCTGAATACACAAAGACTTCACAAGGTGGCAGTCAAGTTGTTATGTGCCAGATATAGTATCATGTTAAAGAAATGTTAACTATGAAAACAGCTGCACTTGCCAAATAATCTGTTAAATTTGATAGAATGATGCTCACCATGGTAACTGAATTTGCAGATTCTGAATGTTAGATTTGTGCACATAAATGTAGTGAAAAATGGGCAGACAACACAAATATGATCATTCTTTTGACTGTTTCACGGAGCTAAACACTTATTTAGCTCCCAACATATTGGTCTGATGACTTTTTCTTTGCACTGAAGTGAGCACAGCAGATCTTTTCAGGGGAGACGACTATCAATCAAATTGTGGCAAATAGCCAGGCAGTATCATTACGTCATTGTTATTCAGGGTGTCTGGTTAAATTGCAAATGCAAGCTAGCATCTTGATTTGAGAACACCCACAATAGAACAAACAAAGAGAAGCCATCTCCCTGGAATCAGGCGCTTGAAACATCACTTAAACACAAAAAAACCTGGATAATATGCATTCTCCAAGTATTGAATAATGTTTGAAATTTGGCCAACAGTTTGAGGCAACCTGTCTGAACTTGCTTTATAATCTGCTTTGGGTAATGTAAAGCTTGACAATAAGATTTACTCTCCCAGGCTTGGGTCTAATTCTGGCTCAGCCTCATTGTATGAACGTTTTCTCTTCCTGAATGTGTGAATGAGGAACATCTTTTTAAATCGCCACAGATAAGTAAAAGCACTGAAACATTAAAACTAAACTATGATAAATCATAATTGAACATGGAAAACAGATTGGAAGAAATAGAAATGTGCGAGAGCACAATGAATGTTAGAGTTTCCGAAACAAATATCACATTTTCTAATTGTTCTTACCATTGTAAGTTGATGTTTCTGTATCGCCTGTTGGGGATCGTCGTTCCTGGTGCACAGGTACACAACCCTTCCACTCATAGACTGCAAGAGGGTGCCTCCGTTCTGAAGCAGTTGCCTGCAGAAATTGAAGCTTCCGCACCTCTGATCTGCAAGAAAAAGAAAAAATAGAAAGGAAAAATAAGCAAAATTCTTTAAGTTTATTCTGGTTATTTTGTGAGGTCTTTGGGACATCTCTACCCTTCATTGGGCTTTAAAAACTTACATTTATGGAAACATCAAACTCTAGTAACTATGCTAAAGAAGAATTGGCAAATAGCATTGAACTTCCTTAATTCACAATGTTGTCGTTTTTTACTATCATGAAATACTGCCTTATAAATGACTCATCTGGTTTTTCGATATTTTGGTAGACTTTTGTTAAAATGACATTGTTATTGCTGGGTATAACAATTAGACCCTAAAGTTAAAATCAAAAGCAAACTGTCTGTTGATAATCAGCACTGATTGATAAGATGTTATTTGTTGAAACTCTCGTTTCATTCAATGTAAAGTCAACCAATTTCACACCATGGCATACAAAACACTGTTACCAAGAACACATCACATAAACAGGAAAAGATTAACTGCTATTGAACCAACTTATTGCTATTGATATCCAAGAAGTGCACACTATTGTAATGATCTAAACTGATGATAACACCGGACAAAATCACTCCCCTCAGTGAAACCTGTCATGAAACCATAAATTTTATTTTGCAATTTGGTTACTGTGGTGATCAGTCACTGAGCATCTTTACACAAGGCTGTCAAAGTACTTTTGACAAAAGTACATATGGCTATTTCTGTGTAATAACCTTTTGTATAGAGACAACATTTTGGAACGATCTTAACATAAATAGCAAAAAAAGTCAACCATTTTCCCCAGCATTATCCTTTAAAGATGCTCAACATCCATGAAGTACCTCTCCTATCTTCACTTGAAAATTTCTTACTCCTCAGACAAGGTCATGAGTGTTTCCTTTCAGCACATGGAGCAGAAGTGATTCTCTCCATGAAACACAGACGCATGTTAACTCATGGACTTTTTCCAATTAATTCTAATAAACAAAGGGCTTCTAAAAAAAAGTTTTTTTTGTTTCAACTCTGATGCTGATAAGGATATTTTCTTCAGAACTCTACCTGCTTGTGGCCCTTGGCTTGTGTTGCCTGGAGCTCAGTGGTTTGCTAGACCATTTCAGAGCGCAATTAAGAGTCAACTACTTCCCTAAAGGACATGAGTTAACCAGATTTTACAACAATTCATAGTTGTCATGATCAAAAATACTGAAACTAGCTTGCATTTCCAAAGTTATAAATACCGCATATACTTGTATATCAGTTGAAGACGGTTTTTTGAGCTGAAATTAGGGGGTCGACTAATAGGCGAGGTACTGTTGTTGACAGGATGAAATTCATGCTTGGTATGAGTCAAAAATGAACAAACAAAAGCCAGATCTCTCTACAAAATAACAAACACCAAAAAGAAATAGTTATGGGCATTATTGAATATTTATCTATAAAATAACTGTCTCCATTCTGCCTGCTATAGTTGAATGGTACAGTAGTTCCTTTCGTACCTTTCAGGGAATATGTTCCAAAACCTACTGCGGAAGCCAGAAAACACAGAAGGGTGCAAACCCTTTCATTTGAATGGGAAATCTACCATCCTGGCAGCCTCCTGGTCCCTGGTTCTGGAATGTTCCGGAAGAATCTCAATTATCCAGCATTCAATTATCTGGATATTGGATTATCCATTGCAAGGTCCCAACGCTTGGCTAAGCTATGGGATTTGATTATCCGGAATTTGATTAACTGAACGAAATACTCCCTGCCCACATTCTTCGGATAATCGAGGTTCCTCTGTAATGTTTGGATTGTGGTAAACCGCAGAAACTGACTCCATGTATATGACAATCGCCCTACTGTTGTACCTTTACAGTAATTCTGAAAACCTGGAGAGGAGCGAAATTGCTGGCGGACCGGTGGACCTGGAATGGTTTGGTTCAGCCAGCAGACTGGAAAGCCGAAGCAGAGCGCAACAGGCAGGCACACTGACTCAAATGTTGATCTGTGACTGTAAAGAACTAGGGTCGACTTTATACACAAGATTGACCTATACATGAGTATATATGGGTATGAATTAAAATATCACCAGTTATTGTGGTGGGATTTAAATCTATGTCGCCACAGTATTAGTCTGATCCTATAGATTACTAGCCCAATAATGCTATCACTATATCATCATCTTCCACTACACTTTCTATGTTGATTAAACCCAACATTAACCCCCTAATTTTTTTTGTTTTCTGTTTTACCTTTATAATTCATCATTTTGAAAAAATTATGTCTCGCCTTTAATCTTTTTGGTGGATTTTGTACCAATACTTTTTTAATTACATTACACAAAGTACTTTGCATTTCAAGTCAATCAAGCTTTCGATCCAACGTCCTAATGAATAGAAAGCAGCAAAGAAATCCTCCCTACATTGAGAATTGCTCTAGGGAATAGTCAGAAGAGATAATCCTTTAATAATAAAGACTAAGTTTGTGGAATGTATGACATAGAAATAAAATGAAAATGAGAAAAATTACCATGCAATGCTTTCACTCCTCATTCATTATTGTAGCTGTCAGTGTATTAACTATTGTTAGTGGGAGGAGGGGAGGGAAATTCATCAGTAAAGTTGAACAACTGAGGCCAAAAGAGTGTAGCATTAATAAGCCAATGTTAGAAATAATCCTGTGGAAAATTTAGAAGACTTTGATTTGGAACTAATTGAAGGATAAAGATGTTGGAAGCTCACACTTTTAACTAAAGCAGTACAGAAAAATGGTGAATTTAGAACATTCCAGCTCCTCAGCTTGAACCTTAAAGGTCAGTCCAACTGTTTGAATTTCGAAAGGGAAATATCAATGCTGTGTTTTTCTAAAAAGGACAGTTAAAGAAAAGAAAATTGATAGCAAAATGCTAAGAAAAAGATGGTGCAACAGAGAAATGTGATAAATACTGAGGAAAAGAACATTGCCAATGAACATTTAAAAGTAAAATGAGAAGGTGTAACAAAATCACGAGAACCCAACAGTACTGTATAGAAGGTGTGCATCTCACATTGAACTTTCCCTCCACATGCCTTTTGCATTTTTGTAAAAGTGGTGATAATTATGCTCCAGTATCAAACCTATCATCTGTACTTTACAAATTGAGACTTTAGATGAACATCAAAACTGCCAAGTCAGAATTTATTCTAAAATTAATTGAATGCCACCACAGGCATACCATAAATATTTAGGATATTGGAACATACTCAACTGATTGAACTTCTTTAGTCCTTAGCAATTTTAAGCTATCCATTCTTTCATTATGCATTTTCACTTACTTGTAGATATTTAAGAAGAAGAAATGGCCAAAGACTCTGAATGTTTAAAAGAAAGTGGGAAGGAAAATTAAATATCAGGTTCGTGAAATTTACACGTGGATCCAAAATCTATCAATGCTTCTAAATATTGGTTAATTCTGTCACATAGTTTAGAAATAATAACCACTTAAAATTACACAGGCATTCCTCCTTTTGATACAAATCCCATTGTTAAGCACCTGGCAGAACACAACTAGTGTTAACTGACATTTCTACTGTTTTCTTGAATGAGCTACAGAACAAATTTAAACATGTCAAAAAGTGGCAGATAAACTCTTCCATAAAAACACACTCCTCAAATAATCCAGTTCAACTGTTAACAAAGCCAGTGGCAGCAGTAAGGATAAACTCCATGTGGCAATATCAGGACCTCATTTTGATGACATTCAGAACTCCTGGAGATCCTGATAATATGTCTGAACTTAAGCAGTGTGAAGTGAAGTCACCATAGTGAGAGACAAACATCTCTCATTCCTTTGTGCTATAAAAGTAAGCTGCTTTAGACTTTGAAAAATATGTCAGAGTGTGAAAGAGTGCAAAGTGATGGCTTCTGAAATATTACCCATGACTAATTGTATTTTAATTAATGCTCTTCAGACTGTATCAGGGCTTGAAGCAGCAAAGTAACAGCCAAATACTAAGTTAACCAATATTCTTCACTGTAGTTACAGCAATTCATTCTCGAATAAATAATTCCTTTTCTTGTTATGGAAAATGAGAACTAACTTCCAGTATTTAACAAGAACCATAGAGCAACATTTTACTGAATAACTTAAAACTCTGATGGATTATTACCCTCTTGATCTTAGGTATAATGTTTGCAAATAAAAAATAAATCTACAACAACTGAATTGCATGTTGTCCATTGACCTTGCTACTGGTTGAATTCCTTGGTTAAAATGAGTCCAAAATAAAGCTATTTCTTGAATTATTTCCCTTAGTCTAAAGTGCCAACAAAGTCTACAGCTTCAAAGTTCAGCTGATTATCAAGATAAAGATTTATAAAAGTTCATCTATATTTCATGAGAAAATTACTTCAGCTGATAAATTTCATAGGCTTAGAGCATTATGGTAATTTCATCACAATTATCACAAAGTTGACATTGGTTCTGAAGGTTTGGAATTCTCAATCCAATTTCTACTGGTTGTAGATCACAAGTAGGTCACAAGAATTGGTCATGCACAGGACAGAAACTTATTCAGTATTCTCCCAATTTGGGAATGTTTTATTGCCAAACAGCCCCAAACCCTGCACCTAATAATCGTGTAATTTTGAAACCTGAGAGCCTAAGTTGGATTTCATTTTAAAATGACAATCCGTCTGGATCTTCAACATTTTGGATCTTTACTCCTAAAATACTGGCAATTCTTAGTTTGATTCCACATCAGATTTCAATATTGTGTAAGTGAATGTACTTTGAATAGGTTAGAATCAGAATTCTGTTGATTTTTAAAAAGCCTTATTGAATTATGACCATATGAATTCAGAGTTCATCATTTTGAATTTAATGAATTTACTTGGGTTTACAAGGATGCAATATTTTATGTAGCTTTTTCTTTCTCAATGGAATTATGAGGTACTCAGAAACAATATTTTTCATTCACTCCAATATAAAGGGTTAAAAATAAAGGTTGATTGTCAATCATCATCATCTGCCCCCTCTAGCTTGCTTTTTCCTTGTTAGACTTCGATGTTAAGCTCCACAAGCTGCAAATCACACACACTCTCATACCCTGTGAGATATCCACTATAATATAATCGATTTTCATCTCACATTCATTGATTCCAATCAGTCTTTCCTGATTGCTCCTGGTAATGTAACTGCTTGTGCAACTTCCATCTTGCAGAACTATTCCATTTGACATTTTTGAAAATTTATTGAAACATTGATTTTTCAATATCCACTAAAAATGGACAAGATATGAACTGGTAAGAACTTTGAAAATCTACTTTTGTGGCTTTCCTTCAGTCACCTTCTTCACCCAAGACTGCTAAATATTTAAGTTCAATTAACTTTCTAATATTCTGTGTTAGAGGTAATGAAATCATCCATATAAATTCCCCACATCGCTGTTTGACTGTTGAAAAGTAACCTACCAACTGAAATCCCAGTGAGAAAATGTATAGCTTTTACCACTGGTGCATGAAGATAATGTCAAACAGATGAAAATAGACAGTGACTGGACATTCACTTTTCACATCAGAAGATTTAATAGGAGCGGGAATTCCAAGGCAGCAGCGATACATGCTGAAGCATCAGAGGTAATGCTAGAAAGCTCTGATACTGGCAGCATAATAAGGCAAGTGAAGTCAATGAGGAAAGCAGATGGTAGAAATAGTTTCATCAATGCATTTGAGAGCTTTTTGGAAAAAACTGAACTCAAATTAACCTTCAGGATTATTCAGAAAATGTACCACAATCTACATAGAGATCAATAACTTTAAATAAAAAGAAATTCAAGTTTCCAAGTAATGGTTGAAAGAATAACATGACGACAAGATTTCACATTTTAAGACTATGACTGTAATACCAGACTAAATATCGCTATTGACTAATATTTTTGCAGATAACTTATACTGTAAACCATAGATACAAAGTTTTCCCTTTACGTTAAGCACAATCAGGGGAAAAAAATTTAACTGGAATACTTTACACTGTTCTTTAATAGACATATTAGTTCTCCAGGAAAATGTCCAAGACAATTTTTAACTTCTGAAGATTTATTTCAGTTCTTTAACTTTCGCAGTTCACTGACTTCTAACTCAATAACTGTCTTTCACTCAGAGTATTACTGGAGTTTCTCCTTTTAATGCAAACTAGGCAAGTCTTTCAGCCTTCTTTTAACTTTTCAGAAATTTGGTCCTTCCAAACCATGTGCAGGATACCACCAGCTCATGAACCATAGAGACTTACGTCGTCCAGCTGCTTCCTCAGTCAGACACTGGCAGACTAACCAGTCGGTGATATTCATTGATATTTTCAGAAAGCCTTTAACTATATATCACAATGATCCCTCCCCATCTGAAAGCCTATTGACTCAGTGAAGTAAATCACTTGAGTCTTATATCCAGGTAGAGATGATGATTAGCTCTCCTTGTGACCTCAATCTCTCATCACTGAAGGAAACAGAGTTTAAGTAACTTGGCATTCTCAATACTTTTCTGGTACTTTGAAGATGGATAGTCCACCTCCTGTTAGCAGACAGGCTGCTGCCATTGTCTCCACATATAATCACTTTGCAAAGTCTTAACAGTAAAACAATCTGTCCCCCTTTAATCTCCAGCAATCAAACAACTAGATTGCCAGGCAGACTTTGACACAAGTCAAATGACTTCTTCATTTAACTCCAAATTTGAAGATACAGTCCCGAAACATCATAATCGTATAAACCTCAATAATTATTTATTATTTAATTATTAATCTTAAATTTGCTAGGAAGAACAATGAGGATCAATTAAAATAAAGGTGAAGTGAGCAACTTCTGTTGAAAAACTGGCAATAGTTCACCAAGTATGGCATCAAGGAGCCTTAGCAAAACTGAAGTCAATGAGACTGGGGAAAACTCATCACAGGTTGGAGTCATGCCAACACAAAGGAGTGATTGTAGTTTTTACAGACTGATCATCAGATCCCCAAGATATCGTTGAATGAGTTACAGCAAGCTACAATGCCACATCAGAGACTGGGAATTTGTTGGTGAGTAACTCACCTTATGGTCCCTTGACTTGCAAAGCCTACTCAATATTTACATACTCAAGTTCGGAGTATTATGATGTATTCTCCACTTGTCTGGATGTTTACAGTTTCAAAAAATATGGAAAAAAACTCTTGTCAGACAAGACAAAGTAACCTGTTTGATCAGTAACCTATTCACCACCTCAAATGTTCAATCCTTTCAACGCCAGCGCATTGCGGCAGCAATATGTATTATTTGTTCGATGCACTGAATCAAAACATCAAGGCTCTTTTGAGAGCACCTTCAAAACCTTCAATTGTTATCACCTGGAAGGACAAGGACAGCAGACACCAGAACATCACCACATACTAGTTCCTCTCCAAGTCACACACAGCCTGCCTTCATTGGCAATGACTTAAAACCTTGGAACTCTTTGCTAATAGCATTGTGGGTATTTTATACCAAGTGACCTGCAGCATTCAAAAAAATGGCTCATCACCATCTTCTCCAGGGCAATTAGGAATAGGCACCAAATGCTAACATTGTCAGCGATGATCACATCCTATTAAATAAATAAAAAGGATATGACTCTATTAGAGATGCTGGAGCAGAGGGATCTGAGGTCTATTTGCACAAATTATTGAAGGTGGCAGAGCAGGTCGAGAAAGTAGTTAATGAGGCATACGAGATCCTTGGCTTTGTAAATAAAGGCACAAAATAGAAAGCAAGGAAATAATAGCATTTGTGAAGAATTGATTCAGATTCAGCTGGAGCATTGTGCCTAATTCTGGATAGCACACTTCAAGGATGTAAATGGTGGAGAGGGTGCAGTGAAGTTTCATGAAAATGTTAGAGAAGCTGCGGCTGTTCTCCTGAGAGAAAAGAATGAGAAGACACCTTCAAAACAATGAGGGGTAAGGCCACAATATATAGGTGAAAAACTTTCCATTAATGGAAGAGTTGAGAACCAGGGGACACTAATTTCAGGTGAATGACAAAAGAACCAAAGGCAACACGAGAAGCATTTTCACGAAGAAAGTAGTTAGTCTCAGGCAATGCATTCTAGGTTCTATGGTGGAAGCATTCAATAATGGCCTACAAAAAGAAACTAGATCACTATTCGAAGTGATAGAATGTGCAAAGCTAAAGGGAAAAGGGTGGGGGAATGGCACAAATTGGATTATTGTTGCAGAGAGCCAGCATGTAACAAAAGGCCTCCTCCTCTGCTGTAACCAATCTATGATTACTTTTAAACTGTTTTTAACTGTGTTATACAATGAAATCACAATGAGTTAAAATTGGATAATTGGTTCTGTTGAAGTGATCAGCCATTTCAGCTGGCAGAATAGAAAATTATAAGGATGTCTGAGGTAATCTGAAGTTTTGGACTAGTAACTCTGAATTAGCCAAACTCTAACTATTTTGTGGTGTGACCATATAAACTCACTGGTTGGAATTAGACCATGCTGCAGCATAAAATCATAGCAAACCATAATTTGACATCAAGATCTTTCTTCAAGAGGAGGTTGCTGACCATTAAGAATCCAATGAACGCCCACTTGCTCACCTCTCTGTCTCCATCACTGAAGCTGCAAATTTATGGAGATGTTCCAGGATTTTGTACTAGAACATGAAATGCAGAAAAGATGTTTGACAGTACAGGAAAACCAGGGACAGCATTGTACTTGTCTGAAGACAACACATTGAACAGAAAAGATTACTGAGTTTTTCCAGAGGGAGCTTTGAAACATTTTCAATAGCATTTACTGCAAAAGGTCAAGCCATTGTAAGGTGTAAACAATTTGAAAAATAATGAAATTTTTGGCACACGACTGAATCTTACCCAATATCGGCTCAGTATCATTTTTTGCTGAATTTTCATGGAGGGTTTCTCTTGATGAGACCTAGTGCAAGAAAAATCACCACTAGCATCCCAAATGTGTCTCATTATCATTGTACCACACCCCTAAGATGCTCCACTTGTCCAATGCTTGTCTGATTCTCCCACTCGCTCCTGTTGGCAACCCAAGATTGACAATATATTTAAAAGCTTGTTGTGCACTCAATTATTTGTTGGCAGTCTGGAGGTGTTCTGCACTGTTCATGATGTTTGCCTCAGATTTAGCAGATACAAGGAAACTAGTGCCCAGTTTTGTGGTTAGGGAGCTGGAGGACTGGGTGGAGATGTAGTGCAAAAGGTGCGGGGGCAGCCTCTTCCCCCGGGACCAGCAGCAGAGTCCATGGAACCAGGCTCTGCCAGCCTGGTCCTAGGTTACCACCCAAATCAGTGCAATTTCAATCACCCTGAAAGAAAACCTAGCATTGTGGGAAGAAGGTCAATGACCTTCTCCATTCCAACAGGGCAAGTACTACTATTTTGTTTCTGTAACCTAACAGTGTCTAGCTCTGCTGCTGTATCCAACTCCTACTAACACTCATGGTCTACTACTCACACTACTGCATGCAATGTCTTCCCTCAATCACTCTCACCTATCCAGTCTAATAATCCTGCACGCCCTTTGCTTTGCCTCCACACACCACCTTTCTGCGCCTCCAACAACACCAAAAGCTGTGTTAGCCATATTTATCTTACTCAATCCCTCTCTTTGTCTGATTCTAGGAGAAAATGGTTCTTGGTGGGAGAGAAAGTGCCAAAATGGGTGCTGTTGGTGCCCAACATTCAGCTTCTCATTCCCTACAAAGAGAGGATCCTGACCATGTCTGTCCCAAGTGGCCAATTGGTCATGCTCTAGCTCCAATACTAACACCAGAGGCTGCCCTTGACTTACTCTGCTGGGAACTCCTGACTGAATGGTATCTCCCCTAGACTTGGTTGAGCATACTCCCCTTAGGCTTTGAGACTTTGCAAATGCATTTGCATATGCCAAATGACAGTGTGTTTGGCATGAATGCAGCTGGCATATGTTGTAGGTGTAAATCTGGCATAGCATGGTGTGGTACAACAAAATGTCCACCCTTCACTGATGATCACTGACATGTGTAACAAGCTGTCTGGTTTTATGTCAGTGCAAAAAGGCATGGCAAGATAGCTTTTAAGTTCTGGCTGAGGGGGCAAAGTGCAATGAGGCAGGGCAAAACAGAAGTGCTGTCAGCATTTAGACTCAATGTGAGTGAGTGTTAAGAGTCCTTGAGTGACTGTTAAGAGTGCTTGAGTTGCATCCTGGTCCAATCTAGAAGATGGATGCCACCCGATGCACAGTGTCCTGATAGCAGCGTTGTAATGAGAAATGCTGGTGTGTTTGGAAGTATAGTACTGACGCCCTAACTGTACTACAAGTGGATTGGAGATGTGTCATGACGGTTGGCATTTTATCAGATGCCAAGGCTGTGGACATGAGCTAAATATAACTGCTTACCATGCAGTGTGCCCTAAGATGCTGATACCAGGTATTCATGTGGAGCTTCATGTGGATGTTCTCTGCAAGTTGGTGTCCTGCCTCCCCGATGTGGAGGAGACCACATCGGGTGCAACGGATACAGTAGATGACATTTGTGAAAGTACGAGTAAATTTGTCGGATATTGGAAGGATCCTTTGGGGCCTTGGAGGTGAGGGGGGAGATGTGGGCACAGGTTTTGCACTTCTTGCGGTGGCAGTGGAAGGTGCCGAGAGTGGGGTGTGGTCTGTCGGGGGGGGAGGGAAGGCGAATGGATCTGACAAGGAAGTCACGGAGGGAATCATCTCTATGAAATGCTGATGGGGTGGGGAGGGAAATATATCCCAGTGGTGGGGTGTGTTTGAAGGTGGTGAAAGTGGCGGAAGATGATGTATGGAGGTTGGTGGGGTGGAGGGTGAGGACTGAGAGAGTTCTGTCCTTTTTGCATTGGGAGGGGTGGGATTCAAGGATGGAGGTGCGGAAGGTGGAGGAGATGTTTTGGAGGGCATTGTCGACCACTTGGGAGGGGAAATTGTGGTCTTTGAAGTAGGTGGCCATCTGGGATATTCTATGGTGGAATTGGTCATCCTGGAAACAGATGTGGGAGATGCGGAGGAGTTGGGAATAAGTAGTAGTGTTTTTGCAGGAGGTGGGGTTTGAGGAGGTGTAGTCCAGGTAGCTGAGGCAGTCAGTGGGTTTGTAGTAGATGTCCGTGGTTAGTCAGTTGCTGGAAATGGAGATGGAGAGGTTCAGGAAGTGTCTGAAATAGTCCAGGTAAATTTGAGGTCAGGGTGACAGGTGCTAGTGAAGTTGATGAACTGTTTAACCTCTTCATGGGAACACGAGGTACTGCTGAAACAGTCATCGATGTAGGGGGAGAAAAGGTGAGGGATGGTACCGATGTAGCTGCGGAAGATGGACTGTTCCATGTACCCAACAAAGAGGCAGGCATAGCTGGGGTCCGTGCATATCCATGGCTACCCCTTCGATTTGGAGGAAGTGGGATGCTTGGAAGGAGTTATTGTTGTTGATAGTGTAGACCAGTTCGGCCTTGCAAATAAGGGTGTCAGTGAAAGGGTATGGGTTGGGACAGCGTGACAGGAAGTAATGAAGGGCTTGGAGGCCTTCATCTTGGCAGATAGATGGCACCATGGGCCTTTGTCTTACTCAGTAGCCTCCTGTGTTGCACCTCATCAAAGGCCTTCTTGAAGTCCAGGTAGATCACATCCATTGGTTCTGCTCATTACTTGCTCAAAGAATTCTTGCAGATTTCTCAAGCATGATCTCCCCATGCTGACTTTGCTCTATTTTACCATACACTTCCAAATATTCAGAAATCTCATCGTTAACAATGGATTCTAGGATCTTACCCACAACTGAGTTTAGCCTAATTGGTCTTTAATTTTCCATTTTTGTCTTACTCCCTTTTTAAACATGTTAGGTGTCATGTTAGCATTTTCCAGTTCTCTGGAACCTTCCCTGACTCTGATAATTCCTGAAAGATCACCGCTAACACCTCCACCATCTCTTCAGTTATCTCCCTTCGAATCTGGGGTGTAGTCCATCTGGTGCAGGTGATTTATCCACCTTCAGGCCATTCAGTTTTTTGAGCACCTTCTCCTTGTTGATTGCCAACATACTCAGCTCTGCCCCCTCACTCTTTTGAAGTTTTGGGATATTATTTGTATCTTTCACCATGAAGACTGACGCAAAGTAATTATTAAGTTCCTCAGCCATTTCCTTCTTCCCCACTACTATCTCTCCAGCATTATTTTACAGCAGCCCAATGTCCACTTCTGCCTCTCTTTTGTCCTTTTATATGTTGAAAGAAACTCTTCTTTTCCTTTATATTACTAGCTAGCCTACCCTCATATTTAATCTTCTCCCTCTTTATTTTATCGTTGCCCTCTGGTCTTTGTAACCTTCCCAATCCTCTGGTTTCCCACTGCCCTTTGCCACATTATATGCTTTCTCTTTTGCTTTTATGCTATCCCTGACTTCCCTCGTCAGCCACTGTTGCCTCGTCCTCCCTGTACCATGCCTCTTTTTCCTTGGGATGAATCTCTGCTGTGCTTCCTGAATTACTCCCAGAAGTCTCTGCCAGTGCTGTTATAATTGTCTTTCCTGCGAGGCTTCTCTCCCAGTCAATTCTACCCACCCGCTCCCTCATGTCCCTATAAATGCTTTTATTCAGTGGAATACCCTTACCTCTGATTCTATCTTCTCCTTCTCAAACTGCAGAATAAATTTAATCGTATTATGACCACTGCCTCCTAAGGGTTCCTTCACCTTAAGCTCCCTTATCAAGTCTGCCTCAAAACACAACACTAAATCCAGTATTGTCTGTCCCCTACTTAACTCCATCACAAGCTGCTCCAAAAGGCCATCTCGTAGATATTCCACAAATTCCTTTTCTTGCAATCCACTACCAACCTAATTCTCCTAGTCCACCTGCATATTGAAATCCTCTACAATTACTGTAACTTTGCCTTTCCTACACAGCTTTTCTATCTCCTAATGTGTCTTGCACCCCAGCTCCTGACTATGATTTGGAGGCTTGTACATAACTCCAACTATGGTTTTTTTCACCTTTTATAGTTCCTCAATTCTACTACACAGGTTCTATACCATCTGACCCTACTTTGTTTCTTATTATTGATTTCATTTCTTATGAATAAGGTAACCTACCCCTCTGCCCACCTGCCTATCTTTTTGATGGGATGTATATTCTTGAATATTCAGATCCCAATCCTGATCCCCTTGAAGCTATTTCTCCATGATGCCCACCATGTCTGTGCCATAAGCTCATTTACATTATTCCTTATACCTAATTTCTAGAGTAATCTTTCACTCTGAGGCTGTGCCTTTGGATCCTAGTCTCTCCTAATTGTGGAAACATTTTTTCCACATCCATTCTATCCAGGCCTCTAAGTATTCTATAAGTTTCAACCAGATCCCTCTCTTCCTTCTAGATGCCATTGAGTACAGACTCGGAATCCTCAATTGATCCTTATACGACGAGCCCTTCACCCCCGAGTTAATCCATCAAAACCTTCTTGGGACCCCCACCAACACCAGCACATCCTTCCTTAGATATGAGGTCCTAAACTACTCACCATATTCCAAATGTAGTCTGACCAGAGCCTTGTGCAGCCTCAGCAGAATATATTTGCTGTTTATTCTAGCCCTCTTGCAATGAATGGTAACATTGGATTTGCCTTCTTAATTGCCAACTGAACCGGCATATTAACCTTAAGTGAATCCCAAACTAGGACTCCCAAATCCCTTTGCATTTCAAATATTTGAACCCTTTCTTGTTTTAGAAAATAGTGTACATCTCTATTCTGCTTAGCTCACACCTTCC